>NC_091989.1:75426839-76026839 GCF_044704955.1 Pristiophorus japonicus | reverse complement strand
GTGTCCTAACTCGCACCGAGTCCCACTCACCCATCACCCCCTGTGCTTGCTGCCCCGTGTCCTAACTCGCACCAAGTCCCACTCACCCATCACCCCCTGTGTGCGCTGACCTACATTGGCTTCCGGTTAAGCAATACCTTGATTTCAAAATTCTCATCCTTATTTTCAAATCCCTCCATGGCCTCGCCCCTCCCTATCTCTGTAATCTCCTCCAGCCTCACAACCCCCGAGATGTCTGCACTCTTCTAATTCTGCCCTCCTGAGCATCCCTGTTTATAATCGCTCAACCATTGGTGGCCGTGCCTTCTGTTGCCTAGGCCCCAAGCTCTGGAACTCCCTCCCTAAACCTCTCTACCTCTCTACCTCTCTTTCCTCCTTCAGGACGCTCCTTAAAACCAACCTCTTTGACCAAGCTTTTGGTCACTTGCGCTAATTTCTACTTATGCGGCTCGGTGGTAAAATTCAATTGCATAATACTCCTGTGAAGTGCCTTGGGATGTTTCACTATGTTAAAGGCGCTATATAAATAAAAGTTGTTGTTGTTTATCCAACATCTCATACTTTCTATGTGATCATTCCAGATCGCTGGAACTTTCCTCGGTCTGTTGAATTGATCAGATATTTAACTAGCTGACATGCTCAATAACAAAGGCACCGCTTTTGTTTCAAATTTGCAATTTATTTAAAAATTAATATTTTTCTCTATTGTCTTTGATAGGAAGACGAGTACAACATAGGAAATGATATCTTGCTGCAAGATATAAAATGTTTCACAGTGAATTACATCCCGTAACATAACAAATACCAACCTATTTTTAGTATTTGTATCTGTTAAGACAGCTGTATTTTCAAGGGTTTTCATTATTTTCATACTTTCAAATTGGAGAAATTAAAGTCAAGGACACCTTTTCTGTCAGGTTGTTACATCGATTCCTCCTTCACCCTTCGGCTGGATGATCGGATAACTCTCTTCCAGATATTAAGTTTCTGAATAAATATACAGTGTTAATGTGAGTCAAAGGGCTCAATTTCCCCCAGTGTCGTGTTTAGACATACTGCAAGAGTTACATCTGTTTTTTTTGTCCCCGATTACCCCCAAAAAATAAGTAGCAAGTTTGCCCGTTCTATTTTTTGCTGCGCAGCCTGTCCTGTAGCCTCTAGGGTGGAGCCTAATGTCTGCACCGAAAATACGATGCGCCCCACCCTTCTGCGCATGTGCAGGGAAAAAAAGGAAGTTTTTGACGTGATTGCTCTGGGTGCGCGTGCTCAAGACAGCTCCCGGTCCGCATTCGGCCATTTTTAAAGAGCCAGTTGTGTGTGAAAACTTTAATTCTCGTTGGAAAAATCGGAGCTGCAATACAAGATGCAACGCGGCGCAAGGACCAAGAATTTCTCACAGGATGAAGTGAAAGCACTGGTTACTGTGATTGAGAACAGATGGCACGAGCTGGACACCAGCAGAGGTCACATAAAAGTTTCACCAAAAGAAATTAAGAAACGCTGGAAACAACTTGCAGGAAATTACTGTGCAATGGTGACCATCCCGAGGTCTGGAGGCCAGTGCAAAAAGTGGCAGGACCTTGGTCAAGTAGTTAGTGTAAGTAATATTTTCATTTATTCAATGGAATTACAATTGTAAATGTGACCAGCTGTATATGCCCCACCCAGCAGAAAGACACCCTCTCTAAAAAGTTATGTTTTCATCTTTGCAGAGGAAGGTGGCACACAACAAAAGGGCAAGTACCCGAACAGGAGGAGGCCCGGCAAATCTGCACCCACTGACACCCTTGGAAGAGAGGGTCCCTGCTTTGATGGGTCCTACCTGGACAAAAACAACCACCACGTCACAAGCTGGGCCCACACTCGAGGGAGAGGATAAGTCCTGCAAATTCCACAGTCTGGCTTTGCTAAATGTTAAGTACAGCGCGGGCTAGCCACGCTTCGGTTCATGGGGATGTCTCCGTCAGCTACGCTTCGGTTGATGCAATGTGCTATCTTTCATCATGGTCCTTTAAATCAGCCTGCTGCCTGGCCTGTGTGAGCTACTTATTACTCATGCCACCCACCCTGCCCCCTCCTCTGCTGCTAACTATTTGACTGTTCTGTTATATTTTGCAGAACTTGAGGCCAACCCTGACGATGCAGAAGAAGATTCAGACACGGATGAGCCTGAAGAGGAGAACATCTTCCAATCCCACCCTCCAGATTTAGAGCTTGGGGGTGAGGGGGAGGGGGAGGGGGAGGCGATGGATGGAGCCCACACTGTTGTACTCACTCTGGAAGAGGTGCAGGTGCTGCCCATTGAGGTGCCAGGCCCTTTCCTGAGTGGTCCGGGTATTGTTGGGAGATTCCATGATTTCCCTCAATCCGAGGCTAGGGATTCCAGTGAGGTGCAGTGAGGCACACCCACCGTCCGAGGCTGTGGGTTCCAGTGGGGTGCAGTGAGCCACACCCATGGGGAGGAGGGGAAGGAGAGCTCGACAGCACTCTCCTGAGGTGCAGGATCTAACAGATGTGATTCAGATGATGGCATTGAGTGCGGAGAGCATTGATCTTACCCGACCACTCCTGGACACCATCAGTGGGGTGGGTGATGAGGTATCGGAATTTTCGGGAGAAGTAATAACACTCTCACGAGAAATGGGAACACTGTCCGGGCACATGAGGGAGGGAATATCTCAGTCAGCTGATGTGCTGTCAGTGAACATCAGGGAGGGAATGTCACAGGCAGCGGATACACTGTCGGTGCACATGAGGGAGGGAATGTTGCAGGTAATTGACACACTGTTGCCGAACATGAGGGAGAGAATGTTATAGGTAATTGAGACACTGTCAGGGCACATGAGGGAGGGAATGTTGGACTTAGCTGCTGCAATAAGGGAACGCGCCCAGACCTCGCACCCATTGACAGAATCAACTGCCACTCCCACTCCAATCCCCAGACCAGCCTCTGAAGAGGCCCAAGCCGGGCCTTCCACCTCACCGCCTGCCCCTCAGTGGAGTCACGAAAACCAAGCGCAGCGGGCGGTCTTAGAATAAGGTGGAGGAGAGATGGGTGCAGCCTTTCTTTTGTAAGTGATCTTAAAGATTTTAAGTGATCTTAGAGTTTGTAAGTGATCTTAACTGAAAACTTTAAAGTTTGAATCAAGAATATTTTTATTAAAGTTAAGTTAAGTACAAACAAGTGTTTGTTAAACTTTTGAATAAAATTGTTCCATTATTAACACAACTTTTTGAAGTAAAGAAGAATCATTTCCATCATTTGTTCCATTAACTCAACACAACATTACAGAATAGGTCCAAACAGTAAACATGGTCCATGTGGAATAGTTGCCGCTGAGCCTTCAGGCAGCAAAGCGTTCACGGATGAGCTGCTGGCGCAAGGCTCGAGCAATCGTTAAAGGGGCATGACGGCTCGCCCTCCTCCGCAGTCATGCAGGTTCAGGTAGTTGCATGACTTCCTTGTCCTCGTCCTCCTCCTCATCTGCATCTTCCTCATCACCTCAGGTGAGTCTTCTACTACCAGCGACTGCTGCCTCATGATGGCTAAGTTATGCAGCATGCAGCACACAACAGTGAACTGACCGACAATCTCAGGGGAATATTGCAAGTAGCCTCCGGAATGGTCCAGGCATTGGAAATGCTGCTTCAAGATGCCAATGGTCCTCTCTATGATACTGCACGTCACAATGTGCGACATGTTGTATTCCCGGTCAGCTTTTGTCCGGGTTACGCGTAGGGGCGTCATGAGCCAGGTGGCGAGGCCGTATCCTTTGTCTCCCAGTAGCCAGCTCTGCCCTTCTGGCTGCTGCTGGAACATGGCAGATATAACGTCGTCATGTAGGATGAACGCATCATGGGTGCTCCCAGAATATCTTGCATCGACTGACCTGATCCAATGCATGTCGTCACACACGAGCTGCACATTAACGGAGTGGAAGCCTTTTCTGTTCCTGTACATCACTGAATCCTCCAAAGGTGCTCGTAAGGCGATGTGGGTACAATCAATGCAGCCCTGTACCTTTGGGAAGCCAGCAATCCTGGAGAAGCCCACAACCCTGTCATGGATTGCTTGGGCGGTCATGGGGAACTTTATGTGGTCATTCCTCTGGGCATATAGTGCAGCAGTCACTTGCCGAATGCAGATATGTGTTGCATATTGAGAAATGGCGCACACATCCCCAGTTGTAGCCTGGAACGATCCCGTTCATAGAATGAAAGTGCAGCTGTAACCTTCACTTCAACTGACAAAGCAGCCCTCCTGATGCTTCTAGGTTGCAGGTCTGCTTTTACTAACTCACAAATCTCAGTTACAACTTCTTTGCAGAAACGCAGCCTTCTCACACAGTCTGCATCACTTAGTCCTGTCTCGATATACCCGACGTGGGTAAGGCCTCCTGCCCATCACCCTACGTGCTCTGAGGTTCCTCATGCGATGACATCGAATCAATCATCTCCTCTGCAGCACCATCATGCAGAAGGCTTGCATGATTAAAGAATTGCATTAAACTTCCATTTTCTGCGTTTTAAGTTTGAAAAAATTAAGCTTCATGATGCATTTTTAATGTGTTCTTGACTCCCTCCAAAACTTTACCTAAAAACGATGGCGTCTCTCTGCGCCAATTTTTTTATGTGCACTGGTTTGTCTTAAGTGCCCAGAAGGTTTTTTGGGAGTGATCACATACACCGTCCAAGGAAAAATGTAAGTTGGTCAAACTTGCATAAATGTGAAAAACTGGCACAGACATCAGGTCACAAAAAAAAACAAACCTAAAGAAATCGTAATTAACTGAGTTACACTGGTGCACAATCTTTGGGGAAACTTGGATTTTTAAAATTTAGGCCAAAAAAAGGGCTCAGATCACTGGGGAAAATTGAGCCCAATGGGCTTCCTCCTTGTGGGAGCCAGTAACATGCTCTGGTAGTGTTAGAAGTGGCTCAGTGGGTAACGCTCTCGCCTTTGAGTCAGACGGTTGTGGGTTCTACTATCTGGGTTGTCACTCCCAGTGCAGTGCTGAGGGAGTGCTGCACTGTCGGAGGTGCCATCTTTCGGATGAGACGTCTGCTCTCTCAGGTGGGTGTAAAAGATTCCATGGCACTATTTTGAAGTTAATCAGGGGAGTTCCTCCTGATGTCCTGGACAATATTTATCCCTCAATCAACATCATGAAAACACATGACCTGGTCATTATCACATTGTTGTTTGTGGGAGCTTGCTGTGTGCAAATTGGCTGCCGCGTTTCCCGCATTACAACAGTGACTGCACTCCAAAAGTATTTCATTGGCTGTAAAGCATTTTGGGATGTCCTGAGGTTGTGAAAGGCGCTATATAAATGTAAGTCTTTCTTTTTTTTGTGTTGAAGTGTGTGCTCACCTACAGACCAAGGTGGTGGAGTGTCCAAGGACCAGTGGTACCAGAGAGTGCAGGCAGGTATGGAGGGTCGTGGTTATGTTACTAGAAGACATGAGGTTCCAAAGCAACGGATCAATGACTACCAATAATCACACTTATTGAAGATTAGATCAGGTTCATGTTCTGCTCATCGCTGTCTTATTTGAAAGGGAATTACAGCCAAAACTAAAGCCCTCTACCTCATTTGTCTAAAGAAAGGCTCGAACTGTGGCTCAGTATGTTATAATGGGAGGGTACGTCAGTAACACGGATGGTCATCGCCACTTGCCCGACCCAGGCAGCTGTCCGGCAGGAGCAGGGATGGTACACGTGGCGGGGGCTGTCCGGACCCAGGCAGCTGTCCGGCAGGAGCAGGGATGGTATATATGGCAGGGGCTGTATGGACCCAGGCAGCTGTCCGGCAGGAGCAGGGATGGTGTATATGGCGGGGGCTGTCCGGACCCAGGCAGCTGTCCGGCAGGAGCAGGGATGGTGTATGTGGCGGGGGCTGTATGGAACGCTCTCACATACTTTCCATTGTTTTCTGAAACCCAAACGATCAAGCTTTTTTCAAATTCTTACTTGTCCTTCAAACACAGTCTCCTGATGAGCTTTTTATGTAAGTTCATGGCTGGGGCCCTCACAGAATTTTGTTCCCATTGCAGTGACGTGATGTCAATCAGGTCAGCAGCCAATGCAAGACCTCGTATGGTGACAAAGACCTTTCCCACTGTCGTGGCTACCTTTGAAGCTTTCCAAGACTTCTCCTGCTCATTGTCCTCTGATGAAACGGCCGTTACTTTGATCCTGTATTGTCAATTGAAGAACGAAATAAACCAACTTGGTTCTGATACAGGTCTGCCTGCAAGTAATCAATAAAAGTAGCGATGGGCCTTCCTTTAAACCTGTAGCCCAGCCACACAGGATCAGGAGGCCATTCAGTCCCTCGAACCTGGACCACCATTCGATCAGATCCTGGCACCCGCCTTTGCTTCACATCACTTGGTACCCTTACACAACAAAATTATAGCGACCGCAGTCGTGAGTGAATGGTCCCAGCAATCACAGCGTTTTGGGGAGAGAGTTCCAGATTCCCGCCGCCCTTTGTGTGAGGAAGTGCTTCCTGACATCACCCTGAACGGCCGGGCTCTAAGTTTGTTATGTCCCCTTGTTCTAGACTCTCCCACCAGGGGAAACAGTTGCTCTGTATCCACCGTATCGAATCCTTATACAATTTTAAACACCTCGATCAGGTCACCACAGACCCTGAAGCCAGTGTGCCCCTTCCCCACACGGAGATAACGGCCATCTCCCCTCCGCGGAGCAGTTACAGACAGAGGCCTAAATATGCCGTTGGTATCTGCCGTGACCAGAGAGAGTGCAGTGCTTGCCTGCAGGCTTTCCAAATAAAAACACAAAAAGTGGCAGAAACACGGCCTCAGCTTTCTCTGATAATCCCAGCGGGAGCAGTAACTAAATATCAGCACAAGACCCGCGAGCCTGCCTCACATCACAGAGCAGGCTGTTCAGTGTGAGATGCTGCACATAGCTGCTGGTCTGATCCCCTCATTTCAGCAGGAATCTGCTCAAAGGCCCAGGGAATCACTGCAAATGGAAACAATGAGCTTTTTACAGCCAATGAAGTACTTCTGGTGTGTAGACACTGCTGTAAACAGGGCAGCTGATTTTCATACTGCAAGCTCCCACAAACAACAGTGAGATTAATGAGTAGTTATTCTGTTTTAGCGATGTTGGCTGAGGGACGAATAGTGGCCAGGACTCTGGGAGAGCTCCCCTGCTCCTCTCCGAATAGCGCCATGGGATCTTTTATGTCCATCTCAGAGGGCAGACACCTCATCTGAAAGACGGCACCTCTGACAGAACAGCACTCCCTCAGTACTGTGTCTGGATTATGTGCTCAAGTCTCCGGAGTGGGACTTGAACCCACAACCTGTGGACCCTGAGGCGAGACCACTGAGCCACAGCTGACACATTACATCTCTTTGGGCTCGACTGTCATTGCACACATAAACTAATCTTTTATGAGGAACTTTTCTAATTCCGATAAGATTTAGTACCACGGAAGATAGCTCAGAAGGCCGCATATCTTCACTTTATTTGATCAAAATGTTGGGATATTTTTCTCAAAAGCAAAATACTGCGGACGCTGCAAATCTAAAGTAACAATGAAAAACGTTGGGAATACTCCGCAGGACAGGCAACGTCTGAGGAGAAAGAGACACGGTTAGTGTTTCAGCTTTCAGCAAAATGTTCTGACGAAGGGTCATCAACCTGAAACGTTAACTCTGTTTCTCTCTCCACACACGCTGAGTGTTTGCAGCTTGTTCTGAGGATATTGTTCTCGTGCACCATGAAGTATTATTGGTGCACATTCACCACTTTAGAAAACATGTAGCAGAGGTGTACATTTACAGTGTGAGTGCGAAGGAATTCAGGAAATGTCAGTAAGGTTCAACACCCAGGCCCTGTGTTTCAGTAGCTGAATGGAGAATGTTCACTCTGCTCTAGTGTCAGCCGTGGCTCAGTGGGTAGCACTCTTGCCTCTGAGTCAAAAGGTTGTGGGTTCAGGTCCCACTCCAGAGACTTGAGCACATAAATCTAGGCTGACACTGTAGTGCTGCACTGTCGGAGGTGTCCTCTTTTGGATGAGACATTAAACCAAGGCCTCGTCTGCTCTCCCTCAGGCGGACATAAAAAATCCCATGCCACTATTTTGAAAAAGAGCAGGGGAGTTATCCCTGGTGTCCTGGCCAATATTTATCCCTCAATGAACATAACAAACAAGTTACCTGGTCATTATCACATTGCTGTTTGTGGGAGCTTGCTGTGCGCAAATTGGCTGCCATGTTTCCCACATTACAACAGTGCTTCAAAAGTACTTCATTGGCTGTGAAGCGCGTCGCGATGTCCTGAAGTCGTGAAAAGTCCTATATAAATGTAAATTCTTTCTTTTTACTCTTGATGAAGGAACAGACTGAAGTAACGATACACCGAGCCTTTCCTTCTAGTCCTAAACAGCGGAAATGTTTGAATATTTGTCTAACTGCAGGGTATATTTGAGTTGTTTTACTCAGATCTTGGAATCTTTCCCTTATAATCTGTCATGTTAAAAACACGGGCCAAAATCCCAACCGTCCCACATGGAATGAAACTGACCCCGTGGCACCCGATACAAAGACTCTGGCCCAGCCCTGGATAGTGGAGGTCAGGGGTCATCAGCATGCTTGGGGCAAGCGCATCACACCTCTGTGTCGCCCCCTCCGACGGAGGACCGGGATGTTGGAGTGGGACTCGGTGGGATGTTGGGGTGGGATGTGGGGGTGGGTCTTGGTGGGATGTTGGGGTGGGTCTTGGTGGGATGTGGGGGTGGGACTCGGTGGGATGTTGGGGTGGGATGTTGGGGTGGGACTTGGTGGGATGTTGGGGTGGGATGTTGGGGTGGGACTCGGTGGGATGTTGGGGTGGGATGTTGGCGTGGGTCTTGGTGGGATGTTGGGGTGGGACTTGGTGGGATGTTGGGGTGGGATGTGGGGGTGGGACTCGGTGGGATGTTGGGGTGGGATGTGGGGGTGGGTCTTGGTGGGATGTTGGGGTGGGACTCAGTGGGATGTTGGGGTGGGATGTTGGGGTGGGTCTTGGTGGGATGTGGGGGTGGGATGTGGGGGTGGGTCTTGGTGGGATGTTGGGGTGGGATGTGGGGGTGGGACTCGGTGGGATGTTGGGGTGGGACTCGGTGGGATGTTGGGGTGGGACTCGGTGGGATGTTGGGGTGGGATGTGGGGGTGGGACTCGGTGGGATGTTGGGGTGGGACTCGGTGGGATGTTGGGGTGGGATGTGGGGGTGGGTCTTGGTGGGATGTGGGGGTGGGTTTTGGTGGGATGTTGGGGTGGGATGTGGGGGTGGGACTTGGTGGGATGTTGGGGTGGGACTCGGTGGGATGTTGGGGTGGGATGTGGGGGTGGGACTCGGTGGGATGTTGGGGTGGGACTCGGTGGGATGTTGGGGTGGGATGTGGGGGTGGGTCTTGGTGGGATGTGGGGGTGGGTTTTGGTGGGATGTTGGGGTGGGATGTGGGGGTGGGACTTGGTGGGATGTTGGGGTGGGACTCGGTGGGATGTTGGGGTGGGATGTGGGGGTGGGTCTTGGTGGGATGTTGGGGTGGGATGTGGGGG
This sequence comes from Pristiophorus japonicus, assembly GCF_044704955.1. Taxonomy (NCBI): domain Eukaryota; kingdom Metazoa; phylum Chordata; class Chondrichthyes; family Pristiophoridae; genus Pristiophorus; species Pristiophorus japonicus. Next base: position 76,017,253 of record NC_091989.1, on the reverse strand, counting down.
TGGGTCTTGGTGGGATGTTGGGGTGGGACTCGGTGGGATGTTGGGGTGGGACTCGGTGGGATGTTGGGGTGGGATGTGGGGGTGGGACTCGGTGGGATGTTGGGGTGGGACTCGGTGGGATGTTGGGGTGGGATGTGGGGGTGGGTCTTGGTGGGATGTGGGGGTGGGTTTTGGTGGGATGTTGGGGTGGGATGTGGGGGTGGGACTTGGTGGGATGTTGGGGTGGGACTCGGTGGGATGTGGGGGTGGGTCTTGGTGGGATGTTGGGGTGGGACTCGGTGGGATGTTGGGGTGGGATGTTGGGGTGGGTCTTGGTGGGATGTTGGGGTGGGACTTGGTGGGATGTTGGGGTGGGTCTTGGTGGGATGTTGGGGTGGGTCTTGGTGGGATGTTGGGGTGGGATGTGGGGGTGGGACTTGGTGGGATGTTGGGGTGAAATGTTGGGGTGGGTCTTGGTGGGATGTTGGGGTGGGTCTTGGTGGGATGTTGGGGTGGGACTTGGTGGGATGTTGGGGTGGGTCTTGGTGGGATGTTGGGGTGGGTCTTGGTGGGATGTTGGGGTGGGATGTGGGGGTGGGACTTGGTGGGATGTTGGGGTGAAATGTTGGGGTGGGTCTTGGTGGGATGTTGGGGTGGGATGTTGGGGTGGGTCTTGGTGGGATGTTGGGGTGGGTCTTGGTGGGATGTTGGGGTGGGATGTGGGGGTGGGACTCGGTGGGATGTTGGGGTGGGATGTGGGGGTGGGTCTTGGTGGGATGTTGGGGTGAAATGTTGGGGTGGGTCTTGGTGGGATGTTGGGGTGGGATGTTGGGGTGGGTCTTGGTGGGATGTGGGGGTGGGTCTTGGTGGGATGTTGGGGTGGGATGTGGGGGTAGGTCTTGGTGGGATGTTGGGGTGACTCTGAGGTCACTGCACACCAGGCACATTCCCTGAGAAGGGGTCTCATGGGAATGGAGAGGCCCCCGACTCTGGTGCTCCTCGAGGGAGCTGGCGAGCGATCTCAGCCAGGCAATCAACCCCCCCAGGATCAGTCTCCTGCTCCCTTCAGTGTTCTGAGGCCGTTGTTGGGCCCACGGCCCTCCCTCTCGGCAGGTTCTGTTGGGCCTATCATTTGACGGGAAGCCTGGGGATTTCCTGAGCCAAGCCCCTTTATGTTGGGGGCAGTGGAGCGGGTGGTAGATTTACCTCCACCAGAAAATCTGGCCCTTTCCAAGGAGCGGAATCTGCCCCATGTGCTGCACTCTCCCACTGGCCCCTACACCCAGGATGTGCCTGGTGCAATAGTGGAATTTCAGGCTCATTGTTCGACTAAAGACTATTGAGTAAAGGAGAAAGGATACAGTGACGTTACATTTCTGCCAATTTTATTGTGTAAATTAAGTAAAAAACAAAAGGCAAAATGTCAATTTTTGCAAATCCATAGGATTGCTAAGTGCATAGGCATATCTATACATTACCGTTGAAAGTCTACGCATCATATCATCACGTAACACTGCAATTTTCCCTTTTAAGTCCAGTGCATAGGGTGTACGTTTACCTAAAACTATCATTCATTTGCAGAAAACCTTTAATGTTAGATACTGAGTCCAGTGGTATATGGAGACTCAAAATCAGAACCAAGACATACAACACATTCTGTCTCGGGACATTTTCTGGTCACAAAGGCAACGGTCTCTCACGGGTCGGAGTCAGAAAAGCGTGGCGTTATATTTAACAACCTGAAGTGTCTGGCTTCAGTCACCCTTGGTCAGGGGTCCGTCCTTGATATCAGCACGAAAGAAGCCAACAGTCAGACCAAAACGTTCCAATGGACTTAGTCCCGTTGTCTGGAAGCACACAAAGCTCTCTCAAAGCAAAGTCCCTCTGACCCCAAGTCCAGGCTGCAGGCGGAGGAAGGGGATACAGCTGGATTAACGTTATTACATCTCCACTCACCCTCATCTCATTTACCTTTCAGTCACCTACCTAGTAATCTCTCCCTCACCGTGACCCATTAGCTAATAAAGTGCGTTATTACACAGAAAAAAAGCAAGAATTTTCTTTTAGAAAGGAAAGAATTCACGGCCAACTTTGGTTGGCAATCAGCTCAGCAAATGCTTCGATGTGTGACCGTTGTGTTTTCGAGCTTTGAACCCAACGACCCTTGGCTGACAGATTCCCTGTGGACGGAGACCGGCTCGGCACATCGGGAAACATCGGTGTAAAACGCCGGGCACCACTGGGCACCACTAGCACTCTGCCCTCAGGATGTGTGCCATTCTCCGGCCTAGGTCTGGCTTCCAGGCCTGCACGAAGCTCTTCATGTTGACGATCAGCCGGCCAGTGAGAACGTCCTCGTGCCCTGCCACCAGGTACTCCATTCCTGCGAAGAGTGAGAGACACGGGTCAATGCAGCGCTCGTTGTATCAGCACTGGGCACTGAGAGGACAGACGCACCAACGTTAGCCTCCTCGACCAGGCCAACATCCCCAGCATCGAAGCACTGACCACACTTGATCAGCTTCGCTGGGCAGGCCACATTGTCTACATGCCAGACATGAGACTCCCAAAGCAAGTGCTCTACTTGGAACTCCTTCATGGCAAACGAGCCAAAGGTGGGCAGCGGAAACGTTACAAGGACACCCTCAAAGCCTCCCTGATAAAGTGCAACATCCCCACTGACACCTGGGAGTCCCTGGCCAAAGACCGCCCTAAGTGGAGGAAGTGCATCCAGAGGGCACTGAACACCTCGAGTCTCATCGCCGAGAGCATGCAGAAATCAAGTGCAAGCAGCGGAAGGAGCGTGCGGCAAACCAGTCCCACCCACCCCTTCCCCCAATGACTGTCTGCCCCACCTGTGACAGGGATTGTGGTTCTCGTATTGGACTATTCAGCCACCTAATGACTAATTTTAAGAGTGGAAGCAAGTCTTCCTCGATTCCGAGGGACTGCCTATGATGATGGACAATGGATTGATGCTGGCGGGGGCACGACGAATGAAGAAATTACACCCACGTCCTTCAACTGTTTCTGCGTCCTACAGCCCAGTGTGGAGTCTTGGTATCTGATGGGCAATGTGGGATTGGCCCAGGTGTGACCACGTGTTTGGTCCAGTCCGATTCCGTGTGGGAACTTGAACTGAGTCTGATCCGATCCATGTGCAATTGCTCAATCCAGCCGTCAGGTTCAGTGCCAGCTCAAAGTTACAAACCAAAATAAAGGGTTCAAGCATTCGATCATTGTTTATGGTCCATCGGTGGGGGCAGGGCCTGAGTCGGGAGGCCCAAGGCTTGCCCCAGATTGGGCCTCCTGCCTCCTCAATACTTTGGGGAAATCACTGGCACCCAACGTGCCTCCGGTCCAGGGACTGCTCCGCCAGTTCCAGATCAATTTCTGGCTGTCTGACATGCTGGCAGTGCCCCGCGGGTAAGTGCTGAGGTGGGCAAGGGTGGGGGGGGGGCAACTATGGGCCGACAGGGTGCTGTGTAGTGGGGGGGGGGGGAGGGGCATTGCTGCCCCTGTGTAGAGAGGGGGGGAGGGTCATCCCTGCCCCTGTGTAGTGGGGGGGGAGGGGATTCCTGCCCCTGTGTAGTGAGGGGGGGAGGGGCATCCCTGCCCCTGTGTAGTGGGGGGGGGAGGGGCATTGCTGCCCCTGTGTAGTGAGTGGAGGGGGGAAATTCCTGCCCCTGTGTAGTGGGGGGGGGGGGAAATTCCTGCCCCTGTGTAGTGAGGGGAGGGGGGAAATTCCTGCCCCTGTGTAGTGGGGGAAATTCCTGCCCCTGTGTAGTGGGGGAGGGGGGGAAATTCCTGCCCCTGTGTAGTGGGGGAGGGGGGGAAATTCCTGCCCCTGTGTAGTGGGGGAGGGGGGGAATTCCTGCCCCTGTGTAGTGAGGGGGGGGGAATTCCTGCCCCTGTGTAGTGGGGGAGGGGGGGAATTCCTGCCCCTGTGTAGTGGGGGAGGGGGGGAAATTCCTGCCCCTGTGTAGTGGGGGAGGGGGGGGAATTCCTGCCCCTGTGTAGTGGGGGAGGGGGGGAAATTCCTGCCCCTGTGTAGTGGGGGAGACGGAGGGAATTCCTGCCCCTGTGTAGTGGGGGAGGGGGGGAAATTCCTGCCCCTGTGTAATGGGGGAGGGGGGGGAATTCCTGCCCCTGTGTAGTGGGGAGGCGGGGAAATTCCTGCCCCTGTGTAGTGGGGGAGGGGGGGGAATTCCTGCCCCTGTGTAGTGGGGGAGGTGGGGAAATTCCTGCCCCTGTGTAGTGGGGGAGGGGGGAAATTCCTGCCCCTGTGTAGTGGGGGGGGGGAGGGGCATTGCTGCCCCTGTGTAGTGGGGGAGGCGGAGGGAATTCCTGCCCCTGTGTAGTGGGGGAGGGGGGGGAATTCCTGCCCCTGTGTAGTGGGGGAGGGGGGAAATTCCTGCCCCTGTGTAGTGGGGGAGGGGGGAAATTCCTGCCCCTGTGTAGTGGGGGGGGGGCGGGGATTCCTGCCCCTGTGTAGTGGGGGGGGGGGGGGAAATTCCTGCCCCTGTGTAGTGGGGGAGGGGGGGAAATTCCTGCCCCTGTGTAGTGGGGGAGGGGGGGAAATTCCTGCCCCTGTGTAGTGGGGGAGGGGGGAAATTCCTGCCCCTGTGTAGTGGGGGGGGGGCGGGGATTCCTGCCCCTGTGTAGTGGGGGAGGGGGGGAAATTCCTGCCCCTGTGTAGTGGGGGAGGGGGGGAAATTCCTGCCCCTGTGTAGTGGGGGAGGGGGGGAAATTCCTGCCCCTGTATAGTGGGGGAGGGGGGGAATTCCTGCCCCTGTGTAGTGAGGGGGGGGAGAAATTCCTGCCCCTGTGTAGTGGGGGAGGGGGGGAATTCCTGCCCCTGTGTAGTGGGGGAGGGGGGGAAATTCCTGCCCCTGTGTAGTGGGGGAGGGGGGGGGGAATTCCTGCCCCTGTGTAGTGGAGGAGGGGGGGGAAATTCCTGCCCCTGTGTAGTGGGGGACGGGGGGGAAATTCCTGCCCCTGTGTAGTGGGGGAGGGGGGGGAAATTCCTGCCCCTGTGTAGTGGGGGAGGCGGAGGGAATTCCTGCCCCTGTGTAGTGGGGGAGGGGGGGAAATTCCTGCCCCTGTGTAGTGGGGGAGGGGGGGGAAATTCCTGCCCCTGTGTAGTGGGGGGGGGGGGAGGGGCATTGCTGCCCCTGTGTAGTGGGGGAGGCGGAGGGAATTCCTGCCCCTGTGTAGTGGGGGGGGGGGGAATTCCTGCCCCTGTGTAGTGGGGGAGGGGGGAAATTCCTGCCCCTGTGTAGTGGGGGAGAGGGGGGAATTCCTGCCCCTGTGTAGTGGGGGAGGGGGGAAATTCCTGCCCCTGTGTAGTGGGGGGGGGGGAGGGGCATTGCTGCCCCTGTGTAGTGGGGGAGGCGGAGGGAATTCCTGCCCCTGTGTAGTGGGGGAGGGGGGGGAATTCCTGCCCCTGTGTAGTGGGGGAGGGGGGAAATTCCTGCCCCTGTGTAGTGGGGGAGAGGGGGGAATTCCTGCCCCTGTGTAGTGGGGGAGGGGGGGGGAATTCCTGCCCCTGTGTAGTGGGGGAGGGGGGGAAATTCCTGCCCCTGTGTAGTGGGGGAGGGGGGGAATTCCTGCCCCTGTGTAGTGGGGGAGGGGGGGAATTCCTGCCCCTGTGTAGTGGGGGATGGGGGGGGAATTCCTGCTCCTGTGTAGTGGGGGAGGGGGGGGAATTCCTGCCCCTGTGTAGTGGGGGAGGGGGGGGGGAATTCCTGCCCCTGTGTAGTGGGGGAGGGGGGGGAAATTCCTGCCCCTGTGTAGTGGGGGAGGGGGGGGAAATTCCTGCCCCTGTGTAGTGGGGGAGGGGGGGGGAATTCCTGCCCCTGTGTAGTGGGGGAGGGGGGGGAAATTCCTGCCCCTGTGTAGTGGGGGGGGGGGAGGGGCATTGCTGCCCCTGTGTAGTGGGGGAGGCGGAGGGAATTCCTGCCCCTGTGTAGTGGGGGGGGGGGAATTCCTGCCCCTGTGTAGTGGGGGAGGGGGGAAATTCCTGCCCCTGTGTAGTGGGGGAGAGGGGGGAATTCCTGCCCCTGTGTAGTGGGGGAGGGGGGAAATTCCTGCCCCTGTGTAGTGGGGGGGGGAGGGGCATTGCTGCCCCTGTGTAGTGGGGGAGGGGGGGGAATTCCTGCCCCTGTGTAGTGGGGGAGGGGGGAAATTCCTGCCCCTGTGTAGTGGGGGAGAGGGGGGAATTCCTGCCCCTGTGTAGTGGGGGAGGGGGGGGGGAATTCCTGCCCCTGTGTAGTGGGGGAGGGGGGGAAATTCCTGCCCCTGTGTAGTGGGGGAGGGGGGGGAATTCCTGCCCCTGTGTAGTGGGGGAGGGGGGGGAATTTCTGCCCCTGTGTAGTGGGGGATGGGGGGGGAATTCCTGCCCCTGTGTAGTGGGGGAGGGGGGGAATTCCTGCCCCTGTGTAGTGGGGGAGGGGGGAATTCCTGCCCCTGTGTAGTGGGGGAGGGGGGGGGAATTCCTGCCCCTGTGTAGTGAGGGGGGGGGGCATCCCTGCCCCTGTGTAGTGGGGGGGGGGAGGGGCATTGCTGCCCCTGTGTAGTGGGGGAGGGGGGGGAATTCCTGCCCCTGTGTAGTGAGGGGGGGAGGGGCATCCCTGCCCCTGTGTAGTGGGGGGGGGAGGGGCATTGCTGCCCCTGTGTAGTGGGGGAGGGGGGGGAATTCCTGCCCCTGTGTTGTGGGGAGGGGGGGAATTCCTACCCCTGTGTAGTGGGGAAGGGGGGAATTCCTGCCCCTGTGTAGTAAGGGGGGGAGGGGGTTCCTGCCCCTGTGTAGTGGCGGGGGGGGGAATTCCTGCCCCTGTGTAGTGGGGGAGGGGGGGGAATTCCTGCCCCTGTGTAGTGAGGGGGGGGGGGCATCCCTGCCCCTGTGTAGTGGGGGGGGGGAGGGGCATTGCTGCCCCTGTGTAGTGGGGGAGGGGGGGGGAATTCCTGCCCCTGTGTAGTGAGGGGGGGAGGGGCATCCCTGCCCCTGTGTAGTGGGGGGGGGAGGGGCATTGCTGCCCCTGTGTAGTGGGGGAGGGGGGGGAATTCCTGCCCCTGTGTTGTGGGGAGGGGGGGAATTCCTACCCCTGTGTAGTGGGGAAGGGGGGAATTCCTGCCCCTGTGTAGTAAGGGGGGGAGGGGGTTCCTGCCCCTGTGTAGTGGGGGGGGAGGGGGTTCCTGCCCCTGTGTAGTGGGGAGGGGGGGAATTCCTGCCCCTGTGTAGTGGGGAGGGGGGTGGGGGGGAAGGGGCATTCCTGCTCCTCCTGGCTCCACATCACACTGTAAACGTTTTTAAAATTGACAACTTGGGCGGTGGCCGCTTGCCCCGGGGAAGCCTGGTTTGGCAGTGAGGTCACAAAGTAGGTGTCAGGCCCCTCATTAACATATGCAAAGGAACTGAATGCCTTTGTGAGTCCCAGGAACCTGAAGAATTGCCCGACTCAAGAGGGAGTCAGACGTCCTTAAAACTGGGCCGTTTCCCCCGCGTTTGAAGTCCCAGGTTTGGTGTAGTCCCACCCAATGGGTTCGGTGTGTAGGGGGCAGAGGGAAGGGTTCAGATTTTGGGCCTGGCACCACACTCGCCCCTATGCCCCTAGCTTCTCCTGCCGTCTGTGACTGTCAGTAGGTCAGGCAGCTTCCAATTAGTGACGCAGATAGCTCAAGGCAAATGGAGACTAATGAATCGTCACACACACAACTCATTTGTCTGTCTGCAGCCCAGTGCTGACATGCTGACACTGCAAATGGCAGTAATTAATGCAACATTAAAGCTTTGGGGCCCTTTGTCCTTGATCTAAATGGAATCTGTCGAATAATATCCCGAATATGTTAGTATAGTCCACCCCGAGCAGAATGTCACTGTGGCAAAGCACATTTTAATTTCCTTAATCCCTGTGAACTGCGGGGATAACTGACGGGCTCTTCTCATTGGACCATGGTCGGCCTTGGTTCGACACTACAACTTTGTTCTAAGCAACAGGAATACAGCCAGAAGATGAATGCACAAATTAGATCAGTTTAATGGTCACTTCAAAGTGCTGCAGACCCAGCTATTCGACAGAAGCTCAGAGATATTAACAGTTGTATGTCTGTGCATACTTCCTGTCAACTTTTGCCATTATAAATCTTATGCTCACATTTATATGGAAACTTCCTATGTAAACTGTCACGTTGTAATTAAAACCTCCTGCAGTGCCACCACTGGTGGGAGGGTGTAATAACAGTGTGACACGTTTACATCATCACATACATAGGCAGTTCCCAGTAGAAATGTGGATATAGGAAATATGACACTAAGGCCAGAATGTATGGCTAAAATGACCCTGGTCTAATTATCCCTCACCTTCTAATCCCACGTTATCTGAAGAACTTCACTGGAACATTAGGAACAGGAGGAGGCCATTCAGCCCTTCGAGCCTGTTCCAACATTCAATTAGGTCGTGGCTGCTCTGTACCTCAACTCCATTTACTTGTGTTTGCTCCATAATCCTTGATACCTTTACCCAACAAAAATTTATCGATTTCAGTCTTGAAAGTTCCACTGATCCCTGGTATCCACAGACTGTTGAGGAGCGAGTTCCAGATTCCCACTACCCTCAGTGTGAAAAATTGCTTCCTGATTTCCTGCTAAATGGCCAGATTGTTCTTGATTCCCTCACCCAGAGGAAATCGTTTCTCTCTATCTATCCAATCCAATCCCTTCATCATTTTCTCTCTATCTACCCTATTGAATCCCTTCATCATTTAAAATACTTTGATTGGATCACCCCTCAATCTTCTAAACGCAAGGGATTACAAGCCAAGTTTACGCGACCTGTCCTCATAACTGCACCCTTTAAACCCGATTACCATTCTGTCAATCTGCACTGCACCTTCTCCAAGTCCAATATATCCTTCTTGAGGTCGGTGCCAAAGACTGCATGCAGTTCTCCCAATAGAGTCTGACTGGAGCTCTGTCGAACTGAAGCATAACCTTCTCCCTCTTGTACTCTCGCCTTCTTGAGATGAAGTCACCATTTCATTAACTTTTCGGGATATTTTTTCACCTGTGCACCAGCTTTGTGACTTGTGTACCCGGACACCCAAATCCCTTTGTTCTTCCACAGCTCCGAGTCTTTCAACACGAAGAGAATATAACCAATGGTTGCTGCTCATTACTGATTGCAGAAGGGTTGGGTGATGCAAATTGAGTCCAGCCGGCCCCTGAATGGCTGGTTCAGCCTTTGCTGCCAGTGCAGCACCAATGGGTGAATGCTTTCATTGGGTGTATGTTGGCTAATCACTAGTCATGTTTGCGCTGTGTGTTCTGTTGTTAATGTGCCTCTTACCAGGGTTTAGAACCGGACAGGTACAGCCTCTGTTTGTCCAGGATTCTGGGTACAGGATGCGTTTTCCCCGGTGAATCTTTAGCTTCGTCAGTTTCAACACCTTCTTGACCTTCACATTGACCTCTGCATGTGACCCTTTGTCATGAGCGGAGAGAATCTTTACTTTCAGGACTGTGCCAATGAAAGAGAATTAATAGACAATCATTCAACCAAATGACACTCAGCATTACATGGACAGGACAGTATCTGGAGTGCTTCAGAATAACAAGTTCTGCAAAGTATCGATATTATTTGTAAAATGAACACACAGGAGTAATTTCAGGACTGTCACCTCAGCACAAAGTTTGGAGGTTGATTTATGAAGCCATTCGATTAGATTCCTCTTCTTAATTACTCCGGGGTAAACATTGTTCTCTACATTATTCATGTTATTTATGATGAGAAAGGCAAGGAAGGTGAGCATATTAATGGACTTGCCACGTACAAGAAAGAAAAGACTTGCATTTAAATAGCGCCTATCACAACCTCGGGACATCCCAAAGCACTTTGCAGCCAATGAAGTGCTTTTGTAGTGTAGTCACTGTTATAATGTAGACAAATGTGACAGCCAATTTGCAGACAGTAAAGTCCCACAATCACCAAAACAGATAACCTGGAATAAATATCCACTAGGGCAACAGGTGAGCTCCCCTGCTCTTTGAATAATACTGTAGGATCTTTTACATCCAACTGAGAAGGCAGACGGGGCCTCAGTTTAACGTCTCACCCCCCTATGATATGTACTCCCTCAGTACTGCCCCTCCGACAGTGCGGCGCTCCCTCAGTACTGCCCCTCCAACAGTGCAGCACTCCCCCAGTACTGCCCCTCCGACAGTGCAGCACTCCCTCAGTACAGTCCCTCCGACAGTGCAGCACTCCCCCAGTACTGCCCCTCTGACAGTGTAGCACTCCCCCAGTACTGCCCCTCTGACAGTGCAGCACTCCCTCAGTACAGTCCCTCCGACAGTGCAGCACTCCCTCAGTACTGCCCCTCCGACAGTGCAGCGCTCCCTCAGTACTGCCCCTCCGACAGTGCAGCGCTCCCACAGTACTGCCCCTCCGACAGCGCAGCACTCCCCCAGTACTGCCCCTCCGACAGCGCAGCACTCCCCCAGTACTGCCCCTCCGACAGTGTAGCACTCCCTCAGTACTGCCCCTCCGACAGTGCAGCACTCCCTCAGTACTTCCCCTCCGACAGTGCAGCACTCCCTCAGTACTTCCCCTCCGACAGTGCAGCACTCCCTCAGTACTGCCCCTCCGACAGTGCAGCACTCCCTCAGTACTGCACGGGAGCGTCGGCCTGGATTTTGTGCTCAAGTCTATGTAGCGCGATGTTGTGGCTCAGAGGCCAGAGTGTTATAACGTGAGCCACAGATGACGCTTGCTGCTATTTACTCTTGGATTATACGTTATACAGCAACGACTTTAATGAATCACCATCGATCTCTAAGGAACAATGTACAATGTTACGTTTGTGAGGATATAGCAGTCAGTCAGAGTAAGACTACTAAAAATTATTCAAGTATCGACAGACATATTTCTAAACACAGAACTCAAGGATATCAAATATCACGATGTGCTTATTCAGACTCTTGTTGTTTCATTAATTGGAAATTATGAGACAATCTGAGCAAGGAATTGTTTTAGTCTCACTGCCTTCCTCCAGGAACATAAAACAGACATTATCTGTTCCTTTGCATTCCAGTTCAAGAAATCATTCTGCAATGTTCTGTTTTCCCAGCAAACGTGCAACGAAGGGTTAAGAGCTTCCAGCTGCAATTGTCCTTCTGCCTTTAGGATTGAGGGCACAAGCTGCCCATACCCTATCCCGCGCCAAGTCCCGCTCACCCATCACCCGTCCTTGCTAATCTACATTGCCCCGTAGTCTCCTAATGCATTAAATTTAAAATTCTCATCCTTGTGTCTTGTCATGTATTCAACCAGCACTGTAACCCATGTATAAACTGACCTAAATTGTACACCGTGAGAACACTGACCACTAGGTGGGAGACACTCCTAACCTGGGCCTTCAGGTATAAAAGGGGAAGCTCCACCCACCTTCATCACTTGGAGTGCTAAGGAATAAAGGACAGGTCACAGACTGACCTTCTCTCAAGTATGGGCCTCGTGTGCATTTATACTGTATAGTAAGGACCTATCAATGGCGATGAGAAACTGGGATTTAAACCACGCGAGCATGGCCACTAGCAGAACAGACAAGTGGTACTGTGTTAAGGAATGGTTGGGACAGAGATTCAACATTGTTAAAGCAGCACACAGTTCTCCAGGCAGACAGGGGCAATCGGGCATGCCCCAACATGTAGTCGAACCCAGAGGGGGAGTTCGACAGAGACAATGGCAAGCTGAACAGCGATTCACGCCATTGCAAGGGACAATGCGGCCAGTAATGGGGCCATCAACACTTGTTAATGGCACACTCAAGGACAATAACAGGGGCAGTCAGGGACGATCGACTGGCAAGGGACCTTTTGTTTCCAACAACAGCTCATGTTGGAGGCGTGGAGGCACACACTCAGCCGGAGTTTGCAGAGATGAGCAAAATACCTGCAGAAATGAACACTGGGGGAAATCGCTGGAAGCTGAAGTTCAGCGAGTTCATGTGGAGCACGTATACAGTTCATACACCAGGATGCCACCGATAATGATGAAAGTGCTCCTCAATGGCACCCCAGTATCAATGGAGCTAGACACGGGACCAGCCAGCCTCTGATGGGTATCAAACAGCTTGAAAAGTTGTGGGCATCCAAGGCCAGGAGGCCAAAATTATTGCCGATTGACGCACAGCTACGGACTTACACAAAGCAGATCATTCCGGTGCTAAGCAGCGCCATGGTAGTCGTGACCCACAAAGATTCGGAGAACAGGTTGCCACTCTGGATTGTCCCAGGGTATGGTCCCGCACTACTGGGGAGGAGTTGGCTTTCTGTCATGAACTGGAAATGGGGCGATGTCAATGCAATTTCCTCTGTGAAGCGAGTATCATGTTCACAGATCCTGGACAAATTTAACTCACTATTTCAACCCGGCATTGGCACTTTCATGGGGGCCAAGGTAGTGATTCACATAAACCCGGACGCCAGACCAGTACACCACAAGGCCAGAGCGGTGCCGTACATGATGCGGGAAAAGATAGAAGGCGAATTGGACTGCTTGCTGAGGAAAGGCATCATCTTGCCAGTCGAATTCAGTGACTGGGTGAGCCCGATCATGCTCAAGGTGGATGGGTCGGTCAGGATATGTGGTGATTAAAAGGGTCTGGGGAAAACCGACCCGTATGAAAAATAAAGAGCGAACTAGATGGTCCCTAGCGGTTATGGGCCAGATCCGAAAGCGGAATGAAATTATAATGCGTTCCCAACATGATCGAGAACTGACCAGTACAAAGGATCAATTGCAAGCTGTTTGTGCACAACTGCGACAGAAAAAGCTTGAACTTGAAAAGCTGGAAGCGGAAGTTAAAGATCTTAAAGGTGAAATTAAAGAAAGGAAAAAATCATTAGATCAAGAGACAGTAATAGGAAAAGGAAAATGTATTGATCAATTCCCAGGGTACCCATGTTTGGATAAATTAAAAGCGCAAACCCGAAGACACGACCGAGGAATAGATACGGTTTCTGAATCCTCCGACAATATAGTGTCGGAGGATGATGAAGAATTAGGGGTGCGCTTTGCCCCGTTTAAAAAAAGACGAGTTGTAGTCAAATCAGAAGAGACTGCGGATGAGGGCGGAGCCAAAAAAACAAAGAGAAGGGTGTATGAAGAATACTTAGTTCATGCTCCGGCAGACCCAGAGAAAATTAATAAATGGTCCAAGGAATTGCCCAATCCAAAGAAAGGGGGAGTATAAACGTGGGACCAATTGGACCGCTTAAGAAATATATATCAACTTCATCCCTGGGATGGAGTGCAAATTTTGACCATAATGGTGCCAAAAACACGGAAGAAAATTGCACGACAAGGTAGATGAAGCTTTGGGGCAGAATGAGCAAGAATTAAACGCAGGATGGGAGGCGATTAAACACTGGCTGCAAGCCTTCAGTCCAGCTAAGACAGACTGGGGAAAAATTGCAGCCTGCCAACAGAAAGGAACAGAGGAGGTCCTGGAGTATGACGAGCGGTTTAGATGCACGTGGCTAGAACATTCGGGTATGAATAATACGGATGAGGAAATGGATGAACAAGTGTTTGGACCCCTGAAAGCAGCTTTCGTGGCAGGTCTAAAGCCAGAACTGTCCAAAATGCTTAAGGTAGTGTTGCCGGACTGGGAAGGTAGAGGAACTACCTTTGCAGCATTGGTGGATCGATGTAACCAATTAGATCGGGATATGGGAGCTAAAGTCCGAGCTGTACAGGCTATGGGATGGAAATCCCAGGATTCCGATAAACAGTCATTAGGAAAATTACCCGGAAAATGTCATTATTGTGGGAAAGAAGGTCACTGGGCCAAGACGTGCAGGGCAAAACAGCAAGGTCATGGCTGGGGAAGAGGACGCAGCCAGGGATACAATTCAGCCAACAAACCAGGCTTGTCGCAAGATAACGACCTCATAGAAGCATTTAAGCGACTGACAATACAACAACAGAAGGAGTTACTTGGGATAGCAAAAAACGATTAGAGCCCACCCTGGCCCCGCTCCTCGCACTAATACAACAGAGGGGAGATGGGCTATATATAACTGTGAGGGTGGGCGATAAGGATGTGGACTGTCTTTTAGACACAGGGGTGGAATTAACATGCTTACCCCTACAATATGGAGACTTTTTGCCGTTGGATGGTAGGGCACGTACAGCCTATGGAGTTGGGGGCCATAAAATGGAAATTAAAAGGACAACACCGGTACTTATAGGGCTGGGTCCACATGAACTAACCACGCCAGTCTGGATAGGCCCAGTAGATCAACCCCTTTTGGGAATGGATGTTCTAATCCAAATAGATTCATCGTTGCATTTCGAGGATGGTCGGGTGACATGGTCAATTAGAACTTTGAAGAAAGAAGAATTGAAGGAACACCTGATATGGGCTAAAGATAAGAACGATTGTGGCCTACTCCAGATGGAGCCTGCGTCATTTACCGGGACCAAGCCTCCATGCACTAAACAGTATCCCATCAGTCCAACTGCCATCGCGGGAATCTTACCAGTTATTCAGCAATTGGAGAAACAAGGGGTGCTTATTAAAACACATAGCTCCTCCAATAGCCCCGTGTGGCCAGTACAGAAATCTAATGAGACTTGGCGTTTGACTGTCGATTATAGGAAAGCTAACCAGTGTATTGATCAAAAAGCTCCTTTGGTCGCAGATCCCTCCACCATTTTTAATGCCCTCAAACCGGAACATAGAGTTACCGACAAGCCAGTCACGCCACAAGCGCTTATGCCTTTTTTAGCCCAACAGATCCACTCGTGGGGACACTTGGCCTCACAACAGATGACGGCACGGTTCCAGAAAAGCTGGTGGGGTCGGGGATTTAAAAAACATGCCCAGCTGGTAACAGACCGCTGTGTGGTCTGCCAGAAAAATAATTCTGGACCCATCACAATAATGCCCCAACTGAGGCCCCCTGCCCCTGTCGGACCATTCCAGCATCTGCAGGTTGATTATATATCTCTTCCTTCATGCCAAGGATACACTAACATTCTTGTTATGGTCGACAGATTCTCTAGATGGGTAGAAGTTGTCCCAACTAAAAGAGCCACAGCCAATCACACTGCAAAGGTCTTGTGTAAGGATTACATTCCCCGATGGGGAGTCCCGAGTAGCATTGACTCAGATCAGGGAACACACTTCACAGGTGCTGTCTGCAAAGAAGTCTGTAGGTTACTGAACATTACTTGGGATTTACACTGTCCTTATCATCCACAATCATCAGGACAAGTAGAACGAATGAATCGAACTCTGAAACAACGGCTTGCCAAATATCACCAAGAAGGAACACCATGGACCCAGGCACTACCAATAGTGCTATGTAGCATTAGGGCAACCCCGAACAGAACTACAGGTCTAAGCCCATTTGAAATTATAACAGGAAGACCCATGTCGCTGCCAGGAACTATCGATTTACGGAAAGCTGATGTTCACTTAATGAGTGACACTTTGTTATCATACTGTCAGAACTTTACCAATGCTATTAGTTCTGTTTCCCGACAGGTATCGGCAGCTTGGGGTAATCCACGCGAAGGAGGACACGACATCATCCCGGGAGTCTGGGTCTATGTGAAAAAGTTGCATAAAGAACCTTTGGGTGCCAAGTGGGAGGGACCTTATCAAGTGTTATTGACCACCCAGGCAGCTGTTAAAGTCCAAGGAAAGAAAGCCTGGATCCACGCTTCACACGTTAAACGAGCACCCGTAACTGAAGCTGAAATCTAATAAGGACAATTACTTTTTGCGAAAATGTATAAATTTACTGTAGTATTGATTGTAGGTATTCTAGGCATAGGCCTACTTCTTACTAGCCGACCCTCTGCACCAAAGGGAAATAATAGGGTAGCAAGGGAATTACATGTAAATACCTTTTACTTTTATATTGTTTGTTTATGTTGATTAAATGTTGTTGCGAGACACCTTGCAGGTCCCAGCAGACCGTCTGTACGTGGAACAGGGGTATGTAATGCTTAAGGAAAGGTTGTTTACTGGTTGAATTAAGATATTGATTTGGATTAAATTGGAATAAGGTTAATTAACCTACTAAAACAAGACTTCCATTGTGGCCACGATGGAACTCGGGTTGGTGTAAATTTGTGTGGAAGCCACTAGCCCAGACATGTGGCGAAACACATCAACAAATTTTAGAAGGAAACTCTATTAACATGTATGAAATTATTTTGTAGAATGTTTAACCAGTGATACCTGATGTTTTATGATTCAGTTTGTGAAAGAATCAAAGGGGGGATTGATAGAGAATTCAAACAGGCTGCATTTAGACAGACAACAAGTCAGAGATGCTACATGCATTTCAGCCACATTGCGTGCAGTCATCCATCAACTTGACATTTTCGGACCTTGGGTAGTGAGCCAATAAGGTCAAAGAAGGCGAGTTCTTTTCTGTAAATTGATCTAGGCATAAATACAGCCATTTTGACCATGTGTCTCAGTAAGACAAAGGAACTGGCAATCAGCTAGCAGTTTGTTGCTCTCTGCCAAGATTAAACAGTTAAAAATACCATCGGAGTTCGTATTTCATTGGAAATTAAGAGATCTAACAGTAACTTTCTTCCCAAATTGAGCACGCTGCTAGAGCCGCTACACGTGTTCCTACGCAATGGTTGCGAATGGATCTGGGGGGACAGCCAGGAAAGGGCTTTTAATAAAGCACGCAATTTGTTATGTTCCAATACTCTGTTAACAGTATACGACCCATGTAAGAAACTTGTGTTAACGTGCGATGCATCGTCCTATGGTGTCGGGTGTGTGTTGCACTCCAGGAGTCTGTCCCAGGCAGAAAGGGGTTACGGGATGGTAGAAAAGGAGGCGCTCGCATGTGTATATGCTGTAAAGAAAATGCACCAGTACCTATTTGGCAGGAAATTTGAGCTGGAGACAGATCACAAACCCCTAACGTCCCTTTTGGCTGACAACAAGGCCAAAAATGCAAATGCATCGGCCCGCATACAGATGTGGGCACTCACGTTAGCCGCCTATGACTATACAATTCGGCACAGACCGGGCACTGAAAACTGCGCCGATGCACTCAGCAGGCTTCCACTAGCCACCACTGAGGGCGCAACCGAGCATGCTGCTGAGATGGTCATGGCTGTTGAAGCTTTCGGAAGCGAAGGCTCACCCGTGACAGCCCGTCAGATTAAAGTCTGGACAAATAGAGACCCGCTCTTGTCTCTAGTCAAGAAATGTGTCCTGAATGGGGACTGGGCAGCCACGTACAGGGCATGCCCTGAGGAATTTAAACCATTTCACAGGCGCAGGAATGAACTCGCGATTCAGGCCGATTGCCTACTGTGGGGAAACCGCGTAGTCATGCCCCAGATGGGCAGAGAGGTGTTCATCAGAGAACTCCACAATGAGCACCTGGGCATTGTCATGATGAAGGCAATTGCCAGGTCACACGTTTGGTGGCCAGGGATAGACGCAGATCTGGAACTTTGTGTTCGCAGGTGCAACACGTGTGCCCAGCTGGGCAATGCGCCCAGGGAAGCCCCCCTTAGCCCCTGGCAATGGCCCGCCAAGCCTTGGTCACGCATCCATGTGGACTACGCAGGTCCTTTCATGGGAAAAATGTTTTTGGTTGTAGTAGATGCCTACTCCAAATGGATCGAGTGTGACATTTTAAATTCAAGCACATCCTCTGCCACGGTAGAAAGTCTACGGGCAATGTTCGCCGCCCACGGTCGACCGGACGTCTTGGTCAGCGACAATGGCCCGTGCTTCACAAGCACTGAATTCCAGGACGTCATGGCAGGCAATGGAATTAACCATGTCAGAACGGCACCATTCAAGCCGGCCTCAAACGGCCAGGCAGAACGAGCAGTGCAGATAATCAAACAGGGGATGCTCAGAATCTAAGGGGGTTCCCTACAAAGACGCTTATCAAGCCTCCGGTTGGCCTATAGATCCCGACCACACTCGCTCACAGGGGTTCCACCCGCAGAGCTACTAATGAAAAGGACGCTCAAAACCCTTATACACCCCACCATGAAAGAAATTGTCGAGAGCAGGCGCCAGTCACAATATCACTACCATGACAAGAATGCGAGGGCGCGATGTATTGATATAAATGAACCTGTTTTTGTCCTCAACTACGCTGCAGGGCCCAAATGGCTCGCAGGCACTGTGATTGCCAAAGAGGGAAATAGGATTCTGGCAGTTAAATTTACCAATGGACAAATCTGCCGCAAACACGTGGATCAAACAAAAAGGAGGTTCAGCAACCCCATAGAAGAAGCAGAGGAAGAACACGATGTAGAGTTCACTCCACCACAGGTGACCGAACACCGGAACCAAAGGGAGGAGAGCCCAGTCACTGTGGGCAGTCTGGACAGGCTTGAGGCACTGCAAACAGCAGACACTCAGGCCAGCGCCCAACAATCGGAGCCCCAACTCAGGTGCTCTACAAGGGAGCATAAACCACCAGAGAGACTCAACCTGTGATCCCAATAAGACTTTGGGGTGGAGGTGATGTCATGTACTCAACCAGCATTGTAACCCATGTATAATCTGACCTACGTTTTACACTGTGAGAACAATAACCACTAGGTGGGAGACACTCCTAACTTGGGCCTTCAGGTACAAAAGGGGAAGCTCCACCCACCTTCATCACTTGGAGTGCTTAGGACTAAAGGACAGGTCACAGACTGACCTTCTCTCAAGCATGGGCCTCGTGTGCATTTATACTGTATAGTAAGGACGTATCATGTCTAAATCTCCATGGCCTTGTTCCTCCCGATCTCTGTAACCTCCTCCAGCCCCAACATCCTTCCCTATTTCTGTAACCCCCTCCAGCCCTACACCCCTCCCTATCTTTGTAACCTCTTCCAGCCCCTACACCTCTCCCTATCTCTGTAACCTCCTCCAGCCCCTGCACCTCTCCCTATCTCTGTAACCTCCTCTAGCCCTACACCCCTCGCTATCTCTGTAACCTCCTCCAGCCCTACACCTCTCCTTATCTCTGTAACCCCCTCCAGCCCTACACCCCTCTGAGAGCTCTGTATTCTTCCAACTCTGGCCCCATGTTCTGGAATTCCCTCCTAAACCTCGACACCGCCCACTCCTCCTTAAAACCCACCTCTTTGTCACCACTCCTATTATCTCCATTTTTCGCTGATCACAGCCTCGTGCAGCGGCTTGGAATGTTTCTCGATGTTAAAGGCGTTATATAAATGCAAGTTGTTGCTATTCTTGAACCCTGACTGCTGTGCTGGGCTTTCAGTACGAGGTATGCATTTACCTCAATGCTTTGCCGCTTCAGTCACACTCACATTATCGTTCTTCATTTCCGGGGGGAAGAATCTGCTCCGGAGGTATCTCCATGCAGACACCTCTGAGCAGGAGCCCCCTCCCGGTAAATCTATTCTCCTGCCCTCATATAAAGCTCCTAAGATTGGCATCCCTCAGTCTGTGGGGTAAACCAGGAGCGAAGGTTAGCAGTGACAACAATGTCACACCCAGATCAGCCAATGTGGAGAGCAGTGTTCTGCCATTTTAGTCCACAGGCCTCCTCGAATGGGTCTGTGATCCACACCCCAAATATCCTGCTCGTATCTGTCACATCGCTCTTTACAACATTGGAAATGTACGGCAAATGGTTTCTTCAGGCAAAACATGACACGGAGTCTGTGCACATTGCGGGGGCGGGGCGATATTTCGGTGGCCTTGCTCTGTCAGAGGAAGTGAGATGGAGTGGAACCTAGTGCGCTCAAGCCCGAAGATACCATTCCTGAACTGTGGGGCTGGGGTCACCCACAATGTCATGGTGGATTGGCAGAGCTTCCTTGGCACCTGCACCGATCGGCTGTAGTCAGGGTGAACGGCACAAGGCTGCCCACCCAACCACCCCAAACCCTGCCCCCCCCAGCCCCTGCCCCCATTCCCACCCCCCCAAACCCTACCCCCACAACCCCTGCCCCCATACCCTGCCCCCCAAACCCTACCACCCCCAAACCCTACCCCCCCAACCCCTACCCCCCATACCCTGCCCCCCCAAACCCTACCCCCCCAACCCCTGCCCCATACCTGCCCCCCAAACCCTACCCCCGCAAACCCTACCCCCATACCCTACCCCCCCAAACCCTACCACCCCTAAACCCTGCCCCCCAAATCCTACCACCCCTAAACCCTGCCCCCCAAACCCTACCCCCGCAAACCCTACCACCTCCAACCCTTCCCCCCAAACCCTGCCCCCCCAAACCCTGCCCCCCAAACCCTACCGCCCCAAACCCCGCCCCCCATCTTGCCCCCCAAACCCTGCCCTCCAAACCCTACCCCCCCAAACCCCGCCCCCATCCTGCCCCCCCAAACCCTACCCCCCCAACCCCAAACCCTGCCCCCCCAAACCCTGCTCCCCCAAACCCTACCCCATACCCTACCCCCCAAACCCTGCACCCTCAAACCCTACCCCCCCAACCCCTGACCCCCAAACCCTGCCCCCTCAAACCCTACCCCCCCAACCCCTGACCCCGAAATCCTGCCCCCTCAAACCCCGCCTCCCCCAAATTCTGCCTTCCCAACCCCTGCCCCTCAAACTCCGCTCCCCAAACCATGCCCCCCCAAATCCCACCCCCAAACCCTGCCCCCCAAACCCTGCTCTCCAAACCCTGCTCCCTACACCCTGTCCCCATACCCTGCCCCCCCACATCCTGCTCGCCAAACCCTTTCCCCCAAACCCTGATCCCCAAACCCCGCTCCCCAAACCCTGCCCCCCCCCAAAACCCTGCCCCCCCAAAAAAAAACCTGCCCCCCCCAAACCCTGCCCCAGGCTGAGGAAAGAGCCACTCTGGTATCTCTTAAAAGTAATCCACCTGGTCCGGGATCAGTTCTCTTTCCTCTGTAAAGACTCTCAGTGGAAGCCATGCCTGCTCTCAGCTGCTGAGAGTTGTGCTGGGCCTTGGGAAGGGTGTGCTGGAGTGGGGGGAAGGGCGGGACTTCTCAGACATGCCCCCTCTGACATGGATGGAGGGGGGCAGCAGAACTAACACCCCTCCCCTGGTGCACCCGGCTGTGTAGTCAGACCTCGATATAGTGACCAGACTGTCTCCCAGCACAGTGCGACTCACCAAACGTATACTTCATGTTGCAGAAGACTTTGGGATTTCTCAAGACCTGGTTTCTGCACTCACACTTCCCTGAAAGGAAGAGTTAAAATATTAGCTCAGAGGGAACAGTGTCAGATGCAGTGTGTGTCTGAGCAAGTTTCGATGGAGACTAAACAAATCTGGAAAAAAAAATATTACTTACATGAATGTTATCTTTCAAAACAACTTCACTTTATTCCCAAGAACACTTTCTGGTCATTTTGAATTACAATCAACATCCTACTGACACAATCTGGGGTAATTGTAACCCGCCCGATACAGCCTGTTTCACACACTGGCCTCATTTTAACCTCCAATGACTTCAGTGGAGAGTAAAATCAGACTGGGTGTAAAATGGGAGTCCACCCCGATCCCGTCAGTTTGACGCTGGGTGGATTAGGTTTAAACTGCCCCCAATGAGGGGGGCTGGAGCTGGAGCAGGTTTCATCAAAGCTGGACACCTGGTCCATGTGAGGCGCTCACGTTTGTGCCCAATCTGCCTGCGATTCCAACTGGCATACAGGCGGGCATCAAGTCACTGCATTTCTCAAACACCCAGCTCACGGACACTGGTGCCCAGTCTGTGCACAACCAACCATCAGTCGGCTGTGTCTGTGTGGACAGACTATGTGAACCTGACAGTGTAGGGACAGCAGGAGGCCGTGCTGCGTATCAAGTACACCAGCACAGGCCTGGATTTGATGTGTCTGGAGGTTTCTCTTTGTGCCGAGGGTGATTTACACTTGGAACAAGTTAGAGCTCAGTGCGGACTGGCTGCAACGGTTCACGGAGGAGCTGGATAGGCTCCTCACGGTGGCGGATATCACGGTGTGCAGAAGGCGGGTGGGACATTGGGTTTGCACCTCACAGTCTGGGTGAGCTCCTGAAACACATTCTGATTGCCTCGGGGTTTTTAATCTGCTTCCTAGCCTCTCCCAGGAGGTGGTACTGCTGCTGGTGGTAGGGAACACTGGGAGACATGATGCTTAGTTACATTGTGAGTGTTTGGGACAGGCTCGAAGGACACCTTTTCATATCACCGTATGTGTCTGCTGAAAGTTATTTGATGCTGTTGTTTGCTATTTTTATGCCACACACACTCTCCCTGAATGGAGAGGCTGTGAAGCTGCCCAGATTTCAAACCCCGCCACTCGTGGCTGCCTTTTCCAATTTCCCCTTCCAGCACAGTCTGTGTCAGGGGACGCAAGCTCATCCATCATTCTGTCAGTACCGCGTCCTCGATTTTACTCTTACATAAGCAGCTTATCACAACAAACAGTCTGATTAGTCCTCCTGAGAGCAGAGAAGGTTTATGGGAGATTTAGTAGAGGTGTTCAAAATTATGAAGGGGTTTGACAGAGTAAATAAGGAGAGACTGTTTCCAGGGGCAGGAGGGTCAGTAACCAGAGGGACACAGATTGAAGATAATCGGCAAAAGAACCCCAGGGAGATGAGAGTTTTTTAATGCAGCGAGTTGTTATGATCTGGAACGCGCGGCCTGAATGGACGGTGGAAGCAGATTCAACAGTAAATTTCAAAAGGGAATTGGATGAATACTTGAAATAGAAAAATTGCATGGCCGTGGGGAAAGAGCGGGGAGTGGGACTGATTGGATCGCTCTGTCACAGAGCCTGCACAGGCACAATGGACCCAATGGCCTCCTCTATGCTGTAAGATTCCATGGTTCTCGAGTATTAATGGGGCAAGTTATCTGCTGCTGTGAAGACACAAGAGCAGTAATTCTTGAGCTGATTACAGTATTCGTAGCTACAGAAGTCTAGGCTCTTTGGGGTAGAGCTTGACTTTGTGCGATTGTATAACAGGAATGACAGTGAGTCAGTGGCCCGTTTACAGCTCTCCCCAATAAAGTCAATGGAAATAGGACCGAGGAGAGATGTCCCATGGGCTGCCGATTCACTATCGCCTCTTTTACCCCCTTGCCCAAAGTCAAGGTAAAAGACTCAGAATAAGGGGTCGCCCATTTAAAATGGAAATGAGGAGGAATATCTTCTCTCAGAGGATCGTGAATCTATGGGAATTCTCTACCCCAGAGAGCTGTGGAGGCTGGGTCAGTGAATATATTTAAGGCGGAGATAGACAAGAGTTTTGAGCGATAAGGGAGCAAAGGATTATGGAGAGCGGGCAGGGAAGTGGAGTTGAGACCATGATCAGATGGCCTACTCCTGCTCCTATTTCTTATGTTCTTATGTAAGATCACAAGTAGCACAAACCTACATTTGATTCCATGATAATGACTGGGAAACGGGAATCTTTGTCCGGGATTTGATGGGAATTGTGAGGAATGAAGTTGCTCACCTGAATGTCGAAGAGCGGAGAAGCCTTGCTCGTCCTCCCAGCTCCAGGTGTATTCTCGTGCAGTGAGTGCTGAGGGATGGCCCTGGTTTTGTGCTGTGTCTGCAGACCCGTGGTGCCAGCCTGTATCTGCATGGCTGTCGGATTCAATGAAAACACGTCAATAGGGTGAAGGACATTAAAACCGTTTTCTCTTAATTGGTATTCTCTTCAATGACTGGTGGCCCATGATGGCTGGCCATTCCTTCCACAGATGAGCAGTTGTCTCCCTGGGGCTTTCCATAACCAAGTCCCTGAGTGCCTGGGCAGGTCGCCAGTCTGACTCCCAGCCCCCTGCCAGGAGAACTGGCTAGACACGCTGGGGAGGGGCCACTCCACTGCCACTAGACACAAGTACCTTGCTGGACGTCAGCCCACAAGCTGGGGCATTGTAATTAGCACACGTTATAATTTGTGAGTGGGGCTATTTCCCCCCCACCCCCAACTCCACTTTCTGCTCTTGCTGGGTGCAGTTTGAGGGTGGGGGGGCGTCTGGGCTGCACGTGGCACCTCTCAAGGTGACTCTGTTTGAGTCCACAGGTCCGTGGGTGTGAGAGGTGGGGGGCAGCCCCTCCCCTCTCGGGTCCCATGCACTGCCTCTAACAGTTACTAAAGGGGAAATAGTCGACATTCACATCCTGCAGACCATGAACGGCAGTAGGTCCTTTTACGATGTGTATTTATTACATTTCCCTGCTACCCTAAAGGGGTCATTGACCTGTTCAATTTACACCGAGTTATTTTACTCGTTCTCGGGCTGTGGACGTCGCTGGCAAGGTCGGCATTTATTGCCCTCCCTGGTTACCCGGAGGTCTGATTCAGAGTCCGCGGGGCTCAGTACTGGGTCCCTTGCTTTTTGTGGTATACATCAATGACTTCGACTTGAATGCTGGGGGTATGATTCAGAAGTTTACAGATGATACAAAAATTGGCCGTGTGGTTGATAATGAAGAAGAAAGCTATAGGGGCTGAAATTGTTGGTCCAGCCGATGGCTGCCACCATTTTTTTGGCGCTCTCCCCTCCGTGGGAAATTGGTGAAACCCTCTCGCCAGCGGTGTGGAAGGAACGTTGGGGAGTGTGTGCCGGCATGCAATGCCGAAAAAAGTCCTCCCGCCCGCCCGAGATTCATCCAAGCGGTCCTCCGCTCCTGCAGGAGAAAGGCTGCCACGTGGGGGCGGGTCTTACCTGGATGGTCGGTATGAAGATCTGCGCTAAAGGTAAGTGAGATTTTTTTAACTTCTTTTGCAGCGATTATTTGTTAAAGGGTCCTCTGAAGGTTTTGTGATTTTTTTTGTTGTTTATTTTTTAAGCATTTTTTTTGTGCGATCCCCCTCCCTGGTCCAGCCTCGGAGTAACTTTCTCCAGGATTGCATTTGCCGCCCAGAATTCCCACCTACCACCCTCTACCGCCCAGAATCAGCATGTAATGCCCATTTTTGCCGCCAGGCGCTTTTATCCTCCTTTTTTGACCAAACTTCCGCCCAAAGTACCGTCAGGATCTCAGCGGTCTCTTCGACGGTAAATAGGTGGAACTTGCCTTTGATCAATCTTGGCCCCATAGACTGCAGCAAGATATCAATGAACTGGTCGGATGGGCAGAACAGTGGCAAATGGAATTCAATCCGGGAAAGTGTAAGGTATTGCATTTGGGGAGGGATAACAAGGCAAGGGAATACACATTAAATGGTAGGACACTGAGAAGTGTAGAGTAACAAAGGGACTTTGGAGTGCATGTCCACAGATCCCTGAAGGTAGCAGGCCAGGTAGATAAGGTGGTTAAGAAGGCATACGGAATACTTGCCTTTATTAACTGAGGCATAAAATACAAGAGCAGGGAGGTTATGCTTGAACTGTATAAAACACTGGTTAGGCCACAGCTAGAGTACTGCGTGCAGTTCTGGTCACCACATTACAGGAAGGACGTGATTGCACTGGAGAGGGTACAGAGGAGATTTATGAGGATGTTGCCCGGACTGGAGAATCTTAGGTATGAGGACAGATTGGATAGGCTGGGTTTGTTTTCCTTGGAACAGAGGAGGCTGAGGGAAGTCCTGATTGAGGTGTGTAAAATTATGAGGGGCCTGGATAGAGTGGATAGGAAGGACCTATTTCCCTTAGCAGAGGGGTCAACAACCAGGGGGCATAGATTTAAAGTAATTGGCAGACGGTTTAGAGGGGATTTGAGGGGAAATTTCTTCACCCAGAGGGTGGTGTGGGTCTGGAACTCACTGTCTGAAAGGGTGGTAGAGGCAGAAACCCTCACCACATTTAAAAAGTACTTGGATGTGTACTTAAAGTGCTGTAACCTACAGGGCTACGGACCAAGAGCTAGAAAGTGGGATTAGGCTGAAATGGCCTCCTTCTGTGCTGTAAATTTCTCTGATTCTCTGATTGTAAATGAATGCTTTGCTCGACTACTTCAGAGTCTATGGGATGTGAATTTGGAGTGTTTACCCTCTCCCCCCAGGAAACTAGTACACTGGACAAAAAGACTAATGGAAAGTTGGCCTTTATCACAAGGGGGCTGGAATAGAAAGGGGAGGGAGGGCTGCTTCAGTTGTGTGGTGCTATAGTCAGACCCCAATGGGAGCAGTGGGTTGAGATCTAGGCCCCGCCCCGCTCCGCGGGAAGGATATATCGGCCTCGGTGGGGGGAGCAGTGCAGATTCACCAGAATAATACCGGGGATTAAAGGGTTACATTGTATTCCCTTGAGTGTAGAAGATTGAGGGGTGATTTAATTGAGGTGCTTAAAATGATAAAATATGAGTTGATAGGGTTGAGAGAGAGAAACTATTTCGCTGGTGGGGGAGTCCCGAACAAGGAGAATAATATTTGAGCCAGGCCGTTCAGGGTGATGTCAGGAAACATTTTTCGACACAAAAGGTGGTGGAAATATGGAATTCTCTCCCCAAAAGGCTGTGGTTGCAGGCCATCAATTGAAATTGTCAGGACTGCGATCGACAGATTGTTATTGGGTACGGGTATCGAGGGATAGGGAACCAAGGTAGCTAACTGGAGTTGAGGTACAGATCAACCCTGATTTAACTGAGTAGTGGAGTGGGCTAGAGGGGCAGAACAGCCTCCTCCTGCTCGTATGCTCCGACGACCCAGACACCAGCAGGCACTGTACGGTAATCCAGGTCACTACCGAGGGCATTAAGGGTTAAGCACATAGTGTGGGACTTGGGCATGTGTGGGACCAGACTGGGTAAGGTCGGCAGGCTCCTTTCCCTAAAGGACATCAGGGAACCAGTTGGGTATTTACGACAATCCGTCAGCTGATAATTTTTTTCTAGTGCCAGCGCACAGATTGCGGAATTATTGAATTCAATTCCACTTGCTGTGATGGGATTTGCCCTCCTGAGGGCTAGGTCACTCTTCCAGCACCCATATCATAGTTATGCAAATACTCGACAACTGAACCGTCTAAAGTGATGCCTCTTCCCCTTTCCGTTGAGCTCCGCTGCACTGTGCCCTCCCAGAGCTGACAGTGTACCCACCTGCTGATGCAGTCTCCGCTATAAGGGTCACAGCTTCCCGCGCAGTCACATGGTCGGCAGCCATATTCTCCCAGACCCCAGTATCCCAGCATGCACCGGTCACAGCGGGGCCCAGCCACGCCAGGCTTACACAAACAGTCACCGGTGCCAGGGTCGCAGGGGGTGTTGGGCCGGGAGGGCAAGGTGGCAGAGCCAACGGGGTGGCACGAGCAGGCTGGAATGAAACAAATAAAGAGAAGACTTTCAGTGCACCCAGGATTGAACAACAAAGAGCAGGACATGGCGCTGGCTTCACATCGCCATGCTGCTGGTTACTGCGCGTCTCCCAACAATATTGGCTAATTATTGACGGCGGGGCAGTTACCTGCTGGCTATACAGTTCAGATATATTTCCAGCACTAAACAATTAAAACCTATATACGTATTGTGGGAAATATGTGACACATTGATAGTGTTTGGGGTGGGAATCTCCTCGCTCACAGTAATTGGCAATGGACGTCTTTTTAAAATTCATTCTCAGGACCTGGGTTTCGCTGGCAAGACCAGCATTTCTTGTCCATCCCTGGTTGGCTTGTGGGACAGCTCAGCGAAATGCTAGGTTACTTCAGAGGGCAGTTAAGAGTCAACCACATGGTTGTGGGACTGGAGTCAGAGACAGGCCCAGACCGGGTAAGGACGGCAGGTTTCCTTCCCTGAAGGACATTGGTGAATGAGTTGGGTTTTTAACGACAACCAGATTTTTCTTTTGAGATTTTTTTTCAATAACTGAATTCACATTCGCAAACAACCATTGGTGAGATTTGAACACTCGCTCTCTGGATTATTGGTCAATACAAAGCCTTTCCGCCATCTACAAGGCACAAGTCAGGAGTGTGATGGAATACTCTCCACTTGCCTGGATGAGTGCAGCTCTAACAACACTCAAGAAGCTCGACACCATTCAGGACAAAACAGCCCACTTGATTGACCACCTTCAACCACCTAATAGTTTTAAAAAATTCGTTCTGGGATGTGGGCGTCGCTGGCGAGGCTGGCATTTATTGCCTATCCTTAATTGTCCCTTGAGAAGGTGGTGGTGAGCCGCCTTCTTGAACCGCTGCAGTCCGTGTGGTGAAGGTGCTCCCACAGTGCTGTTAGGGAGGGAGTTCCAGGATTTTGACCCAGCGACGATGAAGGAATGGCGATATATTTCCAAGTCAGGATGGTGCGTGACTTGGAGGTGATGGTGTTCCCATGCGCCTGCTGCCCTTGTCTTTCTAGGTGATAGAGGTCACGGGTTTGCGAGGTGCTGCCGAAGAAGCCTTGACGAGTTGCTGCAGTGCATCTTGTAGATGGTACACACTGCAGCCACGGTGCGCCGGTGGTGGAGGGAGTGAATGTTTAAGGTGATGGATGCGGTGCCAATCAAGTGGGCTGCTTTGTTCTGGATCGTGTCGAGCTTCTTGAGTGTTGTTGGAGCTGCACTCATCCAGGTAAGTGGAGAGTATTCCATCACACTCCTGACTTGTGTCCTGTAGATGGTGGAAAGGCTTTGGGGAGTCAGGAGGTGAGACACTCATCACAGAATACCCAGCCTCTGACCTGCTCTTGTAGCCACAGTATTTATGTGGCTGGTCCAGTTAAGTTTCTGGTCAATGGTGACCCCCAGGGTGTTGATGGTGGGGGATTTGATGATGGTAATGCCATTGAATGCCAAGTGGAGGTAGTTTGACTCTTGCTTGTTGGAAATGGTCATTGCCTGGCACTTGTGTGGCACGAATGTTACTTGCCATTTATCAGCCCCAGCCTGAATGTTGTCCAGGTCTTGCTGCATGTGGGCATGGACTGCTCCATTATCTGAGGAGTTGCGAATGGAACTGGTGCAATCATCAGCAAACATCCCCACTTCTGACCTTATGATGGAGGGAAGCTCATTGATGAAGCAGCTGAAGATGGTTGGGCCCAGGACACTGCCCTGAGGAACTCCTGCAGCGATGTCCTGGGGCTGTGATCATTGATCTCCAATCACCACAACCATCTTCCATTGTGCTAGGTATGACTCCAGCCAGTGGAGAGTTTTTCCCTGATTCCCATTGACTTCAGTTTTACTAGGGCTCCTTGATGCCACACTCGGTTAAATGCTGTCTTGATGTCAAGGGCAGTCACTCTCACCTCACCTCTGGAATTCAGCTCTTTTGTCCATGTTTGGATCAAGGCTGTAATGAGGTCTGGAGCCGAGTGGTCCTGGCGGAACCCAAACTGAGCATTGGCGAGCAGGTTATTGGTGAGTAAGTGTCGCTGGATAGCAGTGATGACGACACCATCCATCACTTTGCTGATGATTGAGAATAGACTGATGAGGCGGTAATTGGCCGGATTGGATTTGTCCTGCTTTTTGTGGACAGGACATACCTGGGCAGTTTTCCACATTGTCGGGTAGATGCCAGTGTTGTAGCTGTACTGGAACAGCTTGGCCAGAGCTGCGGCTAATTCTGGAGCACAAGTCTTCAGCACGACAGCTGGGATGTTGTCAGGGCCCATAGCCTTTGCTGTATCCAGTGCACTCAGCCGTTTCTTGATATCACGTGGAGTGAATCGAATTGGCTGAGGACTGGCTTCTGTGATGGTGGGGACCTCAGGAGGAGGCCGATATGGATCATCCACTTGGCACTTCTGGCTGAAGATGGATGCAAACACTTTAGCCTTGTCTTTTGCACTCACGTGCTGGGCTCCGCCATCTTTGAGGAAGGGAATATTCATGGAACCTCCTCCTCCTGTTAGTTGTTCAATTGTCCACCACCATTCAGGACTAGATAAGACAGGACTGCAGAGCTTTGATCTGATCCGTTGATTGTGGGATCACTTAGCCCTGTCTATAACATGCTGCTTCCGCTATTTAGCATGCATGTAGTCCTGTGGTGCAGCTTCCCCAGGTTGGCACCTCATTTTTAGGTACACCTGGTGCTGGTCCTGGCATACTCCTCTACACTCCTCATTGAACCAGTGTCTGCCCCTGGCTTGATGGTAATGGTAGAGTGAGGGATATGCCGGGCCATGAGGTTACAGATTGTGGTGGAATACAATTCTGCTGCTGCTGATGGCCCACATGCCTCATGGGTGCCCAGTTTTGAGCTGCTAGATCTGTTCTGAATCTATCCCATTTAGCATGTTGGTAGTGCCACACAACACGATGGAAGGTGTCTGTTCTTAATGTTCTAATCACACAGGACTTTGCACGGGCTTCCTCACAGCGATTGTCCTGCTGCTAGATGTCTTCATATACATCAGGAGCGATAACTTATTTATTGCAAGCATGAAGAATACTTTCATAGTTCACGTGGCCTGTGTATCACCTCAGTCCAGATATGTGTGAGATAATGCATTTGAGATTTGGGGAGGTCTAACAAGGCAAGGGAATACACATTAAATGGTACGACACTGAAAAGTGTAGAGGAACAAAGGGACCTTGGAGTGCAAGTCCGCAGATCCCTGAAGTAGCAGGCCAAGTAGATAAGGTGGTTAAAAAGGCATATGGAATACTTGCCTTTATTAGTCAAGGCAAGGAATACAACAGCAAGGGCATTATGCTTGAACTGTATAAAACACTGGTTAGGCTGCAGCTGGAGTAAGGTGTGCAGTTCTGGTCACCACATTACAGGAAAGATGTGATTGCGCTGGAGAGGGTACAGAGGAGATTTATAAGGATGTTGCCTGGACTGGAGAATTTTAACTATGAGGAAATATTGGAGATGCTGGGTCTGTTTTCTTTGGAACAGAGGAGGCTGAGGGGGTGGGGTGGCGGATGTGTATAAAATTATGAGGGGCCTGGATAGAGTGGATAGGAAGGATCTATTTCCCTTAGCAGAGGGGTCAACAACTAGGGGGCATAGATTTAAAGTAATTGGGGGGAGGTTTAGAGGGGATTTGAGGGGACATTTCTTCACTCAAAGGGTGGTGGGGGTCTGGAACTCACTGCCTGAAAGGGTGGTAGAGGCAGAAACCCTCACCACATTTAAACAGTACTTGGATGTGCACCTGAAGTGCCGTAACCTACATGGCTACGGACCAAGAGCTGGAAAGTGGGATTAGGCTGGATAGCTCTTGGTCGGCCGGCGCGGACACAATGGGCCAAAATGGCCTCCTTCCGTGCTGTAAATTTCTCTGTTTCTATGATTAAACACCTCTATCAAATTCTGGGAGTGTATTGTACAAGGGGAGTAACAATGCTGGGGAGTGTATTGTATCTGGGGAATAATGATCCTGGGGAGTGTATTGTACATGGGGAGTGTATTGTACATGGGGAGTAATGATCCTGGGGAGTGTACTGTATCTGGGGAATAATGATCCTGGGGAGTGTATTGTACATGGGGAGTGTATTGTACATGGGGAGTAACGATCCTGTGCTCTGACTGCTGGTATAATTGAATTATTTTGAACAATTTGCACGTGGCTGTTACACAGAGGGGGACGGTGCGTTTGCTGTTGGTGTTATAATCCCCTGTAGAATATGCGATCCCACAGCAAAAA
Organism: Pristiophorus japonicus; assembly: GCF_044704955.1. Classification (NCBI taxonomy): domain Eukaryota; kingdom Metazoa; phylum Chordata; class Chondrichthyes; family Pristiophoridae; genus Pristiophorus; species Pristiophorus japonicus. Next base: position 75,985,761 of record NC_091989.1, on the reverse strand, counting down.
TCAAACTGCGAACATTATTTCCACTTACAAGACTCTGGGAACATCAGAAATGGAATTTATCTCCTTCTGAAAATAACATTTTGGGGACACAGTATATGAGCAGTTTGAGACATGCCGTGTTGGGAGTGTCGCAGGGTCGGGAGGAACGGGTGACTGGGCCTGTGGTCCCCAAAGCTCTCCCCCACTGGGGCTTTCCTCACCTCATGTCTGGGTCTGTTGTAGACTACTGATAGAGATTGGTTGCTGTGATTGGTCAACAACTCCATTATTGTATTGTGGGACTCCAGAGTGGTAGGTGAACTAGACCTTGGTCTTTTCCCTCTAGAAATTCCTGTGTGTCTCTCAGTTACCAGCCACACGGGAACAGCTGTGATCACATGGTCACAGCTCCAGGCAGGAGGAGGCCGTGGAGTCGATGCTTAAAATGGGTGATGGCCAATTGGCATTCCTTTTACACTGCGTACGATTTTTGTTTCCATCGATTTCAAAATGGGCTCCTGGCAAAGACCAATTACACCACTGCCCCCTTTGGCTCACCCATCCACAGTGCTCCCATAGTGCATTGGTAATCCCAGTTATTGCCAAGAACCTATCTCGTTCCCCCTGAAACCCATCAAGGTTTCTGGTTCTAACCCTCATTAGTAGATAATGACCATTATTCAAATATTCCCCCAGAATCAGCCTCCATCTTCTCAGGTATTAAGTTGTAGAAAAAGGTAAGGGGATTAGCTGGACAAATATCCCCGCTGATGCAATACCTGGATTCTCAAAGACACAATCGTAGAAAATAGGAAGCAATTGAGGATTTCCTGCTACATTTGTACCAAAAATGACAGCAGAAATGCTCTTACCCAGGCAGGCGTGTGGGGCAGAGAGCGGAACCCCGAGGTTCCTGTAGAAGCCTGGTTGGCACTGTTGGCAGTGCTGCCCCTCTGTGTTGTGCTTGCAGTTGTCGCACACACCGCCACTCCGATTACCCGATGCCAACCACATGCCGAGGTCAAAGTGGCAGCTGTCAGCGTGGTCGTTGCACTCGCATTCTGTCGCAAGGGGAAAGAGGAGGGAGTTAAAATCCTTTCAAACCAGCAAGACAGAGTGAAAATTTGATAGAACAACCTCATTAGAAGAACTAAATGATCAATTGTTTGTGGTGTGTATCTGTACAGCATGCAGTCCCATGTTCCGCCACCAGAGAGCTCATCCCCTGAAGTCCCAAGGGATCCCAGCATCCCTTGGGAGCACTGTATATAAGCCGGCCGCTAAGGCCTGTTCCTCACTCTGGAGTGTCTTATTAAAGACTGAGGTCATTGTTACTTTAACCTCCCTGTGTGCAGCCTCATCTGTGTTAGGAATACAATAACTGGCGACGAGTATACGAATCCAACGCAAAGATGCAGCAAACTGTGGGCATCCTGGAGAAGTTCTCGGAGGGTGAGGACTGGGATGCCTAAGTTGAACGGTTAGACCAGTACATTGTAGCCAACGAGCTGGACGGAGAAGGAAGCGCTGCAAAAAGGAGAGCGGTCCTCCTCACAGTCTTCGGGGCACCGACCTACAGCCTCATGAAGAATCTTCTGGCTCCGGTGAAACCCACAGATAAGTTGTATGAGGAGCTGTGTACACTGGTTCGGGAGTATCTTAACCCGAGGGAGAGCATGCTGATGGCGAGGTATCGGTTCTACATGTGCCAGCAATCTGAAGGTCAGGAAGTGGCGAGCTACGAGCTAAGGCGACTTGCAGGACAATGTGATTTTGATGGCTTCCTGGAGCAATACTGGGCATTGGCCACGAGACCATCCTACGAAAACTTTTGACTGTAGAGACACCGACCCTCAGTAAAGCCATTGCAATAGCACAGGCGTTTATATCCAGCAGTGATAACACCAAACAAATCTCTCAGCACACAAGTGCTAGCAATGTTAATAAATTAACTGGAACTGTGTTTGTGAGCAGAAATGTACAGGGCAGAACCCACAAGTCTGCAACTGCCAGCAGGCCTCAGGTGACCCAGATGACTGAGAGTCCCGAACAAAGGATGAATGCAAGGCAATTCACACCTTGTTGGTGTTGTGGAGGCTTCCCTTCAGCCTATTCATGCCGCTTCAAAGGGTATGTTTGCAAGAGCTGTGGAACAATGGAGCACCTCCAATGAGCTTGCAAACGAGTGGCAAGCTCTGCAAAACCTGCTAACCACCACATGGCAGAGGAAGATCAGCCCATGGTGGATCAAAGCAATTTCGAGCCTCAGAGAGAGGAGGCAGATGCTGAAGTACACGGGTGCCCAGATTTCCGACGAAACGTCCACCTATAATGCTAAACGTAAAATCGAATGGCTTACCCGTAGCCATGGAACTGGAAACTGGCGCTAGCCCAATCATGAGTAAAAAGATGTTTGAGTGACTGTGGTGCAACAAGGCATTCAGACCAGCCCTGAGCCCCATCCACACGAAACTGAGAACGTGTACCAAAGAGCTTATCACTTTCCTGGGCAGCGCCATGGTCAAGGTCACCTACGAGGGCACGGTGCACGAACTGCCACTCTGGATTGTCCCGGGCGATGGCCCCACACTGCTTGGAAGGAGCTGGCTGGGCAAAATCCCCTGGAACTGGGATGACATCCAAGCGCTATTACATGTCGATGAGGCCTCATGTACCCAGGTTCTTAACAAATTTCCTTCCCTTTTTGAGCCAGGCATTGGAAATTTTTCCAGGGTGAAGGTGCGGATCCACTTGGTCCCAGAGGCACGACCCATTCACCACAACGCGCGAGCGGTACCTCACATGATGAGGGAGAGAGTGGAAATCGAGCCGGACAGGCTGCAACACGAGGGCATCATCTCCCCAGTGGAATTCAGCGAGTGGGCCAGCCTGATTGTTCCAGTACTCAAAAGTGATGGCACGGTTAGGATTTGCAGCGATTATTAATCGTTTCTCGCTACAGGACGAATACGCGCTACCTAAGGCAGACGACCTATTTGCGACGCTGGCAGGAGGCAAGACGTTCACCAAGCTCGACCCGACTTTGGCCTACATGACGCAGGAGCTGGAGGAGTCTTCGAAGGGCCTTACCTGCATCAAAGCGCACAAGGGACTGTTCATCTACAACAGATGCCCGTTTGGAATTCGGTCAGCTGCAGCGATCTTCCAGAGAAACATGGAGAGCCTACTCAAGTCGGTACCACACACGGTGGTCTTTCAGGACGACATATTGGTCACGGGTCGGGACACCGCTGAGCACCTACAAAACTTGGAGGAGATCCTCCAGCGACTGGATCGCGTAGGGCTGTGGCTGAAGAGGTCGAAATGCGTCTTCATGGCAACAGAAGTGGAGTTTTTGGGGAGAAAGAGCGCGGCCGACGGTATTCGGCCCACAGACAGCAAGACAGAGGCTATCAGGAACGCGACCAGGCCACAGAACGTCACGGAGCTGCGGTCGTTCCTGGGACTCCTCAACTATTTTGGTAACTTCCTACTGGGGTTAAGCACCGTTTTAGAGCCCCTACATGTGTTATTGTGCAAAGGTGAGAACTGGGTATGGGGAAAAAAACAAGTAATTGCTTTTGAGAAAGCCAGAAACATTTTATGTTCCAACAAGCTGCTTGTATTGTATAACCCGTGTAAAAGACTTGTGCTAGCATGTGACGCATCGTCGCACAGAGTCGGGTGTGTATTACAACAAGCTAACATTGCGGGGAAGTTGCAACCTGACGCCTATGCTTCCAGGAGCTTGTCTAACGCCGAGAGTGCCTACAGCATGATTGAGAAAGAGGCATTAGCGTGTGTGTTCGGGGTAAAGAAACTGCATCAGTACCTATTTGGCCTCAAATTTGAGCTGGAAACCGATCACAAGCCCCTCACATCCCTGTTCGTTGAAAACAAGGGGATAAATACTAATGCCTTAGCCCACATACAAAGGTGGGCACTCACGCTATCAGCATATAACTATACCATCCGCCACAGGCCAGGTACCGAGAACTGTGCGGATGCTCTCAGTCGGCTACCATTGCCCACCATGGGGGTGGAAATGGCGCAGCCTGCAATCTTGTTGATGGTGGCGCAGCCCACAGACTTGTTGATGGTCATGGAAGCACCGCCAATTCCTGTTTGAAAGTTATTATTGAATCTACTTTCACCGCCCTGTCAGGCAGCGCATTCCAGATCATATTAACTCGCTGTGTAAAAGAGTCCTCCTCATCTCCTCCTACTTTATCTTAAATCTGTGCCCTCTGGTTACCGACCTCCTTGCTGATAGAAACAGTTTCTTCCTATCTACTCTATCAATGCCCCTCACAATTGTGAACACCTCAATTAAATCTCTCCTCAACCTTCTCTGCTCCAAGGAGAAGAACCCCAGCCTCACCAGTCTCTCCACATCACTGAAGTTCCTCATCCCTGGGACCATTCCAGTAAATATTGGAATGCAGAGACCTGCAGCCCCTTCGTTACTCACCTCGGCACTGGTTTGCAACTCCCCTCTGCCCATCCGCGGACCTCCACGGCTGGTCATTGTATAGAGCAGCACAACTCCCACAGTGCTCGCCCACAGTATTGTGCTTACAGATACACTTGCCATGGACCTGTCAAAGAAATGGACAGAGAACCCAGTCAACTAGGGAAGGAGATGGTCAGCCAGTGACTTACTGTAAGGGAAAAAAAGGAAACTTGCATTTATAAAGCACCTTTCACAAACTCAGGATGTATCAAAACACTTTATAACTAATTAAGTACTTTTGAAGTGTCGTCACCTTTGCAATGTAGGAAACGTGGGAGCCAATTTGTGCACAGCAAGCTCCCACAATCAGCAATGAAATAAATGACCACATAATCGGTGATGGTGATGTTGGCCGGGCGATAAATATTGGACTCAGCCAACATCACCAACACCGATTGTGGGATCTTTTGTGCGCATCTGAGGGGACAGTCCGGGCCTCAGTTTAACATTTCAACCAAATTAAAGGAAACTTCAACAGTGCAGCACTCCCTCAGTATGCCCCTCCGACAGTGCAGCGCTCCCTCAGTACTGCCCCTCCGACAGTGCGGCGTTCCCTCAGTACTGCCCCTCCGACAGTACGGCATTCCCTCAGTACTGCCCCTCCGACAGTGCAGCACTCCCTCAGTACTGCCTCTCCAACAGTGCAGCACTCTCTCAGTACTGCCCCTCCGACAGTGCAGCACTCCCTCAGTACTGCCCCTCCAACAGTGCAGCACTGGGAGTGTCAGCCAAGAATTTTGTGCTCAAGTCCCTGGAGTGGGACTTGAACCCACAACCTTCTGACTCAGAGGAGAGAGTGTTACCCACTGAGCCACAGCTGACACAGAGCACATGCGGCTGGTCCCTTCAGCAAGCCGATCACACTGCTGTCAGTATAACTCCCCACCTCGTGTCGACTGTGAGTGGTACCACTGAGCAAAGACTCCCAGGCAGCAGCAGTGAGCCTGAGGGAAAGGAGCCAGTTGATATGGGTGTGAATTGTTGCTGCTCTGGCCGACCTCTAATGTAATCCTTCTTGTATTCAGTGCTGACTCTCAGTGGGGTCACGAGCTCTCGATCGCTGAATATTAGGTTTGTTCAGTGTCCCAGTGACAAGCTCCGTGCTTCTCGAGACACCAACTCATTCCCAACATTCCCAATATTTCCAGGCACAATGCACTCTTTCATTCATGAGCGATGAAAGATCTTTCCTGTAATCTGCTCTTAGACTGATGTTGCTAAGCAACCAACTGTTTCGGGGTGGGGGTGGAGGGGAACGTGGTGGGTGAATGCTGCCCGGGTTGATTTCCCTTCGATTTTTCTGCTTCTGGGAACCGATGCTCACGACCTCCCGTGACCTCCCGTTAAGTGCAAGGCCCAGACGCGGACCCGAGCAGTGGGGGAGGGGCGGTTCAGCAGAGAGCCGGACATGTGCCACTCACCCATCACTGCCACGTTATGAACCATTGCTGTGACTGCACGTTTCCACTTCAGTCAGATACAATTACAGCTCGGCTAATGACTGGAGGTATAACGTTAATCCCTCCGTTTCATGGTGTCATTATTATTTTCCTCTGCACTTCCCAAATATAATTGTAATCATTGCAAACAGCTCCCGGCCTCTCTGAAGCAGCACTTAAACAATGGAATCAGAGAATGGTTTGATGAGCGCGACGTTTGTTCAACAAGGCACTTCTAAACCATCGAAATGCAAACAAATCTCATCCCTTACATAATAGAGAAGTCAGCCTAATCCCTATAAGCCAATTAAATATCTTAAAGCATACAGGGAAAGTGTATCCAAATAATTCTAAATGCTATTAAAAGGAGATAATATATGCTTACTGCTGTCTCCCAACTTCCCATATGACCATGATTTATTCTTTATGCAGTTACTCAGTGTCGGTGTGGAATACTGCTCAACGGTCACAATAGGCCCACTTATACAGAGACCTGTACCTCCTGCACCACTCGAAGGGCAGGGGAGTTCTCCCAGTGACCCGGACAATATCCCTCAACTAACATCACTAAAACAGATTATCTGGTCATTATCACATTGCTGTTTGTGGGAGCTTGCTGTGCGCAAATTGGCTGCCGCGTTTCCCACATTACAACAGTGACTACACTTCAAAAGTACTTCGTTGACCAGACCTCAGGACGTTCCAAAGCGTTTCCAGCCACTGAAGGACCTGGTCACCCAGTCACACCCACTGTGGTTAGGATCAATGACGCACCACTTAAAGTCGCAAACAAATGCTGGCCCTCGGTGGTGTTCCCTCGCAGAACGACGGAGTCACTCGCCGTTGTGGCAGGGCCAACTCGTGCCAAGACTCTGGCAGGAACAAGGGGCGTGTTCGCCAACAAAACGTGCTCTAGACCAAGCTGTTGCCCTCACTGCCTGGGTCCTCCCGTTCTCCCTCCACGCCGGGACCTTCCCCTTCCCCCTCCCCCTCCCCGTGTGGACCCTCCCCCTCCTCCACCCCGCCTGGACCTGCCCCCACACCGCCGGAACCCTCCGCCGGGACCCTCACCCACCCCTCCCCCCACCCCCCGCGCTGGGACCCTCCCCCTCCCCCCGCGCTGGCACCCTCCCCCTGCCCCCGTCGGGACCCTCACACCCCGGCACCAGGACCCTCCCCCTCCCCCCACCGGGACCCTCACTGCTCCCCCCCTCCGCCGGGACCCTAACCCACCCCCCGCGCCGGGACCCTACCCCTCCCCGCGTGGACCCTCACAGCGAGGATCTGAGTCCTGGATCAGCTTGTGCTGTCACATAAGGGGACATGACCATTTCCACATGCAGTGTTTAAAATAAGAACATAATAAATAGGAGCAGGAGTTGGCCATTCGGCTCCTCTAGCCTGCTCCACCATTCAATATGATCATGGCTGATCTTTGACTTCAACTCCACTTTCCCGCCCGATCCCCATATCACTTGGGGTGAGGAGGGGGTGGGGGTGAGATTGGGTGTGTGTAGGGATGGGAATGGGGGGGGGGGGGGGCGGTGGGGTGAGGGACGGGGAACAGGTCAGGGACAGGGTTGGGTGGGGGGGGGGGTAGGATGGGTGGAATGGCGATAAGGTGGGGGTGGGGGTGAGGAGGGCAGGATTTTCCAAACAGGATCAATTGACAAATGAACCAAAACACAACGACTGAAAGGTGAGACTTGAATTAATATTTTCTGCAAGCTGAGATTTGTTACTGAGCACCTTGGGGCAATATCTTTCAGTGAAATAAGCCTGGGTTTTCTCAGTGCGATATTTACATGTACATAGAGCGACCGTGTGTGGGAGTACAATATTCACTGGAATCCAGGCCCACACTCCCAGTACAGTACTGAGGGAGCGCTGCACTGTCGGAGAGGCAGTACTGAGGGAGTGCTGCACTGTCGGAGGGGCAGTACTAAGGGAGAGCCGCACTGTCGGAGAGGCAGTACTGAGGGAGTGCTGCACTGTCGGAGGGGCAGTACTGAGGGAGCACCGCACTGTCGGAGGGGCAGTACTGAGGGAGTGCTGCACTGTCAGAGGGGCAGTACTGAGGGAGCGCTGCACTGTCGGAGGGGCAGTACTGAGGGAGCACTGCACTGTCGGAGGGGCAGTACTGAGGGAGCGCTGCACTGTCGGAGGGGCAGTACTGAGGGAACGCCGCACTGTCGGAGGGGCAGTACTGAGGGAGTGCCGCACTGTCGGAGGGGCAGTACTGAGGGAGCGCCGCACTGTCGGAGGGACAGTACTGAGGGAGTGCTAGTCAGAGTAGGAATCGCAGGATAGCTCAGATGAATACGTGGCTTGAGCAGTGGTGCAGCAGGGAGGGATTCAAATTCCTGGGGCATTGGAACCTGTTCTGGGGGAGATGGGACCAGTACAAACCGGACAGTCTGCACCTGGGCGGGACCGGAACCAATGTCCTAGGGGGAGTGTTTGCTAGTGCTGTTGGGGAGGAGTTAAACTAATATGGCAGGGGGATGGGAACCAATGCAGGGAGACAGAGGGAAACAAAAAGGAGACAAAAGCAAAAGGCAGAAAGGAGATGAGTAAAAGTGGAGGGCAGAGAAACCCAAGGCAAAAAACAAAAAGGGCCACTGAATGTAAAGGGGCTGCAGGAGGAGTCAAAACTAAAAATCATGGTTTAAAAACTAGGATTAAAACACTCTACCTAAACGCACGCAGCATTCGAAATAAAGTAAATGAGTTGACGGCACAAATCATTGCAAATGGGTATGATTTGGTGGCCATTACAGAAACGTGGTTGCAGGGTGGCCAAGACTGGGAATTAAACATACAGGGGTATCTGACGATTCGGAAAGATAGACAAGAAGGGAAAGGAGGTGGGGTAGCTCTGTTAATAAAGGATGATATCAGGGCAGTTGTGAGAGACGATATTGGCTCGAATGAACAAAATGTTGAATCATTGTGGGTGGAGATTAGAGATAGTAAGGGGAAATAGTCACTGGTGGGCCTGGTTTATAGGCCCCCAAATAATAACTTCACGGTGGGGCGGGCAATAATCAAGGGAATAATGGAGGCATGTGAAAAAGGAACGGCAGTAGTCATGGGGGATTTTAACCTGCATATCGATTGGTCAAATCAAATCGCATGGGGTAGCCTGGAGGAGGAATTCATAGAATGCAAACGGGATTGTTTCTTAGAACAGTATGTTACAGAACCTACAAGGGAGCAAGCTATCTTAGATCTGGTCCTGTGTAATGAGACAGGAAAAATAAACAATCTCCTGGTAAAAGATCCTCTCGGAATGAGTGATCACAGTATGGTTGAATTTGTAATACAGATTGAGGGTGAGGAAGTTGTGTCAGAAACGAGCGTACTATGCTTAAACAATGGGGACTACAGTGGGTTGAGGGCAGAGTTGGCTAAAGTAGACTGGAAACACAGACTAAACGGTGGCACAATTGAGGAACAGTGGAGGACTTGTAAGGAGCTCTTTCATAGTGCACAACAAAAATATATTCCAGTGAAAAAGAAGGGCGGTAAGAGAAGGGATAACCAGCTGTGGATAACCAAGAAAATAAAGGAGAGTATCAAATTAAAGACCAATGTGTATAAGGTGGCCAAGGTTGAGGTGCAGAGGGACCTGGGGGTCCTTGTGCATGAATCCCAAAAAGTTAGTTTGCAGGTGCAGCAGGTAATCAGGAAGGCGAATGGAATGTTGGCCTTCATTGCGAGAGGGATGGAGAACAAAAGCAGGGAGGTCCTGCTGCAACTGTACAGGGTATTGGTGAGGCCGCACCTGGAGTACTGCGTGCAGTTTTGGTCACCTTACTTAAGGAAGTATATACTGGCTTTGGAGGGGGTACAGAGACGATTCACTAGGCTGATTCCGGAGATGAGGGGGTTACCTTATGATGATAGATTGAGTAGACTGGGTCTTTACTCGTTGGAGTTCAGAAGGATGAGGGGTGATCTTATAGAAACATTTAAAATAATGAAAGAGATAGAGGCAGAGAGGTTGTTTCCACTGGTTGGGGAGACTAGAACTAGGGGGCACAGCCTCAAAATACGGGGGAGCCAATTTAAAACCGAGGTGAGAAGGAATTTCTTCTCCCAGAGGGTTGTGAATCTGTGGAATTCTCTGCCCAAGGAAGCAGTTGAGGCTAGCTCATTGAATGTATTCAAGTCACAGATAGATAGATTTTTAACCAATAATGGAATTAAGGGTTACGGGGAGCGGGCGGGTAAGTGGAGTTGAGTCCACGGCCAGATCAGCCATGATCTTGTTGAATGGAGGAGCAGGCTCGAGGGGCTAGATGGCCTACTCCTGTTCCTAATTCTTATGTTCTTTTGTTCTTATGTTCTTATGTCGGAGGGGTAATACTAAGGGAGTGCCGCACTGTCGGAGGGGCAGTACTGAGGGAGCGCCGCACTGTCGGAGGGGCAGTACTGAGGGAGCGCCGCACTGTCGGAGGGGCAGTACTGAGGGAGCGCCGCACTGTCGGAGGGGCAGCACTGAGGGAGCGCCGCACTGTCGGAGGGGCAGTACTGAGGGAGCGCCGCACTGTCGGAGGGGCAGCACTGAGGGAGCGCCGCACTGTCGGAGGGGCAGTACTGAGGGAGCGCCGCACTGTCGGAGGGGCAGTACTGAGGGAGCGCCGCACTGTCGGAGGGGCCGTCTTTCACAGGAGCTATTACTCTGAGGCTGATAAAGATCCCGTGACACTATCCAAAGATGAGCAAGGTATTCCCTACATCAAATATCACCAAACTGATCAACAGCTCATTTATTGCCCTGTCTCTGGGACCTCGCTGCGAGCAAATTAGCTGCTCTGTGTGCCGATATTACAACACTGAGTTTATAAGGTTGATTCCAGAACGGAGAAGGTACAATTGTCAGGTGGCCTGATAGAGGTCATCAAAATTATGAAAGGGTTTGTAACAGTAGAGAAGATATTTCCACTTGTGGGCGAGACTGGAATGAGGGGGGTCATAAATATCAGACCGTCACCAATAAACCCAATGGGGAATTCAGGAGAAACCTCTTTAACCAGAGAGCGGTGAGAATGTGGATCACTGCCACAGGGAGAGGTTGAGGTGAATAGTATCGATGCATTTAAGGGGAAGCTGGATAAACACACGAGGGAGAAGGGAATAGAGGGATATGGGGATGGGGTGAGATGGAGAGGGGTGGGAGGGGGCTGGTGTGGAGCATAAACCCCGGCACGGACCCGATGGGCTGTAAATACTATGTCATTCTGTGTAACAGTAACCCATTGGCTGTAAAGTACTTTGGGAAGCCACAAGGATATGAAACGCTTTATATAAAATGCAAATTATTTTGTTAAACATGCAGCAACAGGATAAATAAAGGCGTCTATTGAGAGGCTGTGGGTGGGAGGATAATCACGTTAGAAATAGCTAGTGACATCACCTTCCCCATCACACCCACCCCTGGAGTCGATAACTATTTCGTTGAACCTATAAATCAAGTGCACTCTTATTAAAAGGGCAGAAAAACCAACAAATTAAACTTTTTACAATAATGGATCAAATTAAAATTTGTTTGCCGGGGATTACGATGCACTCCAGTCCTTCCGGTGCTCACCTCTCGCGGAAGGCCGCGAGCGTACCGGTGGACACTGCGTGCTCCATCTCCAGGGATACCCTGGCGCGGATGTACGTGCGGAAGAGAGGCAGGCAGTCAGGCTGAACGACCCCCTCGACCGCCCGCTGCCTGGACCGGCTGATGGCACCCTTGGCCATGCCCAGGAGCAGTCCTACGAGGAGGCCCTCGGACCTACCCGCTCCCCTCCGCACAGGGTGCCCAAAGATCAGGAGTGTGGGACTGAAGTGCAACCAGAAATTGAGGAGCAGCCCCTTCAAATATTGGAATAGGGGTTGCAACCTCACATAGATTGGGCTAACCAAACTGGAAGCAATACGGTGGAGGAGGATTTTCTGGAGTGCATAAGGGATGGTTTTTTAGACCAATATGTCGAGGAACCAACTAGACTGGGTGTTGTGTAATGAGAGAGGATTAATTAGCAATCTCGTTGTGCGAGGCCCCTTGGGGAAGAGTGACCATAATATGGTGGAATTCTGCATTGGGATGGAGAATGAAACAGTTAATTCAGAGACCATGGTCCAGAACTTAAAGAAGGCTAACTTTGAAGGTATGAGGCGTGAATTGGCTGGGATGGATTGGCGAATGATACTTAAGGGGTTGACTGTGGATGGGCAATGGCAGACATTTAGAGACCGCATGGATGAACTACAACAATTGTACATTCCTGTCTGGCATAAAAATAAAAAAGGGAAGGTGGCTCAACCGTGGCTATCAAGGGAAATCAGGGATAGTATTAAAGCCAAGGAAGTGGCATACAAATTGGCCAGAAATAGCAGCGAACCTGGGGACTGGGAGAAATTTAGAACTCAGCAGAGGAGGACAAAGGGTTTGATTAGGGCAGGGAAAATGGAGTATGAGAAGAAGCTTGCAGGGAACATTAAGACGGATTGCAAAAGTTTCTATAGATATGTAAAGAGAAAAAGATTAGTAAAGACAAACGTAGGTCCCCTGCAGTCAGAATCAGGAGAAGTCATAACGGGGAACAAAGAAACGGCGGACCAATTGAACAAGTACTTTGGTTCGGTATTCACGAAGGAGGACACGAACAACCTTCCGGTTATAAAAGGGGTCGGGGGGTCTAGTAAGGAGGAGGAACTGAGGGAAATCCTTATTAGCCGGGAAATTGTGTTGGGGAAATTGATGGGATTGAAGGCCGATAAATCCCCAGGGCCTGATGGACTGCATCCCAGAGTACTTAAGGAGGTGGCCTTGGAAATAGTGGATGCGTTGACAGTCATTTTCCAACATTCCATTGACTCTGGATCAGTTCCTATGGAGTGGAGGGTAGCCAATGTAACCCCACTTTTTAAAAAAGGAGGGAGAGAGAAAACAGGGAATTATAGACCGGTCAGCCTGACATCGGTAGTGGGTAAAATGATGGAATCAATTATTAAGGATGTCATAGCAGTGCATTTGGAAAGAGGTGACATGATAGGTCCAAGTCAGCATGGATTTGTGAAAGGGAAATCATGCTTGACAAATCTTCTGGAATTTTTTGAGGATGTTTCCAGTAGAGTGGATAAGGGAGAACCAGTTGATGTGGTATATTTGGACTTTCAGAAGGCGTTCGACAAGGTCCCACACAAGAGATTGATGTGCAAAGTTAGAGCACATGGGATTGGGGGTAGTGTACTGACATGGATTGAGAACTGGTTGTCAGACAGGAAGCAAAGAGTAGGAGTAAATGGGTACTTTTCAGAATGGCAGGCAGTGACTAGTGGGGTACCGCAAGGTTCTGTGCTGGGGCCCCAGCTGTTTACACTGTACATTAATGATTTAGATGAGGGGATTAAATGTAGTATCTCCAAATTTGCGGATGACACTAAGTTGGGTGGCAGTGTGAGCTGCGAGGAGGATGCTGTGAGGCTGCAGAGCGACTTGGATAGGTTAGGTGAGTGGGCAAATGCATGGCAGATGAAGTATAATGTGGATAAATGTGAGGTTATCCACTTTGGTGGTAAAAACAGAGAGACAGACTATTATCTGAATGGTGACAGATTAGGAAAAGGGGAGGTGCAAAGAGACCTGGGTGTCATGGTACATCAGTCATTGAAGGTTGGCATGCAGGTGCAGCAGGCGGTTAAGAAAGCAAATGGCATGTTGGCCTTCATAGCAAGGGGATTTGAGTACAGGGGCAGGGAGGTGTTGCTACAGTTGTACAGGGCATTGGTGAGGCCACACCTGGAGTATTGTGTACAGTTTTGGTCTCCTAACCTGAGGAAGGACATTCTTGCTATTGAGGGAGTGCAGCGAAGGTTCACCAGACTGATTCCCGGGATGGCGGGACTGACCTATCAAGAAAGACTGGATCAACTGGGCTTGTATTCACTGGAGTTCAGAAGAATGAGAGGGGACCTCATAGAAACATTTAAAATTCTGACGGGGTTAGACAGGTTAGATGCAGGAAGAATGTTCCCAATGTTAGGGAAGTCCAGAACCAGAGGTCACAGTCTAAGGATAAGGGGTAAGCCATTTAGAACCGAGATGCGGAGGAACTTCTTCACCCAGAGAGTGGTGAACCTGTGGAATTCTCTACCACAGAAAGTTGTTGAGGCCAATTCACTAAATATATTCAAAAAGGAGTTAGATGAGGTCCTTACTACTAGGGGGATCAAGGGGTATGGCGAGAAAGCAGGAATGGGGTACTGAAGTTGAATGTTCAGCCATGAACGCATTGAATGGCGGTGCAGGCTAGAAGGGCCGAATGGCCTGCTCCTGCACCTATTTTCTATGTTTCTATGTTTCTATACTCTACATACTCATGGAATACGGACTTTACAGGCGGCCTGGGAGCCCGTGAACTGACTTAAAAACCGATTGCACGGGACTACTCCGTGCACCACCCTCCAGGCCAAGTCCCCAATAAATAGTGGGAGGACTCCCGTGTAGCGTGCACTCCATCGGGGACCCCCGCCTCCTCTGGACGGTAAGATGTTGCGCCATGGCGTGTCCGGACGGCAGACGAGGATGGCAAGGTTGAGAGTGTGCAGGAGCAGCCCGTACAGGAAACCTCTCCGCGCAGAACTGAAAGGCATGGAGGGGATTTCCCCGAGGCGGCTCAAATTGTGAGGCGCCGGCTCCCGAGGGAGGTTCCGGGGTTTGGCGCCGAAGAGGAATTCCGTCCGGACGGGGGTCAGTTCGTGCTTGAGCCTCCTCGACACACCTAACGGAGTCAGGGCCCATCGCTGTTTTAGCACGCCTGGCGCCATCCAGCCCGCTCCTCCGCCATCGAGCAGGTCCCTGACCCTGGTCACCTCGCCAAACACAGCCCTCTCAATCGCCTGCCACCTAAACCCCCGGAGTGCAGAGAACCCGGTGCGACAGTGATCCCCCTCCCCCTCCCCCGGTGCGACAGTGATCCCCCTCCCCCGGTGTGACAGTGATCCCCCTCCCCCTCCCCTGATGCGACAGTGATCTCCCTCCCCCTCCCCCGGTGCGACAGTGATCCCCCTCCCCCGATGCAACAGTGATCTCCCTCCCCCTCCCCCGGTGCGACAGTGATCCCCCTCCCCTGGTGCGACAGTGATCCCCCACCCTCTTCCCCGGTGCAACAGTGATCCCCCTCCCCCGGTGCGACAGTGATCCCCCTCCCCCGGTGTGACAGTGATCCCCCTCCCCCGGTACGACAGTGATCCCCCTCCCCCGGTGCGACAGTGATCCCCCTCCCCTTCCCCCGGTGTGTCAGTGATCCCCCTCCCCGCGGTGCACAGACCCGGGGGTGAATGACCATACGTACTGCGGCGGGAGCCCCGCCCCTCACGGGCCTGAAGCCTTCGGCCGGCTGGCACCGCTCGGCGTGGCCGTTACAGAAGCAGCTGCCCATGGCGATGAGGTCGCTGACTGCGTAGTGCGCGAATCGCTGGGGTTTGAGGCCGGCCCCTCGGCCCGGGCAGGGGCAGGCCTGGCGTTTCAGCAGGCGCACGCGGAGGTTGGTGACTTTCAACAGGTCCTGAGCTTGAACGCTGTACGGGTCGTCCACAGAATGCGGCCGGGCCAGGGCTCGGAATATCACCTGGGTAAAGAGGAGAAAGGTCAGACCACGGGGACTGAAATCAGAATACACACACTCTCCAGCCCGTCGGTCAAAGGTCAGATTATTGGGTAATGGGCTTAGAATTAAACAGAAGCATTACAGACAGTAACAGATAGTTTGAACAGTCTGGGACCAGGAGAACGCCCACATTTCCCAAACACTGAATTCAACAATGACTTGCATTTATATAGCACCTTTAAGATAGGACAATAGCCCAAGGTTCTTTGGAGTGTAACCAGACAACGTTTGACACCAGGCCACAAGAGGAGATATTAGCACAGGTGACCAAAAGCTTAGTCAAAGGGGACGGTTTTAAGGAGCGTCTTAAAGGAGGAAAGAGAGGTCGAGAGGCGGAGAGGTTGAGGGAGGGAGTTACAGAGCTTGGGGCCCAGGCGGTTGAAAGCACGGCCACCGATGGCCGGGAGACAGAAGTGGGGAGGCACAGAGTTGGTGTAACGCGGAGATCTCGGGGGGTTGTGGGGCTGAAGTAGATTACAGAGAGAGGGAGGGGCGAGGCCATGGAGGGATTTGAACACAAGGAGGCCGAAATTCAGCCACCCGATAAAGCCTGTTACCGCTGGGTCACGTGGCGGCGTCGAATGGCTGCCGCTCACGAAATTCTCCCCGCTGGTTTTCCGGTGGTCCCCACTCCCGCCCCACTGCTGCCGAACCCTCCTTAGTGCGTCATCAAAGCGCTCACCGCTAATGTCCTGCCTTGGGAGCAAAATTCACCGGAGAAAATCTTCCAGCCGCTGCGCGGTGCCCCCCACAGTTTTTCCTGTCGGTGCACTGTGTTTGCAGTGTGTGTAAAATGGCGGTGCGGCCTCCATTCAACGGGAGCGCGCACTGCCAAGGCCGCCATCTTATTTATTGTTGGCCGATTCCCAGCCTAACAATTATGCCCCTTGGGTTCGGTTGGCCCGGCCGAAACCCTCCCTGGTGGCCCAGTGGATCGAACTTAAATATCTGCAGAGCTCACAGCGGCCCTTCCCTTTAACTGAGGGTGAGACGTGGTGACACGCCAGCGCGATGAGGTCACCAGCCCGGCGCCGATGATTGACAGCGGCGCACATGGCACCACTTCCGCCCCGCTCGAAAATAAACGCCAAAGAGCTGAATTTCGCAAGATGGGCCACGGCCAAACACAAGAAAAATAGACTGTGCGACCCGTTTCCGGGGGGGGGGGTGGGAATGGGTGGTTGAGGGGAGTCACTGAATGAAGGTGAGGCTCCTTTCCAGAGGAAATCAGTTAAAGTGTGGCGATACTTAGTGAATGGCTTTCTCAATTACTCATATAACCAGCTGAAAAGTGGCAGATATACTGGCAGAGGTTGCCGTAATCCCCCAGTGAGACATCCTCCAGTACAGGGCGACATGCCCCCAGTGCAACACTCCCCCAGTGCAACACTCCCCCAGTACGGGGCTCCCCGAGTGCGACGCTCCCCCAGTACGGGGCGACGCACCCCCAAGTGCGGCGCTCCCCCAGTGCGACGCTCCCCCAGTACGGGGCGACATTCCCCGAGTGCGACACTCCCCCAGTACGGGGCGATGCTCCCCCAAGTGCGGCGCTCCCCCAGTGCAGTGCGACACTCCCTCAGTGCAGCGCGACACTGCCCCAGTGCAGTGCGACACTCCCCCAGTGTCGGCCTGGATCAGATGCTGAAACCCACGAATGTCTAACTCAGAGGGGCGAGTGCTACCAGAAGCCAAGCTGACACTGTGCTTTGCTTTTGTAAAGTATTTATTATTTTCTACTCTCCCCTCTCCTCCCCTCGTGTCTACTGCCCTCTCCTCCCTATTTCCTCCCCTCTTCTCCCCATGCCCTCCTCTCTCGTCCTCTCTCCTCCCCTCCCGTTCCCTCACAGCCCTTCCCCTTTCCCCCCATCCCCTCCCCTCCTTCCTGCCCTTCCCTGTCTGTCCTATTTACTGCCGCCCACTGAGAGAATTCGCAAACAAACCCCCCTGGAGCCTCTCGTGGTGGGATCTGAACTCACCTCCTCTGGATCACTAGCCCGGTAACTTAACCACGACCCGACCGTGCCCACTGTAACCTCAATCTCTTGTTCTAGCTTCGAACCCACATCCTGTCCAAGGGCACACGTTTATCCTTCTGCGGCATCTCTCCTGCCCCACCCCTTGCCTCTCCCCACCCCGACCCTTGAACCCTCCATCCCCACCCTTCCCCCACCCTTGCCTCCCTCCACCCCGACCGTCCCCACCCCGACCCCCATCCATGCCTTCCCCCACCTCCACCCTTGCCTCACCCCCATGGCTGCATTGGTTACCTATCAATCCAACTTCTCCAGCGCCATCCTCACTGGCCTCCAGACCCACCCTTCACGATCAAACCCCGCTGCCTACACGCTGTCCCACTCTCCTTCCATCCCGTCCTCGTTGACTCTCAGTTGTTCCCTGTCCCCCAATGCTGATTTATATATCCCTGTCCGTCTCACACCAACCCTATCTCTGAAATCTCCTTTTACACATCCTTCTGCCCTCTGAATCTGGGCTCCTGAATATTCCACATCCCCCAACCCTGCTCCACCTTCAGCATCATCATAGGCAGTTCCTTGGAGTCGAACTAACTTCCACTCTTAGAATGAGTGCTTAGGTGGCTGAACAGTCCAATACGAGAGCCACAGTCCCTGCCACAGGTGGGACAGACAGTGGTTGAGGGTAAGGGAGGGTGGGACTGGTTTGCCGCACGTTGCTTCCGCTGCCTGTGCTTGTCTTCTGCATGCTCTTGGTGATGAGGCCACCTTCAGTGGCATTGTCTTCAGCTGCCTTGACACTACACACTGGAGTTCCCAACCCGAGTGTCCTTTGTCTTGTTACCGATCAGATCAAAGCTCTGCAGTCCTGCCACATCCAGTCATGAATGGTGGTGGACCATTACACAACTAACGGGAGGAGGAGGCTCCATGAATATTCCCATCCTCAATGAGCCCAGCACATGAGTGCAAAAGACAAGGCTGAAGTGTTTACAACCATCTTCAGCCTGAAGTGCTGAGTGGATGATCCATATCGGCCTCCTCCTGAGGTCCCCACCATCACAGAAGCCAGTCTTCAGCCAATTCGGTTCACTCCACGTGATATCAAGAAACGGCTGAGCGTACTGGAGACAGCAAAGGCTATGGATCCTGACAACATCCTGGCTGTCATGCTGAAGACTTGTGCTCCAGAACTAGCCGCAGCTCTGGCCAAGCTGTTCCAGTACAGCTACAACACTGGCATCTACCCGACAATGTGGAAAACTGCCCAGGTATGTCCTGTCCACAAAAAGCAGAACAAATCCAAGCCGGCCAATTACCGCCCCATCAGTCTACTCTCAATCATCAGCAAAGTGATGGAAAGTGTCATCGACAGTGCTATCAAGCGACACTTACTCACCAATAACCTGCTCACCGATGCCCAGTTTGGATTCCGACAGAACCACTCGGCTCCAGATCTCATTACATCCTTGGTCCAAACATGGACAAAAGAGCTGAATTCCAGAGATGAAGTGAGAGTGACTGCCTTTGACATCAAGGCAGCTTTTGACTGAGTGTGGTATCAAGGAGCCCTAGTAAAACTGAAGTCAATGGGAATCAGGGCAAACTCTCCACTGGCTGGATTCATACCTAGCACAATGGAAGATGGTTGTGGTGATTGGAGGTCAATCATCACAGCCCCAGGACATCGCTGCAGGAGTTCCTCAGGGCAGTGTCCAACGCCCAACCATCTTCAGCTGCTTCATCAATGACCTTCCCTCCATCATAAGGTCAGAAGTGGGGATGTTCGCTGATGATTGCATGGTGTTCAGCTCTGTAAAGTCCTTACTCTACAGTATGAAACCGCACGAGGCCATTCTGGGGACAAGGTCACTCTGTGACCTTAACTCTTTATTCACAGGACTCCAAAGACGATGACCCTGCGTGGGACCTCCCTTTTTATACCTGTGTGATCAGGTAAGGAGTGTCTCCCACAAGTTCACCTCTTGTGGTCAAGGTGTGCATCTAGGTTGAGAGTATATAGTAATACAGTGGTGTTACATTGTGCTTACATACATGACAAGTTCCATTCATAACTCCTCAGATAACTCCAACAAGCGAGAGTCTAACCACCTCCCCTTGACATTCAACAGCATTACCATCACTGAATCCCCCATCATCAACATCCTGGGGGTCACCATTGGCCAGAAACTTAACTGGACCAGCCACATAAATACTGTGGCAACAAGAGCAGGTCAGAGGCTGGGTATTCTGTGACGAGTGTCTCACCTCCTGACTCCCCAAAGCCTTCCCACCATCTACAAGACACAAGTCAGGAGTGTGATGGAACACTCTCCACTTGCCTGGATGAGTGCAGCTCCAACAACACTCGAGAAGCTCAACACCATCCAGGACAAAGCAGCCCACTTGATCAGCACCCCATCCATCACCTTAAACATTCACTCCCTCCACCACCATCTACAAGATGCACTGCAGCAACTCGCCAAGGCTTCTTCGGCAGCACCTCCCAGACCTGCGACCTCCACCACCTAGAAGGACAAGGGCAGCAGCCACATAGGAACACCATCACCTCCACATTCCCCTCCAAGTCACACACCATCCTGACTTGGAAATATATCGTCGTTCCTTCATCGTCGCTGGGTCACAATCCTGGAACTCCCTCCCTAACAGCATTGTGGGAGCACCTTCACCACACGGACTGCAGCAGTTCAAGAAGGCGGCTCACCACCACCTTCGCCAGGGCAAGTAAAGATAGGCAGTAAATGCCGGCCTTGCCAACGACGCCCACATCCCGTGAATGAATAAAAAAAAACTCCCTTCCTGCCTTTAAAACTCTCCTCAGAACCATCGCTCAGAACAAGGTCACCTGGCACTGCCTGCCTGCCATCTGTTTCTGCTCCAAAGCTCCGTGGGATGAATTCTACATTAATGGCGTTTTATAACAACTTGCATTTATATAGTGCCTGTAACGCAAGAAAATGACACGGGGCGTAATCAGACAAGTCTGACACGGAGCCAAAGAAGATATTAGTACAGGTAGCCAAAAGTTTAGTCAAACAGGTCGCTTTTAGGGCGCGTCTTAAAGGAGGAGAGAGGTGTTGAGGTTGAGGGAGGGAATTCCAGAGTTGAGGTCCCAGACAGCTGGAGGCACGACTGCCAATGGTGGGGTGAAGAGAGTGGGTGCGGCACAAGAGGCCAGAGTTGGAGGAACAGAATCGTCGGGCTGGAGAAGTTTGCAAAGATAGGGAGGGGCGAGGCTGTGGAGAGGTTTGAAGATAAGGAAGAGAATTACAAATGCAAGTTTTAATCACCAGACTGAGGATTCAGAGAGAGGTTCAATGTATTCTCAGCAAGAAGTCAGGCAAATTGCGTCCAAGCGTTCACAGCTGCTGTGTGCTAAAATGCAGACGGCCTCACGCTGACTGTCGAGCTGATGTCGCAGTGTAAACGAGGTATCGGTTCTACACGTGCCAGCAATCTGAAGGTCAGGAAGTGGCGAGCTACGTCGCCGAGCTAAGGTGACTTGCAGGACAATGTGAGTTTGATGGCTACCTGGAGCAAATGCTCAGAGACTTTTTTGTACTGGGCACTGGCCACGAGACCATGCTACAAAAACTTTTGACTGTAGAGACACCGACCCTCAGTAAGGCCATTGCGATAGCACAGGCGTTTATGTCCACCAGTGATAACACCAAACAAATCTCTCAGCACACAAGTGCTTGCAATGTTTATAAATTAACTGGAACTGTGTTTGCGAGCAGAAATGTACAGGGCAGAACCCACGAGTCTGCAACTGCTAGCAGGCCTCAGGTGACCCAGATGACTCAGAGTCCACAACAAAGGATGAATGCAAGGCAATTCACACTTTGTTGGTGTTGTGGAGGCTTCCATTCAGCCTATTCATGCCGCTTCAAAGGGTATGTTTACAAGAGCTGTGGAACAATGGGGCACCTCCAACGAGCTTGCAAACGAGCTGCAAGCTCTGCAAAACCTGCTAACCACCACGTGACAGAGGAAGATCGGTCCATGGTGGATCAAAGCAATTTCGAGCCTCAGAGAGAGGGGGCAGATGCTGAAGTATAAGGGGTGCACACATTTTCGACGAAATGTCCACCTATAATGATAAACGGAAAATTGAATGGCTTACCTGCAGCCATGGAACTGGACACTGGCGCTAGCCAATCCATCATGAGTAAAAAGATGTTTGAGAGACTGTGGTGCAACAAGGCATTCAGACCAACCGTGAGCCCCATCCACACGAAACTGAGAACGTACACCAAAGAGCTTATCACTTTCCTGGGCAGCGCCATGGTCAAGGTCACCTACGAGGGCACGGTGCATGAACTGCCACTCTGGATTGTCCCGGGCGATGGCCCCACACTGCTTGGAAGGAGCTGGCTGGGCAAAATCCGCTGGAACTGGGATGACATCCAAGCGCTATTACATGTCGATGAGGCCTCATGTACCCAGGTTCTTAACAAATTTCCTTCCCTTTTTGAGCCAGGCATTGGAAATTTTTCCGGGGTGAAGGTGCGGATCCACTTGGTCCCAGAGGCACGACCCATTCACCACAACGCGCGAGCGGTACCTCACATGATGAGGGAGAGAGTGGAAATCGAGCCGGACAGGCTGCAACGCGAGGGCATCAACTCCCCAGTGGAATTCAGTGCGTGGGCCAGCCCGATTGTTCTAGTCCTCAAAAGTGATGGCACGGTCAGGATTTGCGGCGATTACAAAGTAACTATTAATCCTTTCTCGCTACAGGACCAATACCCGCTACCTAAGGCAGACGACCTATTTGCGACGCTGGCAGGAGGCAAGACGTTCACCAAGCTCGACCTGACTTCGGCCTACATGACGCAGGAGCTGGAAGAGTCTTCGAAGGGCCTCACCTGCATCAACACGCACAAGGGACTGTTCATCTACAACAGATGCCCGTTTGGAATTCGGTTGACTGCAGCGATCTTCCAGAGAAACATGGAGAGCCTACTCAAGTCGGTACCGCACACTGTGGTCTTTCAGGACGACATATTGGTCATGGGTCGGGACACCGCCAAGCACCTACAAAACCTGGAGGAGGTCCTCCAGCAACTGGATCGCGTAGGGCTGCGGCTGAAGAGGTCGAAATGCGTCTTCTTGACAACAGAAGTGGAGTTTTTGGGGAGAAAGATCGCGGCGGACGGCATTCGGCCCACAGACACCAAGACAGAGGCTATCAGGAATGCGACCAGGCCACAGAACATCATGGAGCTGCGGTCATACCTGCATTCCTGGGACTCCTCAACTATTTTGGTAACTTCCTACCGGGGTTAAGCACCCTTTTAGAGCCCCTACATGTGTTATTGCGCAAAGGTAAGAACTGGGTATGGGGAAAAAAACCAAGTAATTGCTTTTGAGAAAGCCAGAAACATTTTATGCTCAAACAAGCCACTTGTATTGTATAACCCGTGTAAAAGACTTGTGCTAGCATGTGACGCATCGTCGCACAGAGTCGGGTGTGTATTACAACAAGCTAATGTTGCAGGGAAGTTGCAACCTGTCACCTATGCCTCCAGGAGCTTGTCTAAGGCCGAGAGGGCATACAGCATGATTGAGAAAGAGGCATTAGCGTGTGTGTTCGGGGTAAAGAAAATGAATCAGTACCTGTTTGGCCTCAAATTTGAGCTGGAAACCGATCATAAGCCCCTCACATTCCTGTTCGCTGAAAACAAGGGGATAAATACTAATGCCTCAGCCTGCATACAAAGGTGGGCACTCGCGCTATCAGCTTATAACTATACTATCCGCCACAGGCCAGGCACCGAGAACTGTGCGGATGCTCTCAGTTGACTACCATTGCCCACCACGGGGGTGGAAATGGCGCAGCCTGCAAACTTGTTGATGGTCATGGAAGCATTTAAAAATGATAAATCACCTGTCACGGCCCGCCAGATTAGGACTTGGACCAGCCAAGATCCTCTGCTATCCCTAGTAAAAAACTGTGTACTGCATGGGAGCTGGACCAGCATCCCCGTTGAAATGCAAGAGCTAATTAAGCTGTTCCAGCGGCGAAAGGACAAGCTGTCTGTTACGTCCTGACTCTAATGTAGTGACTTACACAAGACACATGCTGAAGTCAAGGTCACTCAGGACCTTTAATTCCAGCTCTCCAGTGCTGCACTTGCCTGAGACCTCCCTTTATATGCCACAGTGGGACAGGTATGGAGTGTCTCCTGCAAGTGCACCCCTGGTGGTAAGATATGCTTATTGTTACAGGTCATATCCAGTTACAGTCATGTATAGCATGTTAAGATACAGTTATATACAATAATGTGAGATACATGACACTGTCCATTCAGGCAGACTGTCTATTGTGGGGTAACCGCGTACTGCTACCCAAAAAGGGAAGGGAGACGTTCATCTCGGATCTCCACAGCACACACCCGGGTATAGTAATGATGAAAGCGATAGCAAGATCCCAAATGTGGTGGCCCAGTATCGACTCTGACTTAGAGTCCTGTGTACAGCAATGCAATGTGTGCGCTCAGCTGAGCAACGCGCCCAGAGAGGCACCACTAAGTTTGTGGTCCTGGCCCTCCAGACCATGGTCGAGGATCCATGTCGACTATGTGGGCCCGTTTCTCGGTAAAATGTTCCTGGTGGTGTTGGATGGTTTTTCAAAATGGATTGAATGTGAAATAATGTCGGGAAGCACCGCCACCACCACCATTGAAAGCCTGAGGGCCATGTTTGCCACCCATGGCCTGCCGGACATACTGGTCAGTGACAATGAGCCATGCTTCACCAGTGCCGAATTTAAAGAATTCATGACCCGCAATGGGATCAAACATGTCACCTCGGCCCCGTTTAAACCAGCCTCCAATGGGCAGGCAGAGCGGGCAGTACAAACCATCAAACAGAGCCTTAAACGAGTTACAGAAGGCTCATTCCAAACCTGCCTGTCCCAAGTACTGCTCAGCTACCGCACGAGACCCCACTCGCTCACAGGGGTGCCCCCGGCTGAGCTACTCATGAAAAGGACACTTAAAACCAGACTCACCCCAACCTGCATGATCAGGCAGAGAGCAGGCGGCAGCAACAAAATGTCGCGCCACTGTGTCACAAGAAATTGATCTGAATGACCCTGTGTATGTGCTAAACTATGGACATGGTCCCAAGTGGATCGCGGGCACGGTGATAGCTAAAGAAGGGAGTAGGGTGTTTGTAGTCAAACTAGACAATGGGCAAATTTGCAGAAAGCACCTGGACCAAACGAGGCTGCAGTTCACAGACTGCCCTGAACAACCCACAGCAGACACCACCTTTTTCGAGCCCACAACACACACCCAAAGGATCAACGACACCACACCGGACCAGGAAATCAAACCCATCACACCCAACAGCCCAGCAAGACCAGGCTCACCCAGCAGCCGTACAGGGCCAACAACACGCCAGCCCAGCGAGGGCACAGCCAACATACCAGAACAGACATTTGTACCGAGGCGGTCCACCAGGGAAAGAAAGTCTCCCGACCGCCTCACCTTGTAAATAGTTTTCACTTTTACTGTTGTATATCTGTAAAGCATGCACTCCCATGTTCCGCCACCAGGGAACGCATCCCCTGAAGTCCCAAGGGATCCCAGCACCCCAGCACTGTATATAAGCCGGTCCCTCAGGCCTGTTCCTCACTCTGGAGTGTATTATTAAAGACTGAGGTCACTGTTACTTTAACCTCCCTGTGTGCAGCCTCATCTGTGTTAGGAACACAATACATATCAACTACTTAATGTTTATTTATATTTATAAAAGCTCCAATCGCAGGTCCCTCAGGTACCCAGATAGTGCAAGATGTACAGCTTTATTGCACCCGACACTGTCCTGAGAGCACATTAACTCACAGCACAGCATATCGAAACAGTTCGAAGTAAAAATGAAAATCAGGCAATGAATATTTCTCCATCCTTTATCTAAAGGTAACAATTACTGGCAGTAAATTCAAAGTAGATCAGACAACCTGTACGTCAAAGAGATAGACCGATGTAATGGGCTGTTATACTCCCCTGCTGACAGCGGACAATCCACGAGTGGTACTGAGGCACACAAGCAGGAGGGCTCAAGTCAGGAGTGTGATAGAATACTCTCCGCTTCCCGGGATGGGTGAAGGTCCAACAACACTCAAGAAGCTCAACACCATCCAGGACAGAGCAGCCCATTTGATCGCCAGCCTATTCAGTGGCCTAAACATCCACCAACGTATAGTGGCTGCAGTGTGTACCGTCTACATGCTAGGATTTGAACTCACAACTCGCCAAGGCATCTCCGACAGCACCTCTCAAACCCGCGACGTCTCCCACCTAGAAGGACAAGGGCAGTAGGCGCATGGGAGCACCACCACCTCCAAGTTCCTCTCCGAGTCACACACCATCCTGACTTGGAAATATATCGCCGTTCCTCCATCGTCGCTGGGTCAAAATCCTGGAACTCCCTCCCTAACAGCACTGTGGGAGCACCTTCACCACACGGACTGCAGCGGTTCAAGATGGTGGCTCACCACCACCTTCTCAAGGGCAACTCGGGATGGGCAATAAGTGTCAGCCTTGCCAGTGACGCCCACATTCCAAGAATGATTATTAAAAAGATTCCATTCCGAATGAATTGATGTGTCACATTCACCCTCAGCTCTCAGGAAATAAATCAGCCAAGGGCTTGTTCTTCCCACTTCCCGCTTTCCATTTCCCGCTCGCTATCCGGCGATCCCAGATACCAAGTGCAGGGGGTGTGGAGGCTCAGTGAGGGCAGCATCATCTGTGACCCCTACCAGCTTTCTCCATCTGGGGTCACACGAGGCGAATGGCCAATGTGGGCAAGTTACCAGGGGGCAAGCAGTGTCCGGGCACAGAACACACAGGGCAGCCACAGAGAAAAGAGGAAAGGATGCTGTGTGTTGTTCCAAACTACTGGCAGAGGTCGGAGAGTGAGTTATGGCAGTGATCCAATACCAGTCAATGGATATACACCATTGAAGCTTTGCATCAAGACATGATTATGAGGTTAGATTGCAGGCATGTAATTTCTGTGTTTATCTGTTCTGCTAAGTATAGGTCTTGTTCAAGCTGGTTAATTGTTGTTTAACTAATGAAAACAACAAGATTTGAACTTGGACCTCAGTTGTGACAGAATATTAGATCACTGTACAGATTACTACAGCATGTATCATAAATATAACGACTTCGAAAAATTATACACAAGTTTTCTGTCAACGTTCCATTACAAATTTCTATGGCCATATTTATAATGGAAACGGGTGCCACCGCTGGTGGGAGGGTATAATTGCAGCGTGACCCGTTTACATAGGTTGTGCCATTACAAATGTGGACATTGGAATTTATAACAGAAATAGTAAAAATATAAAAATAAGAACAGAATGCATGACTTTAAAATGGGGACTTAATGGGTCCAACTATCTCCTGCCCTCTAACCCATTCCCCCTGAAGACTGCATTGGGTCTTGACCATGGAAGATTGATGAATCAAATATGTCGGGGTGGGGAGGGGAGAATGAGCCAGCGTAGGACTTGGTCATTTCTGTTCTCTGCGGGCACACAGTGACCCTGACCAGCAAAGTTCATCGCCATCATCCAGTATCTGTTGTGTGTGAACATTGTACAATCGGACACAATCGCATGTATTGTGGAGTGTTGTGTCCAACTCTGGGCATCACACTTCGGGAGGATGCCAAGACCTCAGAGAGGGTGCAGAGGAGATTTACGAGAATGGTGCCAGGGATGAGGGATTCCCGTTATGTGGATTGACTGGAGAAGTTGGGGTTGTTGTCCTTAGAGCAGAGAATGTTTAAGGGGAGATTTGACAGAGTTGGTCAAAATTCTGAAGGGTTTTGATGGAGAAACTATTTCCACTGGCAAAAGAGTTGGTAACCAGAGGACAAAGATTTAAAATAGTCAAAAGAACCAAACAAGATGAGTTAGATCTGGAATGTGCTTCCTTAAAGGGTGGTGGAAACAGATTCAATAGTAAGCTTCAAAAGGGAATTTGATAAATACTTGAAAAGAAGAAATCTGCGGGGCTATGGGGAAAGAGCGGGGAGTGGGACTGATTGGAGAGCTCTATCACAGAGCCGGCATAGGCACAATGGGCCCAATGGCCTCCTTCTGTGCTGTGAGATTCTACGATTCTATGTCAATTCATGCCAAAGTCCACGAAGTAAAATTAAAAATTAAAAAAATCCTGGATAAAAGAGATTTGCCAATACTTGTGATTGAAAGGGTTTCCTGTTGACCAGGTCGGCAGATTGTTAGGTTGCTGCCAAACCAGGTCTCCTCAACCAAAGGAGAGCGGAAAGGTTCAATGTTGAAAGGGACTGTGTGGGATAGACCTCAGCTGTGGCTCAGTGGGAGCACTCGTACCTCTGAGGCAGAGGGTTGTGGGTACAAGTTCCACTGCAGAGATTGGTGCCGATATTCCAGCTTGACACTCCAGTGCAGTGCTAAGGGAGTAAGATATCCCATGACACTATTATCTGGTTATGACCACATTGCTGTTTGTGGGAGCTTGTGGCTGCTGTGTTTCCTACATTACAACAGTGACTACATTTCAAAAGTACTTCATTGGCTGTAAAGCACTTTGAGATGTCCTGAAGTTGTGGAAGGCGCTATGTAAAGGATGCATTCATTTGCAGCTCCTAAAGCTCTGATTGGATCCCCTTGATCACATGACCTGATTGCTGATTGGTCCCCTTGGAGGATAAGGCACACCCAGCAGTTTCTCAGGAATGTGTAATTAGAACCGCCCTGCCTGCGTAATCAGTAACATTGCAAAATGTAATTCGAGCCATTCTGACTGCCGACTCCAGACAGAACAGAGCTCACTTGGAACAGACAGGGATCACTCTCACAGGTTTACCCTTCTCCCACCCTCCCCCCCCCAGACTAATTTTCTGACCTTCCCCCCCTCATCCCTGCCCCCTTCCATAGATGTCCATCGTGTGTGGGTCACGGATTGTTAACCGGTTTATTGGATATGAAGTGAATAGTGATAATGTCGTGACTTCTGGATTTCATCCACTCCAAGGATGTCACTTGTCACACACACTGAGCTTTCCGAGAACTCACCCTGGTGTAGGGGGAGGGGAAGGAGAACATGGTGCCGGTGTAAAGGGGGTGGGGTTGGAAGAACGTGATCCGTCTTACCATCTGGATCACATTCTCGCTCTCAACCTCCCCCTTTAGACCTGGATCACATTCTTCCCCCATCCCCACTGTGCTCTTCAAACCCCCCCACCCCCCACCGAGTTCCTGTCATCCTCTTCCTGAGATCCCCCCTTCTCTCACTCTCTCTCTCTCTCTTTCCTCCAACCCCCTTTCTCTCTCTCTGCCCCCCTCGTCCACAGCCTCTCTCTCTCTCTCTCTCTCTCTCTCCCCCCTAGTCTCTCTCTCCCTCCCCACTCCCCCCCCCACTCTCTCGCTCTCTCTCTCCTCCACCAGTCTCTCTCTCTCTCTCTCTCTCTCTCCATCCCAGTCTCACTCCCACTCTCTCACTCTCTCTCAGAAGGCCGCAAAAATGTTTGTGTAGATAATCACAGCGATATTCTCGGCAAAAAGTCCTTGATTTTCGATAGATAACCCAAAAGCCCCCAGACTCGAGCTTCAGGCTCGACAACATGGTTCGGCCTCACTTCCGGCTCCCTAATATATCGCACTGCGCATGCACGACCGGATCCAGCACGCATGCGCAGAAAGGGGCGGAATCCACGGCACACATGCGCAGAAAGGGGCGGAGTCCACGGCACGCATGCGCAGAAAGGGGCGGAGTCCACGGCACGCATGCGCAGAAAGGGGCGGAGTCCACGGCACGCATGCGCAGAAAGGGGTGGAGTCCATGGCGCGCATGCGCAGAAAGGGCAGAGTCCACGGCACACATGCGCAGAAAGGGGCGGAGTCCACGGTGCACATGCGCAGAAGGACTCAAAAATGTTTGTGCAGATAATCACTGCGCTATATAAATGCAACTCTACATGTGCTACATTTTGTGATATTTCCATTGTACAGAGCTTTGGTCAGACCCCGTCGGGAGCACCACGGTCAGCTTTGGGCCCCGCACCTCGGCAAGGATATATTGGCCTTCGAAGGGATGCAGTGCAGATTCGCCTGAATGAGACAGGAGCTAAACGGGTTAAATTATGAAGCTTGGTAGCATAAACATGGCTTATATTCCCTCGAGTACATATATTCCCTCGAGTACATAATATTGAGGGGTGATCTAATCAAGGTGTTTGAAATGATCAAGAGATTTGATAGGGTAGAGAGAAACTATCACCACCAACGGTGCCTCTGCAAAATCCTGCAAATCCATTGGCAGGATGGACGCACCAACGTCAGTGTTCTCTCTCAGGCCAACATCCCCAGCATCGAAGCATTGACCACGCTCGATCAGCTCCGCTGGACGGGCCACACTGTCCACATGCCCGATGCTAGACTCCCGAAACAAGCGCTCTACTCTGAGCTCAGTCATGACAAGCGAGCCCCTGGAGGGCAGAGAAAATGCTTCAATAATGCCCTCAAAGCCTCCCTGAAAAAATGTAACATCCCCACCGACTCTTGGGAATCCCCGGCCCAAGACCAACTCAAAAATGGAGGAGAAGCATCCGGGAAGGCGCCGAACACCTCGAGTCTCTTCGCCGGGAGCAAGCGGAAGCTAAGCACAAACAGCGGAAAGAGTGCACGTCAACCCAAGCATCCGTCTCTCCAACCACCGTCTGCCCCACCTGTGACAGAGACTGTAGGTCCCGCATACAACTCATCAGTCACCTTAGAACTTATCTTAGTGTGGAAGCAAGTCATCCTCGATTCCGGGGGATTGCCTAAGAAGAAGAAGATTTCCTTTGGTGGGGGAATCCAGAACATGGGACATAACGTTAATATTAGAGCTAGATCATTCAGGAATGATGTCAGAAAGCACTTCCTTCTCACAAAGGGCCATGGGAATCTGGAACTCTCTCCCCCAAAAGGCTGTGGATGCAGGGGCTCAATTGGAGCTTTCAATGCTGAGATGGAACAGATTTTGGTGAATTGAGGGTATTAAGGGAAATGGAGCTAAGGTGGATAAACGAGGTTGTGGTCAGTATTCATTTGCCTCAGTATCCCTGGGCCAGGCTGGGGAGAATCAGAGTGGGCTGATCACCATCCAACATCCCCGGTTAGAAAATATGGCTGCTGGGTAGTCTTGTACGGGCTCTGGTGCGATGCCTCATGTGGTCAAATAGCCCACTACTGTTCACGGATGATGTCTGTGCATGTGAAGGTACCAGCTGAGGGGTGTAGGGGAGAGCAGAAATGTGCGAACTTGGGGAAGTGGAGTGTGTGTGCACCAACGGGTGGGGGGAAAGGATGCCTCTGTGAGCTTGGAAGGGGGTGCCTCTGTGAGTTAGATGGGGAGCATGCCATAATTCCAGTGGCCATGGTATGTAGTTATAAGCCCCCGAGGTGTCTCCGGTCTAACTCTCTACTTCTGTGTCCTGTCTTACTTTTGGGCTCAAGGCCCCACCAGCTGATGGGCTGGCACTGGGAGTGTGACACTGGGAGTGCGGGCACAGGGAATGTGACACTGGGAGTGCTGGCACTGGGAGTGTGACACTGGGAGTGCGGGCACTGGGAGTGTGACACTGGGAGTGCGGGCACTGGGAGTGCGGGCACTGGGAGTGTGACACTGGGAGTGCGGGCACTGGGAGTGTGACACTGGGAGTGTGACACTGGGAGTGCGGGCACTGGGAGTGTGACACTGGGAGTGTGACACTGGGAGTGCGGGCACTGGGAGTGTGACACTGGGAGTGCGGGCACTGGGAGTGTGACACTGGGAGTGCGGGCACTGGGAGTGCGGGCACTGGGAGTGTGACACTGGGAGTGTGACACTGGGAGTGCGGGCACTGAGGAGTGTGACACTGGGAATGCGGGCACTGGGAGTGTGACACTGGGAGTGCGGGCACTGGGAGTGTGGGCACTGGGAGTGTGACACTGGGAGTGTGACACTGGGAGTGTGACACTGGGAGTGCGGGCACTGGGAGTGTGACACTGGGAGTGTGACACTGGGAGTGCGGGCACTGGGAGTGTGACACTGGGAGTGCGGGCACTGGGAGTGTGACACTAGGAGTGTGACACTGGGAGTGTGACACTGGGAGTGCGGGCACTGGGAGTGCGGCTGCGCCGGGCAGGGAGAATCGCACCATCCTTTACTCGGGTACGCTGCCCTTGTTGGCCTTCCCGAGAGGAATCAGTTTGGTATTGAGCAGCTTATTGTCAAGCCTCGTCTCCACAGCAACAAGGAGGTGAGCCACTGACGGTGATAAAGTATTTTTCAATTTTGTCAAACACGGTACAAACACATGAGTGTAATCATCTCTGTGCACAGTGCGTGAGTTAACATGTTGCAGAATTCTTTTCAAATTCTTCAATACCTCAGTGACCCACACCCTGAAGCACTTTCATTCTTTGATGTGGGTGCAAATTCACTGTTGATCTTTCTGTGGAATTACGGCATGTGCTGTGTGTCAGAGCAGTGTGTACACTACTGGCCAGTAATCTCAGCCAGCTTCACAATCTTCCGTGCGACTTACGGAAAGCTGAAGATTAATGTGTTTTTATGATGACAGAATTACTGCAAGGAACAGCCCGATATTACAGGGTTAGCATGTGTATGGACACTGCACTGCACCATCACACATCGTGTTAAAAGGCCGATTCTTCCTAACCCAAGTACAGCAATACACCATTACCCCATTCACAGATACCCCCCCCAATTCACAGATACCCCCCATTCACAGATACCCCCCCCAATTCACAGATACCCCCCATTCACAGATACCCCCCCAATTCACAGATACCCCCCATTCACAGATACCCCCCCATTCACAGATACCCCCCATTCACAGATACCCCCCCCATTCACAGATACACCCCCCATTCACAGATACACCCCCCCATTCACAGATACACCCCCCCATTCACAGATACCCCCGCCAATTCACAGATACCCCCCATTCACAGATACCCTCCCCATTCACAGATACACCCCCCCATTCACAGATACACCCCCCATTCACAGATACCCCCCCCATTCACAGATACCCCCCCCATTCACAGATACCCCCCCCATTCACAGATACACCCCCCCATTCAGATACACACCCCCCTCATTCACAGATACACCCCCCCCATTCACAGATACACCCCCCCCATTCACAGATACACCCCCCCCTCATTCACAGATACACCCCCCCCATTCACAGATACACCCCCCCCTCATTCACAGATACACCCCCCCCATTCACAGATACACCCCCTCCATTCACAGATACACCCCCCCCATTCACAGATACACCCCCCCCATTCACAGATACACACCCCCCTCATTCACAGATACACCCCCCCCCATTCACAGATACACCCCCTCCATTCACAGATACACCCCCCCATTCACAGATACACCCCCCCCATTCACAGATACCCCCCCCCATTCACAGATACACCCCCCCATTCACAGATACACACCCCCCTCATTCACAGATACACCCCCCCCATTCACAGATACACCCCCCCCCATTCACAGATACACCCCCTCCATTCACAGATACACCCCTCCATTCACAGATACACCCCCCCCCATTCACAGATACACCCCCCCATTCACAGATACACCCCCCCCCCCATTCACAGATACACCCCCCATTCACAGATACACCCCACCCCCATTCACAGATACACCCCCCCCCATTCACAGATACACCCCCCCCATTCACAGATACCCCCCCCATTCACAGATACACCCCCCATTCACAGATACACCCTCCCCCTCATTCACAGATAGATAAACCCCCCCCCATTCACAGATACACCCCCCCATTCACAGATACACCCCCCCCATTCACAGATACACTCCCCCCCATTCACAGATACACCCCTCCATTCACAGATACACCCCCCCCATTCACAGATACACCCCCCCCCATTCACAGATACACCCCCCCATTCACAGGTACACCCCCCCATTCACAGATACACCCCCCTCATTCACAGATACACCCCCCCATTCACAGATACACCCCCCCATTCACAGATACACCTGCCCCATTCGCAGAAACAAACCCCATTCACAGATACCCCCCCCATTCGCAGATAACCCCCATTCACAGATACCCACCCCATTCACAGATACCCCCCCATTTACAGATACCCCCCCATTCAGATACCCCCCCATTCACAGATACCCCCCCATTCACAGATACCCCCCACCCCATTCACAGATACCCCCCCCCATTCACAGATATTGATCTGTACATTAACTCCATCGGCCCACCTTGATTCCGTAACCGTTAATACCCTTACCTAACTAAAACCTATCAATCTCAGTTTTGACATTTGCATTGACCTCCGGCACCAACAGCTTGTTGGGGGTGAGAGTTCCCGATCCCTCCACCCTTTGTGTGAACGTACTTCGTGGCCAAGCTCTAATTTTGTGCCCCTTGATTTGGACACCTCCACCGGAGGAAAGTTTCTCTCTATTTATCCCGTCAAACCCTTCATTCTCCCCATCCTGCCGCAGGAAGGACTGAAACCCTCATCACGGGTAAACCCAGGGCTTCCTGTCCACACGAGAACAGAAAGGACGCAACGGGCTGGATGTTCCGCCGAGATCCCGGGCGGGATGCGGAGTAACTGTTGGGAAAGTTGTGGGCGGTACGGATTGCTGCTGCCCCTCCCCCACCACGTGGCCCCACCCCCCCACCACTTGGCCCCTCCTAAACTCCCCCCCACCCCCTCGATCTGGATTTCCCCAATCCCGCTGGCGACTGCCCATTCCTGCACCACAAGGAAAGGCTGCTGGGGGT
The DNA here is from genome assembly GCF_044704955.1 of Pristiophorus japonicus. NCBI lineage: Eukaryota > Metazoa > Chordata > Chondrichthyes > Pristiophoridae > Pristiophorus > Pristiophorus japonicus. The sequence goes on along the minus strand of NC_091989.1, from coordinate 75,951,314 downwards.
GGGTACCATGTTCCGGTCCCCCCCAGATTCCCCTCCTGTCCGCCCCAGTTCCTGCCACTCTCTGGGGCCACCATTAGGGAAGTAGTGGTAGCCATGGGGTCGGTGGGAGAGGCCACGAAGTCTTCGGGAGGAGGGAAAGGAATGAGTAGACAAGCTTGTGTGGAATGTTTTTATAAATGTCATGTAAATGTGCTTATATTTGACTCAATGCTACTTTCTCAGTCAGGTAAATTATTCTTTACTTGACGGATATCACTCAGAATTGAAGAGAATGAAATCATGTATTTTTCTGCCATTGTTACATCTCCGGTGAGCTCACAGTGTTTAAGTGGGGAGTGAGTTTGACCTCCGCCAGACACAGTCATTGACTGGGGTATCGCTGTGTTAACTCATTCATTATTCAACTTGGCCAAAGCTCAGAGTTCCAAGAGTCTGACTCGGGATACGTCATTCCATCCATCCCTTTCTTTGGGAGTTGATGGTGTTGATTTTAATGCAGGGATTTAAACTTTCACCTTCTGCCAATGATTTGAGTGACAGGCTGACAATTCAAGGGCACTCAGCAACTCTCCATTTCAATCTAGAAAGGTTATTTTTTTCAATCATGAAAGGTTGAAAAGGCCGGGGATCTTTCCCCTGGAAAAGCGAAGGCTGCAGGGTGAGCTGATAGAGGTCTGTAAGATTAGGAAAGGGTTGGATAGGGTAAACGTAGGTAAGAAGTTTCCACATGTGGAGGAGTCCGAAACTAGGGGCCATAAATATGAGATAGTCACTAATAAACCCAATGGGGGATTCAGGAGAGACTTCTTTACCCAGAGAGCGGTGAGAATGTGGAACTCACTGCCACAGGGAGTGGTTGAGGTGAATAGTATCGATGCATTTAAGGGGAAGTTAGATAAGAACATGAGGGAGAAAGGAATAGAGGGTTATGCTGATGGGGTGAGATGGAGAGGGGTGAGAGGAGTCTTGAATGGAGCATAAACCCCGGCACGGACTCGATGGGTCGAATTGCCTGTTTCTGTGCCGTACGTTCTGTGTGATTTTAATAATGAAGTGAGCCGTAAAAATAAATGATCCCTTGGACTCGATGGGCTGAAGACCATAGTTGATTGCGGAGCGATCGGACTCAACTGCGACTTTGCTCCAAAGCGATTTCTGCCTCGCATTGACATGTCGCATTGACACGAGAGTCGATGCCAGGGCCAACAGAACTCCGGAGAGAAGCAGGGTGATCTCCCGGGGAAGGAGGTAATCTCACTGCTTGGGACTGACATGGACAGTAACTTCGGTGTCACGACAAACCAGGGTGCTCAGGGTCTCGGGTTTCCTGAACACGGATCAGCCTACCCGAAGTTTATTTAAACGTTCAGACAGGGTACTTACTGCCACCTGTGCTCGCTCTGCCTTTACTACGGACTATGATCAGCAGACATCTCTTGCTACCGTAATAAGTGTGGATTCTTTGATAGGCCATCAGTGATGAGATAATAAATTGCTTAATGTCTCTGGCCGTTATAGACAACAAATGGGATAGCTGAATCATGACCACATCAACCCTTCGTTGTCAGTGCTGCAGCCCTGGGATTATTTTTAAAAAGGTGTGTGAATTCCCTCAATCAAAATCACTAAAACAGATTATCTAGTCATTATCTTATTGCTGTTGTGGGAGCTTGCTGTGCACCAATTGGCTGTCACATTTCCTACATTACAACAGTGACTATACTTCAAAAAGTACTTAATTGGCTGTAAAGTGCTTTGGGACATCCTGAGGTTGAAGGAGGCGCTACAGAAATGCAAGTTCTCTCTCTTGTCTGGCTTTCCAATTTGCTATTTTGATTCAGAAACTAGTTCAAATGAGCACAGCCACAAATGCCAATCTTTCTCTCTCTCACACGTTACTCTATCGAGGATACCACACTGCCTGCTGTGACATCCTACTGGAAGAAAGAGAGTGAAAGGTCTTATTCCTGCAAACTGATATTACAGCATTTAAAGATCTAGAGACTGATTGGAGGCAGGAATCCTCCCAGACTGAGAAGAATGATACATCGCTTCACAAAAGATAACACGTGGTGGAAATAAGTGAAACCAGTCCCGGCCTGTGGTTTGCTCATTGCTTATCTGCTTTCCAAGGACATACAAAAGTACATGTAGCAGTGAATAACTATTCCTGCACCATAATAGGTGTACTTATTATTGTCTTGTCACTGGTAAAGTAATTGGTTGGAATATATGAGTATCCTGTATGGCATTTAGGTGTCTGGCTTGTAGGTTCAAGTCTCACTCCAGACTTGAGCACATAATCTAGGCTGACACTCCCAGTGGATGTAAAATATCCCATGCACCAGTCGAAGAAGAGCAGGGGCGTTCTGGCCAATTTTTATCTCTCAACAAACATCATCAAAAAACTGCTTAAGTGGTCATTTATCTCATTGCTGTTTGTGGGAGCTTGCTGTGCGTAAATAAAGTGCCATATTTCCCTACATTACAACAGTGACTACACTTCAAACGTACTTCATTGATTGTGAAGCCTTTGGAGTGTCCTGGGGACGTGAAAGGCGCTATATAAATGCAAGTTATTTCTATCTTAAATAGGACACTGATGGATGTTCCACCAAGGAGTCACTAATTTGGCCACTGATCATTTATAGCCTAGGTCAGTGTCATTGCAATAAATATGGATAACGTGCTTACCTCTCCTCGGGTACAAGGGAGTGGGTCTGAATATTTGGACGTACAAATCGCCCCCACCCAGCTCCGATCGTCTGGCATCCCAAAGGTGCTGCTACAGTTCCTGGCAAAATACTTGTAAGCTTTCCAAGTGATACCAAAGTCTTGGGAACGTTCAAGGACCATGGCGGCGGGTCTGGGGGACTTGAAGATCATGATGAGATGGGTGAAGTAGAAGTGTGTCTCCAGGTCCAGCTGGATGGTCTCCCTCTGCCTCCCCTGGCCTGACTGCCACCAGGTGTTTGGGAAGCGGAATGGGGAATCGGTCATCGCCGCGGGTGGGTGGGAATGGTGGTGGCCACGGGCCGAGCTACACTTCTGGCACTTGGGCAGATCCGTGCAGCCCCGCCCAGAGTAGGAGCAGGAGAGCTCGGTGGAGTTAATGCCACACGTGGAGCTGGTCAGCAGCTCTCTGGCTGTTGCTAGGTTGCCGAGCCGAGGGTTACAGGCTCCGGACTCACAGTGCCGCTTCACCCCGGCCACGTCTGCCGATCCTGAAAAGGACACAAACAGGAATCAGCAAGAAGCACATCCCACACAACTAACACACCATCCGAGGCCAGTGCCCGAAAATGCTATCAAAAGTTCCTGACTACTCAATCCACTCTCACTCAGTCTGACATAACAAGAGAGGCACAACTATTCTAAAAAAAAAATCAATAAGTATAACACTCAAACAAATGTTATTCTAATGTAAAATTATTTTGAAACTATTTTCCGATCGAGTAATCTTTCGGCACAGATTTAGATGTAGCGAAGTGAAAGATATCAATCCAAATGATGGGTGTGAACATCTGCACATGACAAGTGTCACTCCTCAAACTGACATTGTTCCGAGTTCAGCTTGTTGTCCCTGGTCCTGTTACTGTCTCATAAGAACATCAGAAATAGGAATGAGAGTAGGCCATCCGGCCCCTCGAGCCTGCTCCGCCATTCAATGAGATTATAAGTGAACTTTTACATCACTTCACTTTCTCACCCGACCCCCATATCCCTTGATTTCCTTGGTGACCAAAAATCTATCGATCTCAGTCTTGATTATACCCAATGACTCAGCATAGACAGTCCAAAAATTCACAACCCTCTAAGTGAAGAACTTTCTCCTCATCTCAGTCCTAAATGGCTGACCCCTTAGCCTGAGAGTGTGACCCCTGGTTCCAGACTCTCCAGCCAGGTGAAACAGCCTCTTGGTACCTTGTCAAGCCCCCTAAGAATTTTATATGTTTCAATGAGATCACCTCTCATTCTTCTAAACTTCAGAGAGTATAGGCCCAATCTACTCAATCTCTCCTCAATCTACCCTCTCATCCCAGAAATCAGTCTGGTGAACCTTCGTTGCACCCCTCTAAGGCAAGTATATTCTTCCTTAGGTAAGGCGACCAAAACTGTGCACAGTACTCCAGGTGTGGTCTCACCAAAGCCTTATATAATGGCAGCAAGACTTCTTTACACTTATACTCCAACCCCCTTGCAATAATGGCTAACATACCATACCACATCCTTAATAATAGATCCTAGCATTTTCCCAACTACTGTCAGGCTAACTGGTCTTTGGTCCCCTTTTTTCTCTTCTTTTATTGAACAGCGGAGTTACATTTGCTACCTTCCAATCTACAGGGGCTGTTCTTGAATCTAGGGAATTCTGGAAGATAACCAATACATCCACTATCTCTGCAGCCACCTCTTTTAAAGCCCTAGGATGTAGGCCATCGGGTCCAGTGGATTTGTTGGTTTTTAGTCCCATTAATTTCTCCAGGACTGTTTCTTTACTTTAAGTTCCTCACGCTCATTAGACGCTTGGTTCCCCACAATTTCTGCTATGTTCTTTGTGTCTTCTAATGTGAAGACAGACATAATATATTTGTTTAACATCTCTGCCATTTCCATTTTCCGCATTATATTTTCTTCTGTCTCTGCCTCTAAGGGACTCACGTTTACTTTCCCTAATCGCTTCCTTTTTACATACTTGTGAAAGCTGTTACAATCTGTTTTTATATTTCTTGCTAGTTTACTTTCATATTCTATGTTCCCTTTCCTTGTAAATTTCTTGGTCATCCTTTGCTGATCCTTAAAACCCTCTCAATCCTCAGGCTCACTACTCTTTTTGGCAACATTGTAAGCTTCTTCTTTTAATCGAATACTACCCTTAACTTCTCTAGTTAGCCATGGCTGTACCACTTTTCCAATGGAATCTTTATTCCTCAAGGGACTGTATATTCATTGAAAATTATGAATTATTTCTTTAAATGTTTGCTATTGCTTATCGACTGTCATATCTTTTAATCTAATTTCTCAGGGCACCTAAGCCAACTCACCCCTCATACCTCCATAATTGGCTTGGTTTAAATTTAAGACCTTCATTTTTGACATAACCACATCACTCTCAAACTTAACATGAAATTCTATCATATTATGATCACTCTTTCCCAGAGGATCCTTTCCTATAGGATTACTAACTTACCCTGTCACATACTACATCTAAAATAGCCAGTTCTCTCATTGGTTCCTTGACATTTTGTTCTAGAAAACTGACTTGGATGCGTTCAAGCTACTTTTCCAATTTGGTTTGTCCAGCCTATATGGAGATTAAAGTCCCCCATAATGATTGCATTACCTTCCCTTGTTACACACTCCTCTAATTTCCTGACTTATACTCTGTCCAATGCTATGATTATTGTTAGGGGGCTGAACAATGTTTTCTGCCCTGTGTTACTCTGACGCTCCATCCATGCTGATTCTACTTCCTGATTTTCTGGGCTAAGTTCCTTTCTCCCTACTGACTTTATCTCATCCTTTATTATCAGGGATACCCCACCTCCTTTTCCATTTTGTCTATCTTTTCTAAAATATTTTGTATCGGTCTTCACGGTAGAAGACACTAAAAACATTCTAAGGGGCTATAGGGAGGGTAGAACTTAATACAATCACTATCACCAATGAAGTAAAATAATAGGACGAATGGCGGACAAGTCCCCTGGACCTGATGGCTTACATCCTAGGGTCTTAAGAGAAATGGCTGCAGAGATAGTGGATGCATTGGTTGTAATCTACCAAAATTCCCTGGATTCTGGGCGGTCCCAGCGGATTGGAAATGTAACGTCCGTATTTAAAAAAGGAGGCAGATAAAAAGCAGGAAACTATAGACCAGTTAGCCTAACATCTGTCGTTGGGAAAATGCTGGAGTCCATTATTAATGAAGCAGTAGCGGGACATTTGGAAATGCATAGTTCAATCAAGCAGAGTCAGCATGGTTTTATGAAAAGGAAATCACGTTTGACAAATTTGCTAGAGTTCTTTGAGGATGTAATGAGCTGGGTGGATATCAGGGCATGCGGCCTGGCTGGGGGCCTCGGGACCAGAGCAGAAACCACCATCGGAGCAGGCCGGGGAGCGGGAGGAGCAGTGTGGTGGCATACCACTCCAGGGAACAGCATGTGCTGGAGCAGGAGAGCAAGGGCAGTGAAGAGGGTCATCACCAAGATCCAGGTCGGTGATTGGAGCGTGGGCAGGTACAGCAGGGGCGGCGAGGTTGGGTCGAAAGAAGGACGTGATCGGGGCCCAGGAGAGGCATGAGTTCGGGGCCCAGGAGAGGCGAGGGCCCAGGGGCAGCACGGACCAGCCCACACTGCGATATGTGTGCGCAATAGGTTCGTGCAGCAGAGCTGGTCTTCATTCGTCTTGGTTAATCCTTGCTACTGGACCAAGACCTAGCTCTGTCAAGCCCATGTGGTGGCTGGTGTGCAACAGTCACCCCACGTTAAAAAAATCCATGCACAGGCATCTCCCACCCTCCAAGATTTAGTTCGGGATCTGGAATTTTAGCTCCTTCATTGAAACACCTGTGAACTTTTTGACGTGGAAGCAATTCGAGGGACTGCCGATGATGATGATAAGGGGGAACCAGCGGATGTGGTATTTTTGGATTTCCAGAAGGCATTCGATAAGATGTTACTGCACAAGATAAAAGTTCATGGGATTGGGGGTAATATATTAGCATGGATAGAGGATTGGCTAACTAACAGAAAACAGAGAGTTGGGATAAATGGGTCATTTTCCGGTTGGCAAACAGTGCCGCAGGGATTGGTGCTGGATCCTCAACCATTTACAATCTATATTAATGACTTGGATGAAGGAACCGAGTGTAATGTAGTCAAGTTTGCTGATGATACAAAGATGGGTGGGAAAGCAAATTGTGAGGAGAACACAACAAATCTGTAAAGGGATATAGACAGGCTAAGTGAGTGGGCAAAAATTTGGCAGATGAAATATAATGTGGGAAAATGTGAGGTTATCCACTTTGGCAGCGGGTTGTAAATCTATGGAATTCTCTGCCCCAGAGAGCTGTGGAAGCTGGGTTGTTGAATATATTTAAGGCGGAGATAGACAGATTTTTGAATGATAAGGGAGTCCACGGTTATGGGGAACGGGCAGGGAAGTGGAGCTGAGTCCACGATCAGATCAGCCATGGTCTTATTGAATGGCGGAGTAGGCTCGAGGGTCCAAATGGCCCAGTCCTGCTCCTATTTCTTACATTCTTATGTACCCTGGAATATTTCGTTCCCAAACTTGGGCACCCTGCAACCACTTCTCCGTCAGATTGGTCAGTTTGTTGCCCTGGTCATAGAAACAAAGGGATAGGAGGCCATTCAGCCCCTCGTTCCTCCATTCAATTAGATCATGGCTGTTCTGTATCTTAACTCCATCCTCCTGCCATGAATCTGTACCCTCAATAATACCCTTGCCTAACAAAAATCAATTAATCTCAGTGTTGACATTTTCAATTGACCCATAGCCTCAACAGCTTTTTGGGGGAGAGAGTTCCAGATTCCCATCGTCCTGTGTGCGACGTGGTGCTTCCTGACATCTAACTTTAGGGTTATGGCCCCTTGTTCTGGACTCCCTCACCAGAGGAAATAGTTTCTCTACCCTATCAACTCCTTTAATCATCTTAAACAATTAGAGCCCCCCCTTCATCCTCCATACTGAAGTGAATACAGGCCTAGTCTGTGCAACCTGTCCTCAGAATGTAACCCATCCTGGGGAATCTGGGCTGCTGCCCCTCCAATAACACTTCCTGGGTTGCGGTGCCCAGAACTGAAGGACGTATTGTGAACAGGCTGTCACCAGAGCTCTGGAGAGCTGTAACATCCCTTCCACCCCTGGAGATAAAGGCTAACATTCCATTAGCTTTCCAAATGATTTTTTGTTCCTGCCCACTAGCTTTTAGTGATTTCTATATTTGGACCCCGAAATCTCTCAGCTCCTTCACAGTGCCTATCTTCTCACCAGTTGGACAATACTTTCTTAGGGTCAAAGTGGGTGACCTCACACTTGCCCACATTGAACTCCACCAGTTGAACTCCCTGCGATTGGTCAGTTTGCCGGTCTCCAAGGCAAAGCAGAAGCTGTCAGTGCTGGCAGCAGTGGGGTCTTGGAGTCTCGGCTCTCAGTCCCAGTTGCTCAGCGTCGGAGATCAGAGCCAAGGGCTGAGCTCCATCAGCGGCCGCTCCGCTCCGCTCCGCCCCGAGGCTCCGGTGTCCCGGGTGTGGGATCGCTGTGGACTGTGCACAGACTCTCCGCTGGTGCAGGGCCAGGGCTGAGCTAGGACACAGCTCCTGCCCCCAGCTCGGACCACCCCCCCCTCCCCCGAGCACTGCACCCCCACACCTCGCCTCCTGGCACTGCCCCCCACACACACTTCCCGTGGGCACTGCCCCCCACCCCCCCCGGGCACTGTCCCCCCACACAACTCCCCCCAGGCACTGCCCCCGGTGGGCACTGCACCCCCCCCGGCACTGCCCCCACACCTCCCCCCTGGCACTGCCCCCCCACACCTCCACCCCGGGCACTGCTCCCTCCCTCCACACCTCCCCCCCGGGCACTGCCCCCCCTGGCACTGCCCCCCCCCAGGCACTGTCCCCGGTGGGCACTGCACCCCCCCGGGCACTGCCCCCCACACCTCCCCCCCAGCACTGCCCCCACACCTCCCCCCTGGCACTGCCCCCCCACACCTCCACCCCGGGCACTGCCCCCTCCCCCCCGGGCACTGCCACCCCCTGGCACTGCCCCCCCACACAACTCCCCCCCAGGCACTGTCCCCGGTGGGCACTGCACCCCCCCCCCCCGGGCACTGCCCCCCACACCTCCCTCCCGGCACTGCCCCCTCCCTCCACACCTCCCCCCCGGGCACTGCCCCCCCTGGCACTGCCCCCCCCCAGGCACTGTCCCCGGTGGGCACTGCACCCCCCCGGGCACTGCCCCCCCACACCTCCCCCCCGGCACTGCCCCCACACCTCCCCCCTGGCACTGCCCCCCCACACCTCCACCCCGGGCACTGCCCCCTCCCCCCACACCTCCCCCCCGGGCACTGCCACCCCCTGGCACTGCCCCCCCACACAACTCCCCCCCAGGCACTGTCCCCGGTGGGCACTGCACCCCCCCCCCGGGCACTGCCCCCCCACACCTCCCCCCCGGCACTGCCCCCTCCCCCCCGGGCACTGCCCCCTCCCCCCACACCTCCCCCCTGGCACTGCCCCCCCACACCTCCCCCCCTGGCACTGCCCCCTCCCCCCACACCTCCCCCCCGGGCACTGCCCACCCCACACCTCCCCCCCTGGCACTGCCCCCCCACACATAACTCCCCCCCAGGCACTGCCCCATGTGGGCACCTCTCCCCCCCCCCCCCCACACCTCCCCTTCGGCACTGCCCCCCCCCACCCCCCCCGGTACCTACCGGCGGTCCGGGGCGCACAGCCCAGGGACAGGAGGACGGCGGCGGCGGCCAGCCACACCCGGCTCATCTTCGGTGCCCCGGGCCCTCAGTCACAGCCAGTGTCCGCAGGCTCTCCGCTCTCGCTCCCTCAGCCCGGGGCTCCCGGCGCTCCGGCCCGCCGTCTGCCGGCCATCCGCACTGCCCCGCACCGCATCCGCTCCGGGCTCCGGGAGCGCTCCGCCTCGCCTCCCTCCCCTGTACCCTCCCCCTGTACCTCCCTGTCTCTGTGTCTGTCCCCTCCCTCTCTGGATATTTCACTCACTCTGTAAGTCTAATACTCCCCTCTCTCACACTCTGCGCTCTCTATAGCTGCCCTCTCACAAACTCTCTTTATATATCTTTCCCTCCCTCTAATTATCTCTACATATTTCTGTCTCTTCCAATTAAAATTCTTCTCCCCTCTCTATATATACATCCCTTTCTATCTTTCTCTCTCCCTTTGTGTATCTCCTGCTCTCCTCTCTGTGCAACACGGTTCTCTCTCTCTCTCCCTGCCCCTTCTGTTGTTCTTTGCCCCCCACACTCTGTACCCCCCTCTCTATCTGTGTGTCAGTATCTCTCGCTGCCTGTGTTCCTCCCCCTGTCGAGCCCAGTCTCTAGCCCCCCCCTGGGCTCCGGGAGAACAGCCGGTGTCTCCGCCGTTTGGGAGCCGACACATGAATCGCCCGCCTATAACCTGCGATAATGGGGAGGGGGTTACGGAGCCTCCATTTGCTCAGTCCCAGCCCTTTACTGCAGTTCCAGCCTTTGGGAAATGTCCCGAGCTGGGATACTGGCAATCCTTCATAAAAGCCCTCTCTCCCGCCCAGGCTGCTGCTGTCCCCGCACAGTGACTCCCGCCACAGCCCAGGCTCTCTGACCGACTGTTTCCCGTTATCACCGGACACCCAGCATTCCGGCCCGGGGCTCCTCACTGACAGCGGTGGGCTTCAGTGCAAGGAAGTAAACCCAGGCTGATACAACTTGGGCTGTAGCGGAGCAGGGAGAGAGGGACAGAATTGAGGAAAGCCAGAAGAAAGGGGAGAGTGAGAGACAGACAGGCAGAGAGGGAGAAAGGCAGGTGAGAAGAGAGAAAAAGTGAGACCGAGAGACTCAGTGAGAGTGAGACAGAGGGTGATTTTAACCTTGCCGCCTGTCAGGGAGCGGAAAGGATGGAACCAGCCAGCCGATTTACAGTCTGTCTGACTTTATTTCCCATTGAGAGAGACGGGAAAAACAGAACAAGATGGACAGGGGAGAGCGGAAGATAAAAGGTTACAGATGGAGAGGAACAATTAAGGGACAGATGGGAAAGAACTAGAGATGTACAACTCAAGGAGGAGTTAATGGAGACACCAGAGGTGTTGGAGTGAGAGGAGGGGGTGGAGGGAGAGCTGGGAGGGGGTGGAGGGAGAGCAGAGAGGGGGTGGAAGGAAAGCGTGGAGGGATTGGAGGGGGAGCGTGGAGGGGTTGGAGGGGGAGCAGGGAGGGGGTGGAGGGAGAGCAGGGAGGGGTTGGAGGGGGAGCAGGGAGGGGGTGGAGGGAGAGCAGGGAGGGGCTGGAGGGAGAGCTGGGAGGGGGTGGAGGTGGAGCTGGGATGGGGTTGGAGGGGGAGCGTGGAGGGGTTGGAGGGGTTGAAGGGGGAGCTGGGAGGAGGAGCAGGGAGGGGGTAGAGGGGGAGCACGAGGGGGCTGGGTGGTGCGGAGAGGGAGCCCCTGGCTTGTTCACTGGGAGCTGTGCCACACACGGAGAAGGGACTGCTTTGTCAGTGAATGGTTGAGGCAGAGACCATTGCAACTCAAGGGGAAAATGGGTAAATATTTGAAGCAGAGAAAGATGCAGGGCATTGGGAGAGATTGGGACAGTGGGATTATTTTTGGAATGTTCTGGGAAAAATCTGGCACAGATTTGATAGGCTGTGCTGTAAGCATCCACGGTTCTTTGATTTAAAAGTGAATTGGATAAACTTTTGAAAAGGATGAATATAACAGAATACAGGGAAAAAGCAAAGAAATGCGATTTGAGTTGAGAGTTCCAATTGAAGAGCTAACACTGGCTAACTCTAACATAATAGGCTGAATGGCCTTCCTCTGTGCTCTAATTCTTGTAATTCAACATAGTGTCCACTATTGATTGCCATTTTAATATTTTCATTCTCGGAGGGATTGTGGTAAAATACGTAAGAAAATTCATTGGTTCCATCCAATCGCATCCTGTTACTACTCCAACTCACCCAGCCCAGCATTCAACTGCATTTTGAACTCCCACTGAATGATTAATGTTAATTTACTTGCTCTTAGTTAGAAGGAAATGAGAATGATCATTTGTACTGGAATTATTGTTTCTGCTTGTGTAATTTTCAAGATGCAAAATCCCAAGAAAGAAAGATTCATTTCTATAGCACCTTTCATGATCCCAAAGTGCTTCACACCCTAATGAAGTATTGAATTGCTGTCACTGTTGGGAAATACTGCAGCCAATTTTTGCACAAACAGTAATGAGATAAATTAGCAGATAATCTGTTTTAGTGATGAAGGATGAGGGATAAATTGTCTCCAGGACACCAGGGAGAACTCCCCTGCTCTATTTCAAAGCATTGCCACAGGATCTATTACATCTTCCTGAGAGGGCAGGCAAGGCCTCGGTTTAACATCTAATCTGATCTGAAAGACAGCATCTCCGACAGTGCAGCACTCCTTCAGCACTGCACTGGGAGCGTCAGCCTGGATTATATGATCCATTCTGTAGAGTGGGAATTGAACCTATGGCCTTCTGACTCCAAGGTGAGAGTGCTACCCACTGAGCCACGACTGACACGTGTATGCTGACTTCTGGATGAAGCATAGCACTGATTCTACTTGGGGGGAAAACATTATCTAACTCCAGCATAAGAAGGACGGCCCATAGTGGATGGGCGTGAGTTTATCAACCTCACACCGGTTATCTTCACCACCTCTCCGAATGAGATTGGCAATTAGTGCTGGAATTCCAGGGTGGTTTTTGGTCTAGGAAGTCGCTGGGAACTATCTTACAAACTTACAAACTATCACCACATCAACCCAGGCCGGATTCAAATCCAGGTCAGAGTCTAATAAAAACATAGAAACATAGAAAATAGGTGCAGGAGTAGGCCATTCAGCCCTTCGAGCCTGCACCACCATTCAATGAGTTCATGGCTGAACATGCAACTTCAGTACCCCATTCCTGTTTTCTCTCCATACCTCTTGATCCCCCTAGTAGTCAGGGCTACATCTAACTCTTTTTTGAATATATTTAGTGAATTGGCCTCAACAACTTTCTGTGGTAGAGAATTCCACAGGTTCACCACTCTCTGGGTGAAGAAGTTTCTCCTCCTCTCGGTCCTAAATGGCTTACCCCTAATGGATAGTGAGGCTCGCTCATGGACCCACCTTTAGAATGGGCTGTATGAGTGAAGGTGACGTTAGTGGTTGAAGAAGAAGCAATGTCAACATATAAGTTTAGATGGATAGGTGGACGAAGGAAAAGGGGTTGGAGGAATGTGGGAACAGGGCAGGTAAATGCGATTGTGGGGAGGATAAACACTGACACGGACTGGTTGGGCCGAATGGCTGTAGTTAGACTGTGACCAGCTCCAAGTTGCACAGAAGTTTCAACTCGGAAATAGGCCACTTGGCCCAACCTGCCTGTGTCGGCTTTTACCCTCTCAACTGAGCCAACTTTACTGAGGTCAGGGTAAGCAATGAGATACCATTTATGAAGATATTCTGTCTATTGGCTTTGGATCTAAATATAAGTTATTGGTACTATTTACCACACACTTAGTAAGTTACAGAAAAATTATGTGTTCACAAATGTTCCCATGGCAACCTCACAGCCCGAAATAATTGTAATCTCCTTTGCGATTTAAAATAGTCACCACATTCTGTGATAAATTGGTCAGGCCTTTTTATCTTGATTAACAAATAAGATCTCGTGACTGTTGTGGTTTAATTGAAAACATGTTGAGAACTTATGGGGTATGATAATTATATGGGAGTGTAACACATATCATTAATAAGACAAGGCATGTCTGCATTTTAGCACCCACGCATCTCATTTTCAAATGGCCCACACCCTTCCCCACATCTCCACATCTCTCAGTTGTTGCTGGGCGTGGGCCTTGTATAACTAACAGTATTGAAATTTTATTGCTTTCTCCCAGTGTGATGTCATCATTGCCACGCTCCCCACCCCCCAGTACTAGCCATCTAAAGAGCGGGAAACTTTCTAGTGCACTCAAACATTAGTGGCTTTGTAAAATTCATCTCTTAAATGTTTGCTTTGGCTATGAGGTAGCCCTCTCACCTCTGAGTTGGAAGGCTGTGGGTTCAAGTCCCACTCTAGAGACTTGAGCCCATAATCCAGGCTGACACTCCAGTGCAGTACTGAGGGAGCGCTGCACTGTCGGAGGTGCTGTCTTTCAGATGTGATGTTAAACCAATGCCCTGTCTGCCCTCTCAAGTGGACATAAAAGATCCCATGGTGTTATTTCGAAGACGAGCAGGGGCGTTCTCCTTGGGTGTCTTGGGGCCAATATTTATCCCTCCACCAACAGGTCATTATCTCGTTGCTGTTTGTGGGAGCTTGCTGTGTGCAAATTGGTTGCTGCGTTTCCCACATTACAACAGTGACTACACTTCAAAAGTACTTCATTGGCTGTAAAGTGCTTTGGGATGTCCTGAGGTCATGAAAGGCGCTATAGAAATACAAGTCATTTCTTTAGTTAGTTTATGAATTTTCACCACCACCTTCTCCAGGAACGGGCAGTAACTGGCGGCCTGGCCAGAGACACCCACATCCCAGGAATCAATAACTAAAAGAGTGCACTGTTCAAACCTCCAAAAAGCATCAAGGAAAACACACAAGTTATAATATAAGTTATAAACATAATATATGTCATATTGCAATAATAACCACTCACATCCCTTAAATTAAATTAAAAAATAAGTATTTAAACTTCTGAGAAAGTGTCTAACTCCTCCATCTCTCCACTGATCCTGCCTGACCTGAGCCACTCCAGCATTCCCTGTATTTTATTTTTGTTTCAGGTTTCCAGCATCTGCAGTTTAAAATAAGTTAAAAGCAACACCTGGTTAATATCATGGGTTTCGAGGCTATCACATGCTTTTAAAGGCTCAAATGAGTTTGCAAAATTCTGCACCCACCAGCTTCTCGAGGGCAACTCTGGAGGGGCAGTAAATGCCGGCCTTGCCAGCGACGCCCACATCCCGAGAACGAATAAACAAAAACCCTGTGAATTAACAGGATTCTCTTTGTCACATGTACAGTAATGTGAGCGACCCCTGTAAATGACCCATAGCTTCTCTCAACAGCCAAATCTGACCAGCAGCAGACTCCGTCGTGCTCTTTAACACCAACATTTTCAACAAGATCTTAAGAGACTGGATCTTCGTTCAAACATACTTGACTAGGATATGGGGCTAGGCTTTCCATTGTTACATTGATACCGCCCACTTAACGTCCATTTTAATGCTGAGATGAGGTATATCACCCAGATATCGCCCATTTAGCAACAAAATGGAAACTAACACCCATTTATCACTCACTTATTGCCCAGCATTACTTTCGGCATTTACTTAACCTGAGAATGAATAATAATGCCTGCCCATTTTTTTTTGCCGTAAAGATCAGAATAGGCGAAACTAACGGCCATAATATCGCCGATCGTTACTTTCGGCACCTCGCACACATATCACCGAAAATATCGCTCGCCGAAAAAAACGCTGAGAAAAGTTGCTCTCACCTGACCTTAACCCAGCGGTATGGACGCCATTTTGTAAATCAGAGGTTGTTTCATATAAAAGGCTGCTTCAACTTCTGGGGAGTTTTGATGTACTCAAGTTATTTTAAGGTGATTTGAAAATCTGAACAATCATCTTAACATACTGTGGACGATTTGAATTTATTTTAGGTGTTTTAGTAGGTAAATTTAATGTTTGTGAACAATAGGTATAATACTGATAGTTATTGGAATGGGGCCTGTCATTTCTCAGCCTGTCTTGATGACCAGGCACATACTGCAGACTAGAGATGGCAGAAGGTATATTCAACAGTATTATGTGCCCAATCAAAGTCGTGTCAGACTGCTAAGGAGGACGAGATCTTGCATCCCACGCACTTACAGGGCGAAGCGGTCTTACCTGAACTTGTCCGATAACACGTGCCTTTGGAAACTGCGCTTCCACAAAGAGGTTATCAGTGAGGTATGCCAGCTCATCAGGGGAGATCTGCAACCTGCCAGCACCATCAGGACCGCACGGTCCATTGAGGTCAAGGTAACTGCGGCACTTTCCTTCTACACATCGGGTTCCTTTCAGGCCTCAGCTGGCGACATTTGCGCTATATCTCAGCATGCCACACATTGCTGCATTTGACAGGTGACTGAAGCCCTTTACGCACGCAGGATGGACTTTATCAGCTTCCCTATGACCAGGAAGGCACAGACTGAGAGGACTCTAGGATTCTCCAGAATAGCAAACTTCCCCAAGGTGCATGGAGCAATAGACTGTACGCACATCACCATGCGGGCACCTTTTCAGGATGCAGAGGTTTTTTTGAACCATAAGGGATTCCACTCCCTGAATGTGCAACTCATAGTCGACCACAAGCAAATTATATTGGCAGTAAATGCAAAATTCCCGGGCAGCATCCATGATGCTCACATCCTGCGTGAGAGCGCTGTATCTGACATGTTTACCAGTCAGCCACAAGGTCAATGCTGGATGCTTGGTGACAAAGGATATGGCCTCGCCACCTGGCTGATGACCCCCCTGCATAACACCCAGACAGAAGCCGAGAACTGATACAACGAGAGCCACATAGCCACACGCAATATCATCGAGAAGACCATTGGAGTGCTTAAGCAGCGCGTTAGATGCCTGGACCACTCAGGAGGCGATACCATCCTGAACAGGTAGCTCAATTTGTGCTGGTATGCTGCATGCTGCATGCTGCACAACTTAACTATCAGGAGGGGACAAGAATTGCCAGAAGGGACTACCGGTCCACCTCAGGAGAGAGAGGAAGAGGAGGATGAGGAGGTGGATGATGAGCTTGGGGCAGACAATCAGGCTGACGATGAAACCATGCCCCCGTCCCCCGGTAGACTGCGGGAAAGGGCCCATGATGGCTACATAGCTGCAAGACTCTTACGTCAGCAGCTCATAAATCAGCGCTTTGCATGAAATAACATTGGTAGTATTTACAAAGCTGCAAGACTGTTGTGTCTGCAGCTCATACATGAATGGTGTGCATTACCTTGGTGACAGTTAACAGAAGAACATAAGAACATAAGAAATAGGAGCAGGAGTAGGCCATACGGCCCCTCGAGCCTGCTCCACCATTTAATATGATCATGGCTGATCTGATCATGGGCTCAGGTCCACTTCCCTGCCCGCTCCCCATAAGTCCTTATTCCTTTATCAGTTAAGGAACTGTCTATCTCTGTCTTAAATTTATTCAATGTCCCAGCTTCCACAGCTACCTGAGGCAGTGAATTCCACAGGTTTACATAAGAACATAAGAACATAAGAATTAGGAACAGGAGTAGGCTATCTAGCCCCTCGAGCCTGCTCCGCCATTCAAAAAGATCATGGCTGATCTGGTCGTGGACTCAGTTCCACTTACCCGCCCGCTCCCCATAACCCTTAATTCCCTTATTGGTTAAAAATCTATCTATCTGTGATTTGAATACATTCAATGAGCTAGCCTCAACTGCTTCCTTGGGCAGAGAATTCCACAGATTCACAACCCTCTGGGAGAAGAAATTCCTTCTCAACTCGGTTTTAAATTGGCTCCCCCGTATTTTGAGGCTGTGCCCTCTAGTTCTAGCCTCCCAGACCAGTGGAAACAACCTCTCTGTCTCTATCTTGTCTATCCCTTTCATTATTTTAAATGTTTCTATATGAATACCCCTCATCCTTCTGAACTCCAACGAGTAAAGATCCAGTCTACTCAATCTATCATCATAAGGTAACCCCCTCATCTCCGGAATCAGCCTCGTGAATTGTCTCTGTACCCCCTCCAAAGCTAGTATATCCTTCCTTAAGTAAGGTGACCAAAACTGCACGCAGTACTCCAGGTGCGGCCTCACCAATACCCTGTACAGTTGCAGCAGGACCTCCCTGCTTTTGAACTCCATCCCTCTCGCAATGAAGGCCAACATTCCATTCGCCTTCCTGATTACCTGCTGCACCTGCAAACTAACTTTTTGGGATTCATGCACAAGGACCCCCAGGTCCCTCTGCACCGCAGCATGTTGTAATTTCTCCCCATTCAAATAATATTCCCTTTTACTGTTTTTCTTTCCAAGGTGGATGACCTCACATTTTCCGACATTGTATTCCATCTGCCAAATTGTATTCCTTAGCCCATTCGCTTAACCTATCTAAATTTCTTTGCAGCCTCTCTGTGTCCTCTACACAACCCGCTTTCCCACTAATCTTTGTGTCATCTGCAAATTTTGTTACACTACACTCTGTCCCCTCTTCCAGGTCATCTATGTATATTGTAAACAGTTGTGGTCCCAGCACCGATCCCTGTGGCACACCACTAACCACCGATTTCCAACCCGAAAAGGACCCATTTATCCCGACTCTCTGCTTTCTGTTAGCCAGCCAATTCTCGATCTTTGCTAATACATTTCCTCTGACTCCGCGTACCTTTATCTTCTGCAGTAACCTTTTGTGTGGCACCTTATCAAATGCCTTTTGGAAATCTAAATACACCACATCCATCAGTACACCTCTATCCACCATGCTCGTTATATCCTCAAAGAATTCCAGTAAATTAGTTAAACATGATTTCCCCTTCATGAATCCATGTTGCGTCTGCTTGATTGCACTATTCCTATCTAGATGTCCCGCTATTTCTTCCTTAATGATAGCTTCAAGCATTTTCCCCACTACAGATGTTAAACTAACTGGCCTATAGTTACCTGCCTTTTGTCTGCCCCCTTTTTTAAACAGAGGCGTTACATTAGCTGCTTTCCAATCTGCTGGTACCTCCCCAGAGTCCAGAGAATTTTGGTAGTTAATAACGAATGCATTTGCTATAACTTCCGCCATCTCTTTTAATACTCTGAGATGCATTTCATCAGGACCAGGGGACTTGTCTACTTGAGTCCCATTAGCCTGTCCAGCACTACCCCCCTAGTGGTAGTGATTGTCTCAAGGTCCTCCCTTCCCACATTCCCGTGACCAGCAATTTTTGGCATGGTTTTTATGTCTTCCACTGTGAAGACCGAAGCAAAATAATTGTTTAAGGTCTCAGCCATTTCCACATTTCCCATTACTAAATCCCCCTTCTCATCTTCTAAGGGTCAACATTTACTTTAGTCACTCTCTTCCGTTTTATATATCGGTAAAAGCTTTTACTATCTGTTTTTATGTTTTGCACAAGTTTACTTTTGTAATCTATCTTTCCTTTCTTTATTGCTTTCTTAGTCATTCTTTGCTGTCATTTAAAATTTTTCCAATCTTCTAGTTTCCCACTAACCTTGGCCACCTTATACGCATTGGTTTTTAATTTGATACTCTCCTTTATTTCCTTGGTTATCCATGGCTGGTTATCCCTTCTCTTGCCACCCTTCTTTTTCACTGGAATATATTTTTGTTGAGCACTATGAAAGAGCTCCTTAAAAGTCCTCCACTGTTCCTCAATTATGCCACTGTTTAGTCTGTGTTCCCAGTCTACTTTAGCCAACTCTGCCCTCATCCCATTGTAGTCCCCTTTGTTTAAGCATAATACGCTCGTTTGAGATACTACTTCCTCACCCTCAATCTGTATTACAAATTTAACCATACTGTGATCACTCATTCCGAGAGGATCTTTTACTCGGAGATCGTTTATTATTCCTGACTCATTACACAGGACCAGATCTAAGATAGCTTGCTCCCTTGTAGGTTCTGTAACATACTGTTCTAAGAAACAATCTCGTATGCATTCTATGAATTCCTCCTCCAGGCTACCCCATGCGATTTGATTTGACCAATCGATATGTAGGTTAAAATCCCCCATGATTACTGCCATTCCTTTTTCACATGCCTCCATTAACTGCCCTCTGAGAGAAGAAATTCCCCTTCATCTCAGTTTTAAATGGGCGGCCTCTTATTCTAAGATTATGTCCCCTATTTCTAGTCTCCCCATCAGTGGAAACATCCTCTCTGCATCCACCTTATCAAGCCCCCTCATAATCTTATACGTTTCAATAAGATCACCTCTCATTCTTCTGAATTCCAATGAGTAGAGGCCCAACCTCTTCAACCTTTCCTCATAAGTCAACCCCCTCATCTCCAGAATCAACCTTGTGAACCTTCTCTGAACCGCCTCCAAAGCAAGTATATCCTTCGTAAATATGGAAACCAAAACTGCACACAGTATTCCAGGTGTGGCCTCACCAATACCCTGTACAACTGTATCAAGACTTCCCTGCTTTTATACTCCATTCACTTTGCAATAAAGGCCAATATTCCATTGGCTTTCCTGATCACTTGCTGTACTGGCATACTATCCTTTTGTGTTTTATGCACAAGTACCCCAGGTCCCGCTGTACTGCAGCACTTTGCAATCTTTCTCCATTTAAATAATAACTTGCTCTTTGATTTCCAACATTATACTCTGTCTGTCAAATTTTTACCCACTCACTTAGCCTTTCTATGTCCTTTTGCAGATTTTTTGTGTCCTCCTCACACATTGCTTTTCCTCTCATCTTTGTATCATCAGCAAACTTGGCTACTTTACACTCAGTCCCTTCTTCCAAGTCGTAATATAGAGTGTAAATAGTTGGGGTCCCAGCACTGATCCCTGCGGCACCCCACTAGTTACTGATTGCCAATCCGAGAATGAACTATTTATCCCGACTCTGTTTTCTGTTAGTTAGCTAATCTTCTATTCATGCTAATATATTACCCCCAACCCCATGAACTTTTATCTTGTGCAGTAACCTTTTATGTTGATTCAAGTTACATTGAATTATCCCCTTTCATGTTAAGGAATCACCAGTGTGCAACGTACAGCTATCTGAGAAAATGCGCAACAATGTTATATGAAATTTAAAAAAAATTAATGCGAACATCTGTATAAAATCATCATCATTATAATTCTAAAAAACACCCCACCCAACCTCCACGCTACCCCACAACAAATGTATAACATTTATATCATTTATTAAATTGTTAAAAATTTCCAAAAAGGCTTCAACCACAGAGAACACAAATGCAAAAAACAAGGTACCCCCTCCCCCCCTTCCCCCAAACCTCCCAACATTTACTCAATAGCAACAACAACAACACCAATACTCTCACAACTACAACTCCTTCGGCCATGCACCTCACTTTCCTTTTCACCCCCGCTCCTCCCCACTTCTACCCCTTCCCTTCCCCCTCCCGACTCCAAGCCACCTGGCCGAGGAGTTCCACAGGCACTGCTTCATTGGGGGGGAAGATGTCGGCAGATCCGCTGGTTGGACGGATGCTGGAGAGGACGGTCCCGAGCCAGAAGCAAGAGCTTCCTCCTGGCTCTCGTTGAGATGTCAATGGGAGTGTGGAACCTGAGGGTGCAGTGCTGCGTTCCGGGAACACTGGCAGCCCTGTGGCACCAGTGTTCCTGGCTATCACCTCCAGGGCCTCCGCCATCCGTGGCACGTACTCTGTCATGGTGGTGGGCATGCTGGCCAGCTGGTGGGATATGCCCCCCATTGTCTGGAGGATCTGCTGACCTATGTCAACACTCCTCCTGGACAAATGAACCATGTCCCCGCTTAGATCTGCCGCTCGTGGAGCAGACCTGCCGCGTCGAACCAACCTCCGCGGGTCTGCGCCAACATGGAGACACTTGAGGTGCCCGGTACCTCCACGGTGGAGGAGGACATGGCTGCAGGAGCACTAAATGTCATGGGTATAGTTGACATGATGGAGCTTGTTGCTGCAGGCTCCTCAAACTCCACACTGTCATCAGTGGAGAGGGCAACCTGCAGCTCGACAGGCGAGATTCGGGGCTCCTCACCAGCAGAATGACGGTCCACTGCTGAAGCCGACGCCAGATCTGCACCTTGCCTCGCTGGAAATAATCCCCATTTTTGGGCGATCTGCACAATAATGAAAAGTCTAGCCCGTGGATGTAAGAAAAATAAAATCACAGCATTTGATTCCTCCATTGACACAGTTCAATCTAATTTATCAAGCACCACACCCAAGGACAGTGAATATCTGCTGAGAGATGTCCCTATCTCTGTAACCCCCTCCAGCCCCTACACCCCTCCCTATCTCTGTAACCCCTTCCAACCCCTACACCCCTCCCTATCTCTGTAACCCCCTCCAGCCCCTACACCCCTCCCTATCTCTGTAACCCGCTCCAGCCCCTACACCCTTCCCTATCTCTGTAACCCCCTCCAGCCCCTACACCCCTCCCTATCTCTGTAACCCGCTCCAGCCCCTACACCCTTCCCTATCTCTGTAACCCGCTCCAGCCCCTACACCCTTCCCTATCTCTGTAACCCCCTCCAGCCCCTACACCCCTCCCTATCTCTGTAACCCCCTCCAGCCCCTACACCCTTCCCTATCTCTGTAACCCCCTCCAGCCCCTACACCCCTCCCTATCTCTGTAACCCGCTCCAGCCCCTACACCCCTCCCTATCTCTGTAACCCCCTCCAGCCCCTACACCCTTCCCTATCTCTGTAACCCCCTCCAGCCCCTACACCTCTCCCTATCTCTGTAACCCGCTCCAGCCCCTACACCCTTCCCTATCTCTGTAACCCCCTCCAGCCCCTACACCCCTCCCTATCTCAGTAACCCCCTCCAGCCCCTACACCTCTCCCTATCTCTGTAACCCCCTCCAGCCCCTACACCCTTCCCTATCTCTGTAACCCCCTCCAGCCCCTACACCTCTCCCTATCTCTGTAACCCCCTCCAGCCCCTACACCCCTCCCTATCTCTGTAACCCCCTCCAGCCCCTACACCCCTCCCTATCTCTGTAACCTCCTCCAGCCCCTACCCCCTCCCTATCTCTGTAACCTCCTCCAGCCCCTACACCTCTCCCTATCTCTGTAACTTCCTCCAGCCCCTACACCCCTCCTTATCTCTGTAACCCCTTCCAACCTCTACAGCCCTCCCTATCTTTGTAACCCCCTCCAGCCCCTACACCCCTCCCTATCTCTGTAACCTCCTACAGCCCCTACACCCCTCCCTATCTCTGTAACCTCCTACAGCCCCATCACACCTCCCTATCTCTGTAACCCCCTCCAGCCCCTACACCCCTCCCTATCTCTGTAACCTCCTACAGCCCCTATACACCTCTCTGTCTCTGTAACCTCCTCCAGCCCCTACACCCCTCCTTATCTCTGTAACCTCCACCAGGCCTTGCACCCCTCCTATCTCTGTAACCACCTCCAGCCCTACACCACTCCCTATCTCTGTAATCTCCTCCAGCCCTATACTCCTCCCTATTTCTGTAACCTCCTCCAGCCGTTACATCCCTCCCTATTTCTGTAACCTCCTCCAGCCATTACATCCCTCCCTATCTCTGTAACCTCCTCCAGTCCCTACACCCCTCCCTATCTCTGTAACCTCCTCCAGCCTTACAACTGCCCGATAACTCTGCACTCCTCTAATTCTGGTCTCTTGCACCAGAATTCCCAATTTACATCGCTCCACCATTGGCAGCCGTGCCTTCAGCCGTCTAGGTGCTAAGCTCAGAAAATCCCATCCTACATCTCTCCACCTCTCTACCTCCTGTAAGACGCTCCTTAAAACCTACCTCTTTGTCTAAGCTTTTGGTCACCTGTCCTAATATCTTCTTATGTGGCTCAGTGTCAAATTTTGTTTGTTAATGCCCCTGTGAAGAATATTGGGACATTTTACTACATTAAAGGTGCTATATAAATACAGGTTGTTGTTGTTTACAAGTAAGGAATTCTTAAAAACAACAGGAGCCTGAGAGTGCAGTATAGTCGTGGACAGGGTGAGCTCCCCATCTGTAAGGTGTGCACCTGTGAGGATGCTCACAAGTTCGTAGAACCACTGATGCCTCTCTTCCATCCTCGGTTACATCCGAGCCAGGGTGTCCCTGGAGGTGGAGCACGCAGTGTCCACCGGTACGCTCACGGCTTTCAGTGAGAGATGGGCGCCGGAGGGACTGGAGTGCATCATCACCCCCACAACCAAATTTTAATTTAATTTAAGTCACAGTTAACGTTTAAATTGTTCATTTCTGTGTTCCAGTGCCCTCGCCAAAATGGGGGCATTTGATTTAACGTTCTACCAAAATAGTTGTAGAGCCACTGAGTTGGGAGTGGTTTAGCCAGTCACGTGATATTCACACGACTCAATAAAACCCCAGCCAGTTGGTTTCGGGGAATCCACGATGAGGCAGGTGGTTGTGAGCCTGGTGGATGAACTGGTAATGCGTCGTGTGATTGTTAAACCTTTGCTAATTAGCTTGCTAATTGCCAACTAGTTCTTAACAGCAATGTGTTGCAATGAATTCTTAAGCTAAGAACCCATGAAGCAAATACATTACACCATATACAGTTCAGCACAGGCTTTCTTAATAGCTACATAATAAAGTAATGTGGCTATCCAACTCTGAAACTGGTTCAGTTTACCTGGTGAAAGTGGCTTATCTATGCACAGAAATATTTCTAGATCTGATAAGGTGAAAAAATACATGAAACTATACTTAATTTCTGCGGGGCATGTAAATGTTTTGAATTAGAGAAAGCAGCTGGAGAAAGTGAGAGAAATTCTCCCTCCCCGCAATTAAATGAGAAATGGGTCAGAGCTAGGGGGATGTAACGCCCTGTTACACTTGGAGTGAGATTGTGTCGGTGTAAACAATAGGTGAGGGAGGACCAGGGTCACAATCTCCAGTTATGTTAGGACAGAGCGAGGTTAGATGTCTGGAACTGGTTCTTTTCCCAGAGAATAGCTGATCTCTGCAACAGGCTGCCGGTCGGACGGCAGATGCTGATTCGCTGAATGCCTTTGAGCGAGAGCGGGACCTGTTTCTGGCTGGGGCGGAGATCACCTCTTACAGAAGGTAGGTACTGCGGGGAATTCAGGGCCAGAGTGATCTCCTGGACTAGATTTGATTGCACAATGATTCTGAGTCAGAAGGTTGTGGGTTCAGATCCCACTGCAAGGGTTTGAGCACATAAATCTAGGCTGACACTTCAATGCAGTACTGAGGGAGTGCTGCACTGTTGGAGGGGCAGTACTGAGGGAGTGCTGCACTGTCGGAGGGGCAGTACTGAGGGAGTGCTGCACTGTCAGAGGAGCAGTACTGAGGGAGTGCTGCACTGTCGGAGGGGCAGTACTGAGGGAGTGTTGCACTGTCGGAGGGGCAGTACTGAGGGAGTGCTGCACTGTTGGAGGGGCAGTACTGAGGGAGTGCTGCACTGTCGGAGGATGAGATGTTAAACCGAGGCCCTGTCTGCCCCTTCGGGTGGATGTAGAAGATCCCATGGCACTATTTCGAAGAAGATTGATTAAATAAACAATTACAGCTGTGTTGAGGGTGATATGTTGGAAGGATCATCAAATTAGGCCATATGGCTTGAATTGAAGAACAAAAAAGGGTCGATTACACTACTGGGAGTGTACTATAGACCCCCAAACAGTCAGAGGGAGATAGCAGAGCAAATATGTAGGCAAATTTCTGAGAAGAGCAACAACTATAGGGCAGTAACAGGGGATTTCAACTACCTTAATATTAACTGGGATAGAATTAGTGTGAAAGGTACAGAGGGTGTGGAATTCCTAAAATGCATTCAGAAGAACTTTTTTAGTCAGTATGTAACAGGCCCAACAAGGGAGGGGGCGGTTCTGGACTTGGTTTTGGGGAATGAAGCTGGGCAGGTGGAAGGGGTATCAGTGGGAGAGCATTTTGGTGCTAGTGATCATAATTCAGTTAGATTTAGGGTAGTTATGGAAAAGGACTAAGGATAGACTAGGAATAAAAGTTCTCAATTGGGGAAAAGCCAATTATGATAAGCTGAGAGGTGATGTAGCCAAAGTGGACTGGAAACAGCTACTTGAAGGTTAATCAGTGTCAGAGCAGTGGGAGGCATTCAAGGAGGAGATCCTGAGGGTTCAGAGCAAGTATATTCCCTTAAAGAAAAAAAGTGGGACTAACAAATCTGGAGCACCCTGGATGTCAAGGGCATAGAGGGTAGGATAAAGAAAGAAAGAGAGGCTTATGACAGATACCGAGGGCTCAATACTGCAGAAACTCGAGGTGTACAGAAAGTGCAGGGGTGCAATTAAAAAGGGAATTTGGAAAGTAAAGAGAGAGCATGAAAAAACGTTGGCAAGTAAAATCAAGGAAACCCTAAAGATGTTTTATAAATATATTAAAGAGCAAAAGGATAACTAAAGAAAGAGTAGGGCCTATTAGAGAGTGTGTGGAGGCGGAAGATGTGGGTATATAATGAATACTTTGTACTGCCTACATAGCCCTCTTTTATGAAAACAGGCGCAATCAGGGAGGAGGAGTGTGACGTTTTAGATCAAATAAACATAGTGAGAGAGGAAGTATTAAGAAGTTTAGCAGCTTTGAAAGTGGATAAATCCCCAGGCCTGGATGAAATGAATCCCAGGCTGTTAAGAGAATCAATAGAGGAAATAGCAGAGGCTCTGACCATCATTTTCCAATCCTCTCTGGCTACAGGTGGGGTGCTGGAGAACTGGAGGACTGCTAATGTTGTACCTTTGTTCAAAAAGGGAGAAAGGGATAGACTGAGTAATTAAAGGCCAGGATGCCATGTATACTAACTGTATAGTCACATAAGGTGTGCCACCAGAGGGCACTGCGATGGGAGACCTGAGGGTCACCTGCCTAGGTGTGCAGGGCCCAGTATAAAAGGCTGCCCACCATGCTTGTGCCTTACTCTGGAGTTACAATAAATGGGACTAAGGTCACAACAGCTCAAGTACAGTACTAGACCTCATGGAGTCATTCATAAGAGTACTGGCGACGAGATTACAAACTTACACGCAAAAATGACTAACGCTGGTGCATTAGAAAAGTTCTCAGGGGTGAAGATTGAGAAGCCTTTATAGAGCGGCTTGACCAATAATTCATAGCAAACGATCTGGTAGGCAATGATCCGGCCACACTGGCAGATAAGCGCAGAGCTATCCTGTTGACTAGTTGTGGGCCCGCGGTCTACGGCCTCGTCAGGGACTTGCTTGTACCAGAGAAAACAACGACCAAGTCATACGAGGAGCTGAAAGTGCTAATTCGGGACCAACTCAAACTAAAGGAGAGCATCCTCACGGCCAGGCATCGATTTTATACACACCACCACCCCGAGGGCCAGGAAATCGCGAAGTACGCTGCCGACCTCAGGAGGCTGGCAGGGCCGTGTGAATTCAGCACATCCCTCGCTGCTGCATTGTGGGACGTCTTCGCAATTGGCATCGGTCATGAGGCCCTTCTTCACAGGCTACTGTCCGCTGAAACCACCGTCCCTCTGCAGAAGGCCATCAGCATCAGCCAGGTGGTCATGACCTCAAGTTGCAGCTCCAAGCAGATGATGACTCACTCTCAGGACTCAAACCCAGCAAGTACTGTAAATAGAATGAGCCTTTCACAGGCAGAATTGTTGAACGTGAATCAGCCCAGGGCAGAGCGTACAGGCCCCCGAGTCCTTTAACTCCAAGTCCGCCGAGGGATGCAAACGTAAATCGAGTAGCACCATGCTGGCGTTGCGGAGGTAATCACAGGGCTCATCAGTGTCGGTTCAGAGACTATGTGTGCAAAGGCTGCAGCACAAAGGGCCACCTTCAGCGAATGTGCAAAATAGCTGTGACTCACCACGTGGAAGAGCAGTCAGCAGATGGCTGTGAATCCAGCGCGGATTACGAGGGGATGGCTAGAGATGCAGCTCAGTCCCAGGACGAAGTGTATGGAGTATATACCTGCACCACAGATTATCCTCTAGTGATAATGGAAGTCAAGATAAATGGCGTTCCAGTCTTCATGGAAGTGGACACGGGGGCGAGTCAGTCAGTAACGAGCCAGGAAGCCTTTGAGAGGCTATGGAACGATCAAGCTAAACGACCCAAGCTGGTCCCGGTTCAGGCAAAGCTGCGCACCTACACCAAGGAGCTGATGTCAGTTGTTGGTAGTGCAGATGTAAGTGTATCCCATGATGGCACGGTGCGCAATTTACCATTGTGGATTGTTTCAGGTGATGGACCAACGCTACTTGGAAGAAGGTGGATGGGGAAGATTCATTGGAACTGGGAAGACTTCATCCCTCCAGCAATCGACGTCCCTCGTGCTCAGAGGCAGAGCAAGCCCTCACCTTCGGTTGGACCAGGCACCGGAGAGCAGATCCGCGCAGCCCCCGAGGCACAGACCACTCATTACGACTGCGTGGCGATGATCCAGCCGAGACGACCCGAACGCACCTTCCCAGCTTCAGTCACAGAATCCCTGGGAAAGAAGATCGCGCAGTCGACATCATAGACAGGGAAAAGATGCCGTCCAAACCGCAAGGTGCAGTGTTAAGGGAATTAAGGGTTACGGGGAGTGGGCGGGTAAATGGAGCTGAGTCCACGGCCAGATCAGCCATGATCTTGTTGAATGGCGGAGCAGGCTCGAGGGGCTAGATGGCCTACTACTGTTCCTAATTCTTATGTTCTTATGTTCTTATGTTAATGGAGCAACGACACGTGGTTCCACGCAAGGAAGACGATTGGGGTAAAAGTATTAAGGCCATTTTAAAGGAGGCCAGCAACCCGCCATTTTTGAATGGTTACCAATTTCAAGCAGTTCAATGTAAAAGTCGAGCTGTAACGAGCAAAATGTTGTTGAGCGATGTCGGGTGCAAATTGCAATCTGCCAATGTAGCGGGCGAACACCTAACGGTTGTATACAGGTCCAGCGGGCTACCCAATGCTGTAGCCTGCGTTCCCGGGACCAGAACGATGTATCATAAAGTGTCCCCACAGCTGACAGAAGTAGACAAGCCGCAGAGTAAACGATCCCTGGAGAGCAGAGGCACCGGGAGCGATACCCTGCCTCAGATCGGTTTAACATTGCAGGCACCTGATGGCATGAACCGTCACGGGCCAGAAACAGTAAACTGCGTCTATGCTCACAGTCAGCTACCGTCGCCCACCACCCAGGTGGAAAAGGCACAGCCCACAAACCCACTCGCCACTACGGCAATGCCCAGGAGCGAAGGGTCACCCGCAACGGCTCCTCCGAACGGGACCTGGACCAGCCAGGATCCCAAAGTAGAGAGTGCTCACAATGGTGCCCTCAAGGAAAGCGAGTCAGCAGTCTCCTGCGAACTGCTAGACAAGACAAGGCAGCCCCACCATCACTTTGACGAAACGCTCACTCACTCAGACTGTTTCCCAGGGAGCAGCAGCGACACTGTGCAAACAAAAAGGACAGGGAGGTCACAGACACATCGCTGTCTTTGGGCCTGCCTGACACTAGGAGTAACGGCAAGAGCCCTGAGCTCCGGCAACTCGAGCAAAATGAGCTCACCTTGCCCACAGACCCACTAGCATGGGGCACTGCGCCGCCACCAGACGCCCCAGATCTCATCCGGCCGTGCTGGAACTAGACTGTCCTTGTGTACCTGTACTGATATACCTGTACTGATCATGTAAACGTACCACACAAAAAGAAACGCAACTGTAATCCACCCAACAAATGTACCAAGATGTAAATGTAAAACCCATGTGATGAACTTGAATGCAACTCGCATGTAACGGGACATTAGCATGATCTATGTGTGGGGGGGGGGGGGGGGAGAATGGAGTAGTCATGGACTAACAACCAGAAACCACTGGGACCCCCACTGACAACAAATCTCACCACCAACCCACCCAAACTAGAAGCGACCCTCCAATGGTCAACCAGGAAGAGCAAAGCCCAGGTCACCGTCAATGTACAAGTCAATTTGCATTAAAGACTTGGGGGGAAGTGATGTCATGTATGCCGATCATGTATACTAACTGTATAGTTACATATGGTGTGCCACCAGAGGGCACTGCGATGGGAGACCTGAGGGTCACCTGCCTAGGTGTGCAGGGTCCAGTATAAAAGGCTATCCACCATGCTTGTGCCTCACTCTGGAGTTACAATAAATGGGACTAAGGTCACAACAGCTCAAGTACAATACTAGACCTCGTGGAGTCATTCATAAGAGTATTAAAGATATAACACAGTTAGCCTAACCTCGGTGGTGGGAAATTTTTTTTTAAATTCTGAGGGACAGGATAAATCTACATTTAGAAAGGTACGGATTATTCAAGGACAGTCAGCATGGATTTGTTAAGGGAAGGTCGTGTCTGACTAACTTGATAGAATGTTTTGAGGAGGTAACAAGGAGGGTTGATGAGGGCAGTGCGTATGATGTAGTGTATATGGATTTTAGCAAGGATTTTGATAAGGTCCCACATGGCAGACTGGTCACGAAAGTAAAAGCCCATGGGATCCAAGGCAAAGTGGCAAGTTGGATCCAACATTGGTTCAGAGGCAGGAAGCAAAGGGTAATGGTCGATGGGTGTTTTTGTGACTGGAAGGATGTTTCCAGTGGGGTTCCACAGGGCTCAGTGCTGGGTCCCTTGCTTTTTGTGGTATACATCAATGATTTAGACTTAAATGTAGAGAATATGATTAATAAGTTTGCAGATGATACTAAAATCGGCTGTGTAGTTGAAAATGAAGAAGAAAGCTGCGGACCGCAGGAAGATATCAATCAACTAGTCAGGTGAGCAGAACAGTGGCAAATGGAATTCAATCTAGAGAAGTGTGAGGTAACGTATTAGGGGAGGGCTAACAAGGCAAGGGAATAGACATTAAATGATAGGACACTGAGAAGTGTAGAGGAACAAAGAGACCTTGGAGTGCATGTCCATAGATCCCTGAAGGTAGGAAGGCATACGGAATACTTGCCTTTATTAGCCGAGGCATTAAATACAAGAGCAGGGAGGTTATGCTTAAACTGTATAAAACACCAGATAGGCCACAGCTAGAGTACTGCATGCAGTTCTGGTCACCACATTACTGGAAAGATGTGATTGCCTTAGAGAGGGTACAGAGGAGTTTCACCAGGATATTGCCAGGACTGGAGAATTTTAGCTATGAGGAAAGATTGGACAGGCTGGGTTTGTTTTCTTTGGAACAGAGGAGGCTGAGAGGAGACCTGATTGAGGTATATAAAATCATGAGGGGCCTAGATAGAGTGGATTGGAAGGACCTATTTCCCTTAGCAGAGGGTTCAACAACCAGGGGGCATAAATTTAAAGTAATTGTAGAAGGTTTAGAGGGAATTTGAGGGGAAATTTTTTCACCCAGAGGGTGGTGGGGGTCTGGAACTCACTGCCTGAAAGGGTGGTAGAGGCAGAAACCCTCACCACATTTAAAAAAAGTACTTGGTGTGCATCTGAAGTGCTGTAACCTACAGGGCTACGGACCAAGAGCTAGAAATTGGGATTAGGCTGGGTAGCTATTTGTCGGCCGGCACTGACTCGATGGGCCGAAATGGCCTCCTTCTGTGCTGTAAATTTCCATGATTTTATGATTCTATGAAGAGCAGCGGAGTTCTTCCTCATGTCCTGACCAATATTTATCCCTCAACCAAGATCACTAACACAGATCATCTAGTCATTTATGACATTACTATTTGTGGGAGTTTGTTGTGTGCAAAATTGGCCACCATGTTTCCTACATTCCAACAGTGATTACACTTCATGTTGGGATGTCCTGGGATTGTGAATGGCGTGATGTGAAATGCAAGTCCTTTCCTTTATGAATGCATATTATCTGAAATCATTAGACTGGATTGGTGAATGAGATGGTCCAAATAATCTGATCAGTGAATATATTAATAGTCAGAAAAAGATAATGAGTCTCCCAAGCTCACATTTCGGGGGAGGTGGGGAGGGTGGAAATGGCCGGGGAACATATTGAGGCTGGGCTGGTGGAGGTCCTGCCAAATTCAATTTTCTTCCGTTTCACGCCGTTTGTGTGTGAGGAATAGTTGGGAACATAAACTTCAGCCCGTGTGTGTGTTCCTTCCCCCACTTCATTCTCCACACCATGGCTTCTCTCCGATCCAGCTTCTGTCAATGCTCGTTCCAGTGCTGCCGTGGCTCTGCACGCACTCTCTAGGGGTCATAACTTTCCACAGTGATGTAAAGCAACTGGTATCAATTGAGCCAACCATTATCTATTTGACCCACTTTAAAAAGAAAAGAATGCTTTCCATTTATATGGCACCTTTTGTGACCTCAGGATGTTCCAAAATGCTTTACAGCCGATGAAGTACTTTTGAAGTGCAGTCACTGTTGTAATGTGGGAAACACGGCAGCAACTTGTGCACAGCAAGTTCCCACAAACATTTACCAGATCATCTGTTTTAGTGATTTTGATTGAGGTATAAATATTGGCCAGGATATCAAGCATAACTCCCATGCTCTTCTTCAAAATAGTGCCATGGGATCTTTTACGTCCACCTGAGAGGGCAGACAGGCCTCGGTTTAACATCTCATCCCTCAGCACTGCACTGGAGTGTCAGCCTAGATTTTTGTGCTCAAGTCTCTGGAGTGGGGCTTGAACCCACAACCTTCTGACTCAGAAGACGAGAGTGCTGCCCACTGAGCCACAGCACCACAGCTGACACTGTTCCTTTTCACCGAGTTCAATATAAGGAAAACTGGGCGAGGTGTATAACGGGTGGCTGATCCCATATCGCCTGTCTCATCATCTTCATCATGGGCAGTCCCTCGGGGTCGAGGATGGCTTGCTTCCACACTAGAAATGAGTACTCAGGTGACTGATGAACTAATTTTAAATGGTGGAAGATGCCGGTGCGTGAATTCTTTTAATGTGTGGTGACCGTTGCACACCAGCCACCACACGGGCTTGACGGAGCAAGGTCTTGGTCCAGTGGCAAGGGGGTCCAAGACGACTGGAGACCAGGCTCTGCCGCATGTGCCAATACACACACACACTCAAACACATTCCTACTGTCGCCCATCTAAAGTTATAAAGACTGCCTGTCAGTAAACGACTCCTTGGCAACTTCCCTCATAAGTACACAAGTCCATTCACATCCAATCCCAATTGTATTCAACCGTAATGTCAAATAAGGATTAATTTCAATTCACTTTGAAAAGGTTTGCAGACAGCTTTCGACTACAACATTTTAT
Organism: Pristiophorus japonicus; assembly: GCF_044704955.1. NCBI lineage: Eukaryota > Metazoa > Chordata > Chondrichthyes > Pristiophoridae > Pristiophorus > Pristiophorus japonicus. Next base: position 75,918,616 of record NC_091989.1, on the reverse strand, counting down.
TGTTGCTTGATTTTAATCCACGAGCTTTTGTGAATTATATTTTACTCATTATATTCACCCAAGTACATGGAGCAATTTCAATACCAACATCAGAAAGCTGGAGAAGTTTTCAGATTCCTAAAAGCAGACTTAGTGAAGTGAAATAGTTAATGTCAGGGACGGAGGCAGTTAATGTTCCCAGAGCGAATTCCTCTCCAAGTATGTTGCTTGAATTAATATAGTTGTTCTGTTTCTAAACAATACACTACACTCTGCCCTGGTTGCTAATGACGATATTCCATTCTTCACTTTCTCATTCAGCAATAACAAAGAATCATATCAGCTTTCAAGTGCTAAGTGAAGTCACCCAGCGAATCTGGAGAGGGGCTTTAAAGGACGAAGGTCGCAGAGAACACATTTCTTTGTGTCTCTTAGTCATCAATGTTTATCAACTGCCTCATTTATAATGAAACATTTTTTATTACTTTAAGTTGTATGGCAATTTCTTTCTTCAGATGATCTTTAGACCAGTTCTAGCCATGGTTTGTGTTTAGAGAGAGCTTCATAAAGGCCAAACCAAGTGCTGGGCAGTCGTTGGGAGTACAAGTAAAGGAGGCGACTGAGGGCATGGCAGAAGAGCTGGGCTTTGAGGAGCCTTTTGATACGGGGAGAAGGATAGGATGGCCGGCGGGTTTAGGGAACGGGTTCCAAAGTTTAAAGCTACTGTGTGCAACTTGATAGTGGTCTGTACCCGCAGCCTGTGACCTTTCATCTTGATAGTGTCCTGCACTCGGGGCTGTGACCTTTCACCTTGATAGTGTCCTAGACCTGTGACCTTTCACCTTGATAGTGTCGTGGGCTTGTGACCTTTCCCCTTGATAGTATCGCAGGCCTGTGACCTTTCATCTTGATAATGTTCTGGGCCTGTGACCTTTCACCTTGATAGTGTCCTGCTATGGGCCTGTGACCTTTCATCTTGATACTGTCCTGGGCCTGTGACCGTTCACCTTGATAGTTTCCTGGGCCTGTGACCTTTCACCTTGATAGTGTCTTGGACATGTGACCTTTCACCTTGATAGTGTCCTGCACCGGGGCCTGTGACCTTTCACCTTGATAGTGTCCTGAGCCTGTGACCTTTCACCTTGATAGTGTCCTGCACTCGGGGCTGTGACCTTTCACCTACATAAGAACATAAAAACATAAGAAATAGGAGCAGGAGTAGGCCACCTGACCCCTCGAGCCTGCTCCGCCATTTAATAAGATCATGGCTGATCTGATCTTGGCCTCAACTCCACTTCCCTGCCCGCTCCCCATAACCCCTTATTCCCTTATCGCTCAAAAATCTCTCTTTCTGCTTTAAATATATTCAATGACCCAGCCTCCACAGCTCTCTGGGGCAAAGAATTCCACAGATTTACAACCCTCAGAGAAGAAATTTCTCCTCATCTCAGTTTTAAATGGGCGGCCCCTTATTGTGAGACTATGTCCCCTAGTTTTAGTTTCCCCTATGAGTGGAAATATCCTCTCTGCATCTACCTTGTCGACTTCCCTCATTATCTTATATGTTTCAATAAGATCACCTAATTCTTCTGAACTCCAATGTGTATAGGCCCAACCTACTCAACCTATCCTCATAAGTCAACCTGCTCATCTCCGGAATCAACCTAGTGAACCTTCCCTGAGCAGCCTCCAATGCAAGTATATCCTTTCTTAAATACGGAGAACAAAACTGTACACAGTACTCCAGACGTGGCCTCACCAATACCCTGTACAATTGTGGCAGGACTTCTCTGTTTTTATACTCCATCCCCCTTGCAATAAAGGCCAACATTCCTTTTGCCTTCCTGATTACTTGCTGTACCTGCATACTAACTTTTTGTGTTTCATGCACAAGGACCCCCAGGTCCCTCTGTACTGCAGCACTTTGCAAATTTTCTCCATTTAAATTAAAATTTGCTTTTCTATTTTTTTCTGCCAAATTGGATAACTTCATGTTTTTCCACATTATACTCCATCTGCCAAATTTTTGCCCACTCACTTAGCCTGTCTATATCCCTTTGCAGATTTTTGTGTCCTCCTCACAATTTGCTTTCCCACTTATCTTTATATCATCAGCAAACTTGTCTACATTACACTCGGTCCCTTCATCCAAGTCATTAATATAGATTGTAAATAGTTGAGGACCCAGCACCGAACCCTGTGGCACCCCACTCATTGCCAACCGGAAAATGACCCATTTATCCCAACTCTTTGTTTTCTGTTAGTTAGCCAATCCTTTATCCATGCTAATATATTACCTCCAACCCCGTGAACTTTTATGTGGCACCTTATTGAATGCCTTCTGGAAAGTCAAATACATCACATCCACTGGTTCCCCCTTATCCACCCTGCGTGTTACATCCTCAAAGAACTCCAGAAAATTTGTCAAACATGATTTCCCTTTCATAAAACCATGCTGACTCTGCTTGATTGAATTATGCTTTTCCAAATGTCCCGCTACTGCTTCCTTAATAATGGACTCCAGCATTTTCCCAATGACCGCTGTTAGGCTAACTGGTCTATAGTTTCCTGCTTTCAGTCTGCCTCCTTTTTAAATAGGAGCGTTACATTTGCGGTTTTCCAATCCAGTGGGACCTTCCCAGAATCCAGGGAATTTTGGTAGATTACAACCAATGCATCCAATATCTCTGCAGCCACTTCTTTTAAGATCCTAGGATGCAGGCCATCAGGTCCAGGGGACTTGTCCGCCTTTAGTCCCATTATTTTACCGAGTACTACTTCATTAGCGATAGTGATTGTATTAAGTTACTCCCTACCTATAGCCCCTTGATTATCCACTATTGGGATGTATTTAGTGTCTTCTACCGTGAAGACCGATACAAAATATTTGTTCAATGTCTCTGCCATTTCCCTGTTCCCCATTATTAATTCCCCAGTCTCAAACTCCAGGGGACCAACATTTACTTTAGCCACTCTTTTCCTTTTTATGTACCTGTAGAAACTCTTCCTATCCGTTTTTATATTTCGTGCTCGTTAACTTTCATAATCTATCTTCCCTCTCTTTATTGTTTTTTTAGTCGTTCTCTGCTGACTTTTAAAAATTTCCCAATCCTCTGGCCTCCCTCTAGTCTTGGCCACATTGTATGCCTTTGTTTTCAATTTGATACTGTAATGTATATAATGACTTGAAAGACTTGTTACTGTAAGCTCACTCAGGTGCAAACCTGGTTCAACTTTATTCGCGCCCAAAGTGCGCACATGACATGCTACTCGCTCTTGTATACCGGGATCCGTGCACACGTGCGTACAGCCTGATGACCTCCGACAGCGGCACCCCCTGGTGCCTAGTGATCCCAAGCATCAATACATAACAACATCCCCCTTCAAGATCTTAGTATCAGTCTCTCTTCAAGTTAAGACGGTCTGGGGCTTTTCGCTCATGAGTTGATTGTCTCAGTTCAACTCCAGTTCTGGGCAAGCATTCTGAGTCAGTTATGACTGGAGGCTGAGTAACCGATCTGATGGGAATGGTAATGACCCTATCAGAGACTGAATGTCCAGATTCATTAATGACAGCAGAGTCTTCTGATGAATGAACATTGGTTGGTTGGTCACTGACTGCATTTTCCTCAACCGGTTCCGGTTCATCCGTGTGCCGCAATTTTATCTGATCAACATGTTTCCTGCATGTTTGCCCATTCTTGAGCACGGCAATAAAGACTCTGTTACCCTCCTTGGCCGTAACAGTACCGGCGATCCTCTTTGGACCTTGACCATAATTCAGCACATAAACTGGATCAATGACAGAGATGTCACGTGACACAGCAGCACGATTATGATACCATTGCTGCTTTTGACTTATTTTCAACATGATCATTCAAATCAGGATAGACAAGAGAAAGCTTGATCTTGAGACTTCTCTTCATCAGTAGTTCAGCAGGGGAGACCCCAGTTAGCATGTGAGTCTTGTCCTGTAACTAAGCAATATACATGACAAATGAGTCTGAGTCATGCTTTGCTTGATCGTTTTAACGGCATGCTCTGCTTGACCATTAGACGCAGGTTTGAATGGAGCAGACCTTACATGTCTGATACCATTGAGTTTCATGAACTCTTGAAGCTCAAGACTTGTGAAGCAAGATCCATTGTCGCTCACAATGTCAGGCAAACCATGAATAGCAAACATGACACAAAGGCTCTCAATAGTAGCTGTAGGTGTACTGGATGACATAATAATACACTCTCTCTATTTTGAATATGCATCCACTGCAACAAAAAACATCATTCCCAGGAAAGGGCCCGCAAAATCGATGTGGATCTTCGACCATGGTTTGGATGGCCACGACCAAAGACTCAGTGGAGATTCCGCTGGTACTTTACTTAGCTGCATGCAAGTATTGCACTGATGCACACATGATTCCAGATCAGAGTCAATTCCAGGCCACCAAACATGAGCCCTGGCAATGGCTTTCATCATGATGATACCAGGATGAATGCTGTGTAGTTCATAAACAATTTTTTCTCTGCATTTCTTAGGTATAACAACATGATTGCCCCACAGTAGACAATCTGACTGAATGGATAGTTCATCTTTGCGACGGTTGTAAGGTTTGGTCTCATCACACATTTCCATAGGTATTACAGACCAATCACCACTGAGGACACAACGTTTCACAACCGATAAAATAGGATCATGGCTGGTCCAGATCCTAACTTGTTGAGCAGTGACAGGTGTTCCTTCACTCTCAAAAGCATCCATTACTAACAGTAGATCTGCAGGTTGAGGTGTTTCCACTTCAGGTGTGGGCAACGGCACAATTCTCTGTGCCAGGTCTATAATGAATAACATAATCGTAGGCAGACAATGTCAACACCCACTTCTGGATATGGGACGGTGCATTGGTATTAATATCTTTATTTTCCGAAAACAATGAAATGAGTGGCTTGTGATCCGTTTCGAGTTAAAAACGAAGACCAAACAGGTACGAATGCATCTTTTTCTACCATGCTGTAAGCTCTTTCTGCCTTTGACAAACTTTTCGAAGCATACGCAACAGGTTGTAGCTTAACCGACTCATTTGCTTGTTGCTTACACAGCCAGCCCCATATGATGAAGCATCACAGGCCAATACAAGACACTTACACGGATCATAGTGAACAAGCAGCTTGTTCAAACAGATTCTTGGCTTTCTCAAAAGCTCTATCTTGAGATATACCCCAGACCCAGTTGTCACCTTTTCTGAGTAGCATGTGCAGTGGCTCTATCTGGGTAAGAAATTACTAAAGTAGTTGAGTAGCCCAAGGAATGAATGTAGCTCTGTCACATTCTGAGGTCTGTGTGCATTTTTGATGGCCTTGGTTTTCGAATCAGTAGGCCTGATGTCATCAGCAGCAATCTTCCTCCCCAGGATTTCAGGTGCCATGAAGACACACTTCGAACGCTTCAGCCTGAGTCCCAATTTGTCCAGACGATGTAGGACTTCTTCAAGATTGTTCAGATGTTCAGCAGTGTCACGACCTGTGACCAGAATGTCATCTTGAAACACGACAGTTCTAGGAACGGACTTCAGTAGACTCTCCATATTCCTCTTGTTATATATGTGGACTTGTATTTACTCTGTACAGCCACCAGAGGGCTCATTCCCTGGAGTCCCAAGGATCCTATAATTCCTTGGGAGCATAGATATTTAAGAAGGCTTCACAGGTTGGAGAGGCACTCTGAAGACCTGCAATAAAAGACTAAGGTCACACTTTACTTTGAGCTCACAGTGTTCAGTCTGACTCTTTCTCCATACACATCAACTGGCGACGAGATACAGACAGCAAACCCAAAGACGCAGAGAACAGTGGGCATCCTGGAGAAATTCTCGGAGGGAGATGATTGGGAAACTTTGTGGAACGACTCGACCAATACTTCGTGGCCAACGAGATAGATGGGGAAGAGAGCACTGCCAAACGTAGAGCGATCCTCCTCACTGTCTGTGGGGCACCAACGTATGGCCTCATGAAGAATCTGCTCACTCCAGCGAAACCCACGGAGAAATTGTGTGATGATTTGTGCACACTGGTCCGAGAGCATTTGAACCTGAAGGAAAGCGTTCTGATGGTGAGGTACCGGTTCTACACCTACAAAAGGTCTGAAGGCCAGGAAGTGGCAAGTTATGTCGCCGAGCTAAGACGCCTTGCAGGACATTGCGAATTTGAAGGACATTTGGAGCACATGCTCAGAGACTTTTTCGTACTTGGCATTGGCCACAAAACCATACTTCGCAATCTTTTGACTGTAGACCCAACCTTGAGTAAGGCCATAGCGATAGCCCGGGTATTCATTGCCACCAGTGACAATACTAAGCAAATCTCTCAGCACACAAGTGCTGCTACAAGTACTGTGAACAAAGTGATGTTGTTTTCGAATCGTAATGTAGAGGGCAGGTCACACATACCTGCAGCTACACGTCCGCAGATGTCTTAGAGTCCACCATCAAGGGTGATGAATGCAAAGCCATTAACATCTAGTTGGCGCTGCGGGGGTGATCATCGTTTCCATTCATGCCGATTCAAAGAGTGCGTTTGTAAGGGCTGTGGAACAATGGGACACCTCCAACGAGTGTGCAGGCGAGCTGCTAAGCCTGTTAAACCTGCAAACCACCATGTTGCAGAGGAGGACAGATCCACGGAGGATCACGATGAACCAGAGCCTCAGACCGATGAGGCAGAGGTCCATGGGGTGCAAACATTCACCATGAATTGTCCCCCGATAATGCTGAATGTTGAACTAAATGAACTCCCGGTGTCAATGGAGCTGGACACGGGCGCGAGCCAGTCCATCATGGGCAAAAAGACTTTCAAAAGGTTGTGGTGCAACAAGGCCTCAAGGCCAGTCTTAACTCCAGTTCACACAAGACTAAGAACTTACACTAAAGAACTGATTCCTGTAATCGGCAGTGCTACTGTAAAGGTCTCCTACGATGGAGTGGTGCACAAGCTACCACTCTGGGTGTTTCCGGGCGATGGTCCCTCGCTGCTCGGCAGGAGCTGCCTGGGAAAGATACGCTGGAACTGGGACGACGTCCAAGCGCTATCGCCTGCTGACGACACTTCACGTGCCCAGGTCTTAAACAAATTTCCTTCGCTGTTTGAACCAGGCATCGGGAAATTCCAAGGAGCAAAAATGCAGGTTCGCCTCATTCCGGGGGCGTGACCCACCCATCACAAGGCAAGAGCAGTACCGTACATGATGAGAGAAATGGTAGAGATTGAGTTAGAGCGCCTGCAACGAGAGGGCCTCATTTCACCGATCGAGTTCAGCGAGTGGGCCGGTCTTATTGTCCCAGTCCTCAAGGGAGACGGCACCGTCAGAATCTGTGGCGATTACAAAGTAACTATCAATCGTTTCTCCCTGCAGGACCAATACCCACTACCAAAGGCCGACGACCTCTTTGCAACACTGGCGGGAGGAAAGACGTTCACGAAGCTGGATCTGTCTTCAGCCTACATGACGCAGGAACTGGAGGAATCATCGAAGGCCCTCACCTGCATCAACACGCACAAAGGTCTTTTTGTTTATAACAGATGCCCGTTTGGAATCCGATCAGCGGTGGCAATATTCCAGAGAAACATGGAAAGTTTACTGAAGTCGGTCCCGCACACCATGGTCTTCCAGGACGACATCTTGGTCACAGGTCGGAACACAGTCGAGCACCTGCAGAACATGGAGGAGGTTCTTAGTCGACTCAACTGTGGGGCTCAGGTTAAAACGCTCGAGGTGCGTTTTCCTGGCATCTGAAGTGGAGTTCCTAGGAAGGAGGATTGTGGCGGACGACATCAGGCCCACTAACGCGAAGACGGAGGCAATCGAGAACGCACCGAGGCCACAGAACGTGACGGAGCTGCGGTCGTTTCTGGGATTCTTGAACTACTTTGGTAACTTCTTACCGGGTCTCAGCATCCTGTTAGAACCACTACATGTCTTACTACGGAAAGGGAGCGAATGGGTTTGGGGCAAAAGCCAAGAAAATGCCTCAGTAAAAGCGAGAAAATTGTTATGCTCAAACAAATTGCTTGTGTTCTATGATCCATGTAAGTGTTTGGGACTAGCATGTGATGCGTCATCATATGGCGTCGGGTGTGTATTGCAACAAACTAATGAGTTCGGGAAACTGCAACCAGTTGCTTATGTATCCAGGAGTCTGTCTAAGGCCGAGAAAGCCTACAGCATGATTGAAAAAGAAGCGTTAGCATGTGTCTATGGGGTAAAGAAAATGCATCAATACCAGTTGGCGCTAAAATTCGAATTGGAAACTGACCATAAGCCACTTATATCCCTGTTTTCCGAGAGTAAAGAAATAAATACCAACGCATCGGCCCGCATCCAGAGATAGGTGCTCATGTTGTCCGCATACAACTACGCCATCCACCAAAGGCCAGGCACAGAAAACTGTGCAGATGCTCTCAGTAGGCTGCCATTGCACACCACGGGGGTGGAAATGGTGCAGCCTGCAGATCTAGCCATGGTTATGGAAGCATTTGAGAGTGAGAAATCACCTGTCACTGCCCGGCAGATCAAAACCTGGACAAGCCAGGACCCCTTATTATCTCTAGTCAAAAGCTGTGCGCTTCACAGGAGCTAGTCCAGTGTCCCAGTGGAAATGCAGGAAGAGATAAAGCCGTTCCAGCGTCGCAAAGATGAAATGTCTATACAGGCAGACTGCCTTCTGTGGGGCAATCGAGTAGTAGTCCCCAAGAAGGGCAGAGATACCTTCATCAATGACCTCCACAGTACCAGGCATCGTAATGATGAAAGCGATAGCCAGATCCCACGTGTCGTGGCCCGGTATCGATGCGGACTTAGAGTCCTGCGTTCACAGATGTAATACATGCTCGCAGTTAAACAATGTACCCAGGGAGGTGCCGCTAAGTTTATGGTCTTGGCCCTCCAAACCGTGGTCCAGGGTACACGTCAACTATGCAGGCCCGTTCTTAGGTAAAATGTTCCTTGTGATTGTAGACGCATACTCCAAGTGGATTGAATGTGAGATAATGTTGGCTAGCACGTCCGCTGCCACCACTGAAAGCCTGCGGGCCATGTTTGCCACACACGGCTTACCCGATGTCCTGGTGAGCGACAACAGGCCATGTTTTACCAGTGCTGAGTTCAAAGAATTCATGACCCGTAACGGGATCAAACATGTCACATCTGCCCTGTTTAAACCAGCGTCCAATGGTCAGGCAGAGAGAGCAGTGCAAACCATCAAGCAAGGCTTGAAGAGGGTAACTGAAGGCTCACTGCAGACTCGCCTATCTCGAATCCTGCTTAGCCACCGCACGAGACCACACTCACTCACTGGGATCCCACCTGCTGAACTGCTCATGAAAAGAGCACTTAAGACAAGGCTCGCGTTAGTTCACCCTGATCTACATGAACAAGTAGAGAGCAGGCAGCTTCAACAAAGTGCATACCATGATAGCGCAAATGTGTCACACGAGATTGAAGTCAATGATCCTGTATGTGTATTAAATTATGGACAAGGTCCCAAGTGGCTTCCCGGCACTGTCATGGCCAAAGAGGGGAGCAGGGTGTTTCAAGTCAAACTTTCAAATGGACTCATTCACCGGAAACACTTGGACCAATTCAAACTCAGATTCATGGACTACCCTGGGCAACCCACCTTGGACCCTACCTTTTTTGATCCCCCCAGCACACACACCAGTGGCAACCGGCACCACGGTTGACCACGAAGCAGAACCCATCATCCACAGCAACCCTGCACGGCCCAACACACCAGGCAGCCCAGCAAGGCCAGCTACACAGCAGCCCAGCGAGGGCCCAACAAATGATTCAACAACACCACCTTTCACACTGAGACGCTCAACCAGGGCAAGAATCAACTCATATTGTAAATAGTTACACTGTCGACTTTGGGGGAAGGGAATGTTGTTATATATGTGGACTTGTATTTACTCTGTACAGCCACCAGAGTGCTCATTCCCCGGAGTCCCAAGGGATCCCATAATCCCTTGGGAGCACAGGTATTTAAGAAGGCTTCACAGGTTGGAGAGGCACTCTGGAGATCTGCAATAAAATCCTAAGGTCACACTTTACTTTGAGCTCACAGTGTTCAGTCTGACTCTTTCTCCATACACAACACCTCTGAAATATGGCTGCAGCCGAACGGATTCCAAAAGGACACAAGTTGTAGGCAAACAGTCCTTTATGGGTGTTGATGCAGGTGAGTTTCTTTGAAGTGTCGACAAGTTCCTGTGTCTTTAGTGAACGACTTTCCACCAGCTAGCATGCCGAACAGTTCATCAACTTTTGGTAGCAGATACTGATCCTGTTGCGAAAGTCGGTTAATCGTAACCTTGTAGTCTCCACAGATCATGACAGTGCCATCACTCTTCATTGCAGGAACAATGGGGCTGGCCCATTCATTAAATTCGACCAGTCATATGACCCGTTCACGTTGGAGTCGGTCAAGCTCAATTTCGACCTTCTCCCTCATCACGTATGGAACAGACCGAGCTTTATGCTAGACAGGTCTTGCATCAGAGTCCAGGTGAATCTGCACCTTGGCTCCAGTACAATTGCAATGCCCAGTTCAAACAAAGAAGGAAACTTCTTCAGCACTTGAACACACAAAGTGTCATCCACCGAGGACAACACTTTGATATCATTCCAGTTTCACTTGATTTTTTTGAGCCAATTCCTGATGAACAGCATTGAACCATTGTCTGGGACGATCCATAATGGTAAATCGTGAACCACCCCATCATACGACAGCTTGACTACTGCACTGCCAATCACCGGTATGAGTTTCTTAGTTTAAGTATGCACTTGGCATTGACTGGACTCAGCTTAGGCTTCACAGCCTCAGTGTCCCACAGCTTGTCAAATGTCGACTGACCCATTATTGACAGACTCGCACCCGTATCCAGCTCCATTGATACAGGCACACCATTCAGCTTCACATTAACCATGTTACTGCAGAAGATAAAGGTACGCGAAGTCAGAGGAAATGTATTAGCATGGATAGAGAATTGGCTGGCTAACAGAAAGCAGAGAGTCAGGATAAATGGGTCCTTTTCGAGTTGGAAATCGGTGGTTAGTGGTGTACCACAGGGATCAGTGCTGGGACCACAACTGTTTACAATATACATAGATGACCTGGAAGAGGGGACAGAGTGTAGTGTAACAAAATTTGCAGATGACACAAAGATTAGTGGGAAAGCGGGTTGTGTAGAGGACACAGAGAGGCTGCAAAGAGATTTAGATAGGTTAAGCGAATGGGCTAAGGTTTGGCAGATGGAATACAATGTCGGAAAGTGTGAGGTCATTCACCTTGGAAAAAAAAACAGTAAAAGGGAATATTATTTGAATGGGGAGAAATTACAACATGCTGTGGTGCAGAGGGACCTGGGGGTCCTTGTGCATGAAACTCTTTTTGGAGTTTATCTGCAAAACAAAAAACATTAAACCATGCCACCCGACCTGGGTGACACACCAGACATTTACAAGGCCCTTTTTTTTTTTTTTCTCCTTTTTTTGGTTTTTTTTTTGTGTTTCTCTTTTTTTTGGTTTTTTTTTGGGCACTAAAATCACAACTTTTCCCCAGTGCCCCCTATAAAAGGGAAGGGGGACACTAAAAGCACTGGCAATTAAAACAAATTAAACTTTAAAACGTAAAATCAAATTAAGATTTGGTTGCCGGGCGTGATGATGCACTCCATTCCCTCCGGTGCCCACCTCTCGCGGAAGGCCGCGAGCGTACCGGTGGACACCGCGTGCTCCATCTCCAAGGACACCCTGGACCGGATGTAAGAGCGAAAGAGAGGCAGGCAGTCAGGTTGAACGACCCCCTCGACCGCCCGCTGCCTGGACCGGCTGATGGCACCCTTGGCCATGCCCAGGAGCAGTCCTACGAGGAGGCCTTCGGACCTACCCGCTCCCCTCCGCACAGGGTGCCCAAAGATCAGGAGAGTGGGACTGAAGTGCAGCCAGAATTTCAGGAGCAGCCCCTTCATATAATGGAACAGGGGCTGCAACCTCGTGCATTCAATAAAAACATGGAACACGGACTCCTCCAGACCGCAGAAATTGCAGGCGGCCTGGGAGTCCGTGAACCGGCTTAAAAATTTATTGCACGGCACTGCTCCGTGCACCACCCTCCAGGCCAAGTCCCTGATGAATAGTGGGAGGACCCCTGCGTAGAGTGCCCTCCATCGGGGATCCCCGCCTCCTCTCCTTGTGCATGAATCCCAAAAAGTTAGTTTGCAGGTGCAGCAGGTAATCAGGAAGGCGAATGGAATGTTGGCCTTCATTGCGAGAGGGATGGAGTACAAAAGCAGGGAGGTCCTGCTGCAACTTAATAGGGTATTGGTGAGGCCGCAACTGGAGTACTGCGTGCAGTTTTGGTCACCTTACTTAAGGAAGGATATACTAGCTTTGGAGGGGGTACAGAGACGATTCACTAGGCTGATTCCGGAGATGAGGGGGTTACCTTATGATGATAGATTGAGTAGACTGGGTCTTTACTCATTGGAGTTCAGAAGGATGAGGGGTGATCTTATAGAAACATTTAAAATAATGAAAGGGATAGACAAGATAGAGACAGAGAGGTTGTTTCCACTGGTCGGGGAGACTAGAACAAGGGGGCACAGCCTCAAAATACGGGGGAGCCAATTTAAAATAGAGTTGAGAAGGAATTTCTTCTCCCAGAAGGTTGTGAATCTGTGGAATTCTCTGCCCAAGGAAGCAGTTGAGGCTAGCTCATTGAATGTATTCAAATCACAGATAGATAGATTTTTAACCAATAAGGGAATTAAGGGTTACGGGGAGCGGGCGGGTAAGTGGAGCTGAGTCCACGGCCAGATCAGCCATGATCTTGTTGAATGGTGGAGCAGGCTCGAGGGGCTAGATGGCCTACTCCTGTTCCTAATTCTTATGTTCTTATGTTCTTATATAACCATTATCGGTTGGCTCTTTGTCAGGAGCGAATACAGGCTGTACACTTCCTCCTCGGGTATCTTGGGTTGCATATCCGGGCCATCACTAGACTGGTCATCATCATCAATGTGATGAGCAGCAGCACGCTTGCTCAGTTGTGGACACATTCGCTGAAGATGCCCCACTTTCGAACAGCCATTACAAGAGTACTGTTTAAACCGACACTGATGACGCCGATGATTGCCCTCACAACACCAACAGGGTGAAATCAGATTTGTACCAGTTGGTGGACTTTGAGCAGCTACAGGTTTCACATAAGCAGTCGAGTAGGCCCTGCCATAAGCAGCTCTGCCAGACGATGACACAATCTTGTTTATAGTACTTGCCGTGGAGCTCCGACTCTTTGACGATATCTGCCTCAAATTATCATCAGTCGTCATGCATGCCTGGGCACTCGCGATGGCTTTGCTCAAATCCAGCCTTTCTGCAGCCAATAATTTTCGAAGGATCGCATCATGGTTGATGCCTATCACAAAGAAATCTCGCGGCATGTCTTCCAACACGTTCCCGAACTTACACGGCTCAGCCAGACATCTTAGGTCGGCGACAATTCAGACACATCCTGGCCCTCGACACGAAAATGTGTGTAGACGCGATAGCGTGAGATGATGATCCCCTCTTTTGGCGTGAGATGTTCACGCATCAGACCACATAAATCCCTATACTCTTTGTCCGTTGGACGTGCAGGCGAGAGAAGATTCTTTATGAGGCCATAAATTTTTGGACCACAAACGCTGAGGAAAACCACCCTGTGCCGAACTACGTGACCAGCTTCCTCCATTTTGTTGGCCATGAAATACTGATCCAGGCGGTCAATAAAATCCACGCAATCCTCATCATCCATGAATCTCTCCAGAATTCCAATGATGCGCATTGTGCATGCGAAGGTTCTTAAGTTACCTCGTCGCCAAATGTAATGTATATAATGACAAGAAAGACTTGTTACTGTAAGCTCATTCAGGTGCAAACCTGGCTCAACTTTATTCGCACCCAAAGTGTGCACATGACATGGTACTCGCTCTTATATACCAGGATCCGCACACATGCGCGTACAGGCTGATGACCTCTGACAGTGGCGCCCCCTGGTGTCTAGTGACCCCAAGCATCAATACATAACAGATACCATCTCTTATTTCCTTAGTTAGCCATGGATGGTTATCCCTTCTCTTACAGTCTTTCCTTCTCATTGGGATATATTTTTGTTGAGAGTTATGAAATATCTCCTTAAATGTCTGCCACTGCTCATCAACCGTCCCACACTTTAATCTATTTTCCAGTCCACTTTAGCCAACCCTGCCCGTCATACCTTTGTAGTCTCCTTTATTTAAGCTTAGGATACTGGTTTGAGAACCTACTTTCTCACCCTCCAACTGAATTTGAAATTCAACCATGCTATGGCCACTCATTCCGAGAGAATCCTTTACTAGGAGATCATTTATTAATCCTGTCTCATTACACAGTACCAGATCTAAGATAGTCTACTCTCTGGATGGTTCCGCAACATCCTGTACAAGGAAACTATTCCTGATACACTCTATGAACTCTTTCTTAAGGCTACCCTGGCCAATTTGCTTTGTCCAATCAATGTGTAGGTTAAAATTGCCCATGATTATTGCCGTTCCTTTATTACAAGCCTCCATTATTTCTTGATTTATACTCTGTCCAATGGTGTAGCTACTGTTAGGGGGCCTATAGACTATGCCCACCAGTGACTTTTTCCCCTTATTATTCCTTATCTCCACCCAAACTGATTCAACATCTTGATCTTCTGAGCCAATATCGTTTCTCACTAACGCACTGATCTCATCCTTTACTAACAGAGCTACCCCACTTCCAAATTGTCAAATATCCCATAATATTTAGTTCCCAGTCCTGGTCACCTTGCAACCACATCTCTGTAATGGCTATCAGATCATACCCATTTCTATCTATTTGTGCCGTCAACTCATCTATGTTGTTACGAATGCTGCGTGCATTCAGATAAAGAGCTTTTAAATTTGCTTTGTTACCATTTTTCCTGCTTTGACCCCACTTTCTGATTCACTTTTATTTTATACATTCTGTCCCTGGCATGCTCTGGTTTTCATTTCCCCCAGTGCTACCCTGATCTATTGCCTTCTCCTTATCTTTGACTTTTTACATTTCTGCTCACCTGAACGCCCCCCCCCCCACTAATTAGTTTAAAGCTCTCTGTAGTGATAGTGTCATGGCCCTGTGACCTTTCACCTTGATAGTGTCCTGGCCCTGTGACCTTTCACCTTGATAGTGTCCTGGCCCTGTGACCTTTCACCTTGATAGTGTCCTGGGCCTGTGACCTTTCACTTTGATAGTGTCCTGGGCCTGTGACCTTTCACCTTGATAGTGTCCTGGGCCTGTGGCCTTTCACCTTGATAGTGTCCTGGACCTGTGACCTTTCATTTTGATAGTGTCCTGGGCCTGTGACCTTTCACCTTGATAGTGTCCTGCTCTCAGGGCCTGTGACCTTTCATCTTGATAGTGTCCTGCACTCAGGACCTGTGACCTTTCACCTTGATAGTGTCCTGGGCCTGTGACCTTTCACATTGATAGTGTCCTAGGCTTGTGACCTTTCACCTTGATAGTGTCCTGGGTCTGTGACCTTTCACCTTGCTAGTGTCCTAGGCTGTGACCTTTCACCTTGTTAATGTCCTGGGCCTGTGACCTTTCACCTTGATAGTGTCCTGGGCCTGTGACCTTTCACTTTGATAGTGTCCTGCTCTCAGGGCCTGTGACCTTTCACCTTGATAGTGTCCTAGGCTTGTGACCTTTCACCTTGATAGTGTCCTGGGCCTGTGACCTTTCACCTTGCTAGTGTCCTTGGCTGTGACCTTTCACCTTGTTAATGTCCTGGGCCTGTGACCTTTCACCTTGATAGTGTCCTGGGCCTGGTGACCTTTCACCTTGATAGTGTCCTGGGCCTGTGACCTTTCACTTTGATAGTGTCCTGCTCTCAGGGCCTGTGACCTTTCACCTTGATAGTGTCCTAGGCTTGTGACCTTTCACCTTGATAGTGTCCTGGGCCTGTGACCTTTCCGCTTGATAGTGTCCTGGGCCTGTGACCTTTCACCTTGATAGTGTCCTGCTCTCAGGGCATGTGACCTTTCACCTTGATAGTGGCCTGGACTGTGACCTTTCACCTTGATAGTGTGCTCGGCTTATGACCTTTCACCTTGATAGTGTCCTGGATCTGTGACCTTTCACCTTGCTAGTATCCTAGGCTGTGACCTTTCACCTTGTTAATGTCCTGGGCCTGTGATCTTTCACCTTGATAGTGTCCTAGGCCTGTGACCTTTCACC
The DNA here is from genome assembly GCF_044704955.1 of Pristiophorus japonicus. Taxonomy (NCBI): domain Eukaryota; kingdom Metazoa; phylum Chordata; class Chondrichthyes; family Pristiophoridae; genus Pristiophorus; species Pristiophorus japonicus. The sequence goes on along the minus strand of NC_091989.1, from coordinate 75,902,319 downwards.
TTGATAGTGTCCTGCTCTCAGGGCCTGTGACCTTTCACCTTGATAGTGGCCTGGGACTGTGACCTTTCACCTTGATAGTGTCCTGGGCCTGTGACCTTTCCCCTTGATAGTGTCTTGGGCCTGTGACCTTTCACCTTGATAGTGTCCTGGGCCTGTGACCTTTCACCTTGATAGTCCTAGGCCTGTAACCTTTCACCTTGATAGTGCCCTGCTCTCAGGGCCTGTGACCTTTCACTTTAGTTGCTGGATGGTTGGACCAGTTTAGAAAACTGGGATCACTTGGGCATCCGTCTGGTTTGTAAATGATTGCCGGGTTTTTGCCTCCAGTCTGCTCTCTAGAAGATTGCTGCACACATTGATTGGTCTTTGTGAGAAGAAGAATTTCCTGATTTCAGTCCTAACATTACCTTCTCAAGTTTGAAATGGCGCCCCTTACTGCTGCAGTTTATTTAAAGTAATTTTACAGGGTTACCCTTTCCATTCCCATAACTATCTCATATCTTTCCATAGGTTCACCTCTCTCACCCCTCCTTTCCAAGGGCTCAATTTTCGGCACCATTGGGCGCCTTTTTTTGGTGTCCGCTGTTTTTATTGAGCAATCGTGATTTTGCAACTTTTCTCAAAGTTTGTGCACCAGAGGCGACTGTCAGCGGCAGATTTTTTGCTGCAGGTTTTGGTTAAAACTCATCTCCTGCACCATTTTTGGCCCTTTCTGGTCATTTAAGCGATTTTCGTCAACACCGATATTTTTCAGTACGGCGCAGAGTGGCCTTAAGTACCGATCAGAAAAACCCGATGTTCAGTTAAGGAAATCGGCACTGGGTATATTTCTGTGCTTTTGGAGAGAGGGAAGAAGGTAATTTAAAACACAAATTAATGATGATTTTTGCAGAGGGAACTCGGAAAATAACTCGGAAGTTCATTTTTCCCACAGAATCTTAGAAATTGCGACTCCCCTTCTCACCACAGAACCTCTGCTCACCGGAGCTCCTGGCACGGGGCGGAGGAGTGCCGGCTGGCTCCCTCGGCCGGATACAAGCGCAGGAGCTCGGCGCTTGGATTCCAGCTTCCCGCCCCATCCCCCCACCCACCCCCCAGGCTTTTTTCCAAGCTGAGCGCCGATCTCCTGTGTATCTGTCCAGCTGAGGGAGCGATCCTGCTCGGCACTCCGACCTGTGCCTCGATCCCGGTGAGCAGCGGAGATGGCACTACAGTTTTCTGCACAGTACCAAACATACACATTTCACCCAAAGTTATCATTAAAGTGCCATAAATCGCTGTGTGTCGCGTCTCCATAGAGACAGCGCCTAGTGCTGTGCATGCGCAGATCAGGGTGTGGTCCGTTCTACTCGGGCATCACCCAGCAAAAGTGTGCGTGCTTCAGTAAGTACTGTCTCTCAATAACAACAACAACAATAACAATAATAAAATAATAACTGAGTGCAATGCTGACTATGCCTCATGTCATAAGGTTAATTTGCATGCCATGCAGAGGCGATGGATAATACGACGCCAATATTGGAGAAACCGGATCACTCAGAGATTGAGGGGGAGGAGGCCATACCCTGATCGAATCTACAGGGACAGGTGCTCATACCTATACCTGAGTGAGCCAGACCACATTCGCAGGCTGCGATTTACAAAGGAGGTTATCACATGAGATCTGCCAGCCAATCAGGGCAGACATACAGCCAAGAAGTAGCAGGAGGACTGCCCTACCTGTGGAAGTGAAGGTCACTTCAGCACTTACCTTCTATGCTTCTGGCTCATTTCAAGCATCAACTGGGGACATGTGCTGCATCTTGCAGCATGCCACACATTTATGCATTCGACAGGTGACTGCTGCGATGCATGCTAAAAGGGACCAGTTCATCAATTTCCTGATGACCACGCAGGCAATGTGAAACAGGGCTGTGGGGTTCTCCGGAATTTCTGGCTTCCCAAAGGTACAGGGTGCGATTGACTGTACCCACATCGCCTTGAGAGCACCTTTGGACGACTCTGAGGTTTATCGCAACAGGAAAGGGTTCCATTCCCTAAATGTTCAGCTCATCTGTGACGATCTGCATCAGATCATGGCAGTGGTGCCAAATACCCAGGTAGCATCCATGATACTTTCATCCTACGTGAGAGCGTTATATCTGCGATGTTTCAGGAGCTGCCAGAAGGGCAGAGCTGGTAGCTCGGGACAAAGGTTACAGGCTCGCCACCTGGCTTATGACCCCCCCCTACGCAAACCCTGCACTGAGCCAGAGCGTCGGTAAAACATGTCGCACATAACGACACGGAGCATCATAGAGCGGGCAATTGGCATACTGAAGCAGCGTTTCCGATGCCTGGACCACTCTGGAATACGCCCCTCACCATGTCGGTCAGGTCACTGTCCTGTGCTGCATGCTGCACAACTTGGCCATCATGAGGGGACAGGTACTGGACATTGAAGATCCCCCTGAGGGGAGGGGGGAGGGGGAGGAAGCTGACGCTCATGAGGTGCAGGAGGAGGAGGAGGACCAGCAGCAGGAGGAGGAGGACGAACCCATGCCACCACCTCAACCTGCAGGACAACGACGCAGGAGGCGGTCTCGTGCACCTATAGCCAAAGCTAGAGACTTGCGTCAGCGGCTAATCGGTGATCGCTCTGCTGCCTGAAGGTTAAACAGACCGACAGTGTTGACTCTTTGCATCAGCTAGTGTGAAAAAATAATGTATGTAATGTTGTGTTTGTTTATGTTGCTTTAATTCAAAACATAATGTACAGGATTCTGGTTAAATTTAAAAAGTAATTAGGTTTATTAAACATTTGTACAGTTTTACTTAACTTTAATAAAAAAATTTGTATCAAATTTTAAACTTTTCAATGAAGAAAACAGCAAGTAGCATCAACAAACAAACAAACAAACTCTAGCTGCAACCGTCTCTCCTCCCCCTTATTCAAAGCCCTTAATGCTGTGTGGCCCCCTTGCCCCTGTTGTTGCCTCTACCCCTACCCGTGCCCGCTGTCGCAGACTTCTGCTTCCTCACTCCCCCCTCCCCACCCCAAGGTTTTTTCTATTTTCTGCGCAAAGGCGCATTTGTTGTTGGTGGGGTTGGACAGGGACAGACCTAGCAGACAGCATTGTGGAAGGCCCGGGTTCCTCTTCAGACTCTTCTTCAGCCTGTGGATTAACCCGCAGCAGACTAGCTGAGGTGTGTCCCCTTATTGCAGCAGCTACCTCTGACATCCCCTCCCTAATCTCCGACATCCCCTCCCTCAGCTGTCCTGACGGTGCTTCCATGGATCCAGACAGTGTTGCTACTTCTACTGACAGTCCCGTTAATTCTCCCCTCCCCCCACCCATGGTGTCCAGGAGCGATCTCGTTAGCTCAATGCTCTCCCCGCTCATTTCCATCAGCTGTCCAATGTCCCCTGCATCCTGCATTTCAGATGAGCTCTCCATCCCACCCTCCAGTGCTGTCTCCCAGGTGTGGCTTGCTGCAACCCACTGGGACCTGCAGACTACCCCATGAAATGTCGCGTCGGTTATATCGCTCAGGAAAGGGCTTGGCGTCCTCAAGGGGTTCACCAACTCCAATTCCAATGTAATCATCTCAGTGTTGGTTTTTCCTGCTGCCCTTCATTCTCCAGTTCATCCTCGTCATGATCTTGAGGAAGAATATTGGGACTGACGGCTTCCTGACCACGCTCTGCTTCTACTTCTGCTTCAGCTTCTGTCTCTTCCTGATGCACAACATCTGCAAAATATAACAGAGCAGATGTTTGGTTAGCAGCAGGGGAGGGGGCAGAGGAGGCAGGGTGACACACGGGTCACACAGCGCAGGCTCTTTTCAAAGACCACGATGATAGCACATTGGATAAACCGAAGCGTAGCTGAGCGAAAATATTTGGAAAAGCATAATTTAATCAAGTAGATGGTTTTATGAAAGGGAAATCATGTTTGACAAATTTACTGGAGTTCTTTGAGGATGTAACGAGCAGGGTGGATAAGGGGGAACCAGTGGATGTGGTGTATTTGGGTTTCTAGAAGGCATTCAATAAGGTGCCACATAAAAGATAGCTTCACAAGATAAAAGTTCACGGGGTTGGGGGTAATATATTAGCATGGATCGAGGATTGGCTAACTAACAGAAAACAGAGTCAGGATAAATGGGTCATTTTTCGGTTGGCAAACAGTAACTAGTGGGGTGCTGCAGGGATCTGTGCTGGGTCCTCAACTATTTACAATCTATATTAATGACTTGGATGAAGGGACCGAGTGTAATGTAGCCAAGTTTGCTGATGATACAAAGATGGGTGGGAAAGCAAATTGTGAGGAGGACACAAAAAATCTGCAAAGGGATATAGACAGGCTAAGTGAGTGGGCAAAAATTTGGCAGATGGAGTATAATGTGGGAAAATGTGAGGTTATCCACTTTGGCAGAAAAAATAGAAAAGCAAATTACAATTTAAATGGAGAAAAATTGCAAAGTGCTTCAGTACAGAGTGACCTGGGGGTCCTTGTGCATGAAACACAAAAAGTTAGTATGCAGGTACAGCAAGTAATCAGGAAGGCAAATGGAATGTTGGCCTTTATTGCAAGGGGGATAGAGTATCAAAGCAGAGAAGTCCTTCTACAACTGTACAGGGTATTGGTGAGGCTACACCTGGAGTACTGCGTACAGTTTTGGTCTTTGTATTTAAGGAAGGATATATTTGCATTGGAGGCTGTTCAGAGAAGATTCACTAGGTTGATTCCGGAGATGAGGGGGTTGACTTATGAAGATAGGCTGAGTAGGTTGGGCCTATACCATTAAAGTTCAGAAGAATGAGAGGTGATCTTATCGAAACATAAGATAATGAGGGGGCACAGTAAATTGGATGCAGAGAGGATATTTCTACTCATAGGGGAAACTAAAACTAGGGGACTTAGTCTCAGAATAAGGGCCGCCCATTTAAAACTGAGATGAGGAGGAATTTCTTCTCTGTGGGTCGTAAATCTGTGGAATTCTCTGCCCCAGAGAGCTGTGGAGGCTGGGTCATTGAATATATTTAAGGCGGCGATAGACAGATTTTTGAGCGATAAGGAAGTAATGGGGAGCGGGCAGGGAAGTGGAGCTGAGTCCAGGATCAGATCAGCCATGATCTTATTGAATGGCGGAGCAGGCTCGAGGGGCCAAATGGCCGACTCCTGCTCCTATTTCTTATGTTCTTATCTCATAAACCAAAGTATAGCTAGTCCACGCAGTACTTAACATTTAGCCAACCCAGACTGTACAGTTTGCAGGACTTACCCTCTCTCGGTAAGCTAAGCTCAGCGTCCACATTGATGGTTGATCTTCTCTTGCGAGATTTAATCATACCAGCGGCCTTCTGTTCCACGGCTGTTAGTTGCAGCCTGCTTGCCGCACCTCCCCCAGCTTTTGACTTTTCTTGGTTGATCTGTGACACCTTCCTCTGCAAAGATGAAAATAGAACTTTTTAAGAGAGGGTCTTTCTGCTGTGGTGGCTACACACACACACATGTTAGTCACTTTTACAAATGTAATTGCTTACAGTAACTGCTTGGCCAAGGTCCTGCCACTTCTATTTGACCTGCGTGTCGCTTCTTGGGATCATGGCCACTGAATTAAACTCTGCTGCAACTTGGTCCCAAAGTTTTGCTAGTAGAGAGGGTGTCAGTTTCTTTTGTCCCATTCTCCCTTTATTCTCAAGCACATCCTATCTCCTCTCAATGATGTCTACAAGGGGCTCAATTTCTTCTGCTAGAAATCTCTTGGTCCTTCCCCCTTCTCCTTCCCCTTCCCTTGGATCCATCTTTTGCAGCTAAAATATAAACGTCCAGATCCAGCTCTGATCCCAGTGTGTTCTCATGAGCTGCTGATCCAGACCAGGAAGTTCACTGTGGATGCAGGGACACACCTGTCATGTGTGCATGCTCAGAAACATTTCGGCACGTGCTTGAAGTTTCACTCCCAGATTTGGAAAGTGTCATGTATCTCACATTACTGTATAAAACTGTATCTTACCATGCTATACATGACTGTAACTGGATATGACCTTAACAATAAGCATACCTTACCACCAGGGGTGCATTTGCAGGAGACACTCCATACCTGTCCCACTGTGGTATATAAAGGGAGATCTCAGGCAAGTGCAGCACTGGAGAGCTGGAATTAAAGGTGCAAGTCCTGAGTGACCTTGACTTCAGCATGTGTCTCGTGTAAGTCAGTACATTAGAGTCAGGACTTAACAGTGGCGACGAGTTACGGGATCACAGAATCCACAGAATGGCTACCAACAGCTCAGATGAGAAATACAATGCTGGAGACAATTGGGAGGACTTTATAGAAAGGCTCCAGCAAAGCTTTGTGGCCAAAGACTGGCTGGGTGACGATAAGGCAGACAAGAGAAGAGCCCATCTCTTGACCAGCTGTGGCTCGAAAACATACGCTTTAATGAAAGACCTGCTGGCACCCAAGAAACCAGCAAGCAAGTCGTTTGAAGAGTTGAGCACACTGGTGAGAGACCACCTGAAGCCAGCGAGCAGCCTACACATGGCCAGACACAGGTTCTACAACTACAGATGCTGTGTGGGCCAAAGCATACCCGACTTCGTGGCGGAACTTCGGAGGCTGGTTAGTTCATGTGAGTTCCCTGATGAAATAAGGAGAGAAGTACTGAGAGACTTTTTTATTGAAGGAATAGGCCATGCAGGCATATTCCGAAAGCTTACAGAGACCAAGAACTTGATCCTAGAGGCAGCAGCACTGGTCGCACAGACATTCTTGGCAGGCGCAGAAGAAACGAGGCTGATCTATACTTCGGGTACAACAACCAACGAGGCATCGGAACAAGGGGTTCACATTGTGAAACAAACCGCTACCCCCACACACAGACAAAGGCAGGAGAGCAGGCCTTCAACAGCAGACAGTGGCGCCAGAAGCCATCAAAATCAAGGGCCACATGAATGGCTGATCACACCTCATCAACCCACAATGCGAACAATCAACAACAGATTGAGAGAAGCTCAAGGGAGATCAGCCAGATGCAGCTCATCCTTTGGAAACAATGGAAAGAGTCTGTGTTGGAGATGTGGGGGAAGGCACTCAACCAGGGTGTGTTGATTTCAGCATACCGTTTGTAGAAACTGCAACTACACAGGGCATCTGGCTCGCATGTGCAGAAAAACAGCAGCTCGGCTGGTATATGAATCGGAAGGGTCGGAAAGCGGACCAGAAGACAGTTGGAACAGTGCACGAGACGCCATGGCACACCGGGTTAACACGATCAATGTCCACTGGTCTTACACCAAGACGCCTCCAATTATGATGAGGGTTATACTCAACGGGATACCCGTCAACATGGAACTGGACACGGGGGCCAGTCAATCCCTCATGAGCGTTCAACAATTTGAACAGCTGTGGCCGCACAAAAGCAACAGACCAAAACTCACAAAGATCGACACCAAACTAAGGACCTATACTAAAGAAATCGTCCCAGTCCTTGGCAGCGCCATGCTCTCAGTCACACACACAGGGATGGTGAACCGACTTTCCCTGTGGATTGTCCCCGGGGATCTCCCAGCCCTGTTGGGGAGAAGCTGGCTAGCAGAACTTAATTGGAAATGGGATGATGTTCATGCCATGTCGTCAGAGGAACAGACCTCCTGCTCAACAGTTCTTTCAGCCAGGTGTGGGCACCTTCAAAGGGGCTAAAGTTAGAATCTACATCACACAGAATGCCAGACCGGTCCATCACAAGGCTAGAGCTGTGCCTTATGTGATGAGGGAAAAGATTGAAAATGAACTGGACCGGCTTCTGCGAGAAAGCATAATTTCTCCCATGGAATTCAGCGACTGGGCAAGCCCCATCGTCCCCGTCATGAAGCCTGATGGATCCGTGCGAATCTGTGGGGATTACAAGTCTACCATAAACAGAGTCTCCCTACCCTGTCCAAATACCAATACCCACTGTCCAAAGCGGAGGACCTATTTGCCACGTTGGCTAGAGAAAACCTTTCTCGAAACTTGACCTCACATCTGCGTATATGACGCAAGAACTGACCGAAGAGTCTAAGCTACTCACCACCATCAACACACATCGAGGCCTTTTTGTGTACAGTCTATGCCCATTTGGCATCAGGTCGGCAGCTGCCATATTCCAGCGCAACATGGAGAGTCTGCTCAAGTCCATCCCGGGGATGGTTGTGTTTCAAGATGACTTACTCATCACGGGCAGGGACACCGACTCCATTCTCCACAATCTTGAGGAAGTACGAAGTCGATTGGATCGGGAAGGCCTAAGAGTTAAGAAATCCAAGTGTCTGTTTCTCACGCCTGAGGTTGAATTTTTGGGCAGAAGGATTGTCGCTGATGGAATCCGCCCAACCGAATCCAAAACCGAAGCGATTCGCCGGGCACCCAGGCCCCGGAATGTCTCGGAACTGTGCGCCTTTCTCGGGCTACTCAATTACTTTGGGAACTTTATGCAGAACTTGAACACGCTGCTGGAGCCTCTCCATATGCTACTCAGAAAGGGGTGCGATTGGTTTTTGAGGGACGCCCAAGAACGCGCCTTCAATAAGGCACGCAACCTTCTATGTTCCAAGAGTGTTTTAGCCTTTTTTGACCCAGGTAAAAAGTTAGTCCTTACGTGTGATGCGTCAGCGTACGGGGTCGGGTGTGTTTTACAGCATGTCAATGATGCGGGTAAATTGCAGCCCGATGCTTATGCCTCCAGGTCACTTTCGTGGGCGGAGCGCGGGTACGGTATGGTTGAGAAGGAGGCGCTCGCATGCGTGTACGGTGTTAAAAAGATGCACCAATACCTTTTCGGGGCCAAGTTCGCGTTAGAAACCGACCACAAACCCCTCACGCCCCTACTATCCGACTGCAAGGCAATTAACGCCAATGCCTCGGCGCGCATTCAGCGGTGGGCACTCATGCTGGCGTCTTACACGATAAGGCACAGACCAGGCACAGACAACTTTGCCGACGCGCTTAGCAGGCTACCCCTGGCGACCACAGAAGGGTCCGACGAACAGGACTGTGAGATGGTCATAGCAATCATTGCCTTTGAATCCACAGGTTCGCCCATGACGGCTCGTCAAATCAGAGCCTGGAGGACCAGTGACCCCACGTTATCTCTAGTTAAAAGATACGTTTTAACCGGTGACTGGGCAGAGGCTCGCGATGCCTGCCCCGAGGAGGTCAAACCCTTCCATAGGCGCATGCATGAACTCTCACTACAGGCAGACTGCCTGATGTGGGGCAGCTGAGTAGTTATGCCCTTACGAGGCAGGGAGGCGTTTGTCCGGGAGCTCCATCGCGAGCACCCGGGGATCGTCTTTATGAAGGCCATAGCCAGATCTCATGTCTGGTGGCCTGGCATTGACGCGGACTTGGAGCTCTGCCTCCATCCGTGCACCATTTGTGCCCAACTCAGTAATGCCCCCAGGGATGCCCCCCTAAGCTCCTGACCCTGGCCCACCAAACCGTGGTCACAGGTGCATGTAGACTATGCGGGCAAAATGTTCCTCGTAGTCATTGATGCATTTTCAAAATGGATCACGTGCACCATTTTAAACCCGAGCACCACCTCCACCACTGTGGAGATCCTTAGAACCATGTTTGCAATGCACAGCATTCCTGACATATTGGTCAGTGATAATGGTCCGTGCTTCACCAGTGCAGAATTTCACGATTTTATAGTTCACCATGGTATAAATCACATTAAGACGGCACCTTTCAAGCTGGCCTCCAATGGCCAGGCGGAGTGAGCAGTGCAGATCATTAAACAAGACATGCTAAAAACCCAAGCTCCCATGATGCAGAGCCGCCTGTCGCGACTGCTGCTGGCATACAGATCTCGTCCACATTCATTGACTGGGGTTCCCCCCGCGCAACTATTGATGACATGAACCTGAAAGACCAGGCTCTCGTTAATCCTCCCAGACATGCATGAAATTGTTGAGGCTAAGCTTCAAAAGCTAACTGAGTACCAAGACCAAAATTCGAGGGGGAGGTGGAATGAGATAGAGGACAAAGTGTTTATACTAAACTATGGCTGGGGTCCCAAATGGCTTGCAGGGACAGTAACAGACAAAGAGGGAAACAGGCTACTGGTTGTACAAATGGACAATGGCCAAACCTGCGGAGGCATGTAGACCAAGTAAAAAGTAGATTCACTGATAACACTGAAGAACCAGAGGCAGACTACAATGTGGAACTCACACCACACCTGGTGGACAGACAGATGGAACAACCTGAGGAAAGGGCAGTCTCAACAGACAGCCCAGGTGAGATACCAGCAATCACACCGAACGAAACAGACAGCACAGGCGAGATACCAGCAATCACACCGAACGAAACACAGGCACCGAGGCAAACAACTGAATCACAATTAAAACACTCCACGCGAGAGCGCAGACCACCTGAGAGACTGAATCTATAAAGGCAATAAGACCTTGGGGGAGGGTGATGTCATGTATCTCACATTACTGTATATAACTGTATCGTACCATGCTATACATGACTGTAACTGGATATGACCTGTAACAATAAGCATACCTTACCACCAGGGGTGCACTTGCAGGAGACACTCCATACCTGTCCCACTGAGATATATAAAGGGAGGTCTCAGGCAAGTGCAGCACTAGAGAGCTGGATTTAAAGGTGCAGGTCCTGAGTGACCTTGACTTCAGCATGTGTCTTGTGTAAGTCAGTACATTAGAGTCAGGACTTAACAGAAAGCAGTGACAGGATCGGTCCAAGTCAACGTGGATTTATGAAAGGGAAATCATGCTTGTCAAATCTTCTGGAGTTTTTTGAGGATGTAACTACTAGAGTGGACAAGGGAGAACCATTGGATGTGGTGTATTTGGACTTTCAAAAGGCTTTTGACAAGGTCCCACACAAGAGATTGGTGTGCAAAATTAACGCACATGGTATTGGGGGTAATGTACTGACGTGGATAGAGAACTGGTTGGCAGACAGGAAGCAGAGAGTCGGGATAAACGGGTCCTTTTCAGAATGGCAGGCAGTGACTAGTGGAGTGCCGCAGGACTCAGTGCTGGGACCCCAGCTATTTACAATATACATCAATGATTTGGATGAAGGAATTGAGAGTGTAATACCTCCAAGTTTGCAGATGACACTAAACTGGGTGGCGATGTGAGCTGTGAGGAGGACGTTAAGAGGCTGCAGGGTGACTTGGACAGGTTAGGTGAGTGGGCAAATGCATGGCAGATGCTGTATAATGTGGATAAATATGAGGCAAAAACACAAAGGCAGAATATTATCTGAATGGCGGCAGATTAGGAAAAGGGGAGCTGCAATGAGACCTGGGTGTCATGGTACATCAGTCATTGAAAGTTGGCATGCAGGTACAGCAGGCGGTGAAGAAGGCAAATAGTATGTTAGCCTTCACAGCTGGAGGTTTTGAGTATAGGAGAGAGAAGTCTTACTGCAGTTGTACAGGGCCTTAGTGAGGCCTCACCTGGAATATTGTGTTCAGTTTTGGTCTCTTAATCTGAGGAAGGACGTTCTTGCTATTGAGGGAGTGCAGCGAAGGTTCACCAGACTGATTCCTGGGATGGCAGGACTGACATATGAGGAGAGACTGGATCGACTGGGTCTTTATACACTGGAGTTTAGAAGGATGAGAGGGGATCTCATAGAAACATGTAAAATCCTGACGGGACTGGACAGGTTAGATGCAGGAAGAATGTTCCCGATGTTGGGGAAGTCCAGAACCAGGGGACACAGTCTAAGGATAAGGGGTAGGCCATTTAGGACTGAGATGAGGAGAAACTTCTTCACTCAGAGAGTTGTTAACCTGTGGAATTCCCTGCCGCAGAGAGTTGTTGATGCCAGTTCATTGGATATATTCAAGAGGGAGTTAGATATGGCCCTTACGGCTAAAGGGATCAAGGGGTATGGAGAGAAAGCAGGAAAGGGGTATTGAGGGAATGATCAGCCATGATCTTATTGAATGGTGGTGCAGGCTGGAAGGGCCGAATGGCCTACTCCTGCACCTATTTTCTATGTTTCGATGTTTCTATGTTAACTTCGGGTACCGCAGCGCCAAAAATGACATTTTACTTTGGTGAAAGTTGCAACTTTTTTTTCGGCACAATCTGGCACAAAACAATTGGCCGTTAATCCTCCTCGGTGCCAAAAATCGGCAAAGAGGAAGATTGAGCCCCAAGTCTCTCCAGTCTTTCCCCATAACTCAGACCCCTGACACTGGGGATCAGACTCATGTACTGTCTCCAGCCCCTGAATATCTCTCTTGTTTCATGGCAACTAAAACAGGATGCCATGTTCAAGGTGCAGTCTGACCAGAGCACTGTATAGTTGGACCAGCAGCGTCTCTGATTTGTATTTTATTATTTTGGCTTGAACTCAACATAGGAGCAGGAGGAGGCCATTCAGCCCCTCGAGCCCGTCCCACCATTCAGTGAGATCATGGATGCTGTACCTCAATTCCATGTGTTTGCCTTGGCTCCATATCCCTCGATACCTGTACCCAACACAAACCTATCGATCTCAGTCTTGAAAATTTTAATTGATCCCCAGCATCCAAAGATTTTGGGGGCGCAGGGGGAGTTCTGGATTCCCACTGCCCTTTGGGTGAAAAATTACTTCCTGTCTGCACGCCAGAATGATCCGGTTCTAATTTTAATATTATGCACCCTTGTTCTGGATTCCCCCATTGGAGGGAATCGTTTCTCTGTATCGACGCTCATTTTAACATTTTAAACACCCTTCAATCTTCCAAACTCAAAGGAATACAAGGCAAGTTTATGCAACCTTTCCTCATAATTTAGCCCTTTAAGCTCTGGTGTTGGCGAAAGTTCACTCCTGCCAGGCAAGAGCCAGCACACTTCTCAAGTAGAACTCCTCCCCCCTTACATGGACAAGCCCATCTTTCACGATGAAGGGGTGGTGGACTATCCCTTGGAATGAGGTAGTCCTGCGGGCTGGTACTATGTTTTGGTGGGTCAGATCCTCCTTTACCCATTGCCCATTCCAGCCTTGCGCACTGACCTTTAGCTAGTGTACGGGACAACCCTCACATCAATAATATTCGGGACATTAGGAACAGCGAGTCAGCGGGGATTGCAGGCACTGCAGGCGATGGTCAGTGCTAGTAACGCAGCCGCACATTGAGCGCAGGTGACCGGGGGTCTAGTGAGAAGGAGGAACTGAGGGAAATCCTTATAAATCAGGAAATTGTGTTAGGGAAATTGATGGGATTGAAGGCCAATAAATCCCCGGGGCCTGATAGTCTGCATCCCAAAGTACTTAAGGAAGTGGCCATAGAAATAGTGGATGCATTGGTGATCATTTTCCAACAGTCTATCGACTCTGGATCAGTTCCTAGGACTGGAAGGTAGCTAATGTAACACCACTTTTTAAAAAAGGAGGGAGAGAAAAAACGGGTAATTATAGACCGGTTAGCCTGACATCAGTAGTGGGGAAAATGTTGGAATCAATTATTAAAGATGAAATAGCAGCGCATTTGGAAAGCAGTGACTGGATTGGTCCAAGTCAGCATGGATTTATGAAAGGGAAATCATGCTTGGCAAATCTTCTGGAATTTTTTGAGGATGTAACTAGTAGAGTGGACAAGGGAGAACCAGTGGATGTGGTGTTTTTGTACTTTCAAAAAGCTTTTGACAAGGTCACACACAAGAGATTGGTGTGCAAAATTAAAGCACATGGTATTGGGGGTAATGTATTGACGTGGATAGAGAACTGGTTGGCAGACATGAAGCAGAGAGTTGGGATAAACAGGTTGTCATGTATTCAACCAGCATTGTAACCCATGTATAAACTGACCTAAGTTGTACACCGTGAGAACACTGACCACGAGGTGGGAGACACTCCTAACCTGGACCTTCAGGTATAAAAGGGGAAGCTCCACCCACCTTCATCACTTGAGTGCTAAGGAATAAAGGACAGGTCACAGACTGACCTTCTCTCAAGCATGGGCCTCGTGTGCATTTATACTGTGTAGTAAGGACGTATCAATGGCGACAAGAAACTGGGATTTAAACCACGCGAGCATGGCCACTAGCAGAACAGACGAGAGGTACTGTGTTAAGGAATGGTTGGGACAGAGATTCAACATTGTTAAAGCAGCACACAGTTCTCCAGGCAGACAAGGGCAGTCAGGCATGCCCCAACATGTAGTCGAACCCAGAGGGGGAGTTCGACAGAGACAATGGCAAGTTGAACAGCTATTCACGCCTTTGCAAGGGACAATGCGGCAAGTAATGGGGCTAACAACACCTGTTAATGGTGCACTCAATGACAATAACAGGGGCAGTCAGGGACGATCGACTGGCAAGGGATCTTTTGTTTCAAATCGCAACTCATGCTGGAGGCGTGGAGGCATACATTCAGCCGGAGTTTGCAGAGATGATCAAAATACCTGCAGAAATTGCAGAAATGGACACTGGGGGAAATCGCTGGAAGCTAAAGTTCAGCGAGTTCATGTGGAGCACGTATACAGTTCATACACCAGGACGCCACCGATAATGATGAAAGTGCTCCTCAATGGCATCCCAGTATCAATGGAGTTAGACATGGTTGCCAGTCAGACCCTGATGGGTATCAAACAGTTCAAAAAGTTGTGGGCATCCAAGGCCAGGAGGCCAAAATTATCGCCGATTGACGCACAGCTACGGACTTACACAAAGCAGATCATTCCGGTGCTAGGCAGCGCCACGGTAGTCGTGACCCACAAAGATTCGGAGAACAGGTTGCCACTTTGGATTGTCCCAGGGGACGGTCCTGCACTACTGGGGAGGAGTTGGCTTGCTGTCATGAACTGGAAATGGGGCGATGTCAATGCAATTTCCTCTGTGGAGCGAGTATCATGCTCACAGGTCCTGGACAAATTTGACTCATTATTTCAACCCGGCATTGGCACTTTCATGGGGGCCAAGGTAGTGATTCACATAAACCCGGACGCCAGTCCAGTACACCACAAGGCCAGAGCGGTGCCGTAAGTGATGCGGGAAAAGATAGAAGGCGAATTGGACCGCCTGTTGAGGGAAGGCATCGTCTCGCCAGTCGAATTCAGTGACTGGGCGAGCCCGATTGTGCCGGTGCTCAAGGCAGATGGGTCGGTCAGGATATGTGGCGATTACAAGGCCACCATCAATCGGGTGTCACTCCAAGACCAGTACCCGCTACCGAGAGCGGAGGACCTCTTTGCGACGCTATCTGGTGGCAAACTTTTTTCAAAATTGGACCTGACCTCAGCTTACATGACCCAGGAGCTGGCGAGTGAGTTGAAGAAGCTGACCACCATCACGACACACAAGGGGTTGTTTGAGTACAACAGATGTCCGTTCGGGATTCGCTCGGCCGCCGCGATCTTCCAACGAAATATGGAAAGCCTCCTCAAGTCAATTCCAGGGACGGTGGTTTTTCAGGACGACATCCTCATTACGGGTTACGATACTGAAGAACACCTCCACAACCTGGAGGAGGTGCTACGCAGACTGGACCGGGTAGGTCTGTGACTGAAAAAGGCGAAGTGCGTCTTCCTAGCTCCAGAGGTAGAATTCCTGGGGATGAGGGTAGCAGCAGACGGGATCAGCACTACTGCATCCAAGACGGAAGCAATCCAGAGAGCACCCAGATCCCGTAACACGACGGAGCTGCGTTCGTTCCTGGGGCTCCTGAACTATTTTGGTAACTTTCTTCCCAAATTGAGCACGCTGCTAGAGCCGCTACACGTGCTCCTACGCAAAGGTCGCGAATGGGTCTGGGGGGACAGCCAGGAAAGGCCTTTTAATAGAGCATGCAATTTGTTATGTTCCAACAATCTGTTAACGCTATATGACCCATGTAAGAAACTTGTGTTAACGTGCGATGCGTCGTCCTATGGTGTCGGGTGTGTGTTGCAGCATGTCAATGCCAAGGGTCAGTTACAGCCGGTAGCTTATGCCTCCAGGAGTCTGTCCCAGGCAGAAAGGGGCTACGGGATGATA
This sequence comes from Pristiophorus japonicus, assembly GCF_044704955.1. Taxonomy (NCBI): domain Eukaryota; kingdom Metazoa; phylum Chordata; class Chondrichthyes; family Pristiophoridae; genus Pristiophorus; species Pristiophorus japonicus. The sequence continues at coordinate 75,886,333 of NC_091989.1, read as the reverse complement.
GAAAAGGAGGCGCTCGCATGTGTATATGCGGTAAAGAAAATGTACCAGTACCTGTTTGGCAGGAAATTTGAGCTAATGTCCCTTTTGGCCAACAACAAGGCCATAAATGCAAACGCATCGGCCCGCATACAGAGGTGGGCACTCACGTTAGCTGCCTATGACTATACAATTCAGCACAGACCGGGCACCGAAAACTGCGCCAATGCACTCAGCAGGCTCCCACTAGCCACCACTGAGGGGGCTACCGAGCATGGTGCTGAGATGGTCATGGCTGTTGAAGCTTTCGGAAGCGAAGGCTCACCCGTGACAGCCCGTCAGATTAAAGTCTGGACAAATAGAGACCGCTACTGTCTCTAGTCAAGAAATGTGTCCTGAATGGGGACTGGGCAGCCACGTACAGGGCATGCCCTGAGAAATTTAAACCATTTCACAGGCGCAAGGATGAACTCTCGATTCAGGCCGATTGTCTACTGTGGGGAAACCACGTCGTCATGCCCCAGATGGGCAGAGAGGTGTTCATCAGAGAACTCCACAATGGGCACCTGGGCATTGTCACGATGAAGGCAATTGCCAGGTCACACGTTTGGTGGCCAGGGATAGACGCAGATCTGGAACTTTGTGTTCGCAGGTGCAACACGTGTGCCCAGCTGGGCCATGCGCCCAGGGAAGCCCCCCCTTAGCCCCTGGCCATGGCCCGCCAAGCCTTGGTCACGCATCCATGTGGACTACGCAGGTCCTTTCATGGGGAAAATGTTTTTGGTTGTAGTAGACGCCTACTCCAAATGGATCGAGTGTGATATTTTAAATTCAAGCACATCCTCTGCCACGGTAGAAAGTCTACGGGCAATGTTCGCCGCGCACGGTCTACCGGACATCTTGGTCAGCGACAATAGCCCGTGCTTCACAAGCACTGAATTCCAGGACTTCATGGCAGGCAATGGAATTAACCATGTTAGAACGGCACCGTTCAAGCCGGCCTCAAACGGCCAGGCAGAACGAGCAGTGCAGATAATCAAACAGGGGATGCTCAGATTCCATGGGGGTTCCCTACAAACCCGCTTATCACGCCTCCTGTTGGCCTATAGATCCCGACTACACTCGCTCACAGGGGTTCCACCCGCAGAGCTACTAATGAAAAGGATGCTCAAAACCCGATTATCCCTTATACACCCCACCATGAAAGAAATTGTCGAGAGCAGGCGCCAGTCACAATATCACTACCATGACAGGAATGCGAGGGCGCGATGTATTGATGTAAATGATCCTGTTTTTGTCCTCAACTACGCTGCAGGGCCCAAATGGCTCGCAGGCACTGTGGTTGCCAAAGAGGGAAATAGGATTCCAGTAGTTAAACTTACCAATGGACAAATCTGCCGCAAACATGTGGATCAAACAAAAAGGAGGTTCAGCAACCCCATAGAAGAAGCAGAGGAAGAACACGATATAGAGTTCACTCCACCACAGGTGACTGAACACCGGAACCAAAGGGAGGAGAGCCCAATCACTGTGGGCAGTCCGGACAGGCCTGAGGCACTGCAAACAGCAGACACTCAGGCCAGCGCCCAACAACCGGAGCCCCAACTCAGGCGCTCTACAAGGGAGCATAAACCACCAGAGAGACTCAACCTGTGATCCCAATAAGACTTTGGGGGGGGAGGTGATGTCATGTATTCAACCAGCATTGTAACCCATGTATAAACTGACCTAATTTGTACACCGTGAGAACACTGACCACTAGGTGGGAGACACTCCTAACCTGGATCTTCAGGTATAAAAGGAGAAGCTCCACCCACCTTCATCACTTGAGTGCTAAGGAATAAAGGACAGGTCACAGACTGACCTTCTCTCAAGCATGAGCCTCGTGTGCATTTATACTGTGTCGTAAGGACGTATCACAGGTCCTTTTCAGAATGGCAGGCAGTGACTAGTGGGGTGCCACAGGGCTCAGTGCTGGGACCCCAGCTGTTTACAATATACATCAGTAATTTAGATGAAGAAATTGAGTGTAATATCTCCAAGTTTGCAGATGACACTAATTTGGGTGGTGGTGTGAGCTGTGAGGAGGATGCTAAGAGGCTGCAGGGTGACTTGGACAGGTTAGGTGAGTGGGCAAATGTTTGGCAGATGCAGTATAATGTGGATAAATGTGAGGTTATCCACTTTAGTGGCAAAAACAGGAAGGCAGAATATTATCTGAATCGCGGCAGATTAGGAAAAGGGGAGGTGCAATGAGACCTGGGTGTCATGGTATATCAGTCATTGAAAGTTGGTATGCAGGTACAGCAGGCAGTGAAGAAGGCAAATGGCATGTTGGCCTTCATAGCTAAGGGATTTCAGTAGAGGAACAGGGAGGTCTTACTGCAGTTGTACATGGCCTTGGTGAGGCCTCACCTGGAATATTGTGTTCAGTTTTGGTCTCCTAATCTGAGGAAGGACATTCTTGCTATTGAGGGAGTGCAGCGAAGGTTCACCAGACTGATTCCCGAGATGGCAGGGCTGACATATGAGGAGAGACTGGATTGACTGGGCCTGTATTCATTGGAGTTTAGAAGAATTAGAGGGCATCTCATAGAAACATATAAAATTCTGACGGAACTGGACAGGTTAGATGCAGGAAGAATGTTCCTGATATTGGGGAAGTCCAGAACCAGGGGACACAGTCTAAGGATAAGGGGTAAACCATTTAGAACCGAGATGAGGAGAAACTTCTTCACCCAGAGAGTGGTGAACCTGTGGAATTCTCTACCACAGAGAGTTGTTGAAGCCAGTTCATTGGATATATTCAAGAGAGAGTTAGATGTGGTCCTTACGGCTAAAGGGTTCAAGGGGTTTGGAGAGAAAGCAGGAAAGGGGTACTGAGGTGATGATCAGCCATGATCTTATTGAATGGCGGTGCAGGCTCGAAGGGCCGAATGATCTACTCCTGCACCTATTTTCTATGTTTCTATGTTTCTATCTGTAACCGAAGACTGAGGCTTGCCGTGCCGGGGGAGTGCAGTGTGGCAGCAAGCACTTGTGATGAGCACCGCTGGCATTTAGGCCTCAGAAACCATGTTAACCAGGTCATATGGTCGCAGTGTGTGAAGCAGTGCCCCTGTAAGGCGGGCAGTCTAGACCCATTCAGACATGTTGGTTCCTGCTCTTTAAATGGGAGTTGGCTTGGTCAATGCATCAAGGAGCTGCATGGATGGTCTGGGGATTTCCCTGGTTATTTCATGGTGTTCTTGGGGTTTCAAGACTCCATCTATTTGCCTTCTCAACTCTGACCTAATCTGTCATGTGTGGGAGTGAGCTGAGGGAACAGGAGCTGAGCTCTACCTAAACAGGACCTATGACTGCTACGCTGACCTTCTCACTCTCTCTGCTGATTCTGGAGGAGGAAGGGCAAGGTCAGAAGAAATATACAGTGCAGGTTGAGCCAGGTACGCAACATGATTACAACTTGCTGCACCTTAAAGCTCATTGCCCTGTAAAGGACCATCCCCATGGATCAGATGGAGGAGAAGAGCACCTAACGTTAGCTTGCCCGGCAGGAGATGAGCCCGGCCACCAGCCACCTGGTCTGAGTCTATGAGCATTGCATCGTGCGATCACCATGGTTTGCTCGCTTTCTTGATGTTAGTTTCGAGCCACGTTTCATGGGTCTAAGGACTGACACGGCATCGATGCTACAACACGCACAGTCCTGTGCATTTGGAAAGTAAGTGAGCAGTTAGCAAGCTGTGCATTCCCTCTCTGTGATGCTGCACTAAGCTTACAGTCAAGTGCTATAAAGACGCATTACATTTATTGCATAGAATGTACAGACAGGAACAGGCCATCCGAGGCTCCTCCCACCCCTCATCACCTCACCCCATCACCGTAACCTTTTAATCCTTTGTCCCTCACGTACTAATGTAGCTTCCCCTTAAATGCATCAATGCTATTTGCCTCAACGATTCCCTATGGTAGCGAGTTCCACATTCTAACCACTCTCTGTATAAATACGTTTCACTATTGGAATCCTTATTGGATTTGTTACTGACTTTTTATGACCTTTAATTTTGGTCTACCCACAAGTGGCATCATCTTCCCTACTTCTCCCCTATCAAACCCTTCCTTCATAGATTTACATTGTATGGCAACACGGCGGCCCCGATTTTAACCCGGGGGAGAGAGAAGCGCGGGACGGGCGGGGAGCGCATCCGCCTCACTCCGCCTCACCCTTGTGGGCCCCGGCCTGTTTCATTCCCAGGCCTCATTACCGTAGTCCAGGCCTAACTCCCGCCCGAACCCAGTGGGAATGAGGGGGGCGGGCAGTGTGTGTGTGGGGAGGGGGGGCAGTGTGTGTGTGGGGGGGAGGGGCAGTGTGTGGGGGGGGCAGGAGGAGGGGCAGTGGTAGGTGGGAGGGCAGTGTGTGAGGGGGAGGGGGGGCAGTGTGTGGGAGGGGGGGGAGGGGGCAGTGTGTGGGAAGGGGAGGGGGAGGGGCAGTAAGAGGGGGAGGGGGAGGGGGCAGTCTGTGGGGGGGAGCAGGCAGTGTGTAGGAAGGGGAGGAGGAGGGGGAATGGGGGCAGTCTGTGGGAGGGGGAGGTGCAGTGTGTGGGAGGGGGGAGGGGCAGTGGTGGGAGGGGGAGGGGCAGTGTCTGGAAGGGGGAGGGGGCAGTGTGTGGGAGGGGGGAGGGGAGGGGGCAGTCTGTGGGAGGGGGAGGGGGAGGGGCAGTGTGTGGGAGGGGGAGGGGCAATCTGTGGGAGGGGGAGGGGTAGTGTGTGAGAGGGGGAGGGGGAGGGGGCAGTGTGTGGGAGAGTGGGCAGGGGATGTGAGGGAGGGGCGGTGTGTGGGAGGGGGAGGGGCAGTGTGTGTGGGGGGAAGGGACAGTGTGTGGGAGGGGGAGGGGGCAGTGTGTGAAAGGGGGAGGGGGAAGTGTGTGGGAGGGGGAGGGGAAGTCTGTGGGAGGGGGAGGGGAGGGGCAGTGTGGGAGGGGAGGGGGAGGGGCAGTCTGTAGGAGGGGGAGGGGTGGGGCAGTCTGTGGGAGGGGGAGGGGCAGTGTGTGAGAGGGGGAGGGGGAGGGGGCAGTGTGTGGGAGGGGGAGGGGGAGTGGCAGTCTGTGGGAGGGGGAGGGGCAGTCTGTGGGAGGGGGAGGGGGAGGGGGCAGTGTGTGGGGAGGGAGGGGGCAGTGTGTGGGGGAGGAGAGGGGCAGTATGTGAGAGGGGGAGGGGCAGTGTGTGGGGGGAGGGGGAGGGGCAGTGTGTGGGAGGGTGAGGGCAGTGTGTGAGAGGGGGAGGGGAAGTGTGTGGGGGAGGGGGAGGGGGAGGGCAGTGTGTGGGAGGGTGAGGGCAGTGTGTGAGAGGGGGACGGGCAGTGTGTGGGGGGAGGGGAGCGGCAGTGTGTGGGGGGGAGGGGCAGTCTATGGGAGGGGGAGTGGGCAGTGTGTGGGGGGAGGGGGCAGTCTGTGGGGAGGGGGCAGTGTGTGGGAGGGCAGTGTGTGAGAGGGGGAGGGGGCAGTGCGTGAAAGGGGGAGGGGCAGTGTGTGGGAGGGGGAGGGGCAGTGTGTGGGAGGGGGAGGGGCAGTGTGTGGGAGGTGGAGGGGGAGGGGGCAGTGTGTGGGAGGGGGAGGGGCAGTGTGTGGGAGGGTGAGGAGGCAGTGTGTGGGGGGAGGGGAGGGGCAGTGTGAGGGAGGGGGAGGGGGAGTGGCAGTCTGTGGGAGGGGGAGGGGCAGTCTGTGGGAGGGGGAGGGGGAGGGGGCAGTGCGTGGGAGGGGGAGGGGGCAGTGTGTGGGGGAGGAGAGTGGCAGTATGTGAGAGGGGGAGGGGCAGTGTGTGGGGGGAGGGGGAGGGGCAGTGTGTGGGAGGGTGAGGGCAGTGTGTGAGAGGGGGAGGGGTAGTGTGTGGGGGGAGGGGGAGGGCAGTGTGTTGGAGGGTGAGGGCAGTGTGTGAGATGGGGAGGGGCAGTGTGTGAGGGGAGGGGTGCGGCAGTGTGTGGGGGGGAGGGGCAGTCTATGGGAGGGGGAGTGGGCAGTGTGTGGGGGGAGGGGGCAGTCTGTGGGGGGGCAGTGTGTGGGAGGGCAGTGTGTGAGAGGGGGAGGGGGCAGTGTGTGAAAAGGGGAGGGGGCAGTGTGTGGGAGGGGGAGGTGGCAGTGTGTGGGAGGGGGAGGGGGAGGGGGCAGTGTGTGAAAAGGGGAGGGGGCAGTGTGTGGGAGGGGGAGGTGGCAGTGTGTGGGAGGGGGAGGGGGAGGGGGCAGTGTGTGGGGGGAGGGGAGGGGAGGGGAGGGGAGGGGCAGTCTATGGGAGGGGGAGTGGGCAGTGTGTGGGGGGGCAGTGTGTGGGAGGGCAGTGTGTGGGAGGGGGAGGGGGAGGGGCAGTGTGTGGGAGGGGGAGGGGCAGTCTGTGGGAGGGGGAGGTGCAGTCTGTGGGAGGGGGAGGGGGAGGGGGCAGTGTGTGGGAGGGGGAGGGGGAGGGGGCAGTGCGTGGGAGGGGGAGGGGGCAGTGTGTGGGGGAGGAGAGTGGCAGTATGTGAGAGGGGGAGGGGCAGTGTGTGGGGGGAGGGGGAGGGGCAGTGTGTGGGAGGGTGAGGGCAGTGTGTGAGAGGGGGAGGGGTAGTGTGTGGGGGGAGGGGGAGGGCAGTGTGTTGGAGGGTGAGGGCAGTGTGTGAGATGGGGAGGGGCAGTGTGTGAGGGGAGGGGTGCGGCAGTGTGTGGGGGGGAGGGGCAGTCTATGGGAGGGGGAGTGGGCAGTGTGTGGGGGGAGGGGGCAGTCTGTGGGGGGGCAGTGTGTGGGAGGGCAGTGTGTGAGAGGGGGAGGGGGCAGTGTGTGAAAAGGGGAGGGGGCAGTGTGTGGGAGGGGGAGGTGGCAGTGTGTGGGAGGGGGAGGGGGAGGGGGCAGTGTGTGAAAAGGGGAGGGGGCAGTGTGTGGGAGGGGGAGGTGGCAGTGTGTGGGAGGGGGAGGGGGAGGGGGCAGTGTGTGGGGGGAGGGGAGGGGAGGGGAGGGGAGGGGCAGTCTATGGGAGGGGGAGTGGGCAGTGTGTGGGGGGGCAGTGTGTGGGAGGGCAGTGTGTGGGAGGGGGAGGGGGAGGGGCAGTGTGTGGGAGGGGGAGGGGCAGTCTGTGGGAGGGGGAGGTGCAGTCTGTGGGAGGGGGAGGGGGAGGGGGCAGTGTGTGGGAGCAGTGTGTGGGGGGGGGCAGTGTGTGGGAGGGCAGTGTGTGAGAGGGGGAGGGGGCAGTGTGTGAAAGGGTGAGGGGGCAGTGTGTGGGGGGGGGAGGGGCAGTCTGTGGGAGGGGGAGGGGGAGGAGGCAGTGTGTGGGAGGGGGAGGGGGCAGTGTGTGGGGGGAGGGGAGGTGCAGTGTGTGGGAGGGTGAAGACAGTGTGTGAGAGGGGGAGGGGCAGTGTCTGGGGGGGAGGGGCAGTGTGTGTGGGGGGAGGGGAATGGGCAGTGTATGGGAGGGGGAGGCGAATGGGCAGTGTATGGGAGGGGGAAGGGGAGGGGGAGGGCGCAGTGTGTGGGGGGGGGGGAGGGGGCAATCCGTGGGAGGGGGAGGGGCAGTGTGTGGGAGAGGGGAGCGGGTAGTGGAGGGGGCAGTCTGTGGGAGGGTGAGCGCGAGGGGCAGTCTGTGGGAGGGGGAGGGGAAGGAGCAGTGTGTGGAGGGGAGGGGGCAGTGTGTGGGAGGGCAGTGTGTGAGAGGGGGAGTGGGGCAGTGTGTGGGAGCGGGGAGGGGGGGAGGGGGCAGTCTGTGGGAGGGGAGGGGCAGTGTGTGGGAGAGGGGAGCGGGTAGTGGAGGGGGCAGTCTGTGGGAGGGTGAGCGCGAGGGGCAGTCTGTGGGAGGGGGAGGGGGAGGGGGCAGTGTGTGGGAGGGGGAAGGGGAGGGGTAGGGGGCAGTCCGTGGTAGGGGGAGGGGGAGGGGGCAGCCTGTGGGAGTGGGGAGGGGAGGGGGAGGGGGAGGGGCAGTGTGTGGGAGGGGGCAGTGTGCGGGGGGGAGAGGGAGGGGGCAGTCTGTGGGAGGGGGGCAGTGTGTGTGGGGGGGAGGGGCAGTGTTGGGAGGGGGAGGGGCAGTGTGTGTGTGGGGGGGAGGGGCAGTGTGTGTGTGGGGGGCAGTGAGTGGGAGGGGGAGGGTCAGTGTGTGTGCGGGGGGCAGTGTGTGAGAGGGGGAGGGGCAGTGTGTGAGAGGGGGAGGGGCAGTGTGTGAGAGGGGGAGGGGCAGTGTATGTGTGTGGGAGGGGCAGTGTGTGAGAGGGGGAGGGGCAGTGTGTGAGAGGGGGAGGGGCAGTGTGTGTGGGGGGAGGGGCAGTGTGTGTGTGGGGGGCAGTGAGTGGGAGGGGGAGGGGCAGTGTGTGTGGGGGGGAGGGGCAGTGTGTGAGAGGGGGAGGGGCAGTGTGTGAGAGGGGGAGGGGCAGTGTGTGGGGGGTGCAGTGTTTGTGGGAGAGGGGGAGGGGCAGTGAGTGTGGGGGGAGGGGCAGTGTGTGTGGGGGGGAGGGGCAGTGTGTGAGAGGGGGAGGGGCAGTGTGTGAGAGGGGGAGGGGCAGTGTGTGGGGGGTGCAGTGTGTGTGGGAGAGGGGGAGGGGCAGTGAGTGGGAGGAGGTGGGGCAGTGTGTGGGAGGGGGTGGGGGAGGGGCAGTGTGTGGGAGGGGGTGGGGGAGGGGCAGTGAGTGGGAGGAGGTGGGGCAGTGTGTGGGAGGGGGTGGGGGAGGGGCAGTGAGGGGGAGGGGGCAGGGGGAGGTCGAGTGGGAGGAGGAGGGGGCAGTGTGTGGGAGGGGGAGGGGCAGTGAGTGGGAGGGGGAGGGGCAGTGTATGTGGGGGGAGGGGCAGTGTGTGAGAGGGGGAGGGGCAGTGAGTGGGAGAGGGAGGGGCAGTGTGTGTGGGGGGGAGGGGCAGTGTGTGAGAGGGGGAGGGGCAGTGTGTGAGAGGGGGAGGGGCAGTGTGTGAGAGGGGGAGGGGCAGTGTGTGAGAGGGGGAGGGGCAGTGTGTGAGAGGGGGAGGGGCAGTGTGTGAGAGGGGGAGGGGCAGTGTGTGAGAGGGGAAGAGGCAGTGTGTGGGAGGGGGAGGGGCAGTGTGTGGGGGGTGCAGTGTGTGTGTGAGAGGGGGAGGGGCAGTGTGTGGGAGGGGGAGGGGCAGTGTGTGGGGGGTGCAGTGTGTGTGTGAGAGGGGGAGGGGCAGTGTGTGGGAGAGGGGGAGGGGCAGTGAGTGGGAGGAGGAGGGAGCAGTGTGTGGGAGTGGCTCGGGACGGGGGGAGGCCGCTGGGTCCCTGAAGGTCAGGTGGGAAGGGACGGTGGGAGTAGGAACGGGGTCGGTAAGGGGACGAAGCCCAGGCCAGGAGGTGGCTAAGGTCTCCTTGAGGACCAGGTGGAGCAGGAGGAGCTGTTAAAACAAACCTCACTTGCCTTCGCGGCCTTCGCTCTGGACCTGCTGCTCGATGGCAGTCGCTGTGCCTGGCCAGGTTAGTATCGGGCGCTAAACACGCGACCACTCGTCCTGCACCGCATTGCCTGCCAGCGCCAGGGACTCGAGCCGCACCGACTCTCATGAAGTTGGTGTGACAATAAGTTGCAGTCACATGGTAGTTGGTGCGAAATGTGAGCTGAGCCTCCCACCTCCTGCCTGAACATGATTTGGACCCCGGGGGTGAACACTTTTGCCCGAGTCAGTTCCCTATTTCAATATTTTGGTTACAGTGCCCACCACATTTCGTGTTGATGCCAATGTGCCCACTATCGGTGGTGGGCACTGCACAAGCAGCTCCCTGACGTGTCTGGCCATGCTAATATTGACTCAAGAGAGTATGATGCTCACACCAGTTGCTAAAACTGGAAATATATTTCATTCTGCAGCAAATCACAACCTACACCTCAAAAACCCATCCAAATATAACATGTGTTGAAAGAGCTTAACATCTCTCTTTTACACATTTATAGATTAGCTGTGTAATTTATGGTTGTAGGCACTGCAATGCAATCCCTCGCCGAGGTTTAACGCACTCGGTTGGATATTCTCGAGTTCATGGGAGTCCATATTTCACTGGACATCAATCTGCTTCAATTAACTGGTGCCGTTTATTAAATGGGTGCGCTCAGAGTTGTTAACGGAAAATATTTTTCGTAATGCATAATTAGTAGTACTGTCTTAGCAAATTTTCTCTGGTGGCAACCATGGCTCAGTGGGCAGCACTCTCACCTCTGAGTCAGTAGATTGTGGGTTCAATCCCACTCCAGATACCGGAGACCATAATCCAGGCTAACACTCCAGTGCAGTACTGAGGGAGCGCTGCACTGTCAGAGAGGCAGTACTGAGGGAGTGGCGCACTGTTGGAGGAGCAGTACTGAGGGAGCGCCGCACTGTCAGAGAGGCAGTACTGAGGCAGTGCCGCACTGTCGGAGGGGCAGTACTGAGGGAGTGCTGCACTGTCGGAGAGGCAGTACTGAGAGAGTGCTGCACTGTCAGAATGGCAGTACTGAGGGAGTGCTGCACTGTCGGAGGGGTAGTACTGAGGGAGTGCTGCACTGTCGGAGGAGCAGTACTGTTATGTATTAATGCTTGGGGGTCACCAGACACCAGAGGACGTTGCAGTCGGAGGTCATCGGGCTGTACGCATGTGGCATGTATGCTTGGTCACCTGTATATAAGCTGAGTGTCTTTGTCACGGAGGCACTCTCGGGCTGGAATAAAAATGGATCAGGTTGCACCTGAGTGAGTTTACAGTAACCAGACTCTTGGCGGCGAGGTAATTTAAAAACCTTCGCATGCACAATGGACACGGCCGCTTGGAATCCTGGAGAGATTCATGGAGGACGAGGATTGGGCGGATTTTGTCGACTGCCTGGATCAGTATCTTGTGGCCAACAGCATGGAGGCAGAGGCCTACGCAGTTCTCCTCACCGTTTGTGGTCCGAAAATTTATAGCCTCATGAAGAATCTTCTCTCGCCTGTACGTCTGACGGAAAAGGGGTATGAGGAATTGTGTACGTTGGTAACCATCTGAAGCCACAAGAGGGGATCATCATATCACGCTACTGTTTCTACACACATGTTCGTGCTGAGGGCCAGGTCGTGTTCGGGATTTGTTGCCGACCTGCGATGTCTTGCTGAGCCGTGTAAGTTTGGGAACATGCTGGAAGACATGCTGCGTGATGTCTTCGTGATAGGCATCAGCCACGATGTGATCCTCAGGAAGCTGTTGGCTGCAGAGACGCTAGATTTGAAAAAGGCCATCGCGACTGCCCCGGCATGCATGACGATGGATGATAATTTGAGGCAGATATCATCGACGAGTCGGAGTTCCACGGCAAGTACTGTAAACAAGATGGCGTCATTTTACTTACGCAAAACCTGCCGCTGCTCAAAGCGCACCAACTGGTTCGATCCAGATTTCACCCTGTTGGTGTTGTGAGGACAATCATCGGCCTCATCAGTGTCGGTTTAGACAATACTCATGCAATGGATGTTTGAAAGTGGGGCATCTTCACAGGATGTGTCCACAACGGAGCAAGCGTGGTGCGGCTCACCACCTGATTGATGAGGACCAGTTCAGTGATGGCCTGGATACGCAACCCGAGGAGGAAGTGCATGGGCTGTATTTGTTCCTGAGCAAGAGCCAGCCAGTAGTCAGACTGTTTACTGTGGGGTAATTGTGTAATCATGCCTAAGAAAGGTCAAGAAAAATTTGTACGTAAACTTCATAGCACTCATCCTGGTATTTTCATGATGAAGTCCATTGCTAGGTCTCATGTATGGTGGTCTGGAATTGACTCTGATCTGGAATCATGTGTTTATCAGTGCAATACTTGCATGCAGCTAAGTAAAGTACCAGCAGAATCTTCGCTGAGTGTTTGGTCGTGGCCGTCCAAATAATGGTCGAAGATCCACATTGATTTTGCGAGCCCGTTCCTCGGAAAGATGTTTTTTGTCAGAGTAGACGCATATTTTAAGTGGATAGAGTGTGTTATTATGTCATCCAGCACATCTACAGCTACCATTGAGAGCCTTCATATCATGTTTGCTACTCATGGTTTGCCTGACATTGTTGTGAGCGACAATGGATCTTGCTTCACAAGTCTTGAGTTCCAGGCCTTCATGAAACTCAATTGAATCAGACATGTGAGATCAGCTCCATTCAAGCCTGTTTCTAATGGTCAAGCAGAGCATGCTGTTCAAACGATCAAGCAAAGTATGAAACATGTAACTCAGAGCTCACTGCAGAGACGGTTGCCATGTATTTTGCTCAGTTACAGGTCAAGACCTCATACACTTACTGGGGTTCCTCCTGCTGAACTACTGATGAAGAGAAATCTCAAGACCAGGGTTTCTCTTGTTCATCCTGATTTGAATGATCATGTTGAAAACAGACGTCAAAATCAGCAATGATGTTATGATGGTGTTGCTGTGTCACATGACATCTCAGTCAACGATCCGGTTTATGTACTGAACTATGGTCAAGGTCCAAAGTGGATCGCCGGCACTGTTACAGCCAAGGAGGGTAACAGAGTGTTTATTGTCGTGCTCAAGAATGGGCAAACATGCAGGAAACACCTTGACCAGGTTAAACTACTGTAAGATTCCAAAATTCATGGAAACCCCCCAGTGTTTGGACTCACTGAAAAGGAAATTTGATTTGGGACTATTAAGCAGAAAATTTGGGATCCTAAAATGCATATAGAAGAAATCTACAAATTTTAATCAAGTTTGGGATTTTAAAAAGGTGCATGTTGGGTCTGAGAAAAGGGTTGCAAGACCAGGGGTGGGTTCAACCTCTGAAAAGCCAGTTTGGATATTGGAGCTAATCAAGCTGTCTGGGAATATTGGAGCTAATCAAGCTGTTTGGGGATATTGGAGCTAATCAAATTGTTTGGGGAACTGTTTACCCTCAAACCTGCCCCCTAGAAGACATTTACATTTCAACAATCGACCCGAGGAAGTACAGTTTCAGTCCAAACACAGAACCTATCCAACACATGCTTAATGCTAATCACCTTTCCGGCCTGCATAGAAAGCTCGGACCCAGGCAGACAACTCGACACCAGAAACTAACTTTAACAATTGTGACTTGAAACCAAAGGATAATTTCAACAATTGACAAGAGCTTGTCAGCTCAGAAAAGTCTATCAACGCCAGATTAAAACACTTAATCAAGTTTCAGTTAGCTGGGCAGCAAAACTTAAACAAAAGAAACAGTAGATTTGGCGCAAAGATTAAATAGCCTCTCAGAGTATAATTGAAGGCCTATCATACCAAGAGAACTATCTCTATTCTGACCATCACAGGAAGAACTATTCTGACCATCACTTCGGAACAACAAAGTCAACACCAACTGGCTTCAATACGCAGCAGAGGTCTTCTACCATGTCCGGGGTACGGCAAGGCAAACCGGCTATAACCAAAGAACCCCGAAACCGCGAAACAGCCCTAGCTGTCAAAGGAAAGGATCTGGTGAGCATGAATCCCTGGAGCCCTAGAGTTTGACCTAGTTAGAGAGTGAGTGGCAGGTGGGAGGTATTTCTGGCGTGTTTATTAAAGTATTCCCCATCGTTTAGAACCTTTTTTGTAAGATTTTACAGTTTTATTGGAGTGTATTTGTGTTGTTTGCTTTCTTGAATAAAATCCATACCTTCTTTATACAAAACAGTTGCCTGCTGCACTTTATCACACCCTGATTAATAAATCCAGGCTCGAGAACCAGGGAGTGGGAGCAACTCGCAGCCGCTCTGGTCAGGAAGGCAAACTGACAGACCCCCACCCCCTACACTGCAGCACACGGATGAACTGGAACTGAGTGAGAAAGATGCAGTCAGTGACCAACCAACCATTGTTCACTCATCAGAGGACTCTGCTGACATTACTGACTCTGAACCTTCAGTCTCTGATGTGGTCATGACCACTCCCATCAGATCGGCTACTCAGCCCTCAGTCTCAACGGACTCAGAACACTCGCCCAGAGCCAAAGTTGAACTGAGACAATCAACTCGTGAGAGGAAAGCCTCAGACCATCTTCATTTGTAAAAAGACTGTTAAGATTTTAAAAGGGGGATGTTGTTATGTATTAATGCTTGGGGGTCACCAGACACCAGAGGGCGCCGCGGTCGGAGGTCATCGGGCTGTATGCATGTGGCATGTGTGCTTGGTCACCTGTATATAAACTGGGTGTCTTTGTCACGCTGGCACTCTCGGGCTGGAATAAAGATGGATCAGGTTGCACTTGAGTGAGTTTACAGTAACCAGACTCTTGAGTCATTACAAGTACTGAGGGAGCGCTGCACTGTCAGAGGGGCAGTACTGAGGGAGTGCCGCACTGTCGGAGGGGCAGTACTGAGGGAGTGCCGCACTGTCGGAGGGGCAGTACTGTGGGAGCTTCCGCTAAACTGTCAGAGGGGCAGTACTGAGGGAGTGCTGCACTGTCGGAGGGGCAGTGCTGAGGGAGTGCCGCACTGTGGAGGTCCTGTCTTTCGGATGAGATGTTAAACAGAGGCCCCATCTGCCCTCTCAGGTGGATGTAAATGATCCCATGGCACTGTTTCGAAGAAGAGCGGGGGAGTTCTGGTCAATATTTAGCCCTCATCCAACATTATTAAACAGATTGTCTGATCATTATCTCAGTGCTCTTTGTAGGTCCTTGCTGTGCGCAAATTGGTTCCTGCATTTCCTACATTACATTTGGGACATCCTGCGGTTGTGAAAGGAGTTAAATAAATGCAAGTTCTTTCTTGCTTAGTTTAAAGCAATATAGCACATTAGACCGCATGGATGAACGACAACAATTGTACATCCCTGTCTGGCGTAAAAATAAAAAAGGGAAGGTGGCTCAACCGTGGCTATCAAGGGAAATCAGGGATAATATTAAAGCCAAGGAAATGGCATACAAATTGGCCAGAAATAGCAGTGAACCCGGGGACTGGGAGAAATTTAGAACTCAGTAGAGGAGGACAAAGGGTTTGATTAGGGCAGGGAAAATAAAGTACGAGAGGAAGCTTGCAGGGAACATTAAGATGGATTGCAAAAGTTTCTATAGATATGTAAAGAGAAAAAGGTTAGTAAAGACAAACGTAGGTCCCCTGCAGGCAGAATCAGGGGAAGTCATAATGGGGAACAAAGAAATGGCGGACCAATTTAACAAGTACTTTGGTTCGGTATTCACTAAGGAGGACACTAACAACCTTCCGGATATAAAAGTGGTCAGAGGGTCTAGTAAGAAGGAGGAACTGAGGGAAATCCTTATTAGTTGGGAAATTATGTTGGGGAAATTGATGGGATTGAAGGCCGTTAAATCCCAAGGGTCTGATGGACTGCATCCCAGAGTACTTAAGGAGGTGGCCTTGGAAATAGCGGATGCATTGACAGTCATTTTCCAACATTCCATAGACTCTGGATCAGTTCCTATGGAGTGGAGGGTGGCCAATGTAACCCCACTTTTTAAAAAAGGAGGGAGAGAGAAAACAGGGAATTATAGACCGGACAGCCTGACATCGGTAGTGGGTAAAATGATGGAATCAATTATTAAGGATGTCATAGTGGCGTATTTTGGAAAGAGGTGACATGATAGGTCTAAGTCAGCATGGATTTGTGAAAGGGAAATCATGCTTGACAAATCTTCTGGAATTTTTTGAGGATGTTTCCAGTAGAGTGGACAAAGGAGAACCAGTTGATGTGGTGTATTTGGACTTTCAGAAGGCTTTCAACAAGGTCCCACACAAGAGATTAATGTGCAAAGTTAAAGCACATGGGATTGGGGGTAGTGTGCTGACATGGATTGAGAACTGGTTGTCAGATAGGAAGCAAAGAGTAGGAGTAAATGGGTACTTTTCAGAATGGCAGGCAGTGACTAGTGGGGTACCGCAAGGTTCTGTGCTGGGGCCCCAGCTGTTTACATTGTACATTAATGATTTAGATGAGGGGATTAAATGTAGTATTTCGAAATTTGCGGATGACACTAAGTTGGGTGGCAGTGTGAGCTGCGAGGAGGATGCTATGAGGCTGCAGAGTGACTTGGATAGGTTAGGTGAGTGGGCAAATGCATGGCAGATGAAGTATAATGTGGATAAATGTGAGGTTATCCACTTTGCTGGTAAAAACAGAGAGACAGACTATTATCTGAATGGTGACAGATTAGGAAAAGGGGAGGTGCAACAAGACCTGGGTGTCATGGTACATCAGTCATTGAAGGTTGACATGCAGGTACAGCAGGCAGTTAAGAAAGCAAATGGCATGTTGGCCTTCATAGTGAGGGGATTTGAGTACAGGGGCAGGGAGGTGTTACTACAATTGTACAGGGCCTTGGTGAGGCCACACCTGGAGTATTGTGTACAGTTTTGGTCTCCTAACTTGAGGAAGGACATTCTTGCTATTGAGGGAGTGCAGCAAAGGTTCACCAGACTGATTCCCGGGATGGCGGGACTGACATATCAAGAAAGACTGGATCAACTGGGCTTGTATTCACTGGAGTTCCGAAGAATGAGAGGGGATCTCATAGAAACGTTTAAAATTCTGACGGGTTTAGACAAGTTAGATGCAGGAAGAACGTTCCCAATGTTGGGGAAGTCCAGAACCAGGGGTCACAGTCTAAGAATAAGGGGTAAGCCATTTAGGACTGAGATGAGGAGAAACTTCTTCACCCAGAGAGTGGTGAACCTGTGGAATTCTCTACCACCGAAAGTTGTTGAGGCCAATTCACTAAATATATTTAAAAAGGAGTTAGATGTAGTCCTTACTACTAGGAGGAATCAAGGGGTATGGCGAGAAAGCAGGAATGGGGTACTGAAGTTGCATGTTCAGCCATGAACTCATTGAATGGCGGTGCAGGCTCGAAGGGCCGAATGGCCTACTCCTGCACCTATTTTCTATGTTTCTATGTTTCTAGACAGCTGGTAAACTGGCCCGAATTTATTTTTTAAAGGTTTTCCTGATAAATTAATATGTTTACTTATTTTTTATAATATGGTAACATGTGAAAGAAAGAAAGTCTTTCATTTCTATAGCGCCTTTCATAACCTCAGGATATCCCAATGTGCTTTGCAGCCAATTAAGAACTTTTGGAGTGTAGTCACTGTTGTAATGTAGGAAACACTGCAGCTAATTCGCGCACAGCAAGCTCCCACAAACAGCAATGTGATAATGACCAGATAATCTGTTTTATGCTCAATGTCATTTTTACAAATCTTGGGTTATAATACTGTCACCAAAAAGGCTGTGAATGCTTGGGGTCAATTGAAATTGTTATGACTGAGATCGATAGATTTTTGTTGGGTAAGGTTATCAAGGGATGTGGAATAAAGGCGGGTAAATGGGTCTAAGGTACAGATCATCCATGATCTCATAGAATGGTGCAAAATGTTCGATTTCCAAATGGCCTCCTCCTGTCTGCGATCAATCTGAATTTATGGGACCAAAAGTTAAGTTTGACTCAGTTCCTCAGGATGATGGGTTTTGCTCGTCATGTCAGGAAGGAGACAACTAAATGGACTGTTTTCCCATGTCACTCAACAACTAGCGGGGCCAGTGGGGAGTCATGACCCCGCCCCAATCGTTTTATGTTGGTCAACACGATTGGTTGGGTTCCCAGCTCAGCCTTTGCACTCGGCTCAGTCAGCATTTTTCAGTAGCCCACTCAGTCCCCTTCCAACTGAGACGAGGAGGAATTTCTTCTCTCAGAGGGACGTGAATCTGTGGAATTCTCTGCCCCAGAGAGCTGTAGAGGCTGGGTCATTGAATATATTTAAGGTGGAGATGGACAGATTTTTGAACAATGAGGGAGTAAAGTGTTATGGGCAGCGGGCAGGGAAATGGAGCTGAGTCCATGGTCAGATCTTATTGAATGGCGGAGCAGGCTCGAGGGGCCAAATGGCCTACTCCTGCTCCTATTTCTTATGTTCCTGCCAAGCTGGCCAAACCTTGGCATCAACCCCCCCCCCACCCCCACCAACCTCCAGCTGGTCAAACCTCACTCCACCACTGCTCACGAACACCTCCTGTTAATTCCCACAGTGACCATCATCATAGGCAGTCCCTCGGAATCAACGAAGACTTGCTTCCACTTTAAAAGTGTGTTCTCAGGTGACTGTACAGTCCAATGCAGGAATTACAGTCTTTGTCACAGGTGGGACAGACAGTGGTTGAAGGAAAGGGTGGGTGGGGAGTCTGGTTCTCCGCATGCTCCTTCTGTTGTCTATGTTTGGTTTCTTCTTTGGTGCTCGGTGATGTTTGCCTTAGCGAGAACACTGACGTTGGTGTGTCTGTCCTCCCAGGGGATTTGCAGGATCTTGTGGAGGCAGCGCTGGTGGTACTTCTCCAGCACTTTGGTGTCTAATGTATATGGTCCACGTCTCTGAGCCATATAGGAGGGCGAGTATCACTACTGCCCTGTAGAC
Organism: Pristiophorus japonicus; assembly: GCF_044704955.1. Taxonomy (NCBI): domain Eukaryota; kingdom Metazoa; phylum Chordata; class Chondrichthyes; family Pristiophoridae; genus Pristiophorus; species Pristiophorus japonicus. The sequence continues at coordinate 75,868,019 of NC_091989.1, read as the reverse complement.
CATGAGCTTGGTGCCAGATTTGAGGTCTTGGTTTTCAAACACTCTCTTCCTAAGGTGACCGAAGGCTGTGCTGACGCATTGGAGATGTTGTTGGACCTTGTCATCGATGTCTGCCCTTGCTGGTAGTAGCCGCCTGAGGTATGGGAAATGGTCCATGTTGGCCCACATTGATGGTGTCTATGGAGATGTCTACTGCCTGGAAGATCTGAATGGCTTTGAAATGCCTTGTGGAGTGAAAGCTAGTGTGGAAGATGGTGATAGTGGGAAGCATTTCATAGAACTTCAAATATTATTTTGAACAAAAGCACCTTTCCTGATTCAGAAAATGAAAGGAAAAATAAAGCCTATTATTTCTAACTGAGCATCCAAATGCGGTCTGATCTGTGGAGTCTGTGGTTTGATGCTTTTGTAAACAGCTGAAGAATGCAATAATACATTGCCTGGGGACATGTCAATCCATCATTAACCCTCTCATCGTGAAACGTCTCATTAAAGGGCTCTTCTGGATTCACAAAGGCATCCTCATGCACATTTCTCAGGTGTTATTCTGCACATTTAAAGAATGCAATCGGAGAGTTTAATGTGATTTTGCTTTTTAATCAGTTTCAGCTCCACAGTTTTTGGGAATTAGTGACGTGAAGTTTGAGAAACTCGAATTCCATTTTTTCCAGCCTAGCAGCTGTGTGAAGATTGTTTGACATTAATACAATAGAGTGTCTCACAAGTGAGCCATTGTACCATTTGTGCACCTTTGGTTTGGGTACAGTATAACGAGGGCCCAGAGAAGCATCCAGCATAGGCATTCGGCCCATCGTGTTAGTGCCGGCTCTGTGAAAGAGTTCTCCTATTTGTCCCACTCCCTGCTCTTTCCCCATAGCCCTGCAATTGTTTTTTCCTTTTCAAGAATTAATTCAATTCCCTTTTGAAAGTTACCATTGAATTTGTTGTGTCTTTAGATGCTCTGATAATGACTCCACGAGGCAATGTGTTGTATTTGAACTGTAGTGACCTTAGTCCTTTATTGATAACTCCAGAGTGAGGATCACACATGGTCAAGTTTATACTAGGCCAAGCACACCTGTACAAGTAACTTACAAATCTCCCACTGCAGTGCCCTCTGGTGGTGCATCATGTGTTATGGTACCAGCAGTAAACATGTAGGCACATGACATCACTCTCTCCAAGGACCTTAGTGCAAATCGCCTTCCTGCATCGCTCTATCTGGTTGACCCTTCGAGGGTCCTTTCCATTTTGGGTGAGTGGGTGGTGTTTTGTTGGCAGTAGGGGTGCTGGTAGTTACTGTTTGTGCATCCATGACCACTCCATTCTCTCCCCCCCACGTACAGATTGTGTCAGGGGCTCATTATATTCATCTACCTTCAAGTCCAAAAAGAAAGATTTGCATTTGCAGCCTCACAAGTACCTTTGACTGGTGAGGTATATACTTGATATACACTTGGAGTAAGGGCTGGGGTCAGCACTGGTGCGTGAGGACAAACTAATTCCAGAACTGCTGGATGGTGTCCAGGCAGTCTGGTGGTAGCGCGGTGCCCAGTGCTGGCAGTGGGAACCTGGTTGGCTTACGTTGCCTGCTCTAGGGTCTGTTGCTGTTGCTCCTAGCGTCGGGCAGGTTCACAGGTGCCTGTGACCTCCCTGTTCTTTCCTTGTGCCCCGGGCTGTTGCTGCACCCTGAGGAGCAGTCATCTAGCAGTGCACAGGGAACTGCTGACTTGCTAGCCTGGGCATTATTTGGTTTGGGATCCTGGCTGATCCCGATCCCATTTGGGAGAACTGTTGCGAGTGATCCTTCATTCCCGGGTATGGCCTTGGTGGCGATGGGGTCTGGGGGCTGCGCCTTAGCATGGTTTGCTCTTTCAGGCTCATGGCGGTTGGTGCCATCGGGTGCCTGAGAGGTGGAGCCAATCAGGAGCAGGGTATCGATACCGGTGCCGTTGCCCTCCTGAGATCGCTTGCTCTGCAGCTTGTATGCATTGGTTGCTTGTGGCCACACTCCATGGTGCATAACTCTGGTCCCAGGGATGCAGGCTACTACATTGGGTAGCTCGCTGGACCTGTGTGCTCCCGATGGGTGTCTGCCCGCTGCATTGGCTGCATGCAGGTGAAATCCTACATCGCACAACGTTTCATTATTCATTGTAAATAACCTGTAGCTCTAATCGCAATCGCGCAACTTTTCTTTGCTTATTGCATGTACACAACTCTGATCATCAATTGCACATTTTACATCTAACTCATGGTTGCTCTTACATTGATTGAAAATGTGGAACTGCCCCTTTAAGTGTGGTGGATTGCAGGCCTCCTTTAAGAGAGCCTTGCCATCTTTACCCCAATCCTCTTCTCCGTTTGGTGCAATATGTTGCTCCATCAGCGCTGTACCTCGTGGTTTGGACGCCATATTTCTTCCATTCACAATGTTGACTACGGTGATCCTCTTCTCCCCGGGTTCTGCCACCGAAGCTGGGAAGTCGCCTCCGGATCTGATTTTCTTCCTCTGGAGTCCTGCCACTGGAGCCTGGAAGATGCGTTCGGCTTGTCCCAGCTGGATCATCTCCACACAGTCGTGCTGAGTGGTCTGTGTCTCGGGTTCTGTGCTGGTCTGCTCTCTGGTGCCGGGTCCACCCTCAGGTAAGGGCTTGCTTTGCCTCTGAGCGCAGAGGACGCCGATCACTGGAGGGGTGAAATCTTCCCAACTCCAATGGATCTTCTCCATCCACCTTCTTCCGAGTAGCGTTGGTCCATCACCTGCAACAATCCACAGAGGTAACTTGTGCACCGCGCCATCATGGAGTACCTTTACATTCTCACTACCAACAACTGGGATAAGTTCATCGGTGTAGGTGTCCAGCTTTGCCTGAACCAGGACCAACTTGGGTCGTTCAGCTTGATTGTCTCATAGTCTCTCAAAGGCTTCTTGTTTCATTACTGACTGGCTCGCCCCCGTGTCCACTTCCATGAAGACTGGAACGCCGTTTATCTCAACTTCCATTCTCAACGGAGAACACTCGGTGGTGAAGGTAAACATGCTATATACCTCATCGTGGGGCTGGGCTGCCTCTCTGACTATCGCTTCATAATCCGCACTGGATCCATGACCATCTGCAGACTCTTCATCACCACAGTGAGTCATATTTCTTTTACACATTCGCTGGAGGTGCCCTTTGTGCTGCAGCCTTTACACACATAATGGCACTTTAAAATGGTACTGGTGAGCCCTGTGATTCCCTCCACAACGCCAGCATGGAGCTACTCGGTTAGCCCCCCTCGGCGGACTCTGAGTTAAGGGACTCAGGGTCCTGTTCTCTCTTCCCTGAGAAGGTCCACATTCTACTGTCCAGCCTCTAAAAGGCGCCACTCTGTGCACAGTACTTGCCGGGTTTGAGTCCTGAGGATGAGTCATCTGCCGAGAGCTGCAGGTCGAGGTCATGAATGCCTGGCTCACAGAGATGGCCGTCTGCAGTGTGACTGTGGTATCCGCCGACAGTAACTTGTGAAGAAGGCCCTCATGGCTGATTCCAATTACAAAAATATCCCTCAGCGCTTCGTTGAGGTGGTCGCTGAAATCACCCGGTGTCGCCAGCCTCCTGAGGTCTGCAGCATATTTCGCGATTTCCTGGCCCTCGCGCCTTCGGTGGGTATCGAACCGGTTCTGGCTGTGAGGATGCTCTCCTTGGGCTAGAGTTGCTCATGGATCAGGGTTGTGAGCTCCTCGTACTCTTGGTCATTGTCTTCGCTGGTGCCAGCGAGTCCCTGACGAGGCCATAGACGGTGGGCCCACAACTGGTTAGCAGGATAGCTCTGCGCTTATCAGCCAGTGTGGCCGGGTTGTCGCCTGCCAGGTTATTTGCTGTGAAGAAATGTTCTAGCCTCTCCACAAAGGCGTCCAAATCATCACCATCGGCAAACTGCTGCAACATACCAAGGGTAGCCATTTTCACGTGAAGGTCCGTAATCTCGTCACCAATTGTTATGTCTTTAGATACTTTGATAATGACTCCACGAGGCAATATGTTGTACTTGAACTGTAGTGACCTTAGTCCTTTATTGATAACTCCAGAGTGAGGATCACACCTGGTGGCCTGCCTTTTATACTAGGCCAAGCACTCCTGTACAGGTAACCTACAAGTCCCCCACTGCAGTGCCCTCTGGTGGTACATCATGTGTTATGGTACCAGCAGTAAACATGTAGGATACATGACAGAATCTGTTTCCACACCCGTTCAGGCAGCACGTTGCAGATCATAACAACTCGCTGTATAAAAATCATTTCTCCTCATCTCCCCTCGGGTTCTTTTGCCAATTATCTTAAATCTGTGTCTTCTAGATATCGACCCTCCCGCCACTGGGAACAGTTTCTCCTTATTTACTCAATCAAAGCTCTTCATGATTTTGAACCCCTCTATTAAATCTCCTCTTAACCTTGTCTGCTCTGAGGGGAACAACCCCATCTGCTTCAGTCTCTCCACATCACCGAAGGACAAACTGCTTCATCAAGACTGCCCCTTTGCCACGATGGCTAGAGCATCATGACTAAACACTTCTTTCCTCCTCGACCTCCCTCTCCGCCCCTGCCTCAGCTTATCCGCTGCCGAAGCCCTCATCCATGCCTTGGTTACCTCTAGACTTGTCTATTCCAATGCACTCCTGGCCGGCCTCCACAATCTACCCTACGTAAACTAGAGGTGATCCAAAACTCAGTTGCCCATGTCCTAACTCGCACCAAGTCCCGCTCACCCATCACCCCTGTGCTCGCTGATCTACAGTGGCTCCCGGTTAAGCAACACCTCGATTTCAAAATTTTCATCCTTATTTTCAAATCCATCCATGGCCTCGCCCCTCAACCAGGCCAACATCCCCAGCATTGAAGCACTGACCACACTCGACCAGCTCCTTTGGGCGGGCCACATTGTTCACATGCCTGACACAAGACACCTAAAGCCAAGTGAGTAAGTCATTGGCTGATGGACTGGTGAGTATTTAATCTTTTTCTTTTTCTTTTTCTTTTTCTTTTCTTATCATTAGGTAACCTTTGGCATTGTTGCCAAAGTAAGTTCATTTAAGGGTTAAGTCATGGCAGGAGAGCCCAGACACGTGTCATGTTCCTCCTGTGCTATGTGGGAAATCAGGGACGCTTCCAGTGTCCCTGATTACTATGTGTGCAGGAAGTGTGTCCAGCTACAGCTCCTGACAGACCGCATTGTGCCACTGGAGCTGCGCATGGATTCACTCTGGAGCATCCGCGATGCTGAGGATGTTGTGAATAGCATGTTTAGTGAGTTGGTCACACCACAGGCAAAGATTACACAGGCAGATAGGCAATGGGTGACCAGCAGGAAGAGCAGTGGAAGGAAGGTAGTGCAGGGGTCCCCTGTGGTCATCTCCCTCCAAAACAGATATACCGTTTTGGGGACTGTTGAGGGAGATGGCTCATCAGGGGAAGGCAGTAGCAGCCAAGTTCTTGGCACCATGGGTGGCTCTGCTGCACAGGAGGGCAGGAAAAAGAGTGGGAGAGCTATAGTGGTAGGGGATTCTACTGTAAGGGGAATAGATAGGAGTTTCTGCGGCCGCAATCGAGACTCCAGGATGGTATGTTGCCTCCCTGGTGCAAGGGTCAAGGATGACTTGCAGCGGCTGCAGGACATTCTGGAGGGGGAGGGTGAACAGCCAGTTGTTGTGGTGCATATAGGTACCAAGGATATAGGTAAAAAACGGGATGAGGTCCTACAAGCTGAATTTAAGGAGCGAGGAGTTAAATTAAAAAGTAGGACCTCAAAGGTAGTAATTTCAGGATTGCTACCAGGGCCACGTGCGAGTTAAGATGAATATGTGGCTTGAGGAATGGTGCAAGAGGGAGGGATTCAAATTCCTGGAACATTGGAACCGGTTCTGGGGGAGATGGAACCAGTACAAACCGGACGGTCTGCATCTTGGCAGGACCGGAACCGATGTCCTAGGGGGAGTGTTTGCTGGTGCTGTTGGGGAGGGTTTAAACTAATATGGCAGGGGGATGGGAATCTATGCAAGGAGACAGAGGGAAGTAAAATGGGGGCAGAAGCAAAAGGTCGAAAGGAGATAAGGAAAAGTGGAGGGCAGAGAAATCAAAGGCAAAAATCAAAAAAGGGCCACATTACAACATAATTCTAAAAGGACAAAAAAACAAGCCTGAAGGCTCTGTGTCTCACTGCAAGGAGCATTCGTAATAAGGTGGATGAATTAACTGCGCAGATAGCTGTTAACGGATATGATGTAATTGGGATTACGGAGACATGGCTCCAGGGTAACCAAGGCTGGGAATTCAACATCCAGGGGTATTCAATATTCAGGAAGGATAGACAGAAAGAAAAAGGAGGTGGGGTAGCGTTGCTGGTTAAAGAGGAGATTAACGCAATAGTAAGGAAGGACATTAGCTTGGATGATGTGGAATCTGTATGGGTAAAGCTGCGGAATACCAAAGGGCAGAAAACGCAAGTGGGAGTTGTGTACAGACCACCAAACAGTAGTAGTGAGGTTGGGGATGGCATCAAACAGGAAATTAGGGATGCATGCAATAAAGCTACAGTAGTTATCATGGGTGACTTTAATCTACATATAGATTGAGCTAAACAAAATGGTAGCAATACGGTGGAGGAGGATTTCCTGGAGTGTATGAGGGCTGGTTTTCAAGACCAATATGTCGAGGAACCAACTAGAGTGCTGGCCATCCGAGACTGGGTGATGTGTAATGAGAGAGGACTAATTTGCAATCTTATTGTGTGAGGCCCCTTGGGGAAGAGTGACCATAATATGGTAGAATTCTTTATTAAGGTGGACAGTGACACAGTTAATTCAGAGAATAGGGTCCTGAACTTAAGGAAAGGTAACTTCGATGGTATGAGACGTGAATTAGCTAGAATAGACTGGCGAATGATATGTAAAAGGTTGACAGTTGATAGGCAATGGCAGACATTTAAAGATCACATGGATGAACTTCAACAATTGTACATCCCAGTCTGGCGTAAAAATAAAATGGGGAAAGTGCCTCAGCCGTGGCTAACATGAGAAATTATGGATAGTATTTATTCCAAGGAAGAGGCATATAAATTGGTCAGAAAAAGCAGCAAACCTGAGGACTGGGAGAAATTTAGAATTCAGCAGATGACAAAGGGTTTAATTAGGAGAGGGAAAATAGAGTATGAGAGTAAGCTTGCAGGGAACATAAAAACTGACTGCAAAAGCTTCTATAGATATGTGAAGAGAAAAAGATTAGTGAAGAGAAATGTCCCTTGCAGTCAGAATCAGGTGAATTTATAATGGGGAACAAAGAAATGTCAGACCAATTGAACAAATACTTTGGTTCTGTCTTCACGAAGGAAGACACAAGTAACCTTCCGGAAATACTAGGGGACCGAGGGTCTAGCGAGAAGGAGGAACTGAAGGAAATCCTTATTAGTCAGGAAATTGTGTTAGGGAAATTGATGGGATTGAAGGCCGATAAATCCCCAGGGCCTGATAGTCTGCATCCCAGAGTACTTAAGGAAGTGGCCCTAGAAATAGTGGATGCATTGGTGGTCATGTTCCAACATTCTATAGACTCTGGATCAGTTCCTATGGCTTGGAGAGTAGCTAATGTAACCCCACGTTTTAAAAAGGAGGGAGAGAGAAAACAGGGAATTATAGACCGGTCAGCCTGACATCGATGGTGGGGAAAATGTTGGAATCAATTGTTAAAGATGTAATAGCAGCGCATTTAGAAAGCAGTGACAGGATCGGTCCAAGTCAGCATGGATTTATGAAAGGGTCATGCTTGAATTCTGAGGAAGGACATTCTTGCTATTGAGGGAGTGCAGCGAAGGTTCACCTGACTGATTCCCGGGATGGCAGGACTGACATATGAAGAAAGACCGGATTGACTAGGCTTATATTCAATGGAATTTAGAAGAATGAGAGTGGATCTTCTAGAATTTTTTGAGGATGTAACTAGTAGAGTGGACAAGGGAGAACCAGTGGATGTGGTATCTTTGGAACTTTCAAAAGGCTTATGACAAGGTCCCACACAAGAGATTGTTGTGCAAAATTAAAGCACATGGTATTGGGGGTCATGTATTGACGTGGATAGAGAACTGGTTGGCAGACAGGAAGCAAAGAGTAGGAATAAACGGGTCCTTTTCAGAATGGTAGGCAGTGACTAATGGGGTACTGCAAGGTTCAGTGTTAGGACCCCGGCTATTTACAATATACATGAATGATTTAGACAAAGAAATTGAATGTAATATCTCCAGGTTTAGAGATGACACTAAAAGCTGGGTGGCAGTGTGAGCTGTGAGGAGGATGCTAAGAGGCTGCAGGCTGACTTGGACAGGTTAGGTGAGTGGGAAAATGCAAGGCAGGTGCAGTATATTGTATATAAATGTGAGGTTTTCCACTTTGGTGGCAAAAACAGGAAGGCAGAATATTATCTGAATGGTGGCAGATTAGGAAAAGGGGAGGTGCAACGATACCTGGGTGTCATGGTACATCAGTCATTGAAAGTTGGCATGCAGGTACAGCAGACGGTGAAGAAGGCAAATGGCATGTTGGCCTTCATAGCAAGAGGATTTGAGTATAGGAGCAGGGAGGTCTTACTACAGTTGTACAGGGCCTTGGTGAGGCCACACCTTGAATATTGTGTACAGTTTTGGTCTCCTAATCTGAGGAAGGACATTCTTGCTATTGAGGGAGTGCAGCGAAGCTTCACCTGACTGATTCCCGGGATGGCAGGACTGACATATGAAGAAAGATCGGATCGACTAGGCTTATATTCAATGGAATTTAGAAGAATGAGAGTGGATCTCATAGAAACATATAAAATTCTGATGGGATTGGACAGGTTAGATGCAGGAAGAATGTTCCCGATGTTGGGAAAGTCCAGAACCAGGGGTCACAGTCTAAGGATAAGGGGTAAGCCATTTAGGACCGAGATGAGGTGAAACTTCTTCACTCAGAGAATTGTGAACCTATGGAATTCTCTACCACCGAAGGTTGTTGAGGCCAATTCGTTAGATATATTCAAAAGGGAGTTAGATGTAGCCCTTACAGCTAAAGGGATCAAGTGGTATGGAGAGAAAGCAGGAATGGGGTACTAAAGTTGCATGATCAGCCATGATCATATTGAATGGTGGTGCAGTCTCAAATGGCCGAATGGCCTACTCCTGCATCTATTTTCTATGTTTCTATGTTTGTAAAGCAAGTGCTCTACTCGGAACTCCTACATGGCAAGCGAACCCCAGGTGGGCAGAGGAACCGTTACAAGGACACCCTCAAAGCCTCCTTGATAAAGTGCAACATCCCCACCGACACCTGGGAGTCCCTGGCCAGAGACCACCCTAAGTGGAGGAAGAGCATCCGGGAGGGCGTTGAGCACCTCGAGTCTCATTGCTGAGAGCATGCAGAAAACAAGCGCAGGCAGCGGAAGGAGCATGCGGCAAACCAGACTCCCCTCCCACCCTTTCCTTCAACCACTGTCTGTCCCACCTGTGACAGAAACTGTAATTCCTATATTGGACTGTGCAGTCACCTGAGAACTCACTTTTAGAGTGGAAGCAAGTCTTCCTCGATTCCGAGGGACTGCCTGTGGTAATAATGATGATATGATGAATCTCCTCCAACCTCACAACCACCCCCCCCGAGATGTCTGCGCTCCTCTAATTCTGCCCTCTTGAGCATCCCTGATTATAATCGTTCAACCATCGGTGGCCGTGCCTTCTGTTGCCTCGGCCCGAAGCTCTGGAACTCCCTCCCTAAACCTCTCCGCCTCTCTTTCCTCCTTCAAGATGCTCCTTGAAACATACCTCTTTGACCATTCTATTGCTCACATGTGCTAATTTCTACTTATGCAGCTCGGTGTCAAATTTTTATCACATGATACTCCTGTGAAGTGCCTTGGGATGTTTCACTACATTGAAGGTGCTATATAAATATAAGTTGTTGTTGTTTAACCATCCCCACAGCCATGGAATCTCCTGGGAGAGGCAACAAAGCAGAGAAGAAAACAAAATCATTATCGTAAATCTTCCAACTGAGCTGAGATTAATGAAACTTTAGCTTAACTTTGTTTTTGTTTCCTACCAGATTACAAGATTGAATGTAAGATTGAACAGAGGATGGGAGAGACCTCTTCACACGCCAGGCTGTGAGGTGAGGGGCTGAGGCAGGAACTGTCAAGTTTCCAGATTAGATTGAAGAGGGGGGTGAAGGAGAGGAGGGTGAAGGAGAGGGGGATGAGGGAGAGGGGGATGAGAGAGAGGGGGATGAGGGAGAGGGGGATAAGGGAGAGGGGGATAAGCGAGAGGGGGATAAGGAAGAGGGGGTGAGGGAGAGGGAGAGGGGGATGAAGGAGAGGTGTGTGAAGGAGAGGGGGGGTGAGGGAGAGGGGGGTGAGGGAGAGGGGGATGAAGGAGAGGTGTGTGAAGGAGAGGGGGGTGAGGGAGAGGGGGTGAGGGAGAGGGTGTGAGGGAGAGGGGGGTGAGGGAGAGGGGGATGAAGGAGAGGTGTGTGAAGGAGAGGGGGGTGAGGGAGAGGGGGTGAGGGAGAGGGGGATGAGGGAGAGGGGGGTGAGGGAGAGGGGGTTGAAGGCGAGGGGGGTGAGGGAGAGGGGGTGAGGGAGAGGGGGGTGAGGGAGAGGGGGTGAGGGAGAGGGTTGAGGGAGAGGGGGATGAGGGAGAGGGGGTGAGGGAGAGGGGCTGAGGGAGAGGGTTGAGGGAGAGGGGGATGAGGGAGAGGGGGTGAGGGAGAGTGGGATGAGGGAGGGGGGATGAGGGAGAGGGGGGTGAAGTGATATGGGAACAAGACGGGTAAATGTGATGCGAACTATTTGTTTGTGTGGAGGGTAAATGCTGACACGGGCTGGTTGGGTCAAATGTTGTCATTTCTATATATTTTTGTGTGTAATTTACTGCTACAACTGAGCTGGGTTGTAGTCATATTTTTGTGACTGGAATCCTCCTCTGCTATAGCCATTTGGGGCTGGATTTTTGGCGTTTAGAATTGCGGGCGACAATGACGGCGGGGCTGTCCTGATCCCGCCTGGAAACGGTTGTTGGACAGAAAGCGAGGTTCAGTGATCGGGGGATGCAGGATCAGGCATTACCCACCCTGGGCCTGCTCACCCCAGCTGAAAATCGAGGCGTTAAAAATCCTGTACATTTTGCGCATGTGCAGACGCGTTTGAATCTTCCCGGGCGCAGGCGAAACTTTAGGGTGCGGCGATTTCCTCTGGGCATGCGCAGATGCACCGGCCCACGTCGCTGACCGTGGGAGACATGGCACAGCAGGAGGGAAGACAGAGAGCCCTCCGCTTCTCTGCAGCGGCCGCTGGGGCCCTAGTGCCGGCCATTGAGAGCAGGTGGCCTGCACTGCATCTCCTGGGATGAAGGAGGCCCTTGCCAAGGGTGGTGAGGAGGATTTGGAGGGGGGTAGCGCGGCAGGTGTCAGCGGCAGAACTGCCACCCAATGCCATAAGAAGTTTAATGACCTTACGAGGGTCGCAGGGTGAGTACCCGTTATATTGATGCACCCCTGCCATGGTTGCAAGATCACTGTCTCACACAATGTAAAGTCTATGAGGGAGCTGCCCATTCTCTATGTGTTCCAGACCCTGGTCTGGGTTGTTGAAGCCACCTGAGAGCTGGAGGCTCAGTTCACCAGCCATGCCCTGCTCATTCAGGATTCACGCACCCTCTTGTCCCCTAATCATTGTGACCCCTCCTCACACATCCCTTCCACTGAGGATATGCATTGTCCAAACGTGACCCTGAGCTGCTGTGCTCCCTGGCTCTAACCTCCTCCCAGTTTTTCCACATCCTCCGTCACCAGCCACGCAGATTGTACTGAACACATTTGCACTCCGACACAGTGGCAGCTATTCTACTATGGAAGGCACATGTGGCACAAGAGGAGCTGCACACTTGCTCACCCTTCTTGCTCTTATTGCAGGCCAAGTTATCGCATAATCGCCAGGGGCAGCATTGGACCAGAGGCAGAGAGCTAGGACCTCACCGAGGTGGAGCAGCGAGTGTCGGCCATCACAGGCACCCCAGTTGGCGGGGATGCCACGCCCCCTACGGGTAGTGATGGTGTGTCAATGGCCTTTGCGATTGATGTCAGTTCCTTGACCCCTAATATCAATTGGCCTAGCCCCTTTACATATGCATGTCCAATGCCACCTTCCTCTTATCTCACTGCCCCCTCCCCTGCTGCTAACCACACCTCTGTTGCTTTGTGCTCACAGATGACCAGCCAGAAGTGCAGCAGCCTGCCTGTGAGCCATCGACATCTGGGCAAGGGGAGATGATGAGGGAGGGGGGGGACATTGTGCTCCCTGAGCATAAGACCCCATCAGTTCCACCATATGGGGCGACCACGTCGGGGGAGGAGGGTGATTTTGAGGGGTTTGATGACTCTGAGGCTCCCGGCCCCAGTGGCTTACAGCAGAACCTAGCGGGAGGGGAACTTCGGAGGTCAGCTCCCCGGAGGGTGAGTCAGCCCAGGAGTCCCGCTCAGAGCCAGGCAGACGTGGACCTGGACTTGGTGACTGTGTCCAGGGAGAACATGGAAATGCACCGCGAGCTCATGGGTGCATTGGGTTGGGTCCCGCAGAGCAATGACGCACTTGATGTGAGTGTGGCGGAGGCCGCCTCACACATTGCCCATGTATCTGAGGATTCCAGCGAGCCCACTCTTGGCCGCTCACAGAAACAGACAGACTCCGGCAGTGACAGTGGCGTTCCGAAGTGTGTGGCATGGGTGATGTGGCAGCAGCGATCGCATCGCAGGCACAAGCCATGCTGCAACTTGGTGATGTCATGCGGTCGTTGACTGCTGCCGTACTCTCTGTGTTCCCCACTGTCCAATGGGGAAGCGACAGTGCTGAAGCAGGCCAGAAGGTTGTGGTCACACATCGTGCTCTGATGCTGAGGCCCTGCCCCGGGTGAGTGGCAGTGGTCCCCAGGAAATGGAAGGTGCTGTCCTTCCTCAAGATGCAAGATGGCAGCATTCTGGGTCCCACCACTGAATCTCCGACCTTGCACCTAATGCGGTCCACTCCCGATCCATCAGAGACTGCTGCCGCTGATGCTGAGGTGGGGCAGTCCACAGCTGGGCCTTCCAGACCCAGAGTTGGTCCAGGGCGTCCTCGTAGGCCATCTGTACTGTCTGGCCCTCTAACACAGCAGCCCTCAAGCAGCCTTGCTGTAGGCACTGAGGCCTCATTGAGGAGAAGCAGCAGGCGTGGGAGGGGGAGTAAAGGGTAGGCGGGGACAAAGCTCAGGGCAAGTCCGATTAATGTATTAGAGAATGTTGGGGAGATGCTTTGATTTTTCTTTATGCCGGCTATAAATAGTTGCAGTAAATTGATGCACTTCATTGTTGTTGAGTGCGTTGCAATAATACGTTGTATATTGCATGTTTTTTTTGGGGGGGGGAGTGTTTGTTAGTTTGTTCCAGTAAAATGTGACTTTGATCCCTTGCCATTGGTGTCCTGAGCTCACCGGAGATGTGCCTGTGTGGTGGCACACAGCGTGTCCAGTATTAGCTCCATCCCTCAGCTTCCTCCATTCAAGCGAACCGGTCCATTACGAGCTGGCGACGTGTGAGTGTTGGTCCGGTAGCATCTCCACGGTCCTCGCTGGGGTGGCTATCCAATGGGGACCTCGCCAGGCTCCTCTTCATCATCCTCCTCCTCCTGAGGTGGGCCTGTAATCCCCACTGGCAAGGCCTGGCCCCTCATGATAGCCAAGCTGTGCAACATACAACACACCACAATGAATTCAGATACCTGTTGAGGGGAGTATTGAAGGCTGCCTCCAGAGTGGTCCAGGCATCGGAATCGCTGCTTGAGCACCCCTACCGTCTGTTCAATGATGTTGCGGGTGGCTGCATGGCTCTCACTGTAGTGCTGCTCAGCTTCTGTGATGGGGCTACGAAGGCGGGTCATAAGCCACATGGCCAGGCCGTAACCTTTGTCCCCGATCAGCCAGCTGCTCCCTTCCAGTGGTGTCCAAAACAATTGTGACACATTGCACTCACGCAGGATGAAAGCATCATGTGCGCTCCCTGGATAGCGGGCATTCACTGCGAGGATGTGCTGTGTGTGGTCGCACACCAGCTGCACGTTTAGGGAGTGGTATCCCTTTCGGTTTCGGAATACCTCTGCGTTGTCCAATGGTGCTCGCAAGGCCATGTGTGTGCAGTTAATGGTTCCTTGAACCCTCGGGAATCGCGCAATTCTCCCAAACCCACATGCCCGTTCATTCTGGCTCTTCCTGCTCATTGGGAACCTGATGAAGTCCATTCTGTGGGTGTACAGAGCCTTTGTGACATGGCGAATGCAGCAATGTGCAACGTATCGAGGGGCCGCCCATTTAAAACTGAGATGAGGAGAAATTTCTTCTTTCACAGGGTTGTAAATCTGTGGAATTCGCTGCCTCTGAGAGCTGTGGAAGCTGGGACATTTAATAAATTTAAGACAGAAATAGTTTCTTAAACGATAAGGGGATAAGGGATTATGGGGAACGGGGGGGAAGTGGAGCTGAGTCCATGATCAGATCAGCCATGATCTTATTGAATGGCGGAGCAGGCTCAAGGGGCCTTATGGCCGACTCCTGTTCGTATTTCTTATGTTCTTATGTTCTTATGCAGCATATGTCCCCTGCTGCAGCCTACAAGGAGCCGGAGGCATAGAAGGCCATCGCCAGAGTGACCTTCACTGCGATGGGCAGCGAAGTCCTGGTGCCGATGTGAGGCTGCACGTCTGCCTGTAGGAGATGGCATACCTCTGTCAGCACTTCCTTTCGGAAGGGCAGCTTTCTCACACACTGCTCCTCAGAGAGCTGGAAGTCTGAGCGTTACTGCCTGTAAACCCATGGGGGGTAAACCCTCCTCCCCAGATGTCTTTGGCCTCTCCTCATCCATGGGCCGACTTGGCCAACAGCCCTTGTTGTATCCTGACGCCGCCTGGCAATAGCATGGAATGTTGGCTAACTAGTAATACCCCCATTAAATTCTCTCAGTGAAGATGTAAGGACACTGTAATTGTCATGTATTCCACTGTCATTGTAATCCATGTATAAACTGACCTAAGTGGTACACCGTGAGAACACTGACCACTAGGTGGTGAACTTGTGGGAGACACTCCTAACCTGGACTTCCAGGTATAAAAGGGGAAGCTCCACCCATATTCTCCACTTTAGTGCCAGCTAATAAAGGTTACTGGTCACAGAGTGACCTTCTCTCCAGTATGGGCCTCGTGTGCATTTGTACTGTATAGTAAGGATGTACTATTGGCAATGAGAAACTGGGATTTAAACCACGGGAGCATGGCCACTAGCAGCACAGACGAGAGGTACTGTATCGGTGATGATTGGGACAATTTTATTGAGCGACTACAGCAAAGTTTTGTCACTAAGGAATGGCTGGGACAGGATTCGGCCGACAAACGCAGGGCTCATCTCCTGACGGTTTGTGGATCCAGGACGTACTCCCTGATGAAGGGCCTTCTAGCGCCAGAGAAGCCGGCGGACAAGACTTTTGAATAGCTCAGTAAGTTGATCGGGAAACACTTTAAACCAGCGAGCAGCATGCACATGGCGAGACACAGGTTTTACACGCACCGGCGGCGAGAAGGGCAAAGCGTTCCAGACTTCGTGGCAGACCTCCGGTGACTGGCGAGCCTATGTAAGTTCCCAGATGCATGCAGAGTGGAGATGCTGCGAGACTTTTTTATTGAGGGTATTGGGCACGCTGGGGTTTTCGGGAAACTGATTGAGACCAAAGACTTGACCCTGGAAATGGCGGCTTTGATGGCCCAGACATTTATCTCAGGGGAGGAAGAGACCAGAATGATGTTTGACAAAAATCTTGGTTTAAATGCAGCAAATGGACAGGGAGTCAACATTGTTAACGCGGCACACAGTTCTCCAGGCAGACAGGGGCAATCGGACATGCCCCAGCATGTAGTCGAACCCAAAGG
Source organism: Pristiophorus japonicus (assembly GCF_044704955.1). NCBI lineage: Eukaryota > Metazoa > Chordata > Chondrichthyes > Pristiophoridae > Pristiophorus > Pristiophorus japonicus. The sequence goes on along the minus strand of NC_091989.1, from coordinate 75,852,019 downwards.
GGGAATTCAACAGAGACAATGGCTAGCTGAACGGCGATTCATGCCATTGCAAGGGACAATGCGGCCAGTAATGGGGCCATCAATACCTGTCAATGGTACGTTTAAGGACAGTTACAGAGACAGTCAGAGACAATCGACTGGTAATGGACCTTTTGTTTCCAACAACGGCTCATGTTGGAGGTATGGAGGCAAACACACAGCCAGAGCTTGCAGGTATCAGCAATATACCTGCAGAAACTGCAACGTCAGCGGTCACTTTGCGCATATGTGCAGGAAGCCTGCAACCAGGTTGATGTACGAGGAGGATGGGCTCGATGTAAGCCCTACGAGGCCAAATGGGCACTGGGGGAAATCGGCGGAAGCTGAAGTTCAGTGAGTTCATGTGGAGCACATTTACAGTTCGTACACCAGGACACCACCGATAATGATAAAAGTGCTCCTCAATGGCATCCCAGTATCAATGGAGCTAGACACGGGGGACAGTCAGTCCCTGATGAGTATCAAACAGTTCGACAAGTTGTGGGCGTCCAAGGGCAGGAGGCCAAAATTATTGCCGATTGACGCACAGCTACGGACATATACAAAGGAGATAATTCCGGTGCTAGGCAGCGCCACGGTAGCCGTGATCCACAAAGATTCGGAGAACAGATTGCCACTCTGGATTGTCCCGGGGGACGGTCCCGCACTGCTGGGGAGGAGTTGGCTGGCTGTCATGAACTGGAAATGGGGCGATGTCAATGCAATTTCTTCTGTGGAGCGAATATCATGCTCACAGGTCCTGGACAAATTTGACTCACTATTTCAACCCAGCATTGGCACTTTCATGGGGACCAAGGTAGTGATTCACATAAACCCGGACGCCAGGTGAGTACACCACAAGGCCAGAGCGGTGCCGTACGTGATGCGGGAAAAGATAGAATGTGAATTGGACCGCCTGTTGAGGGAAGGCATCATCTCACCAGTCAAATTCAGTGACTGGGCGAGCCCGATTGAGCCGGTGCTCAAGGCGGATGGGTCGGTCAGGATATATGACGATTACAAGGCCATCATCAATTGGGTGTCACTCCAAGACCAATACCCGCTACCGAGAGCGGAGGACCTCTTTGCGACGCTATCCGGTGGCAAACTTTTTTCAAAATTGGATCTGACCTCAGCTTACATGACCCAGGAGCTGGCAAGTGAGTCGAAGAAGCTGACCACCATCACGACACACAAGGGGTTGTTTGAGTACAAGCGATGTCCATTCGGGATTCGCTCGGCCGCCGCGATCTTCCAGCGAAATATGGAAAGTCTTCTCAAGTCGATTCCAAGGACGGTGGTTTTTCAAGATGACATCCTCATCACGGGTTGTGATACTGAAGAACACCTCCACAACCTGGAGGAGGTGCTACACAGACTGGACCGGGTAGGTCTGCGACTGAAAAAGGCGAAGTGAGTCTTCCTAGCTCCAGAGGTAGAATTCCTGGGGATGAGTGTAGCAGCAGACGGGATTAGACCAACAGCGTCCAAAATGGAAGCAATCCAGAGAGCACCCAGACCCCGTAACACGACGGAGCTGCGTTCGTTCCTGGGGCTCCTGAACTATTTTGGTAACTTTCTTCCCAAATTGAGCACGCTGTTAGAGCCACTACACGTGCTCCTATGCAAAGGTCATGAATGGGTCTGGGGGGACAGCCAGGAAAAGGCTTTTGATAGAGCAGGCAACTTGTTATGCTCCAAAAATCTGTTAACGCCAAATGACCCATGTAAGAAACTTGTTTTAATGTGCGATGCGTCATCCTATGGGGTCGGGTGTGTGTTGCAGCATGTTAATGCCAAGGGTCAGTTACAGCCGGTAGCTTATGCCTCCAGAAGTCTGTCCCAGGCAGAAAGGGGCTCCGGGATGATAGAAAAGGAAGTGCTTGCATGTGTACATGCAGTAAAAAAAATGCACCAGTACCTGTTTGGCAGGAAATTTGAGCTGGGGACGGATCATAAACCCCTAACGTCCCTTTTGGCCGACAACAAGGGCATAAATGCGAATGCATCAGCCCACATACAGAGGTGGGCACTCACGTTAGCCGCCTATGACTATACAATTCAGCACAGACCGGGCACTGAAAACTGCGCCGATGCACTCAGCAGGCTCTCACTAGCCACCACCGAGGGGGCAACCGAGCATGCTGCTGAGATGGTCATGGCTGTTGAAGCTATCGAAAGCGAAGACTCACCCGTGACATTAATGATTTAGACGAGGGGATTAAATGTAGTATCTCCAAATTTGCGGATGACACTAAGTTGGGTGGCAGTGTGAGCTGCGAGGAGGATGCTATGAGGCTGCAGAGTGACTTGGATAGGTTAGGTGAGTGGGCAAATGCATGGCAGATGAAGTATAATGTGGATAAATGTGAGATTATCCACTTTGCTGGTAAAAACAGAGAGACAGACTATTATCTGAATGGTGACAGATTAGGAAAAGGGGAGGTGCAACGAGACCTGGGTGTCATAGTACATCAGTCATTGAAGGTTGGCATGCAGGTATAGCAGACGGTTAAGAAAGCAAATGGCATGTTGGGCTTCATAGTGAGGGGATTTGAGTACAGGGGCAGGGAGGTGTTACTACAGTTGTACAGGGCCTTGGTGAGGCCACACCTGGAGTATTGTGTACAGTTTTGGTCTCCTAACTTGAGGAAGGACATTCTTGCTATTGGGGGAGTGCAGCGAAGGTTACCAGACTGATTTTCGGGACGGCGGAACTGACATATCAAGAAAGACTGGATCAACTGGGCTTGTATTCACTGGAGTTCCGAAGAATGAGAGGGGATCTCATCGAAACGTTTAAAGTTCTGATGGGTTTAGACAGGTTAGATGCAGGAAGAATGTTCCCAATGTTAGGGAAGTCCAGAACCAGTGGTCACAGTCTAAGGATAAGGGGTAAGCCATTTAGGACCGAGATGAGGAGAAACTTCTTCACCCAGAACCTGTGGAATTCTCTACCACAGAAAGTTGTTGAGGCCAATTCACTAAATATATTCAAAAAGGAGTTAGATGTAGTCCTTACTACTAGGGGGATCAAGGAGTATGGCGAGAAAGCAGGAATGGGGTACTGAAGTTGCATGTTCAGCCTTGAACTCATTGAATGGCGGTGCAGGCTCGAAGGGCCAAATGGCCTACTCCTGCACCTATTTTCTATGTTTCTATCAAAGTCTGGACGAATAGAGACCCGCTACTGTCTTTAGTCAGAAATGTATCCTGAATGGGGACTGGGCAGCCACATACGGGGCATGCCCTGAGGAATTTAAACCATTTCACAGGCGCAAGAATGAACTCTCGATTCAGGCCGATTGCCTACTATGGGGAAACCGAGTAGTCATGCCCCAGATGGGCAGAGAAGCATTCATCTGAGAACTCCACAATGAGCACCCGGGCATTGTCACGATGAAGGCAATTGCCAGGTCACACGTTTGGTGGCCAGGGATAGATGCAGACCTGGAACTTTGTGTTCGCAGATGCAACACGTGTGCCCAGCTGGGCAATGCCCCCAGGGAAGCCCCCCCAGCCCCTGGTCCTGGCCCGCCAAGCCATGGTCACGCATCCATGTGGACTACGCAGGTCCTTTCATGGGAAAAATGTTTTTGGTTGTAGTAGACGCCTACTCCAAATGGATCGAGTGTGACATTCTCAATTCAAGCACATCCTCTGCCACGGTCGAAAGTCTACAGGCAATGTTCGCTGCCCATGGTCTACCGGATGTCTTGGTCAGCGACCATGTCCCATGCTTTACAAGCATTGAATTCCAGGACTTCATGGCAGGAAATGCCAGAACGGCACCGTTCAAGCCGGCCTCAAACAGCCAGGCGGAACGAGCAGTGCAGATAATCAAACAGGGGATGCTCAGAATCCAAGAGGGTTCTTACAAAGCCGCTTATCATGCCTCCTGTTGGCCAATAGACCCTGACCACACTCGCTCACAGGGGTTCCACCCGCAGAGCTGCTAATGGAAAGGATGCTCAAAACCAGGTTACCCCTCATACACCCCACCATGAAAGAAATTGTTGAGAGCAGGGCGCCGGTCACAATGTGACTACCATGACGGGAATGTGAGGGCGCAATGTATTGATGTCAATGACCCTGTCTTTGTCCTCAACTACACTGCAGGGCCCAAATGGCTCTGCCAAAGAGGGCAATAAGATTCTGGTCGTTAAACTTACCAATGGACAAATCTGCTGCAAACACGTGGATCAAACAAAAAGGAGGTTCAGCAACCCCATAGAAGAAGCAGAGGAAGAACACGATGTAAAGTTCACTCCACCACAGGTGACCGAACACCGGAACCAAGTGGAGGAGAGCCCAGTCACTGTAGGCAGTCCAGACAGGCATGAGGCACCGCAAACAGTAGACACTCAGGCCAGCGCCCAACAACCGGAGCCCCAACTCAGGCGCTCTGCAAGGGAGCGTAAACCACCAGAGAGATCCAACCTGTGATCCCAATAAGACTTTCGGGGGGAGGTGATGTCATGTATTCTACTGTCATTGTAACCCATGTATAAGCTGACCTAAGTTGTACACCGTGAGAACACTGACCACTAGGTGGTGAATTTGTGAGAGACACTCCTAACCTGGACCTTCAGGTATAAAAGGGGAAGCTCCACCCATCTTCTCCACTTCAGTGCTCGCTAATAAAGGTTACTGGTCACAGAGTGACCTTCTCTCTAGTATGGGCCTCGTGTACATTTGTACTGTATAGTAAGGATGTATTAGTAATGGCAGATAAAACTGTCGCTTTAAAGTCAGAGCTTCACGCAGCGTGCTGTGTGCAACTGTTGCAGTCAATGTGACCTGCGATGTTGGAGTCTCCTCCCTCAATTTAAACACATAGCAAATACCGCCTGCTCGACTGTGGGACCGCCTGGTTTTTTAGATGTTTCCTGGGGCGGGCGTTTAATGAGGCGTTAGGGCCGAATGTTCCATCCGGGCGTAAGCGGAGTGTTGCACGGTGATTGACGACATGATCTCAGTGAAACTAGATGGCGAGGCATTACGTTTTTGCACCACCACAAACCATGAGCCGAATTGTCAACCGGGGGGTAAAACTGGCCACCTGCCGTCACACCTTCAGACACGTTTACCACCCCTCAGGAGCGCTAACAGAGACACAAGGGAGACGAAAATCCAGTCCCTCCAGTGTTTTATTGAGAAGCTATGTTCTGACAATTAATGCACCACTGCAGCTTTCCTAACCTGTTACTTTGTTTACAGTTGTACTTTCTGTCTGTTGTGTTGTGAATAAATCCCCACCCTGCAACAGAAACCTACTGCCGAGATTTATACATTTCTGTAAAAGAAATTCTAACACATCCTAAGGACATCACAAAGTACTGTGGGAGTTTTGAAGTATCGCCATTTATGTTCCATAGGCAAATGCCAATTTGTGCATCAGTTGGCACAGGGATTGTAAATCGATTGTCAGCCGTGACTCATTGGTAAGGCACCCGTACATGTTTAAGACAGTGTTTAGTTTTGACAACGCGTAGGATGTAGCTTAAAGTTACAACAGTGGATGTTTCTGAAAGAGCTTTACCTTAATAGGTCAGGCTTAAGGTAGAATTTATTTCTCTTTGCACCATTTATTGTAGAGTTCGGTTTCCAAACTGGGATCTGTGGACACACTGAGCATCTCCAAAGAGGTCCTGAGTCAGGACCACCAAAGGTATGGGCAGGGAGGGAGCCTAGTGATGGCAGAGTGGGAGGTGGAGCAGTGAGGGGAGTCTGCACCAAGGCAGAGTGGGACGCAGCAAGAAGCCCATGCTGGACTTGGCTACGTGTTTAAGTGGACACGCCATGGTTCAGGGAGACCATCGACCCTCACACCATGTGGCTGTATTTCCTCGTGACACCGATGGGAGTGTGGCGGAATGGTTCGGATAAATGCCGAGACATGTAGAGATTCCAACCTCGATTTGGAAATCCCAGCTGGATCCGCCTTGTGAGGGGCAGGAACATCCTTGTAGTGCGAGCCACGTGAGTGGGGCAGAGCTGGGAGTCCCTACCTTGGAGCTTCCTGCTCCCCTGGTCCTTACCAGACTGAAGGCTGGCAGATCGAGAGCGATGAAGTGTATTGGCTCCCACATTGGGGAGGTCTAGGCTGGGGACCTGGTGTGGACCCCTGAAGATGGGGAAAGCAACTAAAGTGCCGGGCTGTGTGCGCTCCGAGAGAGGCCTGCGGGGGGGGGGGGGGGGGCGACTTTGATAAAACACACAAAAACATTCCCAAAACATCGCCCACGCCACCACAACATAAATCGCTGAAAAAAATCGCACTTACCTTCGGAGTACTTTACTGTTCTCATCGCCACCGCGTGGCTGGTCCGCACTGATTTCCCAGGGGGCATTGCGGGCGCACTTCCTGGCGGACCAATCGGGCAAAAGTCCAAACTCTTGCTGATGTCACAGTGAGAGGCGTTGCACACCCAGCGTGACTCTTCCCGATGGTGCTGCTCTGTGTCGGCGCAAAACCCGCCCCGAGGATCGCGGCGGGGTGCTGGATCACCGGCGCCTTTCTCACTGCTCCAGGGCCAAACCCGCAGCGCAACGCACTGGGAAATGCAGCCCTTGGGGTTTTTAAAAACATGAATCGGCCTTTATTGATCATCTGAGGCTCTGCGGAACTGTTGGAGCGGATTTTTGGACATATACTTGACTAGTATACGGGACCAAACATTTGTTTTATTTTCCCCTTTAGTGAATTTTGTAAGGGACAATACTGATGCATTATGCTTTATATAAAAAAAAACAGTTAGACTTCAAGGTATGCTGGCCTTGAGTTATGGAGATAGGAAAGTGAGATAATGAACACTGGAGAGTTAAGTGCTGGGTATGTTTGTTTATACCGGTGCCAAAAGCCTGCACTTGTTTATACTGCCCTGTCACAATGCAGGATGGTTTATATCAAAAGCTTAGCCTTCGATAGTAAAAGCTTTGTAGTGCTAAAGCATGTGATGTAAAGTGACGTAATTTGTAAGATAAAAGAACCTCACTGGAGATACCAATTTGAGAAGTGGTTCAGAGACAGGGGTCTCTAATACTTCTCCCAAAGCTTTGTCTCCGATTTAATAAACCTCTCTTTATATATTATACAGTCTCGGAAATATTTTTCCACAACAAAATGGCGTCACGGGAACAGGATACTGTCCGATCAGACGTGATCACTTAAGACAGTATCTGGAATCTGGTGTTAGAGACTGAAAAGAGAGGTGTACGGGCACGACGGGATAGTGTATAAGATACGAGTAAGTAGATAGCGGGAAGAGGCTGACTAACCAGTTTGAGTTGTCCCTTTAGTAAATAAGGTCGGTGCGGAAGGGAACTGATCACTCCAACCTAGAGCCGAAAACTCTGGTGGTAAGGAAACACGCTAGCTTTGTTGCGAAGACAAAGGGTCTCCACAGAGTAGTCGTGGCCGTGAGTATTACAGAAACAAAGGGAAACGTCCGAGACTGGCGAACATGGAAGGTAAGGAAGGGAATGTAAAACGCGGGCTGCCCGGGTCATTAATTAATTCCTATCATTAATTGTAACTTGCGTAATTAAGTAATGCCATAAAAAAGCTGATAGTGACTATCTTAAGTGACATATAGATCCAGACATAAGCTTTGTTGAATGAAGAGAGACTTTTGTGAGTGTCTATTTTGAATGAAGAGAGTACTCGAGTGATTTTGACTGTGGAATGAATGAAAGCCTGTTTTAAGAAGGTGTGGAGTTGCCTGCCTGTTTTAGCTCCACCCACTTTTTCCAAACAGAGTGAAATGTTTTTTTAACCCTTCGTAGTGTTGTCCTGTATGTGGGAAGTTTAAGAAACTGTGAACCTTATGGTATTACATTTTAAGTTAGAAACGAAGGTGTGAATATATTTGGATGATAAGTTACGGAGCTAGGAAATGCACAAAGGATAGGTTTGTTGAGTAAAAGATAAAAAATACATGGTCCCGGTAGTAAAAAAAAGAGAATTTATTTGACACGCTCACTTACTTGTCGAAAGAAAACATGCAATTGGATTGAAAGACATAAATTTAGTCTAGGAATGAGATAAAGAATGCCTTTTAAAACGCTCCCATTTTCCTTTGTGTAAAACCTTGACACGAAAGCTTCTAGCTCAGTAAAAAAAGAGTTTTAAATTTAGAAATACCTTCAGGGATCAGGTCAAACTCCTGGGCGAGTGGTGAGCTATCTGTGAAGGTGTAAAAGGGACTTTTGAAAAAGGCTAAAACAGTAAGCTTTAGCAGTTTAGAAAAGAAAAAGATAAAGCAGGAAAAGGTCTCTGCCACGGGAACAGGAGGAGGGCAGAAAAGGGGGACTTGCCATAATTGTGGGAAACCGGGCCATTTTGCCAGGGAATGCAAAGGGAAAGGCAGTGAAAAGCAATGTACGTATTGTGGTAAGAAAGGGCACCTGGAAGCGACATGCTACGGTAAAAATGGCTATCCTAATAAGGCAAGGACCCTGTCAGAACAGGAATACCAGAAGTGTCAGGCGTACAAAGCCACCCGGTGATGTCCGGCGGCCCCTGTACAAAGTAAAAAGGAGGGAAGGATATATGTGTCTGCACTAGTAGGGGGCCGACAGTGTGAGATGCTAGTGGACACGGGAGCCTCAATACCCATTACCAATATGCCCCTTCCCGTCACCGACAAGAAGGCTCTGATAAACGGGATAGATGGACGGCCCACACTGGCCTACCTGAGCACCACCCAATTGGTGGAAATTGATAACTTATATATACCCATGAGATTTTACGTATGCAAGAATCGTGAGGGAACAATATTGGGCGGTAAAAATTAAGCGAGCCTGTGGTGATGACTGGAAACATCATTCTCCACACTAAACACACATTGGTAGAAATGTTAAACACAGGAAAACTGAGAACCGTATCTAATATGAGACGGGCAAAGTGGGAAGCAGTCCTCTTAACAACCAACAAAGCGGTAACCATAATTAGGGATGTCGGAAACAACCCCGCAGAAGGTATGATGGGTGAAGGGGAACCCCACTTTTGCGAAGAGGTAGGTGAGGATATAGAAGAGGATAGAATAAAAGACGCCCCCCTTCAAACCGCAGAACAAACCTTGTTTGTGGACGGCTCACGAAAATACGTGGAGTGACTACCTCGTACCGGATGGGCCGTAGTTAACCAGGATTTAGAGACAGTTGAATCAGGGCCAATTAATGGGGGGTCGTCAGCTCAAGTGGCAGAACTGGTAGCCCTTACCCGGGCACTGGAATTATCAGAAAATAAGATTGTTAATATCTATACTGACAGTAGATATGCATTCGGGGTAGTACACGATTATATGACAGCATGGGGGAGAAGGGGTGTTTGCGATGGATAAAGACATAACTTACTAAATACCAGTTGATATCAGCTGTGAAAAAGATATTGGTTTAATTGGAAAAAAAAAAGAATTTGAAGAGCTAAAAAACACTCTCCATTGATAATGACTTTAAATGATTAAAATTAAGTCAGTGCCGCTGGGGCCTGAGACGAACAGATAAGTATTGAGAAACTACACCAGGACACTTCTGAGGAGGAAATAGGTATGTGGACAAAGCAGGGCGCAACGCAAGGGAAGGATAACGTTTGGAGACGAAACGACAAGGTAATGGCGCCTGAATGCATACAGAATACCTTATTGGAGTTGCATCATGGCCTGTCTCATTCAGGATGAGAGGCCATGACTGGGAGTCTTGGGAGAGATTGGTGGTGGAAAGGGATGGGGAGAGATATTGCCAAATATTGCCATCGATGCGTTACGTGCGCACAATATAATCCAGGCAGCCCCATTAAAATTAAAATGGGACACCAGCCCCGTCCACGGGGGCCATGGGAACACGTACAAATTGATTTCACAGGTCCTTTGCCCCCATCCCATGGAACAAGATATTGCCTAGTGATTATAGATCAATTTACCCGGTGGGTGGAAGCTTTCCCCACACGTGATTGCACTGCCTCAACAGTGGCAAAGATATTGACCGAGCAGGTGGTTCCCCGATGGGGAGTGCCTCTTCAAATAGATTCCGACCAAGGCACCCACTTCACCGGGAAAATTGTAAAAACAATATGCCAGCTGATGGGCATAAAACAAAAATTCCACATCCCCAACACCCGCAGAGTTCTGGAATGGTAGAGCGCATGAACCGTACCCTTAAGAACGCCCTGGCAAAGGCCATGAAAGCATCAGGAAAAACGTGGACAGAAGTATTACCCATTATATTGATGAAGTTAAGAGCCACGACAAACCGGACAACCGGATTAACCCCTTATGAACTAATGACAGGAAGGGCGATGCAATTACCAGAGAACATCATAACAGGAGGGGTCTGATGTAGGCCCATTAAAAGACAAAATAAAATGGTATGTTTTGGAACTAAGTACTCAATTAAAAGGGATGCATAAATTAGTTAGGGACAATCAGGAAGAAAGAGACGCGGAAGCAGAGCTTACAAAGCTCCCTGAAGTCCCGTTGGCGGGAAGTCGCGTTATGGTAAGGGTCCTCCCGGGAAAACCGGGGTTTGCCCCAAAAATGGATAGGACCGTATGAGGTTATAATCAGCAAGGACACTTGTGCCTGCATCGATGTTAAAGGGAACGGACAATGGAAGCATCTTAAGGTTTTTGAACCAGCCGTTTAGCACACGTATTAGTTGTTGTTGTTTGTCTATTTACAGATTGACAGCGAGAGATTCTTCAAGCAAGCCATACGGCCATTTTGCCTTTGACTATTTGTTAAATATAGCGTAATAAGATGATGAAACTATATATTGCGATCGGTGCGATTATCATAGTTCGTGTTAGGTCCGGCCTGCTAGCTAGACCGAAACGAGAGTTACATGTGAATACCTTTTTGTACATGTCTTATGTTTATGCGCAAATTGAGAACTTTTCTAGTTGCTGGGTATGTTCGCACATCCCCATACATAGCAAAGGAGGCATCCCTTTGAGGTCAATCTCCCTTAACATTTCGGAAGTAGCGGAGTGGGTAATGCGACAAAATGGTACAGGGGAAGTAAATGATACTTGGAACCAGAGTGGAAAAAAAAATGTGGAGATCGGGGGGTTACCTTTTGGATGCATTGACGGATGGTACCAGCCGGAATACAATAGGTCGGTACGACCCCGTTCCTGGTTTTGACCAACACCTCAGGAGTTGGAAGGCCCACCGCTGACATTTGTTTCACTAGAAACCTGACCGGTGAGGAAACAGGTTTTGTAGCAGGATACTTTAACCTCACCAGGTGGAACATAATAGCCAGCGAAACAACAAACCAGGGGTTCTTTGAAATAGAGGGTTTGAAAAATCAGAAAAGTAGCCAGGACTGGGACCCTAAGATTAGGAGGCGACGGGGGCTGAGAGAGAGATTGGGATCGAATCTAACAGCACACAATGGCACTTATTTTGTGTGCAGGCACAAGGCCTACCCTGGTTGCCTCAGAACTGGAGGGGGTCCTGTTATTTGGGATATGTGGTCCCCTTTTGTCAGACGGGTACGTACTTTAGCAGAAGTACAGACACCAGGTCGACTAAGACGAGATCTTATCCCGGTAGAGAGGCTATTTGGGGTCATGATGCTCCCATTCGGGATAGGACGCACCATGGATGAATTACGTAACCTAGAGAGGGTACTGGAACAGATAGTTAACGACACTGCTGAAGCAATAGAGGGCATAACGGCTGAAATGGTAGCCATACGCACAATGGTACTCCAGAACCGAATGACCCTAGATACCAGCACATGTGCCTTAATTGGAGCTGAATGTTGCACTTACATTCCCGATAATTCAGAAAACATAACCAACCTCGCTGATCACATAAGAAGGGAGGTAAAGAAGTTATCCATAACAGCAGGAGGATCTGGCTGGTTTGAATGGCTGTTAGGGGGATCCTGGGGGTCCTATCTTATGCATGGAGTAATTATTCTCGTTGTAATAATAATTATTTGCTGTCTGATTATCGGGTGTTTTAATATCTGCTGTAAAGTTATGATGGTTCGACTGATGCCAGTAGCCAGTGTAATCACCGAAGAAGAAGCACACCTGATGGAAATACCTGAAGACACCAAGGATGAAGAAACAGACGATGATGACACCGACCACTATCTTTGAAGGGTAGCCTAGAGCTACAGGCAAGGTGGACATACAGAATATCAGGGAAGTAACATACCCCAAAGGACGAATATATGACATCATGCTACTATCATTGTGGTCATCTGGATTTCGTGAACATCCTCCAGGACCAAAAGGGGGAATATTGTTGGAGCGGATTTTTGGACATATACTTGACTAGTATACGGGACCAAACATTTGTTTTATTTTCCCCTTTAATGAATTTTGTAAGGGACAATACTGATGCATTATGCTTTATATAAAAAAAACAGTTAGACTTCAAGGTATGCTGGCCTTGAGTTATAGAGATAGGAAAGTGAGATAATGAACACTGGAGAGTTAAGTGCTGGGTATGTTTGTTTATACCGGTGCCAAAAGCCTGCACTTGTTTATACTGCCCTGTCACAATGCAGGATGGTTTATATCAAAAGCTTAGCCTTCGATAGTAAAAGCTTTGTAGTGCTAAAGCATGTGATGTAAAATGACGTAATTTGTAAGATAAAACAACCTCACTGGAGATACCAATTTGAGAAGTGGTTCAGAGACAGGGGTCTCTAATACTTCTCCCAAAGCTTTGTCTCCGATTTAATAAACCTCTCTTTATATATTATACAGTTTCGGAAATATTTTTCCACAACAGGAACTAAGCAGCAAAGGGAAGATTTTGGACTGGTAAACGGAGCTGTGAAAATCCTCTCCATGTTGCAATGCTTCTGACTGGCCCGCAATGTAAATCCTGCAGGATTCGTTGGTGTAGCTGTCCCCTCTCCCCTTCACCATCGGGCGGTGACCTGCTGCCCAGTGTCCAAGCCGCCCAATTCTCACAACCATTGACAGTGATAGACGCAAGAACCAAGGGAGCTCTGTGTAATGGGCAGGAGAGGGAGTCGCTCCCTCGGGTCAGTGCCCAGACACAGCAGCAGAGAAAGTCCCTCCTTCTGCAGGGACGGGACCGTCACAAATGACTCAATCGTCTCCTTGACATCAGAGGGCTGTTAGGGGTCAGGGAAGAAGTCCGGAGTATTGTTGGGGGGTCGGGAGTGCTGTAAGGTGGGTGGGGGTGGAGTCGGGCCGCGGGGAGACTGGCCGGGCTGGAGGCTGGGGGGGAGATCGGGTGGATTGGAGGCTGGGCTGGGGGGGGGGGAGATCGATCGGGCTGTAGGCTGGAATCAGGGTGGGGGGGGGGGCGGGTGGAGAGAAGGGGAGATCGGCCGGGCTGGAGGTTAGATTTAGAGTCGGGGCCACCTTCTTTAATTCGGTGCATTTAACGTTGGTTTTCCCGAAGGCGATCAGCATTGGCACCTGCTGCCTCAGGTACAAGCCTGCAAGGGGGGAGCAGAAGCAGCCGTTATGACCCTGATTTGCATACGTTAATGGTCGAACACCGGCTTCTGATGTGGGTAAAGGACGGCCTCTCGTTTGGCCTTTACTAAGATGGCGTCTGGTGCAGCCTGCTCCACTCCCACTCCGACCTCCCCATCCTCGGCCTCCTACACTGTTCCAACGAAGCTCAACACAAGCTCGAGGAACAGCAGCTCATCTTTCGTTTAGGCACTTTACAGCCTTCTGGACTCAACATCCAGTTCAACAATTTCAGAGCTTAACCTCTGTCCCCATTTTTTCGGCAGCAGTTTCTGGCAATGCTTATATTGTTGTCATTTACAGCTCCTCGAGGCCCATTTTTTGTTACCTTACTTGTCCCACTACTACCTACTTTGGCCTTGCAGCATTATCGTTTTTTTTTCTCTCCTGCCGTCCACCCTATCACAGACCTTCCCTCTTGTTCTTTCCTCCCTGCCCTTTCCCTGCCTCTGTAATTGCTTAAAACCTGTTACATCTCGAACCTTTTCCAATTCTGATGAAAGGTCACCCACCTGAAATACTAGTTCTGTTTCTCTCTCCACAGATGCTGCCTGACCTGTGGAGTATTTCAGCATTTTGTGCCTAAACCCCATTACTACAGATTGGAGTGCAGCGGCCAGTGTAAATGAGGCGAGATGATTTCATTACCTTTTACTCACAGCAGCAGCACATGAGGATCAGCAATGATTGGTTTCTGTCAGACATTTGCTGCTATTGTTTCTTATATTTATGTGAATTTTATGTTCATAAAATTGTACTTGGAAAACAAACAAACCATGAGTCCCGTTGGTAATAAAATCGCTCTCCCAATTTCCTCGAGCCGAGGCCAATATCATGGCTGTCAGCGAGGATGGGGACATTCCCCGGCCAGTGGGGAGCTGGGATTGGCCCAGGAAGCTGTGGGAACGCGGCTGATTGGACAACACGTGTCAGACTGCAGATTTACAGGGCTCGGGGGCTCCGTTAAAGGTTCTTCTGGTACGTCCTAGTGAGGTGATTGTGTGTCTGAACTAGACAGCAGTGCGCAATGCAATCAGATACTTCAATACACCGTGTAAGCCACCCCATCCAAAATAAACGGGAGGAATTTTAACCTCAAATAACGGACGGGTTGGGTCGGGTGGGAGGTTAAAGAGTTAACAATTGTATCCCGCCTCCAACTCGCCTACTTCCGGTTTTAACAGAGAACAGACGGGGGCCGGGCGACCAATCCGCTCGCAGTGGCGAGTTGGCAGTTTAAATATTATAATGAGGCAGCGTGCCTCATTTTGAAGCTCCATTTTAAATGTAACTCTGGATGGTCAGGTTTCCCGAGCCTCTGGGAACCCGGCAGCTCAAGGAAGGCGAGGACTGCTGGATCCAGAGGGGGTCAGGGCCTTTCCAGTTACCTGTTGGATCCAGTGTCCCTCGTTCGCTCCCCCCCCCCCCCCCAATCCCCGATCCTTCCGAACTCCTCCCGATTTCCTCCCCCCTCCCAGCCTCTGATTCCCCTCCGTCAGCCTCCGATCTCACCCACCCCGGCCTCTGCACCCACCCCCCCAGCCTCCGATCCGCCTCCGTCAGCCTCCGATCTCCCCCACCCTCAGCCTCCGATCCCACACCCCCCAGCCTCTGATCTTCCCCCCCCCCACCGCCCCGAGTCCTTTGATATCTCTCGACCTCCAATCCCACCCTGGCCCGATCGCTGTCCCCTACCATGATCCCCCCTTCTCCCACCCGCAGACAATCCTGGCCTCCAACTCCCTCTCGCGATCCTGGCCCCACCCTCCTTTCTGCTCCACATGACTACCTGCCCGACAGCCTATCAGCCTTTCAGTCTGGCTGGCTGTGGGCTGGAAACAGATAAACATTGTAACTTAGGTCCGGCAGCGCCCTGGGCTCCCCATCCCCCGAGCGCCTCGTCCCCCGGGCTCCCCGTTCCCCGGGCTCCCTCTCCCCCGGGCTCCCTCTCCCCTGGGCTCCCTCTCTCCCGGGCTCCCCAGGCTCCCTCTCCCCCGGGCTCCCCCTCCCCTGGGCTCCCCTTCCCCCGGGCTCCCTCTCCCCCTGGGCTCCCCTTCCCCCGGGCTCCTTCTCCCCCTGGGCTCCCCTTCCCCCGGGCTCCCTCTCCCCCAGGCTCCCTCTCCCCCGGGCTCCCTCTCCCCCGGGCTTCCCCTCCTCCGGGCTCCCCGTCCCCCAGGCTCCCTCTCCCCCGGGCTCCCTCTACCCACGGGCTCACCTTCCCCCGGGCTCCCTCTCCCCCGGACTCCCTCTCCCCCGGGCTCCCTCTCCCCGGCTCCCCCTCCCCCAGGCTCCCTCTCCCCGGGCTCCCCCTCCCCCGGGCTCCCTCCCCCCCGGGCTCTCTCTCCCCCTGAGCTCCCCCTCCCTCGGGCTCCCCCTCCCCCAGGCTCCCCCTCCCCCGGGCTCCCCGACCCCCTGGCGCCCCGTCCCCTGGGCTCCCCCTCTCCCGGGCTCCCCGACCCCCTGGTGCCCCGTCCTCTGGGCTCCCTCTCCCCGGGCTCCCCGCCCCCCTGGGCTCCCCGTGCCCTGGGCTCCCCGTTCCCATTCTAGTCCCCCGTTCTAAGCCCGCCTCCAAGTTAAAATGCTGGCTGTTGTAATGTATTATATTGTGTTGAAACATGCAGGTACAGCAACCAATGAGGAAGGCAAATGCTATGTTGGCCTTTATTACAAGGGGGTTGGAGTATAAGAGTAAGGAAGTTTTACTACAATTGTACAGGGCCTTGGTGAGTACTGTGCACAGTTTCGGTCTCCTTATCTAAGGAAGGATATACTTGCCTTCGAGGGAGTGCAATGAAAGCTCACCAGACTGATTCCTGGGATGAGAGGGTTGTCCAAGAGAAGAGAGTGAGTCGACAAGGCCTATATTCTCTAGAGTTAAGAACAATGAGAGTTGATCTCATTCAAACATATAAAATACTTAAAGAGCTTGACAGGGTCGATGCAGGAGGATGTTTCCTCTGGCTGGGAAGTCTAGAACCAGGGGTCACAGAATAAGGGGTTGGCCTTTTAGGTCTGAAATTTCTTCACTCAGAGAGTTGTGAATTTTTGGAATTGTCTATCCCAACGGCTGTGGATGCTCAGCCGTTGAGTATATTCAAGACAGAGATCGATAGATTTTTGGACACTAAGGAATTAAGGGATTATGTCGATAGTGCAGGAAAGGAGAGTTGATTTAGAAGTTCAGCCATGATCTTATTGAATGGCGGAGCAGGCTTGAAGATAAAATTCACATGGCCTACTCCTGCTCCTATTTCATATGTTCTTATCTTATGCATTACATTGTGTTATATTGTGTTGTGTTGCCTTTAAGCAAAAGCTATGGGCCACAACAACATCCCGACTGTCATGCTCCAGAACTAGCCGCGCCTCTGGCCAAGCTGTTCCAATACAGCTACAACACTGGCATCTACCCAACAATGTGAAAAATTGTCCAGAAATGACCTGCCCACAAAATGCAGGACAAATCCAATCCGGCCAATTATCACCCCATCAGTCTACTCTCAATCATCAGCAAAGTGATGGAAAGTGTCGTCAACAGTGCTATCAAGCGACACTTACCAATAATCTGCTCACCGATGCTCAGTTTGGGTTCTGCCAGGGCCATTCGGCTCCAGACCTCATTACAGCCTTGGTCCAAACATGGACAAAAGTGCTGAATTCCAGAGGTGAGGTGAGAGTGACTGCCCTTGACATTAAGGCAGCATTTGACCAAGTGTGGCATCAAGGAGCCCTAGTAAAACTGAAGTCAATGGGAATCAGGGGGAAAACTCTCCACTGGCTGGAATCATACCCAGCACAAAGGAAGATGGTTGTGGTGGTTGGAGGCCAATCATCACAGCCCCAGGACATCGCTGCAGGAGTTCCTCAGGTCAGTGTCCTAGGCCCAACCATCTTCAGCTGCTTCATCAATAATAAGGTCAGAAGTGGGGATGTTCACTGATGACTGCACAGTGTTCAGATAATGAAGCAGTCCATGCCCACATGCAGCAAAACCTGGACGACCTGGGCTGATAAATGGCAAGTAACATTCGCACCACACAAGTGTCAGGCAATGACCATCTCCAACAAGCGAGAGTCTAATCACTGTTCCTTGACATTCAACGGCATTACCATCACCGAATCCCCCACCATCAACATCCTGGGGGTCACCATTGACCAGAAACTTAACTGGACCAGCCACATAAATACTGTAACCACAAAAGCAGATCAGAGTCTGGGTATTCTGCGGCGAGTGTCTCACCTCCTGACTCCCCAAAGCCTTTCCACCATCTACAAGGCACAAGTCAGGAGTTGCCTGGATGAGTGCAGCTCCAACAACACGCAAAAAGCTCGACACAAAGCAGCCTACTTGATTGGCACCCCATCCACCACCTTAAACATTCACTCCCTCCACCACCGGCGCACCGTGGCTGCAGTGTGTACCATCTACAAGATGCACTGCAGCAACTCACCAAGGCTTCTTCGGCAGCACCTCCCAAACCCACGACCTCTACCAATGAGAATGACAAGGATAGCAGGCGCATGGGAACACCACCTTCTCCACATTCCCCTCCAAGTCACACACCGTCCTGACTTGGAAATATATCAGAATAGTAAAAGGGGAGGTGCAAGGAGACCTGGGTGTCATGGTACATCAGTCATTGAAGGTAGGCATGCAGGTACAGCAGGCAGTGAAGAAAGCAAATGGCATGTTGGCCTTCACAGTGAGGGGATTTGAGTATAGGAATAGGGCGGTCTTACTGCAGTTTGGTGAGACCACACCTTGAGTATTGTGTACAGTTTTGGTCTCCTAATCTGAGGAAGGACGTGCTTGTTATTGAGGGAGTGTAGCGAAGGTTCACCAGACTGATTCCCGGGATGGCAGGACTGACATATGAAGAAAGACTGGATCGACTAGGCTTATACTCACTGGAATTTAGAAGAATGAGAGGGGATCTCATAGAAACTTATAAAATTCTGATGGGACTGGACAGGTTAGATGTAGGTAGAATGTTCCCATGTTGGGGATGTCCAGAACCAGGGGTCACAGTCTAAAGATAAGGGGTAAGCGATCTAGGATCGAGATGAGGAGAAACCTTTTCACCCAGAGAATTGTGAACCTGTGGAATTCTCTACCACAGAAAGTTGTTGAGTCCAGTTCGTTGGACATATTCAAAAGGGAGTTAGATGTGGCCCTTACGGCTAAAGGGATCAACGGGTATGGAGAAAAGGCGGGAGTGGGGTACTGAGGTTGCATGATCAGCCATGATCATATTGAATGGCGGTGCAGGCTTGAAGGGCCGAATGGCCTGCTCCTGCACCTATTTTCTATGTTTCTATGTTCCTTCATCATCGCTGGGTCAAAATCCTGGAACTCCCTCGCTAACAGCACTGTGGGAGCACCTTCACCACACGGACTGTAGCGGTTCAAGAAGGCGGCTCACCATCACCTTCTCAAGGGGCAATTAGGGATGGGCAATAAATACTTGCCTTGTCATTGACGGCCACATCTCAGAAACGAATAAAACAAATTGTATTGTGTTGTGTTGTATTGTAATAACAGAGAGTTGCTATCTGCAGAAATATTAACAAATGCGTTCAGGTTAGAAGGATATTTCCGTTCTTGTGATTAACTAATTTTGAAGCCTTTGGTTGGCACTGTCTCAATCTGTTGCAACTGGAAATAAGTAATTGGATGTTCTAAAGATCACAGATCTCCTGAAGATGTCAGAAAGACAGAACAGTTAATACATTATCAACAAACTTCACGTACATAGCTGCATTTTTTGAAGCTGAGATCCCATGTCTGGTTAGTAAATCTTAATTTAAAAATACTTAAATAGGGTATAATAAATCAAAAGCATTCATAACATTTTCTAGTGATCAAGGACAAAGGGGGACCAGGAATAAAGGTTCTCAATTGGGATAAAGCCAATTTTGCTGAGCTGAGAGGTGATTTAATCATAGTGGACTGGGAACGGCTACTTGATGGTAAATCAGTGTCAGAGCAGTGGGAGGCATTCAAGGAGGCGATCCTGAGGGTTCAGAGCAAGTATGTTCCCATAAAGAAAAAGGGTGGGACTAACAAATTTAGAGCCCCTTGGATGTCATAGAGAGAGAAAATATATTAAGGGGCTTAGCAGCTTTGAAAGTGGCTAAATCCCCGGCCCCGGATGAAATGTATCCCAGGCTGTTAAGAGAAGCAAAAGAGGAAATAGCAGAGGCTCTGACCATCATTTTCCAATCCTCTCTGGCTACATGTGGTGCCAGAGGACTGGAGGACTGATAATGTTGTACCTTTGTTTAAAAAGGGAGAAAGGGATAGACCGAGTAATTACAGACCAGTCAGCCTAACCTCGGTGGTGGGAAAATTATTGGAAAAAGTCCTGAGGGATAGGATAAATCTTCATTTGGAAAGCTATGGACATCAAGGACAGTCAGCATGGATTTGTTAAGGGAAGGTTGTGTCTGACTAACTTGATTGAATTTTTTGAGGAGGTAATCAGGAGGGTAGATGAGGGCAGTGCATATGATGTAGTGTATATGGATTTTTAGCAAAGCTTTTGATAAGGTCCCACATAGCAGACTGATCATGAAAGTAAAACTCCATGGGATCCAGAGCAAAGTGGTAAGTTGGATCCAAAATTGGCTCGGAGGCAGGAAGCAAAGGGTAATGGTTGATGGGTGTTTTTGTGACTGGAAGGCTGTATCCAGTGGGGTTCTGCAGGGCTCAGAGCTGGGTCCCTTGATTTTTGTGGTATATATCAATGACTTGGACTTGAATGTTGGGAGTATGATTAAGAAGTTTGCAGGTTAAACTAAAATCGGCCGTGTGGTTGATACTGAAGAAGAAAGCTGCGGACTGCAGGAAGATATCAATGTAATGATCAGGTGGGCAGAACAGGGGCAAATGGAATTCAATCCGGAGAAATGTGAGGTAATGCATTTGGGAAGGGCTAACAAGACAAGGGAATACACATTAAATGATAGGACACTGAAGTGTAGAGGAACAAAGGGACCTTGGAGTGCATGTCCACAGATCTATGAAGGTAGCAGGATAGGTAGATCAGGTGGTTAAGAAGGCATATGGAATACTTGTCTTTATTAGCCAAGGCATGGAATACAAGAGCAGGGAGGTTATGCTTGAACTGCATAAAACACTGGTTAGGCCGCAGCTAGAGTACTGTGTGCAGTTCTGGTCACCATATTACAGGAAAGCTGTGATTGCACTGGAAAGGATGCAGAGGAGATTTATAAGAATGTTTCCCGGACTGGAAAATTTTGGCGATGAGGAAAGATTGCAGATGCTGAGTCTGTTTTCTTTGGAACAGAGGAGGCTGAGCGGTGACCTGATTGAGGTGTATAAAATTATGAGGGGCCTGGATAGAGTGGATAGTAAACATAGAAACATAGAAACATAGAAAATAGGTGCAGGAGCAGGCCTTTCGGCCCTTCAAGCCTGCACCACCATTCAATATGATCATGGCTGATCATGCAACTTCAGTACCCCATTCCTGCGTTCTCTCCATACCCCTTGATCCCTTTAGCCATAAGGGCCACATCTAACTCCATTTTGAATATATCTAACAAACTGTCCTCAACAACTTTCTGTGGTAGCGAATTCCACAGGTTCACCACTCTCTGAATGAAGAAGTTTCTCCTCATCTTAGTCCTAAATGGTTTACCCCTTATCCTTAGACTGTGACCTCTGGTTCTGGACTTCCCCAACATCAGGAACATTCTTCCTGCATCTAACCTGTCCAATCCCTTCAGAATTTTTGTTTCTCTGAGATCCCCTCTCATTCTTCAAAATTCCAGTGAATATAAGCCTAGTCGATCCAGTCTTTCTTCATATGTCAGTCCTGCCATCTCGGGAATCAGTCTAGTGAACCTTCGCTGCAGTCCCTCAATAGCAAGAATGTCCTTCCTCAGATTAGGAGACCAAAACGGTACACAATATTCAGGCCTCACCAAGGTCCTGCACAACTGCAGTAAGACCACCTTGCTCCTATACTAAAATCCTCTCGTTATGAAGGCCAACATACCATTTGCCTTCTTCACTGCCTGCTGTACCTGCATGCCAACTTTCAATGACTGATGTACCATGACACCCAGGTCTCGTTGCACCTCCCCTTTTCCTAATCTTACCATTCAGATAATATTCTGCCTTCCTGTTTTTGCCATAAAAGTGGATAACCTCACATTTATCTACATTATACTGCATCTGCCATGCATTTGCCCACTCACCTAACCTGTCCAAGTCACCCTGCAGCCTCTTAGCATTCTCCTCACAGATCACACTGCCACCCAGCTTAGTGTTATCTGCAAGCTTCGAGATATTACATTCAATTCCTTCATCTCAATCATTATTGTACATTGTAAATAGCTGGGGTCCCAGCACTGAACCTTGCGGTACCCCACTAGTCACTGCCTGCCATTCTGAAAAGGACCCATTTATTCCTACTCTTTGCTTCCTGTCTGCCAACCAGTTCTCTATCCACATCAATACATTACCCCCAATACCATGTGCTTTAATTCTGCACACTATTCTCTTGTGTGGGACCTTGTCAAAAGCCTTTTGAAAGTCCAAATACACCACATCCACTGGTTCTCCCTTGTCCACTCTACTAGTTACATCCTCAAAAAATTCTAGAAGATTTGTCAAGCATGATTTCACTTTCATAAATCCATGCTGACTTGTTTCCCTTGGCAGAGGGGTCAACAACCAGGGGGAATAGATTTAAAGTAATTGGGGGGAGGTGTAGAGGGGATTTGAGGGGAAATTTCTTCATGCAGAGGGTGGTGGGGGTCTGGAACTCGCTGCCTGAAAGGGTGGTAGAGGCAGAAAGCCTCACCACATTTAAAAAATACTTGGATGTGCACTTAAAGTGGTGTAACCTACAGGGCTATGGACCAAGAGCTGGAAAGTGGGATTAGGCTGGATAGCTCTTGGTCGGCTGGTGCGGACACAATGGGCTGAAAGGGTCTCCTTCCGTGCTGTAAATTTCTCTGATTCTCTGATTCTAAAATTGCATAAAATCTCTATTTACTTTCTAAAGCTAATGAATGTTAAATAATTCTATCCACAATCTGAGCTTCAGTGTGTGAACTAGAAATGTCACATTACACCCAGCGACTATGAATGGGCAGAATCCAGCCCATAATATCTGTATATGCAAATTAATTTCAGTTGCTTTTATTTGAAATGGGAAGGGACTGGGGGACAATGTGCTTATGTAATACATGAATGTAGAAAGGGCCATTCAGCCTATAGAGCCTTATTCCTATAAACCACCATCACCAATCTACTCTATCTTGCTCTCTCCACCCTTTTCTGTTTTATCTCCCAGGAAGGTTTGCAGAAACTGTGTCTGACCCTCAAATGTAATCCAGCAGAATTGCAGAATATTTCTTTCCCCACTATTGAAGATGTGAAGATGAAGAGTATAATGTTGGAAAGTGTGAGGTCATGCACTTTGGCAAAAAAGATCAAAGAGCAAGTTATTATTTAAATGGAGAAGGATTGCAAAGTGCTGCAGTACAGCAGGACCTGGGGGTCCTTGAGCATGAAACACAAAAGGTTAGTATGCAGGTACAGCAAGTGATCAGGAAGGCAAATGGAATCTTGGTCTTTATTGCAAAGGGGATGGAGTATAAAAGCAGGGAAGTCTTGCTATAATTATACAAGGTATTGGTGAGGCCACACCTGGAATACTGTGTGCAGTTTTGATTTCCATATTTACAAAAGGATATATTTGCTTTGGAGGCAGTTCAGAGAAGGTTCACTAGGTTGATTACGGACATGATGGGGTTGACATATGAGGAAAGGTTGAATAGGTTGAGCCTCTACTCATTGGAATTCAGAAGAATGAGAGGTGATCTTATTGAAACGTATAAGATTATGAGGGGGCTTGACAAGGTGGTTGCAGAGAGGATGTTTCCACTGGTGGAGGAGACTAGAACTAGGGGGCATGATCTTAGAATAAGGGGCTGCCCATTTAAAACAGAGATGAGGAGACATTTCTTCTCTCAGAGGGTTGTAAATCTGTGGAATTCGCTGCTCAGAGAGCTGTGGAAGCTGGGACATTGAATAAATTTAAGACAGAAATAGACAGTTTCTTAAATGATAAGGAGATTATGGGTTATGGGGAGCAGGCGGGGAAGTGGAGCTGAGTCCATGATCAGATCAGCCATGATCTTATTGAATGGCGGAGCAGGCTCGAGGGGCCAAATGGCCGGCTCCTGCTCCTATTTCTTATGTTTTTATGACATGATCTCTGCGGCTGACACCTGACTTCTTTTGGGTGGGTTCATCGCCTTAGTTTGGTCACCTCGGCTCTGTGCAAAATACTTATCCCATGAAGAAAGAAGTGCCTACGGATGAGCTATTAGATGAAGTTGTGAGTGCGTTATGCTCATATCCTGAACTAGTGTCTGCCATTGTCCTTGGTCCATCCTTATACTTTATTTAACAAGCCACACTTAACAGGTTTTAACAGGAAGCACTCAACACCCCAGGCAGAATGAGCTCATGTTAGTCAGAGGTCGTCATAGAGATAAAGTGATGAGCAGAATTAAATATCCATTTTGTACCTTTTAAAAGCTCTTACAAATCCCTGAATATTCCTATTATTTGTGTGTAATTTGTTTGGTTATTATGTTAGCCTTTGTTTAGGGGTAACACTCTAGTCCCTGAGTCAGAAGGTTGCGGGTTCAAGCCCCACTCCAAAACCTTGAGCACGTAACCTAGGCTGACACTCCAGTGCGGTACTGTCTGACATTAAACCACCCTCTCAGGTGGACGGAAAAGATGTCACGGCACTATTTTGAAGCAGACCAAGGGAGTTCTCCCCAGTGTCCTGGTCAACCTATATTCCTCAACCAACATTATTAAAATGGATTATCTGGTCATGGTCTCATTGGTGTTTGTGGGACCTTGCTGTGCGCAGATTGGCTGCCGTGTTTCCCTAGATTGCAACAGTGACTACGCTTCAAAAACACTTCATTGGACGTGCTGAGGTTGTGAATGGCGCAGTACAGATAGGAGTCTTGTCTTCCTTGAATGTGACTGACTCATTTTCACCAACAACGTTTTGTTGACCTTTGACTCCGGTAGGATATGAATTGTTCGCAGCATGTTGTGAATCTATCCGTTACTCAGCACTGAGATAGAGTTACATACATTGTGTAAATACACTGTTAGCAGATGAACAATGTAAAAATGACCCCATTACTGTTCATTTACAGTACCAGTCCTCATTTCTTAGCTCCATTTGGGTGCCTTTGATCTTTTGTGTGCCGTCTGTGTATAGAAATTAATGTTCAAAAGGAAAACAGGTTTCACTGATGTAGACGTATCTTTGAGTGTGAATTATATTTTATTTCAGATTTCAATATGATGGCTGAATAGGGCTGTTGTTACTGATACTGAGAACATCTGTAGACTTCTTTGAATTAGAGTCTTTGGGGTAACAAAGGGCACTTACACACACCACTGTAGGCCGGCAAACCTCGTCCCAAGTGCCCAAAGTCCAGTGAATCAAATGACTTTCATCAAAGTTAATCTCAACTAAAAAGCTCTCTTTGATGGAATTAACACTTCAAAACTCCTCATTAGTATCACACACCGCCCCCTCATCTGTTCAATTTGTCCCATTCTGACCTCTCTGCTCATTGCCTGCTACACTGTTCTAGTGAAGCGCATCGAGATTTCTGTCTCAGTTTAATGTTACCCACACCAGGATTATTCAGAAATGCCAGTTGAAGAGGGTTCATAACAGGGTGATTGAAGTCTGCAGTCGGCAGGTTGGTGCTGCGCTGGCACACTCTGTAGTACTACAATTGTTATCTTGCTTCTACGTTAAGTTACTTGGCTCAGTGGTAGGCCTCGTACCTCTAAGTTAGGTGGTCATAGGTTCAAGTTCCACTGCAGAACTTGAGTCCATAACTTAGGCTGAGGTATAGAATCATAAAATCATAGAAATTTACAGCACAGAAGGAGGAAATTTGGCCCATTGTGTCCGCGCTGGCCGACAAAGAGCTATTCAGCCGAATCCCACTTTCCAGCTCTTGGTCCGTAGCCCTGTAGGTTATGGCACTTCAGGTGCACATCAAGTACTTTTTAAATGTGGTGCGGGTTTCTGCCTCTACCACCCTTTCAGGCAGTGAGTTCCAGACCCCCACCATCTTCTGAGTGAAGAAATTTCCCCTCAAATCCCCTCTAATCCGCCTACCAATTACTTTAAATCTATGCCCCCTGGTTGTTGAGCCCTCTAAGGGAAATAGGTCCATCCTATCCACTCTATCTAGGCCCCTCATAATTTTATACACCTCAATAAGGTCTTCTCTCAGCCTCCTCTGTTCCAAAGAAAATAACCCCAGCCTATCCAATCTTTCCTCATAGCTAAAATTCTCCAGTCCAGGCAACATCCTCGTAAATCTCCTCTGTACCCTCTCTAGTGCAATCACATCTTTCTTGTAATGCGGTGACCAGAACTGCACGCAGTACTCTAGCTGTGGCCGAACTGGTGTTTTATACAGTTCAAGTATAACCTCTCTGCTCTTGTATTTTATGTCTCGGCTAATAAAGGCAAGTATTCCCTATGCCTTCTTAAACACCTTATCTACCTGGCCTGCTACCTTCAGGCATCGTGATCAGTCTGCCATGTGGGACCTTCTCGAAAGCCTCTAAGGTCCCTTTGTTCCTCTACACTTCTCAGTGTCCTACCATTTAATGTGTATTCCCTTGTCTTGTTAGCCCTCCCCAAGTGCATTACCTCACACTTCTCCGGATTGAATTCCATTTGCCACTGTTCTGCCCACCTGACCAGTGCATTGATATCTTCCTGCAGTCTACAGCTTTCTTATTTATTATCAACCACATGGCCAGTTTTTGTATCATCTGCAAACTTCTTAATCATACCCCCTACATTCAAGTCTAAATCATTGATATATACCACAAAAAGCAAGGGACCTAATACTGAGCCCCGAGGAACCCCCTGGAAATGGCCTTCCAGTCACAGAAACACCCATCGACCCTTTGCTTCCTGCCTTTGACCCAATGTTGGACTGAACTTGTCACTTTGCCCTGGATCGCTTGGACTTTTACTTTTGTGATCAGTCTGCCATGTGGGACCTTATCAAAAGCTTTGCTAAAATCCATATACACCACATCAAATGCACTACCCTCATCCACCCTCCTGGTTACCTCCTCAAAAAATTCAATCAAGTTAGTCAGACATGACCTTCCCTTAACAAATCCATGCTGACTGTCCCTGATTAATCAGTGTCTTTCTAAATGAAGATTTATCCTGTCCATCAGGATTTTTTCCAATAATTTTCCCACCACTGAGGTTGGGCTGACTGGCCTGTAATTAATCGGTCTATTCCTTTCTCCCTTTTTAATCAAATATACCACATTAGCAGTCCTCCAGTCCTCTGGCACCACACCTGAGGATTGGAAAATGATGGTCAGAGCCTCTGCTATTTCCTCTCTTGCTTCTCTTAACAGCCTGGGATACATTTCATTTGGGCCTGGGGATTTATCCATTTTCAAAGATGCTAAACCCCTTTAATACTTCCTCTCTCATTATGTTTATTTTATCTAATATTTCATACTCCTCCTCGATAGCAATGTCTGCATCGCCCCTCTCTTTTGTGAAAACAGACGCAAAGTATTCATCAAGAACCATACCCAGGTCTTCCGCCTCCACACACCGATTACCTTTATGGTCTCCAATAGGCCCTACTCTTTTTTTAGTTATCCTCTTGTTCTTAACGTATTTATAAAATATCTTTGGGGTTTCCTTGATTTTGCTTGGCAAAATGTTTTCATGCTCTCTCTTTGCTTCCTAATTTCCTTTTTAATTTCACCCCTGCACTTTCTGTACTCCTCTCGGGTTTCTGCAGTATTGAGCCCTCGATATTAATCCTGCCACGTATGCCCCTTGACATGCAATGTAGTACTGAAAGGGTGGGACCTTTTTGATGAGACATTAAACCAAGACCCCATCTGCTTGCCCAGATGGATATAAAAGGTCCCGTGACATTGTTTTTTAAGAGCAAGGAATTCTCCTGGTGTCTTGGCCACTATTCATCCCTCAACCAACATCACTAAAAATAGATTAACCATTTATTTCGGAATTGGAAACATAATTTCGGCTGCCCTCTCAAGGGAACTTAAAAGATCCCATGGCACTATTTTGACGAAGAGGAAGGGAGTTATCCCTGGTGTCCTGACCAATATTTATTCCACAATCAACATTGAAAAGAGAGATTATCTGGTCGTTATCACATTGCTGTTTGTGGGAGCTTGCTGTGCGCAAGTTGGCTGTCGTATTTCTCACATTATAACAGTGACTACACTTCAAAAGTATTTCATTGGCTGTAAAGCACTTTGGGACGTCCTGAGGTTGTGAAGGGCGCTATAGAAATGCAAGTCTTTACATTAGTCCATTAGTCTCTTTCTATTAGCCCTGTCCCACCCCTTCATAATTTGAACACTTCCATCAAATCTCCCTATGACACGTTGTGTTTTAATGAGAACAGTCCCATTTACCCTGCATAGGTCTGATTAAAAACCTTCTGACATCTTGATGGTTATCCTGCACAAGGAAATAGCTCATGTCCATTTCAGACTGAAAAGAGCAGGGTTGGGATTTTGCCAATTTAACATTATTTATCTATAGCTAGTCACTAAGAATGGTTTGTAATTAAGTTTATTAGAAAAAGAACTTGAGAATAAAAAGAACTTGAAAGTAAAGCAGCTCTTCATGCTGTTCCTCCTTGTCGAACAGGCTCATTAAGAATGATTGATCGTGAGAATATTTCAAGATCAAAACGCCTGCTAGTTTTCCCAATACACACTGCACCATATGAAATTACTCAGTCACAAGACCTTTCTAAAGGTCTCACATGATGTTGGTTAATTATGACTGAATGAATTGTTAGTTTTGAAC
This sequence comes from Pristiophorus japonicus, assembly GCF_044704955.1. Lineage (NCBI taxonomy): Eukaryota > Metazoa > Chordata > Chondrichthyes > Pristiophoridae > Pristiophorus > Pristiophorus japonicus. Next base: position 75,823,585 of record NC_091989.1, on the reverse strand, counting down.
CAATGATTAGATCTGTAAACAAGCTTCTACATGCAGCAAAGTTTTGTTGCTTCAAGAAATTCTTAATGCAAGTATTGTCTAGAATTACATGCTGTACCCTCATAAAGTTGTACTGTAATATAGCGCTGCCTGTCAGTGGGGGGAATGGTTCAGCAAGCACCGAGAATGGGGAGGAAGGAGAGCTGAGACCAGCATAGTGCGGAAACAGGGCAACTGGGGAGGGGGGGTAGTGATACTGAGAATAAATTCATCTCAGGTTGGGATGATCTTCTTTCAAATGTAGGGGGTGAATTGGGTCTTTGCCAGTAGCGCAAAGCAGGAGGTCTTCTTCTTCTTAGGTAGTCCCCCAGAGTCGAGGATGACTTGCTTCCATACTGATGAGTTCTAAGGTGACTGATGAGACCAGTGTGGGATCTACAATCTCTGTCACAGGTGGGGCAGACAGTGGTTGGAGGGACGGGTGGGTGGGGGGCTAGGGTTGCCATGCGCTCCTTCCACTGTTTGTAACTTGGCTTCTGCGTGCTCCCGGCGAAGAGACTCGAGGTGTTCAGCGCCTTCCCGGATGCTCCGCCTCCACTTAGGGCGGTCTTGGGCCAGGGATTCCCAGGTGTCAGTGGGGATGTTGCACTTTTTCAAGGAGGCTTTGAGGGTGTCCTTGAAGCGTTTTCTCTGCCCTCCTGGGACTCATTGGCCATGTAGGAGCTCGGAGTAGAGCGCTTGTTTCGGGAGTCTAGTATCGGGCATGCAGACAGTGTGGCCCGTCCATCGGAGCTGATTGAGTGTGGTCAATACCTCGATGCTGGGGCTGTTGGCCTGAGAGAGAACACATGTTGGTGCTCCTATCCTGCCAATGGATTTGCAGGATTTTGCGGAGGCAGCATTGGTGGTAGTTCTCCAGTGATTTTGAGGTGCCTGCTGTACATAGTTCATGTCGCTGAAGCATATAGGAGGGCGGGTATCACTATCGACAACCCGCTTTACACCCTGCATGAATAGGAAGTCAAGCGGGTGTAAAACAGACTGTTGATATGCTATCGCCTGTTTTGCTTTACCGTCAAAGACCAATTTCAGCCCCACAGAAACTCAGAGGAGATACGAGAAAGACAAGATAAAAACCACAACCTAGAACAACAACAACTTGCATTTATATAGCGCCTTTAATGTAGTAATACGTCCCAAGGTGCTCCACAGGAGCATTATCAAACAAAATTTGACACAGGGCCACATAAGGAAAAATGAGGATAGGTGACCAAAGCTTAGTAAAGGAGGCCGATGACAAGCTGAGGAGGGAAAGGCACAGAGGTTTAGGGAGAGCATTCCAGAGTTAGGGTCATGATGGTTCAACATCGATTAATTTACTGAGAACCATTGTTGGGAACTTTCTCAGAGGAACAGAGGAAATCCCCAGGATATGTTTTCCTGTAGTCCCTGGCAACTTGTCTCATTATTTCCACATTTATCATGAAAACTGCCTCTGTAACTTGCTCCTGCTGTAATTACGCCCTCTCAGTATCACTATCCCGCCCTCCCCAGTTGTCCTATTTCCACACTATGCTGGTCTCAGCTCTCCTTCCTCACCATTCTCGGTGCTTTTTGAACCACTGACAGGCAGCACTATCTTACAGTAGAACTTTATGAGACTACAGCATGTAACTCTAGACAATGCTGGCATTAAGAATTTTTTAAAGCAATGAATCTTCATTGCATGCAGAGCCTTGTTTACAAATCTAATCATTGGTTTAAAACCAGCAATTCATTCATTATAATTCCCTATCTAACAGCACTGTGGGAGCACCTTCACCACACGGACTGCAGCCGTTCAAGAAGGCAGCTCACCTTCTCAAGGGCAATTAGGGACGGGCAATAAATGCTGGCCTTACCAGTGATGCCCACATCCCAGGAACAAATAAAAAATATAACATAAGGACAGAATGTATAATGTTACAATAGGATTTCCTGCATTCTGCTCTCACTGTACCATATTGCTTTTAACCTGTCCTTTCGATAAGTAAAGCATGTTGACTACAATCAATTAATGAAACTGTTAGATGGCCAAAAGCTTCTTAAAGCAACATTACCATTCTGCTACCTATTTCCTCAATCCTTGGGATGCACCTCCCGTTAGCGTCCCTGTGGCGCAAATGCGTTTGCGACCGGGCGCAGTGATGACATTGACTTCAGCCATATTGGATTTAGCGGTGGTGCCACAGCGTTGCACCCCGATCTCCTGCGCCTGGAAATGGTGATGTCATCGCCGTGTGCATGGCTCAGTTTCACGGCTTTCAAAGGTTACTGCCCCCAAAATGAATTTCTCTCCCTTTAGCTTTTTTTTTAAACTCATATTGTTATAATCCAACTTTAAGTAACATCTGCTTATTTAAAAAAAAAGCTGAAACAACCTTTATGTGACACAGTCAGCTTCAAACCTTTCAGATTGACTCTCGATATGCAGGACACCATGTTACAATTTCTCACGGGAGGCAGGGACGGGAGATTTTCTCGCCGATTCTCCCAAACGGAGCCTGTGCCCAGAAAGAAGAAAGAATTTGCATTTCTATAGCTCTTTCCGCAACCTCAGGTCATCCCAAAGCGCAAAGAGGAATTTTCCCAGATTTTTTTCCCTAATTGGCCTGGGTTTTTATCTGGTTTTTGTTATGTATTGTCCAGGTACATTAAATGTATAAGTACAATGGTGCGCCACAGAGGGCGCTGTGGTGGGAGATGGGAGACCTGAAAGTACCTGCAGGACAGAGTATAAAAGGCTGTGCACCACACCTGGGAGGCACTCTGGAGTTGCACAATAAAGGACTAAGGTCACAGCAGTTACCACAACACCAGACTGTGTGGAATCAGTGATTTGAGTGCTACATACATCACATTGGCAACGAGGACATGGACGAGCTTCACTCAACCATGGCTACTCTGGGCTTGTTAAAGGATTTTACGGTGGACAATGATTGGGAGGCCTTTACGCAAAGGCTCGAGTACTACTTTACGGTAAACGACCTGACGGGGAGCACGGACGCGATGAGAGATAAGCGTACGGCGATATTACTTTCCAGTTGTGGCGATGAGGTTTACTGTCTCGTCAGGGATTTGCTGGCACCCGCGAGCGCCAGGGACAAGTCATATGAAGAGCTGGTCGAACTCATTCGTGACCAACTGAAACCGAAGGAGAGCATCTTCACGGCCAGGCACAAATTCTACCATCACTGCAGACCTGAGGGCCAGGATGTCACCAAATATGCTGCGGACCTCAGGAGACTCGCGGCGCCATGTGATTTTGGCACACACCTTGACAAGGCGTTGCAGGACGTTTTTGTTATGGGGATTGGCCATGAGGGTCTCCTTCACAAGCTGCTGTCCACGGAACCTACAGTCACCCTGAAGCAAGCCATCACCATCAGCAGGGCATTTATGACCTCGACTTGCAGCACCAAGCAGATGATGCACACAGTCTTGAACCCGGCAGGCACTGTCCATAGGATAGTGCCCACCATGGACAAAACTGCAGAACTTGGCTCTGCCGGGGCAGCGAGCACGGACCTCGGGGTCCTGGAACTCAGAGTCCGCCGAGGGGAGCTAATCGAATAGCACCATGCTGGCGCTGTGGAGGAAGCCATGGGGCTCACCGGTGCAGGTTTGTGGAGTATACCTGCAATACCTGCCACATGAAAGGCCACCTTCAGCGTATGTGTAAAAGAAATCTGACTCACTGCGTGGCTGAATAGATGCTAGAGGATCCCAGTGAGGAGCAGGCAGAAGAAGATGAGGCGTTTGGACTGTATACGTGTACCGACGATTCGCCCCCAGTGATTATGGAAGTCAAGATTAACGGAGTCCCAGTGAGTATGGAAGCAGACACTGGATCGGGTCCGTCGTTGATGAGTCAGGAAACTTTTGATAAACTGTGGGTCAAACCAGCTGCACAACCTAAGCTGGTCCCGGTCATGGCGAAGTTGCGTACCTACACCAAGGAACTGATACCCATTCTTGGCAGAGCAGATGTGCAGGTATCTCATGGGGGCGAGACGCATGGTTTACCTTTGTGGGTCATTGCAGGCGATGGGCCGACGCTTCTCGACAGGAGGTGGATGGGGAAGGTCCGTGGGAGCTGGAAAGACTTCATTCGTCCACAGATTGCTGTCCCTCGGGTTCCCAAAGAGCAGCGCCAACCGAGCTGGAGGAGAAAGAAGCAGTTCATTGGCAGTCTAAATCCCCACGCAGACGAGCAGACCCGGGAAGAGCAGTTTGGTCGGTGCGGGTCGATCACTGGGGTGCGGGCCGACGACACGCTGCGGGCGATGAGTGAGAGGTCCATCAATGGCCGACAAATCCGGGGGACCCACGCAGAGGAAAAGTCGGGCGGCGGTCGCGGCTACAGTGGTGACGGCTATGGCGGCTGCAGGAGAGGCGGCTATGGCAGCCCCAGGAGAGGCGGCTATGGCGGCCACAGGAGGGGCGGCAGTTGTGAGGACAGCGACAGGAGCGGAGGCTACAGCGGTGGCGGAGGCTACGGTGGCGGCTGGTGTGACTCGGGAGAACGCGAGCCAGAGTGGCGGATGCAGCAGCAATTACGGAGGCCGCTCTCACAGGGAATATGACTGATCGAGTCCAGGGAACCACTTCTGCCAGAGTCAGGATGAAGTTGTTCTTGGCCGTTTTTCTCCTTTCTTTCTTCTTTGTTCCTTCTGTTCCTTCTTCGCCAGCGAGCTCAAGATGGTGGCGAGCCTCGTGGCAGCAGAGCTCTGCAGAGAAAGGCAAGCAGAGCAACTAAAATGGCAGCGCTCAGTGGAAGCCTCGTGGGAAACACAACATGGCATCTTAAAAGGGAAATGCACCCGGGAGTCTTAAAAGGGCCTTACACCGTTGGCGGTCCCCACAGAGAGATATTTGTAAGGCAAGAGCGAGTCTAAATGAGCAATGTGAATGTAGGATGACGGATTTATGATAAGAGTTAATATTTTAATGCTGAATGGTTACTGTGTTTAAAATAATGGATATGAATTACGAAAAGAGTTAATACCACCGAGGTACAAGTAAAAGGGTAATGGATCCGGACTAACATGACCAATGGACTAATGTGATTTTCGATTTATGTGATTCATGCAATGGTTCAGCGGCTGCAGATGAGCTGCCAAGGCGATTACTTTCTGAGAACAGAGGTAACACACCAGTTGCGATACCCTGTCTCAGTGCAGCCATTACCTCGGGCAAAAAGGGGCTGTTTACCGCCACCATACCTCACCCCGAGGAGCTGGGATTAAATAATTCTTCAGTGTACCTGCAGCCTTTTGACATAACATCTGTACCACATATTATATGTACCATACAAATGTACTGTCTATGTATACCTGCTTTCTGTTGGAGGTTATGCTTGTGTACTTTATCACCCATGTAGGAACTGCAAACACCACATGTTTGCACTGGATCGCAAGCATAATCTCCACATGGGGGAGAAGAGGGAAGTGGATGGTCATGGACACACACTCACAAATCAACCAGGACGAACAAGGCCGAGGTTAGCGGCAATGGCTTTTGGAACTGGGGGGGGGGAGTGAGATGTTATGAATTGTCCAGGTACATTAAATGTATAAGTACAATGGTGCACCACAAAGGGCGCTGTGGTGAGAGACCTGAAAGTACCTGCAAGACAGAGTATAAAAGGCTGCTCACCACACATGAAGGGCGCTCTGGAGTTACACAATAAAGGACTGAGGTCACAGCAGTTACTACAACACCAGACTGTGTAGAGTCAGTGATTTGAGTGCTACATACATCACAGTTTTTTGCCTCTCCCAGGAGATTGCAGGGCTCGGGGTGAGGAAAACTCTGCTGTGTGGCATCATAGGTAAGGCAGATAAGTGATTGTGGGCAAAGTTTTTCATTTAAGTTAACATATAGCATATAACTATAATACTAAAAACTAACCTTTATTTGTTTAACTAATTTAATAAACTATATAGGGTAAATACTTGATTAACGCTAAACTAATTAATTAAATAAAATAATGGGAGAACAGGAGATGTGGGAGCTTCTGGATGTTTTGATCCAGGGTGACTACATCTGCGGGAAGAGTCTGTGGCTCGACAAACTTCGGCTCCGAGTTGAGGAACAGGAATCCGAGCTGCAGACATTGCGAGACATCGGGGAGCGGGAAAGTTACCTGGACCTTTTGCTCCAGGAGGCAGCCACACCCTCTAGATTAAATACTTTATAATTGACACGTGGTCAGAGGCAGGAGAATGTGACTGCGAGTGAAGCAGGAACCGGGGATCCAGGAGGTAGTATTGCAGGAGCCTCACTCTCTGCACTTGTCCAATAGATTTGAGGTTCTTGCAATCCTTGTGGACAAGTGTGCAGACTGCGGGGGTGGATGAGCAGACTGACCAAGGCACCGTGGTGTAGAAAGCCATTCAAGTGCGGGGAGTAAAGAGGCAGGTGGTTGTAATAGGGGACAGTATAGTTAGGGAGATAGATAAGGTTCTCTGCAGCCAAGAGCGTGGATCCCGAAGGCTGTGTTGCCTACCCGGTGCCAGGGTAAAGGACATCTCCTTCGGGCTGGAGAAGAACTTGGGGGAGGATCCTGTTGTCATGGTACACAGAGGTACCAATGTCATAGGTAGGACTAAGAAAGAGGTTCTGCTGAGAGAGTTTGAGCAACTAGGGACTAAATTGAAAAGCAGAACCACAAAGGTAATAATCTCTGGATTATTATCCGAGCCACGAGCAAATTGGCATGGGGTCAATAGAATCAGGGAGATGAGTGCGTGGCTCAGAGGCTGGTGTGGGAGAAGTGGGTTTCGATTCGGGGGGCACTGGCACCAAATAAGGTAGACGAATTAACGGATACGATATAGTTGTAATTTCAGACACATGGTTGCAGGGTGACCAGGGTTGGGAACTGAATATCCAAGGATATTCGATATTTGGGAAGGACAGGCAAAAAGGAAGAGGGGACGTTGTTAGTAAAGGATGAAATCAGAGCAATAGTGAGAAAAGATACTGGCTCAGAAAATCAAGATGTAGAATCAGTCTGGGTGGAGCACCAAGGGGCAGAAAACATTAGTGGGAGTTGTCTATAGGCCTCCAAACAGTAGTGGTAATGTAGGTGCGGCATCAAACAGGAAATTAGAGATGTATGTTGTTATGTATGTAACTATGTAATACTTGCCACCAGAGGGCGCGACTGTTGGGAGTCCTAATGGTCACCTGCACACACACGTGCAGGGGCAGTATAAAAGGTTGGCTGCCATGTTGTTTAGGCACTCTGGGGTTGTAATAAAGAAGATTAAGGTCACACTAAGTTTAGCTCACAGTACTCAGCCTCGTGGAGTTCTTCTATACACAATAATTGGCGATGAAAAACAGAATATGAACCTTCACGCAACCATGGTTGTCGTTGGAATATTAGAGAGATTTGTAGAGGGTGATGATTGGGAAGCCTTCATCGAGTGTCTCGACCAGTACTTCGTGGCCAATGAGCTGGAAGGAGTCACTAACGTGGCCAAGCGCGGGGCGGTTCTCCTCATCGTCTGTGGGCCTAAAATATACAGCCTCATCAAGAATCTGCTCGCACCGACACACCAACGAATACAGAGTTGTGCACGCTGGATCGGGACCACCTCAAGCCGAAGGAGAGTATCCTCATGGCCAGATACTGTTTTTACACACACCATCGCTCCGGGGGCCAGGACGTGGTGGATTATATCGCCGACCTGAGACACCTCGCAGGACCTTGCGATTTTGGAGCTGCGTTGGGGCAAATGCTGCGGGACTTTGTCGTGGTGGGCATCAGCCACGAGGTCATTCTTCGAAAGCTGCCGAAACCCTGGACTTGAGCAGGGCCATCGCGATCGCCCAGGCATGCATGGCCACGGAGGATAACACCAAACAGATATCTTCTCAACATCGAAGCTCACCGGCAAGTACTGTGCATAAAATGATGTCGCTAGCAGGCAGAACTGCATATGGCAGGGCCTACACGTCTGCGGCTGCAAGACCTGTGATGACTCCGAGTCTGCCATCGGGGGTGAATGTGAATCCATTAGCACCGTGTTGGCGCCGCGGGGATAATCATCAGGCCCATCAATGTCGATTTAAGCACTATGTGTGCAAAGGCTGCGCAATGATGGGGCACCCCCAGTGAATGTGCAAATGTGCTGCGACATAGGATGAGGATGATCGATCTGGCGCGGATCACGCAGCATAGGCAACTCAACCCGAGGAAGAAGTGTATGGGGTACATACCTTCATCACCAAGAGCCCTCCTATAATGCTGAAAGTCAAATTAAATGGAGTTCCAGTATCCATGGAGTTGGACACGGGTGCGAGTCAGTCAATAATGAGCCTAAAGGCTTTCGAGAAACTGTGGGGCAATAAAGCACAAAAGCCCAAACTGAGCCCGATTTAATGCAAAGCTGCGTATCTACACCAAAGAGCTCATACCAGTCATTGGAGGTGCGGCAGTGAAGGTAGCGTATGATGGAGCTGTGCATGACCTATCATTGTGAATTGTTCCAGGCAATGGCCCAACACTGTTCAGCAGAAGCTGGCTAGAAAAGATAAGATGGAATTGGAACGACATCAAAGCACTATCTTCAGTGGCTGACGCCTCGTGTGCTCAAATGCTGAGCAAGTTTCCCTCACTATTCAAATCAGGCATCGGCAACTACACAGGTGCCAAGGTACAGATCCATCGAGGCCCCGGGCGGTTCCGTACATGATGAGGGAGAAAGTCGAGATCGACCTGGACTCCAACGTGAAGGAATCATATCGCCAGTCAAGTTCAACGAGTGGGCCAGTCCAATTGTTCCAGTGTTGAAAAGCGATGGCACGGTCAGAATCTGCAGAGTCTACAAGGTAACAATTAACCGAGTCTCACTATAGGACCAGTACCCACTGCCCAAGGCGGATGACCTGTTCGCAACGTTAGCAGGGGGGAAGTCATTCACCAAGTTGGACCTAACCTCCACCTACATGACACAGGAGCTGGCTAAATCTTCGAAAAGACTGACGTGCATCAACACACACAAAGGACTGTTTATATACCACAGGTGCTCTTTCGGGATTCACTCGGCTGCAGCCATTTTCCAGAGAAACATGGAGAATTTGCTGAAATCTGTTCCACGCATTATTGTGTTTCAAGACAACATCCTGATCACTGGTCGTGACACCATCGAACGTCTACACAACCTGGAAGAGGTTCTAAGTCACCTAGACAGGGTGGGACTCGGGCTGAAACGCTCCAAGTGTGTTTTCCTGGCACCAGAAGTCGAATTTTTGAGGAGAAAGATTGCAACAGACGGCATCAGGCCCACGGACTGAAAGACAGAGGCCATCAAGAATGCACCCAGACCACAGAATGTGACGGAGCTGCGTTCGTTCCTGGGACTCCTCAACTATCGGTAACTTTCTACCCGGGTTGTGCATGTTGTTAGAGCCTTTGCACATGTTGCTACGTAAGGGTGATGACTGGGTTTGGGGCAAATCTCAAGACACGGCCTTTGAGAAGGCCAGGAACCTGCTATGTTCAAAAAAGTTACTTGTACACTATGGCCCACGTAAACGTTTAGTGCTAGCGCGTGACGGATGGCTCCCTGCAGACCCGCTTGTCTTGCATTCTGCTCAGTTACCGGACCCGACCCCACTTGCTCACCGGGGATCCCCCGGCAGGATTGTTAATGAAGAGGGTCCTCAAAACCAGGCTTTCCCTAGTCCACCCGGATCTTAATGATCACATGGAAACCCGGCGACACCGGCAGAACATGCACCATGATCGCGCGGCTGTTTCACGTGACATTGATGTTAACAACCCTGTGTTTGTCCTGAATTATGGTCATGGTCCCAAGTGGGTTGCTGGCACTGTTTTGGCCAAGGAAGGAAATAGGGTATTTATAATCAAACTGTTAAATGGCCAAACGTGTAGAAAGCATTTAGATCAGACCAACTCACCCATGCCAGGGTTTGAACTTAGACGATCAACCAGGACGAAGGGCTCCGGATCGCCTCAACTTGTAAATAACTTGTACCGAAGACTTTGGGGGGGGAGTGATGTTATGTATGTAAACATGTAATACTTGCCACCAGAGGGCGCGACTGTTGGAGTCCTAATGGTCACCTGCACACACGTGCAGGGCCAGTATAAAAGGTTGGCTGCCATGTTGTTTAGGCACTCTGGAGTTGTAATAAAGAAGACTACGGTCACACTAAGTTTAGCTCACAGTACTCAGCCTCATGGAGCTCTTCTATACACAACACATGTAACAAGAGTAAATACAGTAATCAAAGGTAACTTTAATCTACATATAGACTGGCCAAACCAAATTAGTAATAATACTGTGGAAAATGAATTCCTGGAATGTGTACGAGATGGTTTTTTAGACCAGTATGTTGAGGAGCCTACAAGGGAACAGGCTATCCTAGATTGGGTATTGTGCAATGAGAACGGGTTCATTAATAGTCTTGTTTTATAGGGTCCTTTAGTAAAGAGTGACCATAACATGATTGATTTCTTTATTAAGATGGAAATTGAAGAAGTCCAATCGGAAACGCGGGTCGTAAATCTAAGCAAAGGAAACTGCGAAGTTATGAGGAATGAATTGGCTATGATAGATTGGGAAGATTCATTAAAAGGCATGATGGTGGATAGGCAATGGCAAACATTTAAGGAACGAATGCATGAATTGCAAGTCATACATTCCTTTCCGGTGCAAAAATGCAAAAGGAAACTTGACCCAAACATGACTAACAAAAGAAATTAAGGATAGTATTAGATCCAAAGAGGAGTCATACAAAGTTGCCAGGAAAAGTAGCAAGCCTGAGGATTGGGAGCAGTTTAGAATTCAGCAAAAAAGGACCAAGAGATTGATTAAGAGGGGAAAAATAGAGTATGAGAGTAAACTTGCAAGGGACATAAAAACCGACTGCAAAAGTTTCTACAAGTATGTAAAAAGAAAAAGATTAGTGAAGACAAATGTAGGTCCTTTACAGTCAGAAACGGAAGAATTTATAATGGGGAACAAGGAAATGACAAAACAATTAAATAAATACTTTGGTTCTGTCTTCATGGAAGAGGACACAAATAACGTCCCAGAAATGCTAGGGAACCAAGGGTCTGGTGAGCAAGAGGAAATGATTATTAGTAAGAAAATAGTGCTGGAGAAACTAATGGGACTGAAAGCCGATAAATCCCCAGGGCCTAATAATCTGTATCCCAGAATACTAAAAGAGGTAGCCATGGAGACAGTGGATGCATTGGGTGTCATCTTCCAAAATTCTACAGATTATGGAACAGTTCCTGCAGATTAGAGGGTGGCAAATGTAACCCCATTATTTAAAAAAGAGGGAGAGAGAAAACATGGAACTATAGATGGGTTAGTCTAACATCAGTAGTAGGGAAAATGCTAGAGTCTATTATAAAGGATGTGATAATGGGGCACTTAGATAGTATCAACGGGATTAAACAAAGTCAACATGGATTTATGAAAGGAAAATCGTGTTTGACAAACCTACTGGAGTTTTTTGAGGATGTAATTGATAGAATAGATAAGGGAGAACCAGTGGATGTAGTATATTTGGATTTTCAGAAGGCCTTTGATAAAGTCGCAGATAAGAGATTAGTGTGCAAAATTAAAGCACATAGGATTGGGGGTAATATAGACACATAGAAACATAGTCATTTACAGCACAAAAGGAGGCCATTTCGGCCCATTGTGTCCACGCCGGCCGACAAAGAGTAGCACGGCCCTTGGTCAGCAGCCCTAACGGTTATATATAAACCTATGAACAATGACGAAAAGGCAAAGAGCACCCAGCCCAACCAGTCCGCCTCACACAACTGCGACACCCCATTTACTAAAACATTCTACACTCCACCCCAACCGGAGCCATGTGATCTCCTGGGAGAGGCAAAAACCAGATAAAAATCCAGGGCAATTTCGGGAGAAAAAATCTGGGAAAATTCCTCTCCAATCCATCCAGGTGATCGAAACAAGTCCAGGAGATCACCCTGGCCGTATTCTATTCCCTGCAGTACTTACCATTATATCTGCGCCGTCCAACAAAAGTTCATCCAGTCTAACCCCAATTACCAGCTCTAGGTCCATAACCCTGCAGATTACGGCACTTTAAGTGCCCATCCAACCATCTCTTAAAAGTGGTGAGGGTTTCTGCATCCACCACTCTTCCAGGCAGCGAGTTCCAAATCCCCATAACACTCTGCGTAAACCCTCAAATCCCCTCTAAACCTTCCACCAACCACCTTAAAATTATGCCCCCTTGTAATAGACCCCTCTACCAATGGAAATAGACCCTTACTATCCACTATGTCCAGGCCCCTCAATATTTTGTACACATCAATGAGGTCTCCTCTCAACCTCCTCTGTTCCAATGAGAACAACTCCAGCCAGCCTATCCAATCTGTCATCATAAGTACGATTCTCCATTCCAGGCAGCATCCTAGTAAATCTCCTCTGCACCCTATCTAGTGTAATCACGTCCTTCCTATAATATAGCAACCAGAACTGCTTGCAGTACTCCAGCTGTGGCCTAACCAAAGTATTATACAATTTAAGCATAACTTCCCTGCTCTTATATTCCAAGCCTCGGCCAATAAAGGCAAGCATTCCGTATGCCTTCTTAACCACCTTATCCACCTGGCCGGCTACTTTCAGGGATCTGTGGACAAGCACTCCAAGGTCCCTTTGTTCATCTTCACTATTAAGTGCCCTACCGCTTAATGTGTATACCCTTTCCTTATTAGCCCTCCCAAGTGCATCACCTCACACTTCTCTGAATTAAATTCCATTTGCCACTGCTCTGCCCACCTGACCAGTAGATTGATATCCTCCTGCAACCCATGACTTTCCTCTTCATTATCAACCACACAGCCAATTTTAGTGTTGTCTGCAAACTTCTTAATCATACTCCCTATATTCAAATCTAAATCGTTGATGTATACCACAAAAAGCAAGGGACCCAGTACTGAGCCTTGCGGAACCCCACTGGAAACATCCTTACAGTCACAAAAACATCCATCAATCATTACCCTTTGCTTCTTACCTCCAAGCCAATTTTGGATCCAACTTGACACTTTGCCCTGGATCCCATGGGCTTTAACCTTCATGACCAGTCTACTATGTGGGACCTTATCAAAAGCCTTGCTAAAGTCCATATATACTACATCGTGAATTGGCTAGAATAGACTGGCAAAGGATACTTAAACGGTTGACGGTGGATAAGCAATGGCAAATATTTAAAGATCACATGGATGAACTTCAGCAATTGTACATCCCTGTCTGGAGTAAAAATAAAATGGGGAAGGTGGCTCAATCATGGCTAACAAAGGAAATTAAGGATAGTGTTAAAGCCAAGGAAGAGGCATATAAATTGGCTAAAAAAAGCAACAAACCTGAGGACTGGGAGAAATTTAGAATTCAACAGAGGAGGACTAAGGGTTTAATTAAGAGGGGGAAAATAGAGTACGAGAGGAAGCTAGCAGGGAACAAAAAAACTGACTGCAAAAGCTTCTATAAATATGTGAAGAGAAAAAAATTAGTGAAGACAAACGTAGGTCCCTTGCAGTCGGATTCAGGTGAATTTATAATGGGGAACAAAGAAATGGCAGACTAATTGAACCAATATTTCGGTTCTGCCTTCACAAGGAAGACACAAATAACCTTCCGAATGTACTAGGAGACAGTGGGTCTAGTGAGAAGGAGGAACTGAAGGATATCCTTATTAGGTGGGAAATTGTGTTAGGGAAATTGATGGTATTGAAGGCCAATAAATCCCCGGGCCTGATAGTCTGCATCTCAGAGTACTTAAGGCCCTAGAAATAGTGGATGCATTGGTGATCATTTTCCAACAGTCTATCGACTCTGGATCAGTTCCTATGGACTGCAGGGTAGCTAATGTAACACCACTTTTTAAAAAAGGAGGGAGAGAGAAAACGAGTAATTATAGACCGGTTAGCCTGACATCAGTAGTGGGGAAAATGTTGGAATCAATCATTAAGGATGAAATAGCAACGCATTTGGAAAGCAGTGACAGGATCAGACCAAGGCAGCATGGATTTATGAAAGGGAAATCATGCTTGACGAATCTTCTGGAGTTTTTTGAGGATGTAACTAGCAGAGTGGACAAGGGAGAACCAGTGGACATGGTGTATTTGGATTTCAAAAGGCTTTTGACAAGGTCCCGCACAATAGATTGGTATGCAAAATCAAAGCGCATGGTATTGGGGGTAATGGACTGAAGTGGATAGAGAACTGGTTGGCAGACAGGAAGCAGAGAGCTGGGATAAACGGGTCCTTTTCAGAATGGCAGGCAGTGACTAGTGGAGTGCCGGAGGGCTCAGTGCTGGGACCCCAGCTCTTTACAATATACATTAACGATTTAGATGAAGGAATTGAGTGTAATATCTCCAAGTTTGCAGATGACACTAAACTAGGTGGTGGTGTGAGCTGTGAGGAGGATGCTAAGAGGCTGCAGGGTGACTTGGACAGGTTAGGTGAGTGGGCAAATGCATGGCAGATGCAGTATAATGTGGATAAATGTGAGGTTATCCATTTTGGGGACAAAAACACGAAGGCAGAATATTATCTGAATGGCGGTAGATTAGGAAAAGGGGAGGTGCAACGAGACCTGGGTGTCATGGTTCATCAGTCACTGAAAGTGGGCATGCAGGTGGTAAAGAAGGCAAATGGTATGTTGGCCTTCATAGCTAGGGGATTTGAGTATAGGAGCAGGGAGGTCTTACTGCAGTTGTCCAGGGCCTTGGTGAGGCCTCACCTGGAATATTGTGTTCAGTTTTGGTCTCCTAATCTGAGGAAGGACATTCTTGCTATTGAGGGAGTGCAGCGAAGGTTCAATAGACTGATTCCAGGGATGGTTGGACTGTCATTTGAGGAGAGACTGGATCAACTGGGCCTTTATTGACTGGAGTTTAGAAGGATGAGAGGGGATCTCATAGAAACGTATAAGATTCTGACGGGACTGGACAGGTTAGATGCGGGAAGAATGTTCCCAATGTTGGGGAAGTCCAGAACCAGGGAACATAGTCTTAGGATAAGGGGTAGGCCATTTAGGACTGAGATGAGGAGAAACTTCTTCACTCAGAGAGTTGTTAACCTGTGGAATTCCCTGCCGCAGAGAGTTGTTGATGCCAGTTCATTGGATATATTTAAGAGGGAGTTAGATATGGCCCTTACGGCTAAAGGGA
The DNA here is from genome assembly GCF_044704955.1 of Pristiophorus japonicus. Taxonomy (NCBI): domain Eukaryota; kingdom Metazoa; phylum Chordata; class Chondrichthyes; family Pristiophoridae; genus Pristiophorus; species Pristiophorus japonicus. The sequence goes on along the minus strand of NC_091989.1, from coordinate 75,808,362 downwards.
TCAAGGGGTATGGAGAAAAAGCAGGAAAGGGGTACTGAGGGAATGATCAGCCATGATCTTATTGAATGGCGGTGCAGGCTCGAAGGGCCAAATGGCCTACTCCTGCACCTATTTTCTATGTTTCTATGTACACACTATCCTCATAGACCCTCTTGGTTACTTCCTCAAAAAATTCAATCAGGTTAGTGAAACACGATCTTTCCCTAACAAATCCGTGCTGACTGTCCCTAATTAATCCTTGCCTTTCAAAATGCAGATTTATCCTGTCTTTCAGGACTTTTTCCAGTAAGTTTCCCACCACTGAGGTTAGGCTGATAGACCTGTAATTACTCGGCCTATCCCTGTCTCCCTTCTTAAACGAGGGTACTACATTAGCAGTCCTCCAATCCTCCGGCACCATGCCCAGATCCAAAGAGGACTGGAAAATGATGGTCAAGGCATCTGCTATTTCCTCTTTTACTTCACTCAACAGCCTGGGATGCATTTCATCTGGGCTTGGGGACTTATCCACTTTCAAAGCTATTGAACCCCTTAATACTTCCTCTCTCACTATTTTTATTTCATCAAGAATATCACACTCCTGCTCGATAGCAGTGTCTGCATTGCCCCTTTCCTTTGTGAAAACAGATGCAAAGTATTTGTTAAGAACCCTACCAACATCTTCCGCCTCCACACAATGATTACGCTCATTGCCTCTAATAGGCCCTACCCTTTCTTTAGTTACCCTCTTACTCTTAATATGTTTATAGAACATCTTAGGTATTTCCTTAATTTTACTGGCCAAGAATTTCTCGTGCTCTCTCTTAGCATTCCTAATATCTAATATCCTTTTTAATTTTGCCTCTTAACTTTCTATATTCCTCTTAAGATTCTGAAGTATTTAGCCATTGGTATATGACATAAGCATCCCTTTTTTTTTAACCCTCCCCTGTAAGTCCCTAGACATCCAGGGGGCTCTGGAATTATTTTTCCCAGACTTTTTCTTTAAGGGCACATGTTTGGCCTGAGCCCTCCGGATCTCCTCCTTGAATGCCTCCCACTGTTCCGACACCGATTTACCCACAAGTAGCTGGTTCCAGTCCACTGTGGCCAAATCACTCATTAACTTAGCAAATTTAGCTTTTCCCCAATTCGGAACTTTTATTCCAGGCCTATTCTTGTCCTTATCCATAACCAATTTGAATCTGACTGAATTATGGTCACTGGCACCCAAGTGCTCTCCCACTAATACCTCTTCAACCTGCCCAGCTTCATTTCTCAAAACTAAATCCAAGACCGCCCCCTCTCGTGTTGGGCTTGCTACATACTGACTCAAAAAGTTCTCTTGAATGCATTTCAAGAATTCTGCACCCTCTATACCCTTCACACTAAATTTGTCCCAATCAATATTTGGATAGTTAAAATCCCCTACTATTACTACCCTATGGTTTTTAGACTTCGCAGCAATTTGCCGACATATTTGCTCCTCGATCACCCTCCCACTGCTTGCAGGCCTATAATACACGCCCAGCAGTGTGATCACCCCTTTTGTATTTTACAATTCGACCCATATGGCCTCATTTGATGATCCCCCTAACATATCATCCCTCCTGACCGCTGTAATAGTTTCTTTAATTAGTAACCCTCTTTTTACCCCTTTCTCTATCATGTCTAAAAATCCTGTAGCCAGGAATATTTTCTGCCAAACCTGCCCCTCTTTCAGCCATGTTTCTGTAATGGCTATAATGTCATACTCCCAAGTGTCTACCTGTGCTCTTAGCTCATCCGCCTTATTCACTATACTCTTTGCATTAAAGTATATACCGTTCAGCACAGGAAGACCTCCTTGCTTACAACATACTAAGCCCTGCTTCCTGTGTCTTACAGATTCGCTTTCTAAATTCTTGCTATCCAACTTCTGCTTTACTTCCTTCCCTTTTGAATTCGGTCTCAGGTTTCCACCCCCCTGCCAAGCTAGTTTAAACTCTCCCCAACAGCACTAGCATAACTCCCCGCGAGGATATTGGTCCCGGCACTGTTGAGGTGCAACCCGTCCAGTTTGTACAGGTCCCATCTCCCCCAGAAGCGGTCCCAATGCCTCAAGAATTTAAAGCCGTCCCTCCTACATCAATTTTCCAGCCACGTGTTCATCCTCTCTATCCTCTGTACTGGCATGGATTGAAGGAAACAAAAAGTAGGAATAAACGGGTCTTTTTCGGGGTGGCGGGCAGTGACTAGTGGGGTACCACAGGGTTCAGCTATTCACAATATATAATCAATGATGTGGATGAGGGAACCAAATGTAATATTTCCAAGTTTGCTGATGACACAAAACTAGGTGGAATTGTGAGTTGTGAGGAAGATGCAAAGATGCTGCAAGGCGATTTAGATAGGTTGAGTGAGTGGGCAAACACATGGCAGATGCAGTATAACATGGACAAATGTGAAGTTATCCACTTTGGGAGGAAAAACATAAGGACAAAGTATTATTTAAATGATGATAGCTTGAGAAATGTCAATGTACAGAGGGACCTGGGTGTCCTTGTACACCAGTCATTGAAAGCAAACATGCAGGTGTAGCAAGCGGTTAGGAAGGCAAATAGTATGTTGCAAGAGGATTTGAGTACAGGAGCAAGGATGTCTTACTACAGTTATACAGGTCCTTGGTGAGACCGTACCTGAAGTATTGTGTGCAGTTTTGGTCTCCTTACCTAAGAAAGGATATACTTGCCATGGAGGGAGTGCAACGAAGATTCACCAGGCTGATTCCTGGGATGGCAGGACTTTCGTATGAGGAGAGATTGGGTCGACTAGGCCTATATTCACTTGAGTTTAGAAGAATGAGAGGGGATCTCATTGAAAGGTATAACATTTTGATTGGATGCGGGGAGGATGTTTCCTCTGGCTGGGAAGTCTAGAACAAGGGGTCACAGTCTCAGGATACGGGGTAGGAAATTTAGGACTGCGATGAGGAGAACTTTCTTCACTCAAAGAGAGCGTTGTGAACCTGTGGAATTCTCTACCACAGAAGGCTGTGGAGGCCAAGTCACTGAATATATTTAAGAGGGAGATAGATAGGTTTCTAGACACAAAAGGCATCAAGGGGTATGGGGAGAAAGCGGGAATATGGTGTTGAGATAGAGGATCAGCCATGATCATATTGAATGGCGGTGCAGACTCGAGGGGCCGAATGGCCCACTACAGCTCCTATTTTCTATGTTTCTATGTTTAGAGTCAATTAAGTACTTTTGAACTGTAGTCACTGCTAGTCATTTGTATCATGAAAGAATTTGGCAGAAGTCTTGGATAGTGAGGGACTTTGAGAGTGTGTGCGTGGGGGAGAACAATCATTTATTTTGGCGAGTTAGCCTTTATTCATTGAAAACTCTGGGCTACCAATAGTGCTCTCCCTGCTCTGGGATGGGTCTATTGATCTCCAGCCTCATCACCTCACACCCCTACACACCATGCTCACGCTCTGTGGCAGTAAATGCTTCTTCCTCCTCCAAATATCAGCCATGGCTCAGTTGGTAGCAACCTCCCTTCTAAGTCAGAAGGTTATGGGTTTAAGTATGGCTCTAGAGACTTGAGCAGAAAAGTGCTGAGGGAGTGCTGCACTTTCAGATGAGATACTAAACCGAGGCTTTGTCTGCGCTCTCAGGTGGACATAAAGGATTTCATGGCACTATTTCAAAGAACACCAGTGAAGATCGCCCCAGTGTCCCGGTCAATTTCCCTCAATCAACATTACTGAAACACATTATCTGGTCATTATCACATTGATGTTTGTGAGAGCTTGTTGTGCACATATTGGCTGCAGTTTCCTACATTAAAATGCTGAGTACACTTCAGAAAGTACACCATTGGATGTAAAGTGCTTTGGGGCATTCGGTGGTCATGATAGGTGCTATATAAATACAAGAATGACATTCTTTACCATCCCCCTCATTATCATCATCATCATCATCATCATAGGCAGTCCCTCGAACTGAGGATGATTTGCTTCCACGTCAAAAAGTTCACAGGTGTTTCAATGATGGACCTAAAATTTCAGATCCTGAACTAAATCTTGAAGGGTGGGAGATGCCTGTGCGTGGATTTTTTTAACGTGGGGTGACCGTTGCACACCAGCCACCACACGGGCTTGACAGAGCTAGGTCTTGGTCCAGTAGCAAGGATTAACCAAGATGAGCAGAGACCAGCTCTGCTGCACGGACCGAGTGCGCACACATATCGCAGTGTGGGCTGGCCCATGCTGCCCCGGGGCCCTCGCCTTTCCATCATCATCATCATCATCATTGTCATCATCGTCATCATTTTCATCATCATGACTATTATCTTCATCACCATCATCATTCTCATCATCATCTCCATCATCACAGTCTTCATCATCTTGATTTTAATCATCACCATCATCACCATTATCGTCTTCATCATCAGCATCATCTTCATCATCATTATAGTTATCGTCATCTTCATCATTATCATTATCATTATCATTATCATTATCATTATCATTATCATTATCATTATCATTATCTTCATCATACTCATAAGCACAGTCATAATCATCTTCATCTTAATCATCACCATCATCGCCTTCATTGTCGTCATCATCGTTGTTGTCATCGTCAGCATCATCGTCATCATCATCTTCATCATCACCATCATCTTTATCTTCATCATCATCATGAATATTATAATCAAGATCAATATGATCAGCAGCAGCATGGGCATCGCCTCTCGATCTTTCTATGAATGTATGAATGTATCAATCAGGATTGAAGCATCTGGTCCATCAGGCCCGCCACACGCGCATGATCCCTGGAGTGTCCTGACTAGATCCTTCCTACCCAATCATCCATCGCCCCCCTCCTCTGCTGCAGCATATAATCTTGTGGGAAAGACAGAAAAACAGAAAAAAGCAGGCCTTGAATGGAAAAGGAACATTTGGAAAATTCCACTTCAACCCTTTGAGGTGCTCGGAACCAGTTCAGGAGTTGAAGGGCTGGTCCAGCTGTGGTGACTGCCCGTGGCCCCAAGGTATGACTTTGCATGTACCAATGCATGTGTTAGCTACTCTCTCTCAGCTTGGAGAACATGCAAACTCGTGCTTCACAACAGTGACAGCCTGTAGCATCTACTCTGAGCCTTTCCACCATTTTATGCCACAAGGTGAGTGATTCATTCACTAATTTGTGCCTGTGATTTATCTTCCATTTCATGGAGACCAACTGATGTCCAAGTCATGAAGTGATTCAGCATTGCTGTTCATTCATGTTGGGCTTCCTCACAATAACAGTCAGTCTTCTATCAACCCCCACCCTCATCTCTGCCCCTTCCTCACTTGTGATTGGTCACTCAATCTGTTCCCACCTCAGCTAACAAAATTGCCTTTTTTAATTGCCAGACCAAATTTGAGTGAATTTATCTCTTTCCACTAGGTAATGGAGGAGATGTACTCCCCCTGACTGAGTTTCCCCTTTAAAAGCAGACAAATAAAGTGTGCATGGCGTTAAAGATTTCAGCTAAAGATAAAGTCAGCTTTACAACATCAAAGCAAAACAAAGCCAAAGTGGGTTACTTTAATTACGGAACTTATTTATGAATTAGAACTCGCACAATGAAGCCTAATTTATCCATCACGTGATCAATCTTTGTGGATGAATGTAAATCCAGGCTGGATGTTGGCCCACTGGCTTTGTATCAGCGATTCAGTCTCTGCACTTGGGATGTGATGAAAGTTACACATCACAAATAGGATAATCTCCTCGGAGAGAGTAGAGTGGATTAAAATCATTACTGAGGAAGGAATTGCACAGAATCCGTTCATATTCACCACATCATAAAGGAAAGGTCTTGCATTTATATTAGTGCTTTTCACATCTTCAGGATTCCCAAAGCGCTTTATACACAATGATGTATTTCTGAGGTGTTGTTGTAGAGGCAAACACAGCAGACAACGAGGTACCACAAACAGAGATAAATGATCATTCTGTCGGGTTTGGTTGAAGGATGTATATTGGCCAGGACACTGGGAGAACTCCCCTACACTCCTTCAAATAGTGCCGTGGGATCTTCAACATCCACCCCACAGGATAGACGGCCTCAGTCTCATCCGAAAGGCGGCACCACCGACAGTGCAGCACTCCCCCAGTACTGCACTGACACATCAGAGTAGATTATGTGCTTATATCTAGAGTGGGACTCACGACCTTCTGACTGAGAGATGAGAGTGCTACCCACTGAGCTGCGGCGATGGTTACTGTGTGCTACATATTATGACATTGTTGCGTTTACACTGACTCGATATCATTAGCTGAGGGATTTGATTATTTACCCACCTTCCACTAACCACAATGAGTGTTCTGATTTTATGTACTGATTCTTATTGTCGGAAATCTGTGTGAAACATACACTATTACAGGTGCCAGTCTTGGCAATATCACATTTCAGTAATAGTCACAAGGTAACTGGAAGAAACACATACAATGGGAAGATTGTCTGAGCTAATTTCCCCAAAGTGACTGCAGGTAAATAGCAAATGCTAATGGCCTTTTCTGGGCTTTGTAGGGCCACTATTCACAGACACACCCAATTTCAGCTGTTCCATTCATCAGCCTTCAATTCATAACACCAGCTCCATCAGACTCTTAAAGGGCTGGTCATTTGAACCTGCCGATGCTCGTTTGGTCATTGCTCAACTTATTCACTGATCTGGGGAGCCCAGGAAGGAGGTGAAGTGGCTGCTGCAACTCCCACTTCACGGGAGAGGGCCAAGATTCAGTGATGAGGCTTTGGAGGGATTGGTGGGGGCCCGAGAGACCAGGAGGGCCTCCCTCTTCCCCGCCTCAGGAAGGTGGCCATCACTGCAGGTGTCCCGGGCCATGTGGCGAGAGGTGTCCCGACAGGTGTAGGCCAGCACTGAGGTGCAGAGAAGCCTCCCCCAGTGCCACAAGGAATTCAACGACCGATGGCGGGTGATAAAGGTGAGTACATGCTTTCACACATCATCCATACCAGCCTCTCAACCTCTGTGTGCACACTGTGTAAACCACCACTCCCCTCACCACCACTCCCCTCACCACCACTCCCCTCACCACCACTCCCCCACCAACATCTGCAGATACCTCCACTCACATCCTCATCTCACACCTTGCCTACATTCACAGCTATTCAACAATGGCAGGCATATCTTCCACATACATAGCTGGACTCTTACTCATACGAGTTCCTTTATTTTTCAGGCCAAGATGGCACATAACAGATGGGAGCAGCAACAGACTGGAGATGGGGAACCTGACCTGTGACCTCTCTCCGACCTTGAGGAGCGAGTGCTGCGACTCAAGGGCCCACAGGTGATGGGCACCGTGTCCGACGGAGATGTCGACCCCGCTGGGGGGGGTCTATCTTCCTTGCTCCATTCCTGCCCCCCTGCCCTCACCTTGATGCAAGTCCTGTGCCTTTTATGTTTTCAGATAACCAGCCAGAAGCTGTGCAGCCTCCCAAGAGATTCTGGAGGGAGAGGAAGAAGAGGAGGAGCAAGAGGAGGAGGAGGAGCCAAGCATGGCATCATTGCATCTCTCATCCACCGGCCCCAGCTCAGAGACTGGCACTATGCAGTCGTTCGAGGTTAGCTTAGCAGGGAGGTCTGCACTGGGTGATTCACCGGGCCTAGTGGGCTGCAGCAAGACCAAGAGGAAAGGGAACCTCGGGAGCCAGCTCCCCGGAGCGAGAGTTCACATGCGAGTTCTGCTACACAGGACTCAGATGAGGATCTCGATGAGGAGGCGTTCACAAGAAGGGTGATGGCCATGCACTCCGACATGATAGGTGCAATGGCAAGGCTGCCCGAGAGCCTTTCCACAATGGTGAGGAACGTGGAGGAGACCGCCTCCAACGTTGCACAGAGCTCTGCGCACACTATGGAGCCCGCATTGCCAGTCTGCAGATGATGGTGGACTCCCAGAGCAACTGTGGGGACCCAGACCTCATGACACGTGTCATGGGCGATGTAGCAGCTTCCATTGCAGCACAGGCGGAAGCATCGCAACACCTTAGTGCTGTAATGCAGACAACGGTTGGTGGCATCGTGCCTCAGAGTGCTCTCATGCAGTCTCAGCTTGATACTACGCATAGTCTGACTGGTGTCATCGCTGCTGGGTCCACCATAGTCCACCGGGGATCTCACGGTGTTTCAGCAGCCCATCAATCTGTGCTGCAGCAGATTGGTGGGGATGCTGAGGTACTTCCCCGGGGGAGTGACACTGGGTCAGTGGAGCAGGAATCTGCTGTCCTCTCTCACAATGACAGCATTCCTGATCCCACCACTGACACTCCGCCATTGCACTTGTCACTGCTGCCGCCCAGCCTGAGGTGGTGCAGTCTACAGCTGGGCCTACCAGGCCCAGAGCTGGTCGAGGGCATCCTGCAAGGTCATCTGTAGTCTCAGGCCCTGACACACAGCAGCCTTCCACCAACCATGCTGCAGCCACTGGGGACACTGCGGAGGAGCACTAGAATAGTTAGAACAAAGAGGGGATGTAAGGAAATACACAAGGGTGATTAGTAAATACATTATGTAAGCCTTTGATGTTATCATGATATAACATTTTATTTGAATGTTTGATCATTGCTCTTGTCTCTCATTTCAGTTTTGGGGTTTTGGAACGGAAGGATAAATGGATGTGCTGATGGAGACGTCCAGAGGATCCAGGAACTGGAATGGAATTCACTGGAACCGAAGTCTAATGAGACGATCTCGCGCCTTCCTTGCAGCAGCACGAGGGCCTCGCGGCCTCCTCCGTCACTGGTGTTGCTCCTCCTCCTCCTCTTGCCCCTCCTCCTCCTCCTCAGGTGATACGGCTATGCCTGGTGGCAATGGCTGCGCCCTCATGATGGCCAAGTTGTGCAGAGTGCAGCAGACGACGACGGAAAGGGACACCCGGTCAGGCGAGTACTGGAGGACTCCTCCCAAGTGGTCAAGTCAACGGCAATGAAAAGCTGGGCAGGAGTGTTGGGGTTGTGGAGGGGAGTCATGAGCCACGTGGAGAGTGGATAGCCCGTGCTTTCCAGCAGCCAGCTGCAAGCTTGGTGTGATGACTGGAAGAAAGCTGGCACACCGGTCTGGCACAGGATGAAGGAATCGTGGCTGCTACCAGGATAGCAGACATTGACTGTGAGGATTGTGTGTTTGGTCGCACACCAACTGTACTGTCATGTATTCAACTGTCATTGTAACCCATGTATAAGCTGACCTAAGTTGTACACCTTGAGAACACTGACCACAAGGGGGCGAACTTGTGGGAGACACTCCTAACCTGGACCTTCAGGTATAAAAGGGGAAGCTCCACCCACCTTCATCACTTGAGGTCTTGGTAATAAAGGTAACTGGTCAGAGTGACCTTCTCTCAAGTATGGGCCTCGTGTGCATTTGTACTGCATAGTAAGGACATATCATTGGCGACGAGAAACTGGGATTTAAACCACGCGAGCATGGCCACTAGCAGCACAGAGGAGAGGTACTGTGTTGGTGATGATTGGGACGACTTTATTGAGCGACTACAGCAAAGTTTTGTCACTAAGGAATGGTTGGGACAGGATTCGGCCGACAAATGCAGGGCTCTTCTCCTGACGGTTTGTGGATCCAGAACGTACTCCCTGATGAAGGACCTTCTAGCGCCAGAGAAGCCGACGGATAAGACGTTCGAAGAGCTTAGTAAGTTGATCGGGGAACACCTTAAACCAGCGAGCAGCATGCACATGGCGAGACACCGGTTTTACACGCACCGGCGGCGAGAAGGGCAATGCGTTCCAGATTCGTGGCAGACCTCCGGCTACTGGTGAACCTATGTAAGTTCCCAGATGCATGCAGAATGGAGACATTTTTTATTGAGGGCATCGGACATGCTGGGGTTTTCAAGAAACTGATTGAGACCAAAGACTTGACCTTGGAAACAGCGGCTCTGATAGCCCAGACATTTATCTCAGGGGAGGAAGAGACCAGAATGATGTATGTCAAAAATCTTGGCTCAAATGCAGCAAACGACCAGGGAGTCAACATTGTTAACGTGGCACACAGTTCTCTAGGCAGACAAGGGAAAACGGACATGCCCAAGCATGTAGTCGAACCCAAAGGGGGAATTCAACAGAGACAATGGCTAGCTGAACGGCGATTTATGCCAATGCAATGGACAATGCGACCAGTAATGGGGCCATCAACACCTGTCAATGGTGCACTTAAGGACAGTTACAGAGACAGTCAGAGACGATCGACTGGTAATGGACCTTTTGTTTCCAACAACGGGGCCTCCAGCTCATGCTGGAGGTGTGGAGGCAAACACCCAGCCAGAGCTTGCAGGTATCAGCAATATACCTGCAGAAACTGCAACGTCAGCAGTCACTTGGCGTGTATATGCAGGAAGCCTGCAGCCAGGTTGATGTACGAGGAGGATGGGCCCGATGTAAGCCCTACGAGGCCAAATGAATACTAGGGGAAGTCGCTGGAAGCTGAAGTTCAGCGAGTTCATGTGGAGCACATATATAGTTCCTATACCAGGATGCCACCGATAATGATGAACGTGCTCCTCAATGGCATCCCAGTATTAATGGAGCTAGACACTGGGGCCAGCCAGTCCTTGATGAGTATCAAACAGTTCAAAATGTTGTGGGTGTCCAAGGTCAGGAGGCCAAAATTATTGCCAATTGATGCACAGCTACGGACATATACAAAGGAGATCATTCCAGTGCTAGGCAGCGACCCACAAAGATTCGGAGAACAGGTTGCCATTCTGGATTGTCTGGGGGACGGTCCCGCACTACTGGGGAGGAGTTAGCTTGCTGTCATGAACTAGAAATGGGCGATGTCAATGCAATTTCTTCTGTGGAGCGAGTATCATGCTCACAGGTCCTGGACAAATTTGACTCACTATTTCAACCTGGCATCGGCACTTTCATGGGGGCCAAGGTAGTGATTCACATAAAGCCGGACGCCAGACCAGTACACCACAAGGCCAGAGCGGTGCCGTACATGATGCGGGAAAAGATAGAAGGCGAATTGGACCGCCTGCTGAGGGAAGGCATCATCTCGCCAGTCGAATTCAGTGACTGGGCGAGCCCGATCGTGCCGGTGCTCAAGGCGGATGGGTCGGTCAGGATATGTGGTGATTACAAGGCCACCATCAATCAGGTGTCACTCCAAGACCAGTACCTGCTACCGAGAGCGGAGGACCTCTTTACGACGCTATCAGGTGGCAAACATTTTTCAAAATTGGACCTGACCTCAGCTTACATGACCCAGGAGCTGACGAGTGAGTCGAAGAAGCTGACCACCATCACGACACACAAGGGGTTGTTTGGGTATAACAGATGTCCGTTCGGGATTCGTTCGGCCGCCGCGATCTTTCAGCGAAATATCGAAAGCCTCCTCAAGTCGATTCCAGGGACAGTGGTTTTTCAGGACGACATCCTCATCATGGGTTGCGATACTGAAGAACACCTCCACAACCTGGAGGAGGTGCTTTGCAGACTGGACCGGGTAGGGCTGGGACTGAAAAAGGCGAAGTGCGTCTTCTTAGCTCCAGAGGTAGAATTCCTGGGGAGGAGAGTAGCAGCAGACGGGACCAGACCTACTGCGTCCAAAACGGAAGCGATCCAGAGAGCACCCAGACCCCATAACACAACGGAGCTGCGTTCGTTCCTGGGGCTCCTGAACTATTTTGGTAACTTTCTTCCCAAATTGAGCATGCTGTTCGAGCCGCTACATGTGCTCCTATGCAAAGGTCGCGATTGGGTCTGGAGGGACAGCCAGGAAAGAGCTTTTGATAGAGCACGCAATTTGTTATGCTCCAACAAACTGTTAACGTTGTATGACCCGTGTAAGAAACTTGTTTTAACGTGTGATGCGTCATCCTATGGGGTCGGGTGTGTGTTGCAGCATGTGAATGCCAATGGTCAGTCATAGCCGGTAACTTATGCCTCCAGAAGTCTGTCCCAGGCAGAAAGGGGCTACGGGATGGTAGAAAAGGAAGCGCTAGCATGTGTATGTGCAGTAAAAAAAAATGCACCAGTACCTGATTGGCAGGAAATTTGAGCTGGAGACAGATCACAAACCCCAGCAACAAGGCCATAAATGCGAATGCATCAGCCCGTATACAGAGGTGGGCACTCACGTTAGACACCTATGACTACACAATTCGGCACAGACCAGGCACTGAAAACTGCGCCGATGCACTCAGCAGGCTCCCACTAGCCACCACTGAGGTGACAACTGAACATGATGCTCAGATGGTCATGGCTGTTGAAGCTTTTGAAAGCGAAGGCTCCCCTGTGACAGCCCATCAGATTAACATCTGGACAAATAGAGACCCGCTACTGTCTTTAATTAAGAAATGTATCCTGAATGGGGACTGGGCAGCCACGTACGGGGCATGCCCTGAGGAATTTAAACCATTTCATAGGCGCAAAGATGAACTCTCAATTCAGGCTGATTGCCTACTGAGTAGTCATGCCCCAGATGGGCAGAGAGCTGTTTATCAGAGAACTTCACAATGAGCACCCGGGCATTGTCATGATGAAGGCAATTGCCAGGTCACACATTTGGTGGCCAGTGATAGATGCAGCCCTGGAACTTTGTGTTCGCAGGTGCAACACATGTGCTCAGCTGGGCAACGCACCCAGGGAAGCCCCCCTTAGCCCCTGGTCCTGGCCCACCAAGCCATGGTCACGCATCCATGTGGACTACGCAGGTCCTTTCATGGGAAAAATGTTTTTGGTTGTAGTAGACACCTACTCCAAATGGATTGAGTGTGCCATTTTAAATTCAAGCACTTCCTCTGCCACGGTAGAAAGTCTACGGGCAATGTTCGCCACCCACGGTCTACCGGATGTCTTGGTCAGCGACAATGGCCCGTGCTTCACAAGCACTGAATTCCAGGACTTCATGGCAGGCAATGGAATCAACCATGTCAGAACGGCACCGTTCAAGCCGGCCTCAAACGGCCAGGCAGAACGAGCAGTGCAGATAATCAAACAGAATCCAAGGGGGTTCCCTACAAAACCGCTTATCATGCCTCCTGTTGGCCAATAGATCCCGACCACACTCGCTCACAGGGGTTCCACCCGCAGAGCTGCTAATGAAAAGGACGCTCTAAACCTGATTATCCTTATACACCCTACTATGAAAGAAATTGTTGAGAGCAGGCGTCAGTCACAATATGACTACCATGACAGGAATGCGAGGGCACGATGTATTGATGTCAATTACCCTGTTTTGTCCTTAATTACGCTGCAGGGCCCAAATGGCTCGCAGGCGCTGTGATTGCTAAAGAGGGGAATAGGGTTTTGGTAGTTAAACTTACCAATGGACAAATCTGCTGCAAACACGTGGATCAAACTAAAAGGAGGTTCAGCAACCCCATAGAAGAAGCAGAGGAAGAACACGACGTAGAGTTTACTCCACCACAGGTGACCGAACACCGGAACCAAAGGGAGGAGAGCCCAGTCACTGTGGGCAGTCCGGACAGGCCTGAGGCACTGCAAACAGCAGACACTCAGGCCAGCGCCCAACAATCGGAGCCCAACTCAGGCGCTCTACAAGGGAGCGTAAACCACCAGAGAGACTTAACCTGTGATCCCAATAAGACTTGGGGAGGGCGGGCGGGGGGAGGTGATGTCATGTATTCAACTATCATTGTAACCCATGTATAAGCTGACCTAAGTTGTACACCTTGAGAACATTGACCACAAGGGGGCGAACTTGTGGGAGACACTCCTAACCTGGACCTTCAGGTATAAAAGGGGAAGCTCCACCCACCTTCATCACTTGAGGTCTTGGTAATAAAAGTAACTGGTCACAGAGTGACCTTCTCTCAAGTATGGGCCTCGTGTGCATTTATACTGTGTAGTAAGGACATATCATGCACATTCAGTGAGTGGTAACCTTTGCGGTTACGGAATACTGCAGGATTGTTATGCGGCGCCTGCAAAGCGAGGTGGGTGCAGTCATTGGCCCCTGCACCGGGGGGAAACCTGCTATCCTGCCAAAGCCACATGCTTCTTTCTGGTCATGGGGAAGAAAATGTAATCCCTTCTCCTTCTGCACAGAGCATCTGTGACCAATGGACCAATGGACGGCAAACTGGGAAATGTTGGAGATGTCTCCTGTTGCACACTGGATGGATCCTGTGGTGTAGAAATTGAGCGCGATGGTGACCTTGACTGCCACTGAGAGAGCCATCCTCACCCTGGTCTGAGGCTCGAGGTCTGGTTGTAGGAGGTAGCGGAGCTCAGGAGGGAGGGACAGGGGGAGGGAGGGACAGGGAGAGGGAGGGAAGGGAGAGGGAGAGGGAGAGGGTGACCATGACCTTATTGAAGCAGCTTTCGCACACAAAGCTCCTCAGTGCGATTGATGCAGGAGAACTGTTGCCGGAATACCCGGGGAGAGTGAGACTTCCTGTTGCCCGCCCTGTGGCACCTTCTTCGTCTGTCCCTCTCCCTCTCCTTCCCCCTCCCCCTCTCCCTCTCCCTCTCCCTGCCCCTCTCTCTCTCCCTCCCCTTGTCCCTCTCTGTTGTGTAGGCATGCCTGTTCACTGTGTGATGTCTGTAACACTGTCGTGCAACATTGAATGTACCCTTGTACTGTACACACCTTACCAATACACCAGAGGGTGCTGTTGCTGGAGACCCAGGGGTTACCTGCACACAGCAGGTAACCCAGTATAAAAAGGAGGAACACACAGCTTGTTATCAGCTCTCAGGAGCTGCTAATAAAGGACTGCAGGTCTGCACAGTTTAAGTACCATACCCTGCCTCGTGGAGTCATTACTAAAGGTGCCTACATACACTACAACTGGCGACGGGAATACGAGGTCACGAACCACACGCTCAACATGTCTAACCTCAGCAACTTTCAGCAATTTACAGAGGGGGAAGATTGGGATGCTTTTGTGGAAAGATTGGAACATTTCTTTATAGCCAATGACCTGGATGGGAACATACCGGCTACACTACCGAACAAACGCAGGGCCATCCTGCTTAGCAGTTGTGGGCCCACCATCCATTGTCTCATCAGGGACTTACTAGCCCCGGAGAAGACAACCACCAAGAGCTATGAGGAACTTGTAACAATCATACAGGAACAATTAAAACCGAAAGAAAGCATCCTCTCAGCCAAGCACCGGTTCTACACTTACCGATGACCTGAGGGCCAAGAAATTGCCAAGTATGCTGCACACGTAAGAAGACTAGCTGCACCGTGTGAGTTTGGCGACCACCTTAATGAAGCACTAAGAGACATATTTGTCATCGGAATTGGCCACGAAGGCCTCCTACACAAATTGCTCTCGGCTGACATCACGGTCACCCTGCAGAAAGCAATCCAAGTGAGCCAGGCCTATATGGTTTCGGCCGGCGACTCCAGGCAAATACTGACCCAGGACTCTAAACCGGCGAACGCAGTGCACCGCATGGATACTTCTAAAGGCAGAAATGCTGCCCCGAGTCCCACAACCCTGAGTCCGCCACATGGGGCAAACCGGATGGCCCCGTGCTGGCACTGTGGAGGGAACCACAGGGCCCACCAGTGCCGCTACAAAGACTATGCATACAAAGGCTGCAAAGAAAAAGGGCACCTTCAGAGAATGTGCAGAAAAGGCTGTACTCACCGCGTCTCTGATGAGTTGGCTAATCACCGTGGCTCCGACACAGATGAAGATGAAGCTGCTCAAACCCTGGGAGAGGAGTATGGAATCTTTACCTGCTCCACCGGAAGTTCTCCGTGGATGATGGAAGTGGACATCAACAGGGTCCCAGTCTCAATGGAGATCGACACAGGGGTGAGCCAGTCTGTGATAAGCCAAAAGACCTTTGAAAAAATTTGGAGGAATCCGGCCACTCGACCAAAACTGTCTCCTGTCCAGGCAAAGCTGCTCACCTATACCAAAGGTAAAATCCAAATCGTTGGCAGTGTAGATGTCCAGGTCTCCCAGGGCGGCGTGTTGCACAAACTCCCCCTGTGGATTGTAGCCAGCGACAGTCTCACGCTGCTGGGCAGTGATTGGATGAACCGGGTCCACATCAGGCCAAGTGGTGCTGTGGAAGAAAAGAGCACCACAGCCTGCCTGCAACAAGACCACAAAATGGCTGCAGCACCACAAGCATGTGGAAGAAAAGAGCACCACAAAATGGCTGCAGCACACTAAGCAGCAGACCTGCATTCAAAATGGCCTCCTCCATGCCACGAGTCAACATGGAGGAGCATCATGTGACATCGAGCGGCCAATCGGATTTGAAAGCTCCCTTAAAGGAGACCGGTAACAAAAACATTTAAAGGGAAAGTTCCAACTATTTGAGTACACGGACTTTAAAGCTAAAGATGCAATTAAAGGGTGCAAGTATGAAAATGTATGTAATGTAACCATGAATTGTGATGCTGGTTTAACTAATGTGACTAATGAGATGAATGCAAGTGTCATTAAGGTTAAGAACAAGTTTATTATGCTTAACAATAATGATAGAGATTGTGAAATGCCTAATGTAACCAAGTCTGTTGAAACCAGGACACCCAAAAGTGATGCAAGTGCTAGAATGTGTAATGCAGGCTCGACTATGTGTGATCAGAGCCAAGGTGTCATGTATCCTACCGGTGTAGGACACTGCCAAAGGACATTGGGTCCTACAGCGACCATGCTGATGCCAATGAAATCCCTCTGTGGGAGACCCCCAGGTCCAGCAGGCTACCTGACCATGTAGCCTGGACCTTTGGAACGAATGTAATGCCCCTTGCAGGACACACACACAGCCAGTGGGAGCAAACCCACTACAGGAACAGTGGTCAATGGGCAGCCCAGCCACCACCAATGGCAACCTGCACCAGACCAGCCCTACAACCCCTGGCCACCAGGGCCAACACCAGAAGCATGAGGCTAATACCCTGCAGCTTCCCTGGCAAACCCTGGGATGACCTGACCCTCATCCCCATTGGTGGACAAGGAGCCCACCCAGTCTTGTGGCCCTGCCCACCACTCCACAACTACCCACATCACAGAGTATACACACCACCCACTGCTGCTGTGGCTACCCTCCCTGAGGGATCCCAAACAGTAACACCCACATGGTCTGTGTGTGAGGGAGGGGAAATGTACGAGGCCAGCCTCAAGCACAGGGGTCACACCTGGCAACCACACAACCCTCACCACAACCTCCCATAGCCCACCACTGATCACCTCCCCTGGGCATGACAATAAGGATATGAAAAATGCTCAGGGGGGAGTATTGTTGTGTAGGCATGCCTGTTCACTGTGTGATGTCTGTAACACTATCATGCAACATTGAATGTACCCTTGTACTGTACACATCTTACCGGTTCACCAGAGGGTGCTGTTGCTGGAGACCCAGGGGTTGCCTGCACACGGCAGCTAACCCAGTATAAAATAGAGGAACACACAGCTTGTTGTCAGCTCTCAGGAGCTGCTAATAAAGGACTGCAGGTCTGCATAGTTTAAATACCATACCCTGCCTCGTGGAGTCATTACTAAAGGTGCCTAAATACTACACTCTCTCTCCCTCTCCCTGTCCCTCTCTCTCCCTCCCCCTATCCCTCTCACTGTCCCTCTCCCTCTCCCTCTTCAGCTCTTCCTCTCCCTCTCACTCTCCCTGGGGCTCTCCCTCTTCTGAGGTCTCTCCCTCTCCTTAGGCCTCTCCCTCTCCCTGTCCCTTTCCCCCTCCCTGTCCCTCTCCCTCTCCCTGGGCCTGTCCCTCTCACTCTCTCTAGGCCTCTCCCCCTCCCTCTCCCTCTCCCTGGGCCTTTCCTTCTCCCTGTCCCTCTCGCTCTCTCTAGGCCTCTCCCCCTCCCTCTCCCTCTCCCTGGGCCTGTCCCTCTCCCTCTCTTTAGGCCTCTCCCTCTTCCCCTCCCTCTCCCTCTCCCTGGGCCTCTCCCTCTCCCTGTCCCTCTTCCTGTGGTGTTCTCTGTCACTGCCTTTCTCTCCCCCTCTCTCTCTGCCTTTGTCTCTGTAACTGTTGCCACCTTTGCCTCTGTCTGACCATCCTCTGATGGTGATGTCGAAGCAGGAGGTGGAGTGCCAGCATAGTGTCCATGGAGCGAGAGAAATGATGTAACTTCAAATCTGCCCTGAGTGATACACGGGAATAGTTAGGAGGCAGAAGACTCTTTGAGGTAATATTCGCTGCTGTCGGTCCACCAGACACTCTGCCTATCTGTTGGAAAGCAGAAAAAAGTAATGGCTGACAGAAAATAGTTTTCAAGATGGCGCCTTTAAGTAGCGCTGCTCCATCCGGTGTCGACAGCAGCGCGAAGCTGTGGTTATCGTGGCAAGGCGCTAAGGTAGGTTGCGTGGGGCAATTTCACTTCCAGGGCGGTAAGGACGTTATCATCACCGTGCACAGCCGCGCGGGGCGCTCCTGGCCTCCGGGGTCCTCTCCCCCTTCCATCAGCGAGATCGCCTACTGCTACCCCAGTAACATCCTCCATCTCCACCCCCACTTCAGCCCATTTGCTGCTCAAACCCTCATCCATGCTTTTGTCACTTTCTGACTTGACTATTCCCCCCCTCCGTAAACTTCAACTGGTCAAAGACTCCGCTGCTAGTATCCTAAGTCGCACCAGGTCCTGTTCACCCCTGTGCTTGCTGATCTACACTGGCTCCCAGTCCAGCAATGCCTCAATTTTAAAACTCTCATCCTTGTGTTTCAATGCCTCAGTGCCTTTACCCCTCCCTATCTCTCTAACCTCTTTCAGCCGTGTATATCTCCTGAACTCTCCATTTCCCCAACTCTGACCTCTTGTGCCCCCCCCCCCTCCGCCCCCACTCCACTCCCTTCACCTGCCATTGGTGGCTGTGCCTTAAGCTGCCTCGGCCCCATGCTCTAGGAATTCACTCCCACAACCCTTTGGCTTCTCCACATCCCTCTAATGCTTTAAGGCCCTTCTTAAAACCCACCTATTTGAACAACCTCCTCACATCTCCTTCGTTGGCTCAATGGCCATTGTTTTTTGAGCACCTCTATCGAGTGCCGACAGTAAAGGCACTATATAAATATATAAATGCAAAGGCAAGAACTAGCTCAGGACACCACAAAGCGCTTCACAACCAATCAAGTCTTTCTTTGAAGTACAGTCACTATAGTAATTTTTTTTTAAATTATTCGTTCCTGGGATTTGAACATCACTGGCAAGGACAGCATTTATTGCCCATCCCTAATTGCCCCTTGAGAAGGTGGTGGTGAGCTGCCTTCTTGAACCGCTGCAGTCCGTGTGGTGAAGGTGCTCCCACAGTGCTGTTGGGGAGGGAGTTCCAGGATTGTGACCCAGCGACGATGAAGGAACGGCCGATATTATTTCCAAGTCAGGATGGTGCATGACTTGGAGGGGAACGGGGAGGTGATGGTGGAGGTGCCCTTGTCCTAATACGTGGTAGAGGTTGCTGGTTTTGGAGATGCTGCCGAAGAAGCCTTGGCGAGTTGCTGCAGGCATCTTTTAGATGGTACACACTGCAGCCACGGTACGCCGGTGGTGGAGGGAGTGAATGTTTAAGGTGGTGGATGGGGTGCTAATATAGTGGGCTGCTTTGTCCTGGATGGTGTTGAGCTTCTCGAGTGTTGTTGGAGCTGCATTCATCCAGGCAAGTGGAGAGTGTTCCATCACACTCCTGACTTGTGCCTTGTAGCTGGCGGAAAGGCTTTGGGGAGTCAGGAGATGAGACACTTGCTGCAGAATACCCAGCATCTGACCCGCTCTTGTAGCCACAGTATTTATGTGTTTGGTCCAGTTAATTTTCTGGTCAATGAACATAACAACATAAGAAATAGGAACAGGAGTAGGCCATTTGGCCCCTCGAGCCTGCTCCGCTATTCAATAAGATCATGGCTGATCTGATCTTGGCCTCAACTCCACTAGGAATGCACTAAGTGGACACATTATTTTGGACAGATCAGACTTCACTTTGAATCAAGAGAAGGCTGTTTAACATAGTAAGAATTATTCTTTCCCAGTGACATACAAAGGTATCTAAATAAAAGTGAAACCAATATAATTGTACTAAGAAAAGTGAATCAATTCATGAGGAACTCTGCTTTCAGTGTGGAATGGTTCAGGAGCACACCATCATGGGCTGAGATAAAGATAGAGATTTAGCTCCATACGCCAGTATACCCACAATACAATACAAAACAATCAGATTTATTTCTGGTCTCAGAGGGAAAAGACAGATTGCATTTTGCAATGATCTTTGGCAAAGATAATCCTACAGCATCAACCCAATTTATGATATTCTGAGAGAATGATAGTCTTCATTAAGTGCAGACAGGATTGGACGTACCCATCCATAGATATGTTTCTCGTACATACATCTAGTATCATCATCATAGGCAGTCCCTTGAAGCGAGGATGACTTGCTCCGCGCCAAAAAGGGATGAGTTCACAGGTGTTTCAATGAAGGACCTAAAATTTCAGGTCCCGAACTACATGTTGAAGGTTGGAAGATGCCTGTGCGTGGATTTTTTTAACGTGTGGTGACTGTTGCACACCAGCCACCATACAGGCTTGACAGAGCTGGGTTTTGGTCCAGTGGCAAGGATTAACCAAGGCGACTGGAGACCAGCTCTGTGGCACGGACCTAGTGCGCACACATATCGCAGTGTGGGCTGCCTGTGCTGCCCCTGGGCCCTCGCCTCTCCTGGGCCCCGATCACATTGCTCCATGATCACTCGCCACTCCTCTGCCTCGACCTTGCTGCTCCTGCTGTACCTGCCCACGCTCCAATCAGCGGCCTGGACCTTGGTGATGCCCAATCCAGTCGCAGCCGTCCAGCATGCGCTGTACCTTGCAGCGGTACGCTCCACGCTGCTCTTTTGATGGTCCTTGTAGGTTGGGGCCGCCGTACCGAATGCAGGTCGGGGCCTTCAAAGGAGCAGTGTGTGGCCCGACATCTAGCATAGTATTCCCAAAACCTATAAGCTTTAATAGTTCCAATGGTCGTTAATGTATTTGTTTCAATTACATCTCCATACCTCAAAGTAAATATCCACC
This sequence comes from Pristiophorus japonicus, assembly GCF_044704955.1. Classification (NCBI taxonomy): domain Eukaryota; kingdom Metazoa; phylum Chordata; class Chondrichthyes; family Pristiophoridae; genus Pristiophorus; species Pristiophorus japonicus. The sequence continues at coordinate 75,787,340 of NC_091989.1, read as the reverse complement.
TACGAGGTTGGTTATGCCAAATCCAACTGGCCCTGCACTATGAAGCATATCTCTAACTCAATGGACCACCAATAGATTCCAAGTGGATTGTGTTTGTTTTTCCTTTTCTCCCTTCACCCGCATGTCATCATGGAACTGGGATGGCTCAGGTTACACAGGTCCATTCTTCTCAAGAATCTTCATTGACGAAGTATTGGGGCTGTCCTCCCTCCCTCCCCCCAGCTCCATCCAATGCTCCAATGGCCACAATCAAACCCCACTGTCCCGTTCAGGGCTGCACATTCCCAGGTCCCACCTCTGACCCAGAACACAGTGTGGAGCAACCCATTTGCGAGGAACAATGAAGGAACACAGATTTCAAGCTCCAGTTCCAAAGAAAAATGACTCCCAGCCACAGAGGGAATTTCATGCATCTTCAAATTCTGTGAATGTGGCAAAACGGAGGCTTGTACAAGAGTAAGTCTGCATCCACGACCGGCATGTCACAGATCGCCTCAGCTACCGAGCAGTTGAGGTCCCTTTCCTCACCGTTACCCCCCCCCCCACCCCACCAACCCAACCCCTCAACACCAGGTGGAATCACATTTGTTAAACCTTTCCCCAGATAAGAGTTGAAAACAACAACTTCAACTGCTGCTCAATTGCAAATGGACAGGAGTACAAGGTTCTGGTGACTAAATGCAAGTGGCAATTGCAAAAGTTGTCCACATGCAAGAGTATCCAGAGTGAGCTGTAACGAGGAGAGTAAAGCTAACTCAGTCCGAGGGAAGGGCAGTGCAGAGAGCAGGACAGAGAAACACTGAGACTAACAATTGTAATTTCTTCAGGTTAACAGCCTTTCCATCCAAAAAGCTGCTGGTGACTCAGATTCGCTTCCCCTTCTAGTTTTTAGTAGTCCACTTACACAGAATTTTTCCAGGTAAATCATTCCTATTGATGCTTTCCTCTTGTAAGAACATGTGCAAGCACCGTTCATTCTGGGCCAACGGATGACCTGCAGCTTTTAACAAATTTTCCAATCGCACTCTTCTTTCTTCAATAAAAAACCCATCTGAAACTTCTTTATCCATTCTGAATGGAACCTATAATTTCTAAACTTTTCCTGGTAATGGTGGCACAACGATCTTACTGTATCTTTCCATCCACTCAAAGTCACTGCATTGTCTGCACACATTGTCCTTCATCTGCAAAGTGGGAGGATCTAGTATGTGGTGTACTTACACCTACCGTCTGCGGATTTAAGATGTCGATCTCTAAGAAGTTGCTGAGAGGCCTGTACGCATCCTTGGAGACCCCCAGGATGTTGATGGCAGGGGATTTGGCAATGGTAATGCTGTTGAATATCAAAGGGGTGGTGGTTAAACTCTCGCTTGTTGGAGATGGTCATTGCCTGGCACTTTTGGCGCGAATGTTACTTGTCATTTATCAGCCCAAGCCTGAATGTTGTCCAGGTCTTGCTACATGTGGGCATGGACTGCTCCATTATCTGAGGAGTTGCGAATGGAACTGAACACTGTGCAGTCATCAGTGAACATCCCCACTTCTGACCTTATGATGGAGGGAAGCTCATTGATGAAGCAGCTGAAGATGGTTGGGCCGAGGACACTGACCTGAGGAACTCCTGCAGCGATGTCCTGGGGCTGTGATGATCGGCCTCCAACCACCACAACCTTTTTCTTTGTGCTGGGTATGACACCAGCCAATGGAGAGTTTCCCCCCTGATTCTCATTGACTTCAGGTTTACTAGGGTTCCTTGATGCCACACTTGGTCAAATGCTGCCTTGATATCAAGGGCAGTCATTCTCACCTCACCTCTGGAATTCAGATCTTTTGTCCATGTTTGGATCAAGGCTGCAATGAGGTCTGGAGCTAAGTGGTCCTGGCCAAACCAATGTAGGAAACATGTCAGTCAATTTGCGCACAGCAAGCTCCCACAAACAGCAATGTGATAATGACAAGATAATCTGTTTTAATGATATTGGTTGAAGGATAAATATTGACCAGGACACCGGGGAGAATTCCCCAGCTCTTCTTCAAAATAGTGTCATGGGATCACTTACATCCACCTGAGAGGGCAGACAGGGCCTCGTTTAATGTCTCATCTGAATGACGGCACCTCCGACAGTGCAGCACTCCCTCAGCACTGCCCTGAATCATCAGCCTAGAGTTTGTGCTCAAGTCTCTGGAGTGGGACGTAAATCTACAACCTTCTGACTCAGGCGAGAGAGCTGCCTACTGAGCCAGGCTGACACCTGACAGTAATGCAAGTTGTTGGTGACTGGGGACTGCAATGGGAGAGACCGGGAGGGGGTCGTTTTGTTCTGTGCATAAGTGTAAAGGAACCTCCTTTTACTCGGCTGCCATTGTAAAGATGTTTCCTGATCTACCACTGTAACTCTGAAAGGAGATCGGTAAAACCCTGGAGAACCGACGTGAATGGCTGGATCCGCAGTTCCTCCCGCCTTTACCCTCGTTCTTCAGCACAAGTTATGGGGATTGGAATAAACGCCGCATGGAAATTCCAGCTGCAGATCTACACAAAGCAAAGCTGACAATATGCCTGTTGAAGCAGGAAGAGATGGTGTATCCAGCTGATGATATCCCAGTGTCTCTGCCAGTATCTGCACGCCATAATCCACACCAACAAACACTTTTTGTTCATTTATATGTCTTCAGGATAAGCCATGTTAGGGCTGGGGAGTGAAATTTATGGCCAATTGTTAGGTTGCGTATTTGATTTGCATCCCGATTGCATACGTCTCTGCCCTGCCCCCTCCCCCCCCGTCCCCCGTTCATAAGAACATAAGAAATAGGAACAGGTGTCGGCCATTTGGTCCCCCGAGCTTGCTCCGCCATTTAATAAGATCATGGCTGATCATCGACCTCAACTCCACTTTCCCGCCCAACCCCCATGACCCTCAATTTCCCGAGAGTCCAAACTCTGGGCACACAGAGGGAATTCTCAGCACCTTTGAGGTGTGCACTGATTGGTTTCTAATAATTTATTTATTATAACAGGGTTTGCTGCAAGCTTCTTGGAAAATCACCAAAAGCTTTCGAGAAAGGGAAGTCTCACATACACAAAGCAACATCAAATCCATGGTCTAGAACCTCCACTTTTTTTGCCTGCTTAACGCCCACTTAATGGCCATTTAACCGCTGAAATGATGTATAACACCCAGATATTGCCCATTTTGGCACAAAATTGAAACTGACGGGCTTTTTTAGGAGACTTATCGGCGAGCGTTATTTTCCCAATGGGCTTAACGCCGAGAAAAAATATTACTGCCCGTCCACGTTTTTGGGGTGGAATCAGCAGAATGGACGATTTCAACACCCATAATATCACCCAGCATTATTTTCCTCACGGACTTAACGCCGAGATTCAATATTAACGGCCACCCACTGTTTTTTGTCATAAAGAGCATATTTACCCAAACTAGCGGCTATGGAGATCGCCCACCGTCAATTTCACCACCTCCCCCACACATCGCCCAGAATATCGCTCGCTCAAAAAACCACCCACAGAAAGTGGAACTAACCGGGACAGATGCCAGTGGTGTGACTGACATTTGTTATGTCCCATTGTTACGTGAGGAGCTGATATCTGAAAGATTTGTCTGAAAGAGCACTGATGTGAGTGACAACGCTGACACACTGCTGTGTGTGCAGCTCAGACATTAATGGTGCCCATCACCTTGGTGCCAGTTAAAGCTTACGTTGATTGATGTTAAGTTGTATTTAACCCTTTCATGGTAAGGAATCACCAGTGTGTAATGGTCCAGCTATCTGAGACAATGCGCAACAAGGTTATGTTCAATAACAAAAGTTTAATACCAACATTGGTCTGAAATCATAAGTAACACAGCCAATAACACCCAACCCCCGCCCACACCCCACTTTTTCCACCATTGACATAAATCACATGTTCAACATGTCCACCAACACAGAATACAAAGGCAAAGCAGGAGCGTGGTCCCCAGCCCCCATACATTGCAACAAATGGCATACACCCAGATGGAGATATAACACAGCCATCACCTGTGGACATGCACCTCACTTTCCTTCCCCCCTCTCCTTCTTCTCCCCACCTCTACCCCTTCCCCTCCTCGTTCCACAGCGCCTGGCCGAGGAGCTCCTCAGGCGGTACTTCATTGGGGGGGGGGGGGGAATGAAGGCAGATGCGGTGGTTGCACGGGTACAGGAGTGGGGCGGTACTGAGGGGGCAACATTCACTGATGCAGAAGTAGGATCTTGGTTCTTGCTCTCATCTGTCATTCACAGTGGTGGTGCGGAACCTAGGGGTGGAGTGCTGCGCTCTGGGACCACTGGGAGGGCTGTGGCAGCAGTGTTCCTGGCTATCACATCCAGGGACTCCGCCATGCGCGGAATGTACTCGGTCATGGTGGCCAGGTTTTGGGATATGGCCCCCAAAGCTTCGATGAACTGGTCACCAATGTCTACAATCCTCCTGGACAACTGAACCACCTCTCCGCTGTCATGTCGCGCTCGTGGAACAGACCTGCCGCGTCCATGAGGCCTCCGCGGGGTTGGCGCTGTCCTGGGGACAAATGGAGAGGTGCTTGGGGCCCACACCTCCAGGATGGATACGGGAATGATCGGAGGACCAATAGATGGCCTTGGGATGAAATGGATTCTGGAGCGTAGTGATGCTGGTTCTTTGAAGTCCGCGCTCTCATCCGTGGAGAACAGACCCAGCGGACTGATGGGCGAGAATCGGAGCCCCTCAGCACCACATGTAGTAGGATCGTCCACCGACTCCTGCCCCGCGCCCCCACCTTCTGGCCTCTGTGGTCTTGCCTGGGGCCGCGCTGCTGGCTGAGCTGCAAGACACAAATGAGGTTGTTAGAGAACGGGGTGCTAGGATGACAAGGTGAGTCCAGCGCTACATACAGCATATACACGTCTAAAGCACCACCGCTCTCAAAATCATCGCAGACATCAGATTTCATGACCATCAACACATTGTGGATTGCAATGATTTTCATTAGGCCAGCATTATTTCTATGGCACTTTTAGAAATCATCTATCATATATGATTGGTTGGATATGAGTTGGTGTGGCATGTATTGATTGTAAGGGGTTCTCGGGGAGTGTTGTTGTGCCTTGGGTGTCTCTCTCTGGGCTTCTGCCCTCACAGCTTATGCCTGGCCTGTGAGGTACCCTGAGTGCTGCAAGAGCACCCCTGGAAACACTGTATCCACAGCTTATGAAGGGGGTTTTTGAGACTCGTGCATCCCCACAGCTTATGCCTAGCCTGTGAGGCACCTGTGAGTGTCAAACACTCCTAACCCCTTCTTCCCTAGCCTGTGACACACAGTTAGCGTTTTTGAGGCACTCCTGGCTTCCCTTACACTGTTCTGACATAAGACTCACGATCAGGAGATGTAATACAATAGAACTGAGACAAGGTAATTCCAAGAGGAACTTAGGCTTCCAATTTATTTGACAAGGTGTCACAACAACAAACAACAATACACCAACAAAACAATCCCCCTAAATCCCACTAAACGGACACAACGAAAATCTTTACACAAGTTTAGCAGTACAATGCCCAACCTCCCACCTTTCCTGGCCTAACTGAGTTGGGAGTTCCGGGGACCAGAGGTTATACTCACTACTGTGCCTTCTGCAGGTTTGGTGGTTTGTTTCTTCTATCTTCGGTGTCTTCAGACACTGGTTTTCCTTCAGTGTCGAGAGGCTTGCTGGTTGTTGGATCACGAGAGCAGGGAACCACACACACTACGTCAGAAACCCCTTTTTATAGCCAGATTATCCAGTCCGCCTCTCCTGCTGAAATCGATCCTTCCCATTGGTGGGCTTTGTGATTTTGAAAAATGCAGCAGTTTTAGATTATTGCGGGTTTTTTCCACTGATGTTAACCTACTCAAGGTTTGAATGGGTGTTGATTGCGTTGGCCTCCTGTAGCCATTGTGTAGGCCCTTGGGTTGTTTTGGGTTCCCTAGTTTCTGAAGGTCTGCATAATTTTCCTCCAATTCAGTTTTTCTAACCTACTCAAGGTTTGAGTAGGGGTTGATTGGGTTGGCCTCCTGTAGCCATTGTGTAGGCCCTTGGCTTGTTTTGGGTTTCCTAGTTTTCTGAAGGTCTGCATAATTTCCTTCCATAGTGTAAACATGGGGAAGACAATAGCCCGGTAATGGCGATGAGTCAGTCCCACAGTTTTCGAGCAAGTGCTCTCTCATTGGCTTGAAAGCCCCATGCTTCGGGCTGACTCTGTCCCACCATTGGCCCTCCGGTGTCCTCCCCCGTCCAATCACTGCTCTGCCAAGGTCAAACCATCTCGGTTTCATTTTAACATTGCAGCACAGACAGATCCCACAGCCCTTTTCCTTCTGGGTAAAATGAGGGGGTTTTCATCCTCCCCTACATAATCCCCCATCTGACACAGTCAGACACCACTCGAGTGTGTCAAAGTTCAGGGTGTTGAGAAAACCCTAGGTCTCCCAAATTGCCCAACTTTCCCCAGTTTAACTCTAAACTGATCCCGTCGATATATATCGTAATTCCTTTTACAAAACACAGAATCCAACAGGTTACAATATACGACAGCAATATACATATATGTACTTAAGGTTACAGCAGTAATTGTACATTGAGTCTCATTTCAGTCTTAACCGTAAAACAAAGAAACCTGTCCTGCAAACTCCCCAGGGGCCATGTATGAAAACGCAGTCATCCCTGGGAATAACAAAACCGCCTAAATGTCGCGGTCAAGCTTTGTGTAGTAGCCTGAGGAACTGCTTTCTTTTTCTTTTTCTCCTGAGCTTACAGCTTGTAACTAGCAGATATGCTATAATCAGGAGTTGGCCGATTACTAAGGCATGTGATCCCACCCGGATCCATGCAGGTATGTTTGCCCGTATCCCCAAATCCCACCATGCTGGGGGTTTAATCTGGGCAATCTCCCCTGCTAGAATTTCAGTTTTCTGCTCCATGGTGTAAAAATGTTTTTGAGACAAATCCACTGCCTGGAGAAGGGCTGTAAGTTTCTCAGGTAGTGGGCAATGGGATAGCCAAAATGGGCAACATATTGTTGTAGGTGGCTGAGGTTGTTTTGTACCGTGAGGTGAATCGTGGAAGGTTCAGGGATGGGTGTGATTCTGATGTATGCCACTTGAACCTCTGCCCTGGGTCTAAAGCAAAAGCTGCTGTATGGTATTGGACACCACCTTCCCGGTCCGTACCGTTGGGCACTTGTGGTGACACAACATGTCCCACCACCTACATATGCTACCTGTGGAGGCATGTGGTTAGGGGCCATTACCTCCATTGTGCAATTGATAGGCTCTGCCCCAGCAGGGCTGAACCCGCATTGTGGCCTTGCAAAAGCGTTCAAGTGCTGGGGGCACAAGATTACCTGTGCTCCCCTGCTCCGACAACCCGAGTGGTCTGTACCTGTCACAGTGTGCTCCCACATTGTGACATAAGGTGGGACCTCTTGGAATCGAACATGCACCCCTCCACGAATGACTCCCACATTCTCTACTCGGTATAGGGATGCTGGTCGTGGGGACGCCCCCATCACGGGCATCCTGACCACCACACCCATGATGGTATGATTTGACTTCCCACAGTCCACCGGTACTGGGTAGGCTTCCGACGCTACACAAAGTTGGCAAAGACTCAAAACATTATCATAAGGGTGCAGTGCTGCTAAGTGCTGGTTGCTGATCCAGGAGGGGACCTGTCCCTGTCTCAGATCCTCGAGGTTACTCCGTCCCTCTCCCAGCAACCAGGGCCCATAGAGCACGCACACCTCATTTTGGGCGGCTTGATCGGAGGCGTTTCTATCCTCCCGAATCAAAGCATTTACAGCCCTGGCCTGTGCCTCCAATTGAGAGATAATCTCCTTTAAGTGAACTGTCATTGCCACCTCTTCGTGGAGCGCGGATCCCACTACGGTATTCTCGTCCCCCAGGACTTTGCGCAGCTGATTCTTTAACCCATTTATCTGGAGGGCCAGCTGCATGTTATCCAAACTGTTTATGGCGGACGCCCCGGTGTTAAACCCCGTGAAAATGTCATTTAAAGACCCTCGCCTCTGTCTGCCCGGTTCGGCCCTATCCCACTGTTTATACAGGTCTGTCACACTGACATCCCCGAAGTCCAGTTCGTAGAACTTCCGGAACATCTCCCGCAGCAGAGCCTGGTACAACAGCTCGGTTTCCCGGGGACACCACGTAGGTAGACGGACTTCTGTCAGATTTAGCACCACTGATGCCACCGTGTAGTGTATCCCCTGATAAAGTAGTTTCTCGGTGGGGACCAACACTAAACCATTCCCCGGCCCCCTGGTTGTTGTCGGGCACTTGTGTGGGACGGTGGGCTTGGCCGTGAGTGGGGGCTTCCTTTCCTGAACTACTAGTTCGGTGGCGTTTACTGGTACCCGGGGATTGGGGATCACACACGCCTCCCCGCTGCGATCCCATACCACCCCATCCCCGACATCCTGCCACCACCTATAGAAAGCAATGGAGACCCCCTCTGAACACACGCGAGTGGATCCCCACATACACAAATAAATCCCTTGGTCGTACGTCCACCATTTCTCCCAGCACACCGTGACCCCGCCAGATGACCCCGTGATGGTTCGGTAGGTATCATTATCCAGACGTTCCCAGTCCGAGTGTCGGTCTCCCACGTCCCTCTTGAGCTTTCTGAGTCTCCGCCATCGTCTCAGAGGTATGTCTCCTTGGCAAGTTAGGCATACCTTCCTGCCTTCTGTCACTATCACCATGGAAGTGGCCACAGTGATCTCCGGGCAGGGGATGGAGGCCTCTCCGTAGGTGAAGCCCTCGTGGTTGGAGTACTTGGTAGAGTTCAATCCCAACCACCCAGGCCATCTCCCCTCGTGGGAGTAGGTGACCCGGCCATCCGCCGCCGGAGTCCCTTCTCCTGTGGTCACTGTCGGCGCTCTGCCCCCGGAGCATCCGAAAACCAGGGAGTCCTCGGTGTCCCCTCAGTGCCCAGTGCAGATCCTTAGCGATACCAGCATCACTAACGTCCAGTAGGGAGGTGTTGACACCTGAAAGGCAAGAAGAACATGGCCTTGCCTTGAGAGACTTCTCCAGGCCCGGCCCGCGTAACATGTTCCAAACACAAAAATGCTGTACCCAACCGTCGCTGCCTTACCTAAACACATATACTCACAACACAAAGTAACAAAACAGGAAGGGAAAATATATACACCGCCACCCGTCCCCGGGTGGCCAGGCTACATCCTGTCACTGTACAGGCGTCGTCGACCACTCGGCTGACCGTACCCTGGGGACCAGCATGCCCTCCGCTGAGGGGCTCGTATAGTCCCCCTTAATGGGTCTGATGCGGCCCTCCAAGGCCCTCCCGAGGCCAGGATAATCGGTGGGAGACCCTTGCTGGCGCAACAGAGCACCCTCCCTGTTGTCTTTCGCCTTCTCGGTCTGGGGCGGGGAGCTAAGTAAACAGGGGACCACGGCGCCCTGGGCTGTGGCACTCTGTCACTCCTCCTTACTGTCGGTGCAGAGTCCCACGTTATGGGCTGCAATGCTATCTCCTCCACCTCTTTGGCTAGCCCCAGCTGATCCACCATGGGAGGTTCAGCTGCCCCTCGGACCTTGCTAATGGTAGAGCCTTTCTCCCTACTTCTGTTAGTGGGCTGGGAACCTCTACCCAGTGGTGGGATAGTCTTACAGGAGCAGTGAACCATCCCCGGCTGTAGAGCTTCGGGGCCCGCTGCCTCCACCGGAGCCTCCAAATCCACTGGGGCCTGTTCTTCCTCCAGTGCCTGATTCGCTTCCCTTGCTCGTCCCCTCTGTTTTTTACCTCTTTTGGGGTCAAACAATTTACACTGATTAATGTGATACCACTTCACCCGGCGAGGCAATTGAACCGCATAGACCATAGGGCTAGCCTTGTCGACTATGCTGCATGGTCCCATATACAGTGGTTCAAATACCCCGGCCCGGGCGAAGCTTCTCACCTGGTCGCCCACCTCCCGTTCATGGTGACTGCGGGGTTCCAGCAGCAGCCGATTGGCACGGTGCTGTTTACCCATGTTGTTGGCCGCCTGCCAGTGAATCTGTTGAAGCTGTTCAAACACGTTCCTGACAAACCGGTCCCGGTTCACCTCTCGGAGCTGCCCTTCGGTGAGAACCGGCGCCAACACATGCACTGGGGTTCTCATGATCCGGCCAGTCATCAGCTCATGGGGTGAGTACCCTGTGCTCTTTGACTGACTGGCCCGGATTCCCATGAGGACCAACAGTAAGACCTCCACCCACATGTTCGGTGAGTCTCCCATCTCCTTGCGCAGCCTTTCCTTTAGGGTCGGGTTCAGGCATTCTACGGGGCCTGAGGCCTGAGGGTTGTAGGCGACATGCCATTTGGTTCTTATCCCCAGCACCTTTAGGGTGGCCTGCATCACCTGGCCGGTGAAGTGGCTTCCCCGGTCGGACTCCACGATTTGAGGTAGACCCCACCGAGAGAACACCTCCCTCACCAGGATTTTTGCAGTCCCCACCGCGGTAGCTGTTCGGCAAGGGAAGGCTTCCACCCACTTGGAAAACACATCCACCAGGATGAGGCAGTATTTATAAACTCCCTGGGCGGCCGGTAGGAGTCCGATGTAGTCAATCTGGATCGACTGCCATGGTCCCTCTACCCGCCTGACATGTCCCATAGACACCTTCCTTTTCTGAGGGTCTGGGTTGTTTGCAGCGCAAACCAGACAGCCCGCACAGAAGTTGCGAACGTCTTTCCGGAGGTCTGGCCACCAACCTGCCTTTTCTACCCGTTGCCAGGTAGATTCCGGCCCAGGGTGTCCCGCACCTGGACCCTCATGGGCCAGCTGAAGGAATTCCCTCCGGTGTTGTGGAGGCACTACCCATTTGTCCCCTTTAAACAACATGCCTTCCTGCACAGCAATATCTGCAGCACTGTATGGGCCCTCCGCCTTTTCCCCCTTTTTGATAGCAGCCAAGGCAGCCTTCAGGATCGGATCCTGCATCTGGACTACTTTAAGGTCCGGGGCCGCAGCCGCCCCTACGCTCCCTTGTGTCCCTGGCTTGCTTCTTGCTGCTGCTATCCTGCCTGCCTCGTATGGGTCCCATGGGCGACCTGTACGAGCACCTTCCCTTACCAGCAGGTCTGCCTGCTGGTTACCTTCCCCCTGTGGCTCAGTTTTGGAGTGGGCCTTTACCTTATGGATATATACATCCCTGGTTTCTCCCACTGCAGCCACGATCTTTTCTAGCAGGGGTTTGGTCACAAGAGGCTTCCCAACCACAGATCGAGAGTTCATCCTTGCGCCTGTGAAATGGTTTAAATTTCTCAGGGCAAGTCCTGTACGTGGCTGCCCAGTCTCCATTCAGGACACATTTCTTGATTTAGAGACAATAGCGGGTCTCTATTTGTCCAGACTTTAATCTGACGGGCTGTCACGGGTGAGCCTTCGCTTCCGAAAGCTTCAATAGCCATGACCATCTCAGCACCATGCTCGGTAGCCCCCTCAGTGGTGGCTAGTGGGAGCTTGCTGAGTGCATCGGCGCAGTTTTCAGTGCCTGGTCTGTGCCGAATTGTGTAGTCATAGGCAGCTAACGTGAGTGCCCACCTCTGTATGCGGGCCGATGCGTTTGCATTTATGGCCTTGTTGTCGGCCAAAAGGGACATTAAGGGTTTGTGATCTGTCTCCAGCTCAAATTTCCTGCCAAACAGGTACTGGTGCATTTTCTTTGCCGCATATACACATGCGAGCGCCTCCTTTTCTACCATCCCGTAGCCCCTTTCTGCCTGGGACAGACTCCTGGAGGCATAAGCTACCGGCTGTAACTGACCCTTGGCATTGACATGCTGCAACACACACCCGACACCATAGGACGACGCATCGCACGTTAACACAAGTTTCTTACATGGGTCATATAGCGTTAACAGATTGTTGGAACATAACAAATTGCGTGCTCTATTAAAAGCCCTTTCCTGGCTGTCCCCCCAGAACCATTCGTGACCTTTGCGTAGGAGCACGTGTAGCGGCTCTAGCAGCGTGCTCAATTTGGGAAGAAAGTTACCAAAATAGTTCAGGAGCCCCAGGAACGAACGCAGCTCCGTCGTGTTACGGGGTCTGGGTGCTCTCTGGATCGCTTCCGTCTTGGATGCAGTAGGGCTGATCCCATCTGCTGCTACCTTCATCCCCAGGAATTCAACCTCTGGAGCTAGGAAGACGCACTTCGCTTTTTTCAGTCACAGACCTACCCGGTCCAGTCTGCGTAGCACCTCCTCCAGGTTGTGGAGGTGTTCTTCAGTATCGTAACCCGTAATGAGGATGTCGTCCTGAAAAACCACCGTCCCTGGAATCGACTTGAGGAGGCTTTCCATATTTCGTTGGAAGATCGCGGCGGCCGAGCGAATCCCGAACGGACATCTGTTGTACTCAAACAACCCCTTGTGTGTCGTGATGGTGGTCAGCTTCTTCGACTCACTCGCCAGCTCCTGGGTCATGTAAGCTGAGGTCAGGTCCAATTTTGAAAAAGGTTTGCCACCGGATAGCGTCGCAAAGAGGTCCTCCGCTCTCGGTAGCGGGTACTGGTCTTGGAGTGACACCCGATTGATGGTGGCCTTGTAATCGCCACATATCCTGACCGACCCATCCGCCTTGACCACCGGCACAATCGGGCTCGCCCAGTCACTGAATTCGACTGGCGAGATGATGCCTTCCCTCAACAGGCGGTCCAATTCGCCTTCTATCTTTTCCCGCATCACGTACGGCATCGCTCTGGCCTTGTGGTGTACTGGTCTGGCGTCCGGGTTTATGTGAATCACTACCTTGGCCCCCATGAAAGTGCCAAGGCCGGGTTGAAATAATGAGTCAAATTTGTCCAGGACCTGTGAGCATGATACTCGCTCCACAGAGGAAATTGCATTGACATCGCCCCATTTCCAGTTCATGACAACAAGCCAACTCCTCCCCAGTAGTGCGGGACCGTCCCCAGGGACAATCCAGAGTGGCAACCTGTTCTCTGAATCTTTGTGGCTCACGACTACCGTGGCGCTGCCTAGCACCGGAATGATCTGCTTTGTGTAAGTCCGTAGCTGTGCGTCAATCGGCGATAATTTTGGCCTCCTGGCCTTGGATGCCCACAACTTTTCGAACTGTTTGATACCCATCAGGGACTGGCTGGCACCCGTGTCTAACTCCATTGATACTGGGATGCCATTGAGGAGCACTTTCATCATTATCGGTGGCGTCCTGATGTATGAACTGTATACGTGCTCCACATGAACTCGCTGAACTTCAGCTTCCAGCGATTTTCCCCAGTGTCCATTTCTGCAATTTCTGCAGGTATTTTGCTCATCTCTGCAAACTCCGGCTGAATGTATGCCTCCACGCCTCCAGCATGAGTTGCGGTTTGAAACAAAAGATCCCTTGCCAGTCGATCGTCCCTGACTGCCCCTGTTATTGTCCTTGAGTGCACCATTAACAGGCGTTGTTAGCCCCATTACTTGCCGCATTGTCCCTTGCAATGGCGTGAATCGCTGTTCAGCTTGCCATTGTCTCTGTCGAACTCCCCCTCTGGGTTCGACTACATGTTGGGGCATGCCTGACTGCCCTTGTCTGCCTGGAGAACTGTGTGCTGCTTTAACAATGTTGAATCTCTGTCCCAACCATTCCTTAACACAGTACCTCTCGTCTGTTCTGCTAGTGGCCATGCTCGCGTGGTTTAAATCCCAGTTTGTTGTCGCCATTGATACGTCCTTACTACACAGTATAAATGCACACGAGGCCCATGCTTGAGAGAAGGTCAGTCTGTGACCTGTCCTTTATTCCTTAGCACTCCAAGTGATGAAGGTGGGTGGAGCTTCCCCTTTTATACCTGAAGGTCCAGGTTAGGAGTGTCTCCCACCTAGTGGTCAGTGTTCTCACGGTGTACAACTTAGGTCAGTTTATACATGGGTTACAATGCTGGTTGAATATATGACACCCCCGGCGTGACCAAATCGCCAGATACTCTGTACATGAATTGCAAGTGAACATGCTGTCCGAGCAAATCGTGTATGGGGTAGGGAATTCCTCGGGATGTGTGACCACATACATCACCGCCTGCTGGACGCTCAGGGTGCATGGGAGTTTAAGAGCCAAGACAATCCCTGCCTTGGGGTCCCAAACTCCGCAGCCCGTGAGTCTTGTACCCGCGGACACTGAACTGGAGCCATCAACGTAGATCTCGCGGTCTGTGGGGTGTATCCCTGCCCGAAATCCATACCCCCTCCACAGAGCATCTATGCGGCTGCCCTGGATAGATTAAATTTGCTGCGAGCCTGGGCTCGCAGAGGCCCTTGACCTTTAAAGTAATTTTGGAGAGGAGGAGGGTCCAGCGAGTGATCCTAGCACTGCTCACTGTCCCGTCCTTAATCCTCCCGTCCAACAGCATCTGCGTCGTGGTATGATGGGTGAGGAGTATAATGGGGGATACTCCAGTAAAGATCTGAGCTCTCTTTACTGCCCAGTGGGTGGCAAGCAAGTGCCTCTCACAATTGGAGTATCCCTTTTCTACCTCCGTGAGGACCCTGGAGGAGTACACCACTGGTCTCAGCTGACCGTTTCGCTCCTGGAGCAACACTGCACTTAAGCTGTCGCCACTGGCTGCCACCTCCAGGAAGAATTCCTCCCCTCCATCAATTTCCCCTAGGGCTGGTGCTACCTGCAGGTCTCTCTTCAGATGGACAAATGCTGCCTCACAGCCCTCGTCCCATTCCCACTCGACCCCCTTGTGTAGGAGTCTGAGCAGAGGGGCGGCAGTGGCTGCATAGTCTTCGATGAAGTCCCTACAGTAGCCAGTGATTCCCAGGAAAGACCTTACCCCCGACACATCCCTAGGGACAGGGAGTTCCTGCACTGCCTTTCTTCTAGCCTCATCAATGGCCCTTTCTCCTGCCCTTATCGTCAGACCCAGAAATTTTAATTCTCCTAGACCTGTCTGGGCTTTCTTGGGGTTAACTTTAAAACCCCCTTCCTTCAGTAAGACCAGCAGTTCGGCCAGCAGTGGACCGTGTTCCTCACTGCTGTCTGTGAACAACAACAGGTCGTCCATATACTGGACCAGCTGGTGTGGTTGGCTGAAGCCTTTTAAGCAGTTCGCCATGCATTGGTGAAAAATGCTGGGACTGTTATGAAAGCCCTGTGGGAGGCAGCTCCATGTATACTGCTGTTCCCGGAAGGTGAAGGCAAACTTGTACTGGTCTTCCCTCTGTACAGGGATAGACCAGAACCCGTTGGATATGTCCAACACTGTGAACGTGGTTGCGGATGCAGGGATTTCCCCGATCAGATCAGCAACCGCCGCTACTGTGGGAGCACAAGCTGGGATGTTTTTATTGAGCACCCTATAATCCACCGTAGCCCTCCAAGAATTGTCCGGTTTCCTAACCGGCCAAAGCAGGGAGTTGACATGGGTGGCAATGGGTCTCAAAACACCCTGCTCGACAAGCGAGCTTAAAGCTGTCTCCAAGTCTGCTTCTGCCTCTTGGGGAAAGCCATACTGCTTTTGCGGGCAGGACATGGGATCCCCATCTAGTCTAACCTCCACTCCTGTGACTCTCCCACAATCATGGTTATGGGTGGCAAATGCTGCAAGATTTGCTTGCACATAGGCCCGGTACTCGGCCGGGGTGTTACCGACCAGAACCTCCAGGTCGTAACCCCCTTTTGGCTTCATTGAACACAGAGTCCCTTTTCCCTGTTTCTTATCAATAACCATGACTTCTCCCTCTGCTCCCGTGCCCACTGTGCCCCATAGACAGTGATTCCTCAAGTCCACTAGGATCTGGTGAGCGATGATGAAATCAGCCGCCAAGATCCCTTTTCCCACCTGCTCCCAGCTCATCAGGACGCACTTCCATTGTGTTTGGAGTGCTCCTAAATGAACTGCGAGCGGGACTGAGAAAAACCCAGCCTACTCATTTCCTGTGAACCCAACTAGTTGATACGGCACCCCGTTTGATAGAGGTGAGGTTGCAGGGTCCTCCGAATGGACTATGGTGCTGGAAGCACCAGTGTCCAAAAGGTAAGTACCCAGTACACCCTCAACCTCCATCTTGACCCAGGGTCATCCCCAGGGGTCGTATTCTAGTGGGCACAGGTATGCAGGCTGGGTCTGGGCTAGTCACGGCCTTTGTACTGACCGGCTTGCTGGTGCTTCCCTGCCTGTTGCCGTGGCTACCTTCCCAGTCCCCTCCAGCACTGTCCTCACTGCAGCTACTATCTGGTCAAGGGATGGTGAGGAGCTCCCTCCACTTCCCCCACTCTGGGCGGCTCCTGAAGGAGTTCTCCCCCCATATCTCTTTACTGGGCTCCTGCAATCCCTTTTAAAATGCCCAGCTTTCCCGCACCGTAGCACAATCCCTCCTTATCAGACAAGTGGCCACCCTCCTGGTGCCATTCCCTTTTGGGAATTGAGTTGGGTTTTACTTCATTTACCCGACCTTTGGAGGTTTTCTCCTCCTCCCCTCCTCCATTCCGTTGGACCAGTGCCAGTTGCCTGACCACTGCTTCCTCGGTGAGGTTGGGGGTCCCGGGAATCGAACCACAGTTCTGCCCTGGCCTTGAGCCGGGGCAAGCAGTTTGCCACCAGCATCCTCAGCCAGCGGCCAGTCTGTACCGCGGAAAGATTCGCCCGGTCGAGGAGCTCCCCACAGGCTGCGTGGTATACCACCCACAGCCTGTCCGCAAACAACCCGTTCGAAAGGATTGCCATCATCGAAGCCCATAGCCTCAAGGACGGCCCTCTGGACCTCAGTAAATGTACGCTGTCCCCTCCGGCATTCTGCCGACAGGGCCTGGTACAATTTGCTGTCCAGGGAGAAGAGCAGCAGCTTGGCTGTCTCTTCCTCGTCGCACCCATTAATTTTCCCTGCCTGCATCACCTCCATGAAGTGGATAGACGGGTCTCCGCTGCGAGTGAGTTTGGCCAAATGGGCCACCATGGCCCTGAGTGATTGAACTCCATGGGGAATAATAAAGTCGCTCTCCAGCGCTCCCCGACCTTGGCCACCTCCCTGTGGAGGACCGTACTTGCGCTGCCTGACCGGGCACATCCGCCCTGGTTCAGGATCTTTCTGCGCTGGTCCCTCTACCTCCGGCTGTCCCACCATACCCGGTGCAGCAGACAGTGCCTGGTCGCCTGATCCAGCCTTTAACTGACCCTCGGCTGGAGCCTCACATCCCTGCTGCCGAGCGGGACACATTGGTCCAGCCCCCAGCCCTGGGTATGCTACTACCTGCGTGCCCCGCTCCTCCTGGTACCGCACCAGACAAACCATCGGTGCCTCAGGAGGTGGTCGGGCGTCTCTTGCCTTTGGATTCTCCTCTACCCCCCAATACTCTACTTTGTTCCCTGTGGACCCTCCAGGTCCTATCAGGGTGACCATCCCCTTGGCCTGGGATAGAGCGTGGGTGAGAGTTTTAATCCTCTCCTGGCAGGGACCCTGATCTGCAAACTCTCTGCTACTGGCCACTTTATCGGCTGCCTGTACGTCTTTTAATTTATTCTCCAGTTCCCAAATTTCCTGGGTGTACCGAGAGTTCCGTTCCCGGAGGGACCCCTCACTACCCTTGTCCTCAGTGACCTGATACTGAAGATAGTCCCGGCTATTTTGGAAGGTCTCCTCCAGCTGCCTATTCCCTTGCTGCTCCTCATCTAATTCGGCCAGCAGGTTGTCCCCAACTAGATAGCAGAGAGCTCCTCTGATTTCTGAAGACTCTGTTCCAAGTCCTTCACCCGCTGGTTGAGCTTTCAGACTTGGCGGGTGAGGCAGGTAAGCAAGATGGCCTTTTCCACCCTGCGGTTGTGGTCCTTCCCTGCTGTCCACTGAGCAGCAGTATCCACTGGGCGCTCTGCCCGAGTGAAGGCTTGCACCCAAGGTTTGGTGAGGTTCACCTTGCCAAAAATGTATGAGGAAATTCTCTCCTCCATTTTAGTTTCCTCTCTTATCACCTCATCTGTTATATTAACATCTCCTGTTTGCTTATGTCCTGCGGCGGTCACCATGTTCTGTAAGGGGTTCTCGGGGAGTGTTGTGCCTTGGGTGTCTCTCTCTGGGCTTCTGTCCTCACAGCTTATGCCTGGCCTGTGAGGTACCTGAGTGCTGCAAGAGCACCCCTGGAGAGACTGTGTCCACAGCTTATGAAGGGGGTTTTGAGACTCATGCATCCCCACAGCTTATGCCTAGCCTGTGAGGCACCTGTGAGTGTCAAACACTCCTAACCCCTTCTTCCCTAGCCTGTGACACACAGTTGAGCGTTTTCGAGGCGCTCCTAGCTTCCCTTACACTGTTCTGACATAAGACTCACGATCAGGAGATGTAATACAATAGAACTGAGACAAGGTGATTCCAAGAGGAACTTAGGCTTCCAATTTATTTGACAAGGTGTATCTCAACAAACAGCAATACACCAACAAAACAATCCCCCTAAATCCCACTAAACGGGCACAACGAAAATCTTTACACAAGTTTAGCAGTACAATGCCCAACCTCCCACCTTTCCTGGCCTAACTGAGTTGGGAGTTCCGGGGACCAGAGGTTATACTCACTACTGTGCCTTCTGCAGGTTTGGTGGTTTGTTTCTTCTATCTTTGGTGTCTTCAGACACTGGTTTTCCTTCAGTGTTGAGAGGCTTGCTGGTTGTTGGATCACGAGAGCAGGGAACCACACACACTACGTCAGAAACCCCTTTTTATAGCCAGATTATCCATTCCGTCTCTCCTGCTGAAATCGATCCTTCCCATTGGTGGGCTTTGTGATTTTGAAAAATGCAGCAGTTTTAGATTATTGCGGGTTTTTTCCACTGATGTTAACCTACTCAAGGTTTGAGTAGGTGTTGATTGTGTTGGCCTCCTGTAGCCATTGTGTAGGCCCTTGGGTTGTTTTGGGTTCCCTAGTTTCTGAAGGTCTGCATAATTTCCTTCCATAGTGTAAACATGGGGAAGACAATAGCCGATAATGGCGATGAGTCAGTCCCACAGTTTTCGATCAAGTGCTCTCCCATTGGCTTGAAAGCCCCATGCTTCGAGCTGACTCTGTCCCACCATTGGCCCTCCGGTGTCCTCCCCCGTCCAATCACTGCTCTGCCAAGGTCAAACCGCCTTGGTTTCAATTTCACATTGCAGCACAGACAGATTCCACAGCCCTTTTCCTTCTGGGTAAAATGAGGAGGTTTTCATCCTCCCCTACAACATCACGCAATGGTGTAAGCTTTACTCACATGGCTTCACTTCAGGTTCTGCAGATACATCCGTGGCTGTCCTGGGGTGCTCCCTACGAGTGCGAGCACACACTCCTCTGTGTCAGTGATGTCGCTGGGGACTGGTGGCCCCTCACCCATTCGCCTCTGCATGGATCTCATCGTCGATAGCTTCTTCTGTCACTCCTTCTGTAAAAGGTGACTGGATGACATGGCATGAGATGATTGCGTGATATCATTGCGAGGTACTGTCACAGAGACTGATACAACACATAACCGACAGATGTAATCATGATTATTATGATTATTTTCATTCTTTACCTAAAGACATACACCGTAACCGCAGGCTTTGAGTAAAACATTCCTGGTAAAAGTGCAAGACCTCACATCTGCTGATCGTCACTCATAACTGTTACAAATAGTTATATATGTAAACTTGTATTTACTCTGTACAGCCACCAGAGGGCTCATCCCCTGGAGTCCCAAGGGATCCCATAATCCTTTGGGAGCACAGGTATTTAAGGAGGCCTCACAGGTTGGAGAGACATTCTGGAGACCTGCAATAAAAGACTGTCACACTTTACTTTGAGCTCACAGTGTTCAGTCTGACACTTTCTCCATACATAACAACTGGCGATGAGAAACAGATAGCGAACCCAAAGATGCAGAGATCAGTGGGCATCCTGGAGAAATTCTCGGAGGGAGATGATTGGGAAACTTTTGTGGAGCGACTCGACCAATACTTCGTGGCCAGATGGGGAAGAGAGCGCTGCCAAACGTAGAGCGATCCTCCTCACCGTCTGTGGGACACCAACGTATGGCCTCATGAAGAATCTGCTCACTCCAGCGAAACCCACGGAGAAATTGTGTGACAACTTGTGCACACTGGTCCGAGAACCCGAAGGAAAGTGTTCTGATGGCGAGGTACCGGTTCTACATCTACAAAAAGTCTGAAGGCCAGGAAGTGGCGAGTTATGTCGCCGAGCTAAGACGCCTTGCAGGACATTGCAAATTTGAAGGACATTTGGAGCACATGCTCAGAGACTTTTTCATACTTAGCACTGGCCATGAAACCATACTTCGCAAACTTTTGACTGTAGAGACCCCAACCTTAAGTAAGGCCATAGCGAAAGCTCCAGCATTCATTGCCACCAGTGACAATACGAAGCAAATCTCTCAGCACACAAGTGCTGCTACAAGTACTGTGAACAAAGTGATGTTGTTTTCGAATCGTAACCTACAGGGTAGATCACACATACCTGCAGCTGCAAGGCCATTAACACCTTGTTGGCGCTGAGGGGGTGATCATCGTTTCCATTCATGCCGATTCAAAGGCTACGTTTGCAAGGGCTGTGGAACAATGGGTCACCTCCAACGAGTGTGCAGGCAAGCTGCTAAGCCTGTTAAACCTGCAAACCACCATGTTGCAGAGGAGGACAGATCCACGGAGGATCACGACGAACCAGAGCCTCAGACCGAGGAGGCAGAGGTACATAGGGTGCACACATTCACCACGAATTGTCCCCCGAACTAAATGGACTCCCGGTGTCAATGGGGCTGGACACGGGCGTGAGCCAATCCATTATGGGCAAAAAGACTTTCGAAAGATTGTGGTGCAACAAGGCCTCAAGGTCAGTCTTAATTCCAGTCCGCACAAAACTAAGAACTTACACAAAAGAACCGATTCCTGTAATCAGCAGTGCTACCATAAAGATCTCCTACGATGGAGCGGTGCACAAGCTACCACTCTGGGTGGTACCGGGTGATGGTCCCACACTGCTCAGCAGGAGCTGGCTGGGAACGATATGCTGGAACTGGGATGATGTCCGAGCGCTATCGCCCGCTGACGAAACTTCATCTGCCCAGGTCTTAAACAAATTTCCTTCGCTGTTCGAACCCAAGGAGCAAAAGTGCAGGTCCACTTAATTCCGGGGGCGCGACCCATTCATCACAAGGCGAGAGCAGTACCGTACATGATGAGAGAAAGGGTAGAGATCGAGTTAGACCGGCTGCAAAGAGAGGGCATCATTTCACCGATCGAGTTCACCTAGTGGGCCAGTCCTATCATCCCAGTCCTCAAGGGAGACAGCACCATCAGAATTTGTGGCGATTACAAAGTAACTATCAATCGTTTCTCCCTGCAGGACCAATATCCACTACCAAAGGCCGACGACCTCTTTGCAATGCTGGCGGGAGGAAAGACGTTCACGAAGCTGGATCTGACTTCAGCCTACATGACGCAGGAACTGGAGGAATCATCGAAGGCCCTCACCTGCATCAACACGCATAAAGGTCTTTTTGTTTATAACAGATGCCCATTTAGAATCCGATCGGTGGTGGCGATATTCCAGAGAAACATGGAAAGCTTACTGAAGTCGATCCTGTACACCATGGTCTTCCGGGACGACATCTTGGTCACGGGTCGGAACATAGTCGAGCATCTGCAGAACCTGGAGGGGATTCTTAGTCGACTCAATCGCGTGGGGCTCAGGTTAAAACGCTTGAAGTGCATTTTGCTGGCATCTGAAGTGGAGTTCTTGGGAAGGAAGATTGCGGCGGACGGCATCAGGCCCACCAACGCAAAGACGGAGGCAATCGAGAATGCACCGAAGCCACAGAACGTGACAGAGCTGCGGTCATTTCTGGGACTCCTGAACTACTTTGGTAACTTCTTACCGGGTCTCAGTACACTGTTAGAACCACTGCATGTCTTACTACGAAAAGGGGATGAATGGGTTTGGGGCAAAAGCCAAGAAAATGCCTTTGTAAAAGCGAGAAAATTGTTATGCTGAAACAAATTGCTTGTGTTCTATGATCCATGTAAGCGTTTGGTACTAGCATGTGATGCGTCGTCATATGGCGTCGGGTGTGTATTGCAACAAGCTAATGATTTCAGGAAACTGTAACCGGTTGCTTATGCATCCAGGAGTCTGTCTAAGGCTGAGAGAGCCTACAGCATGATTGAGAAAGAAGTGTTAGCGTGTATCTATGGGGTAAAGAAAATGCACCAATACCTATTTGGGCTAAAATTCGAATTGGAAACTAACCATAAGCCACTTATATCCCTGTTTTCCGAGAGTAAAGGGATAAATACCAACACATCGGCCCACATCCAGAGATGGGCGCTCACGTTGTCCGCATACAACTATGCCATCCGCCACAGGCCAGGCACAGAAAACTGCACCGATGCTCTCAGTAGGCTACTATTCACCACCACGAGGATGGAAATGGCGCAGCCCGCAGATCTAGCCATGGTTATGGAAGCATTTGAGAGTGAGCAACCACCCGTCACTGCCCGGCAGATCAAAACCTGGAGAAGCCAGGACCCCTTATTATCTCTAGTCAAAAGCTGTGTGCTTCACGGGAGCTGGTCCAGTGTCCCAGTGGAAATGCAGGAAGAGATAAAGCTGTTCCAGCGGCGCAATGATGAAATGTCTATACAGGCAGACTGCCTTCTGTGGGGCAATTGAGTAGTGGTCCCCAAGAAGGGCGGAGACACCTTCAACAATGACCCCCACAGCACCCACCCAGGCATCGTAATGATGAAAGTGATAGCCAGATCCTACGTGTGGTGGCCCGGTATCGATGCGGACTTAGAGTCCTGCATTCACAGGTGTTAATAATTGCTCGCAGTCAAGCAATGTACCCAGGGAGGCGCAGCTAAGTTTATGGTCTTGGACCTCCAAACCGTGGTCTAGGGTACATGTCGATTATGCACGTCCGTTCTTGGGTAAAATGTTGCTTGTGATTGTAGATGCGTATTCGAAGTGGATTGAATGTGAGATAATGTTGGCTAGCACGTCCGCTGCCACTACTGAAAGCCTGCGGGCCATGTTTGCCACTCACGGCTTACCCGATGTCCTGGTGAGCGACAGCAGACTATGTTTTACCAGAGCTGAGTGCAAAGAATTCATGACCCGTAACGGGATCAAACATGTCACATCTGCCCCGTTTAAACCAGCGTCCAATGGTCAGGTAGAGAGAGCAGTGCAAACTATCAAGCAAGGCTTGAAGAGGGTAATGGATGGCTCACTGCAGACTCGCCTATTCCGAATCCTGCTTAGCTATTACACGAGACCCCACTAACTCACTGGGATCCCACCTGCTGAACTGCTCATGAAAAGGGCACTTAAGACAAGGCTCTCATTAGTTCACCCTGATCTACATGAACAGGTAGCGAGCAGGCGGCTTCAACAAGTGCATACCATGATAGCGCAAATGTGTCACATGAGATTGAAATCAATGATCCTGCATTTGTATTGAATTATGGACAAGGGAAATTAAGGATAGTGTTCAATCCAAGGAAGAGGCATATAAAGTGGCCAAAAAAAGCTGCAAACCTGAGGACTGGGAGAAATTTAGAATTCAGCAGAGGGGGACAAAGGGTTTAATTAGGAGGGGAAAACTAGAATATGAGAGTAAGCTTGCAGGGTACATAAAAACTGACTGCAAAACTTCTACATATACGTGAAAAGAAAAAGATCAGTGAAGGCAAATGTGGGTCCCTTACAGTCAGAATCAGACGAGTTAAGCGAATGGGCTAAGGTTTGGCAGATGGAATACAATGTCGGAAAATGTGAGATCATCCACCTTGGGAAAAAAAACAAAAAAAGGGAATACTATTTGAATGGGGAAAAATTACAACATGCTGCGGTGCAGAGGGACCTGGGGGTCCTTGTGCATGAAACTCTTTTGAGTTTACCTGCGAAAACATAAAACATTAAACGGTGCCACCCGACCTGGGTGACACTCCAGACATTTACAAGGCCCTTTTTTTTTTCCCCCCACTTTTTTTGTTTTTTTTTGTGTTTTTCTTTTTTTTGGTTTTTTTTTTGGGCACTAAAATCACAATTTTCCCCAGTGCCCCCTATAAAAGGGAAGGGGGACACTAAAAGCACCGGCAATTAAAACAAATTAAACTTAAAAACGTAAAATCAAATTAAAATTTGGTTGCCGGGCGTGATGATGCACTCCAGTCCCTCCGGTGCCCACCTCTCGCGGAAGGCCGCGAGCGTACCGGTGGACACCGCGTGCTCCATCTCCAAGGACACCCTTGACCGGATGTACGTGCGGAAGAGAGGCAGGCAGTCAGGTTGAACGACCCCCTCGACCGCCCGCTGCCTGGACCGGCTGATGGCACCCTTGGCCGTGCCCAGGAGCAGTCCTACGAGGAGGCCTTCGGACCTACCCGCTCCCCTCCGCACAGGGTGCCCAAAGATCAGGAGAGTGGGACTGAAGTGCAGCCAGAATTTCAGGAGCAGCCCCTTCAAATAATGGAACAGGGGCTGCAACCTCGTGCACTCAATAAAAACATGGAACACGGACTCCTCCAGACCGCAGAAATTGCAGGCGGCCTGGGAGTCCGTGAACCGGCTTAAAAATTTGTTGCACGGCACTGCTCCGTGCACCACCCTCCAGGCCAAGTCCCCGATGAATAGTGGGAGGACCCCTGCGTAGAGTGCCCTCCATCGGGGACCCCCGCCTCCTCCGGACGGCAAGATGGTACGCCATGGCGTGTCCGGACGGCCGGCGAGGATGGCAAAGTTGAGGGTGTGCAGGAGCAGCCCGTACAGGAAACCCCTCCGCGCGGAACTGAAAGGCGCGGAGGGGATTTCCCGGAGGCGGCTCAAGTTGTGAGGCGCCGGCCCCCGAGGGAGGTTCCGGGGTTTGGCGCCGATGAGGAATTCCGTCCGGACGGGGGTCAGTTCGGACGGGATCTCCCCACGTGCTTGAGCCTCCTCGATGCACCTAACGGAGTCAGGGCCCAGAGCTGTTTTTAGCGACTCGATGGCATCGGCCGCGTGGCGGACGTTGGCAGAATTTAGGCGCCGCGCCAGCGTGTCTGGCGCCATCCAGCCCGCTCCTCCGCCATCGAGCAGGTCCCTGACCCTGGTCACCTCACCAGCCACAGCCCTCTCTTCCGACCGCCACATAAAACCTCGGCCGTGGAGGTACGGATTCCCGAGCAGCGGTTCCTGCAGGACGGCCGCCACTCCAGCCGGCGGAGAGCTGCGCTTGGTGGAGACTTTGTTCCAGACCCTGATGAGTTCCCTGTAAAAGACAGGCAGCTCCCGGAGGGCGGTCCTGGCACCCCCCAAGTTCACAAACAGGAGCTGCGTGTCATAATTGAGGTCGCGCTGCTGGCGGAAGAAATACCTCGCCAGAGCACACCACCTAGGAGGGGGCTCGACGTAAAGGTATCTCTGCAGGGTCTGAAGACGGAAAGTCGCGAGCTGGGCGCTGACGCACACCAACGACTGACCGCCCTCCTCAAGCGGGAGACTCAGGACCGCGGCAGAGACGCAGTGCTTCCTGTTGTTCCAGAAGAAGTCCACCAGCTTCTTCTGTATCTTGGCGACAAACGCAGGGGGAGGGGTCAAAGTGACCAGCCGGTACCACAACATTGCGGCCACCAGCTGGTTTATGACTAGCGCTCGACCCCTGTAGGACAGCACTCGGAGCAGTCCTGTCCAGCGCCCTAGGCGAGCGGCGACCTTGGCCTCCAGCTCCTGCCAGTTCGCCGGCCAGGCTCCCTCGTCGGGGCTAAGGTAGACTCCCAGATAGAGGAGATGGGTCGTGCTCCAGGCAAAAGGCCTGAGCTCCTCCGGCAGGGAGTCCACCCGCCACTGACCCACCAGGAGTCCGGAACATTTCTCCCAGTTGATCCTGGTGGAGGACGCGGCCGAGTAAATCTCCTGGCACTCACGCATCCTCCGCAGGTCAGCGGGATCCTCTATCGCGAGGAGCACGTCATCGGCGTAAGCCGAGAGGACGACCTCCACGCCCGGCCCTTGCAGAGCCAGTCCCGTCAACCTCGTCCGCAAGAGGCGCAGGAAAGGCTCCACGCAAACGGCGTATAACTGGCCGGACATGGGGCATCCCTGGCGCACCCCTCTCCTAAAGCGAAGGGGCGCCGTCAAGGACCCGTTAACCTTAATCAGACACTCCGCGGCGGCATACAAAAGTCGGATCCGGGCGACGAAATGCGTCCCGAACCCGAAAGCGCGCAGAGTTCCGAGCAGATAGTCGTGATCCACCCTGTCGAACGCCTTCTCTTGGTCGAGGGATAGGAAGGCGACCGACAGACCAGCCTCCTGGGAACAATGGATGAGGTCCCGGACCAGATGGATGTTATCGTGGATTGTCCGGCCCGGGACCGTGTAGGACTGGTCGGGGTGGATCATGTGGTCCAGCACGGCACCACGGCGAGCAGACATCGCCCTGGCGAAGATTTTGTAGTCCGTGCTGAGGAGGGAGACCGGGCGCCAGTTCTTAAGGAGGCGGAGATCGCCCTTCTTAGGCAGCAGGACGATGACTGCCCTGCGCCAAGAGAGGGGCATCTCCCCGGTCGCCAGACTTTCCCCCAGGACCCGCGCGTAGTCGCTCCCCAGGACGTCCCAGAACGCCCTGTGGAACTCCACGGTCAGCCCGTCCAGCCCCGGGGATTTTCCCCTCGAGAGCCGGGCGAGGGCACCGGTCAGCTCCGCCAGGCTTAGCGGAGCTTCCAGATTTTCGGCGCCCTCCGGGCTGACCTTCGGCAGGTCCTCCCACAAAACTCTACGCGCTTCCTCGCTGGACGGATCCGGAGAGAACAGAGCCCCGTAATATTCACGGGCCCTGTTGTTGACGCCCTCCGGATCCGAGACGAGAGAGCCGTCGTCGGCCAGCAGCGTCAAGAGCTGCTTACGGACACTCTGCCTTTTTTCCAGCGAGTAGAAGAAGGGGGAGCCGCGGTCCAGATCCCGCAGGAACCGGATCCGCGACCTCACGAACGCGCCTCGGGACCCGACGAGCTGCAGGTCCTTCAGCGCGGCCTTCTTCGCTTCGTACACCGTCCGCAGGGCCGGGTCCTGGACGACTTGACCGAGACGGGCTTCCAGGTCGAGCACCTCTTTTTCTAGGCGCCCGACTCTGGCCGCCCGCCTCTTGGTCGACCCCCTCGCGTACTCTTGACAGAAGACGCGGACGTGAGCCTTGCCCACGTCCCACCATAGCCTCAAGGAGGGGAAGCCCCCCTGCTTCCTTCTCCAGTCGGACCAGAATCGACGGAACGAGTCCTGGAACCGCACGTCCTCCAGCAGCCGGTTGTTAAAGTGCCAGTACGCGGACCCCGTCCTCGCACGGAGCGAAGCGAGCTCCGCCCACACCAGGTGGTGGTCCGAACACGGCACCGGTCGCATGGAGGCCGCCGGGACGCAGGAAACGTACGCCCGAGACACGTAAAGGCGGTCGACTCTAGACCATCCAACTCCAGGCCTCACCCAAGTAAAGGCGCTGGAGTCGGGGTGGAGATTTCGCCAGACGTCCACCAAGTCGAAGGACCCGACCAGGTCCCTCAACTTCTCCATCGCCGTCATGCACTGCGGGGCACCGGAGCGGTCCCTCGCCTCGAGGGTGCAGTTAAAATCCCCCCCGAGGACAATGCAGTCGCCGACGTCGACGGAGCCAAGAAGAGCGGACACCTCTTCAAAGAAGCGCGTTTGCTGCGGGCCGGGCTGAGGGGCGTACACGTTCACGAGATGGAGCGGCACGTCCCCCAGGCGAACCGTTACGTGCAGCAAGCGGCCTGGCACGGGCTCCTCGACCCCCAAGATCTCCGGCTGAAAATGCGGGCCCAGCAAGATGGCCAGCCCACTAGAAATGGCGGTGAGGTGGCTCATGCGGACCTCTCCTTGCCATTCCAGGAGCCACGTGGCTTCGTCTCCCGGAACGGTGTGGGTTTCTTGCAGGAAGCACACCGCATATTTCCCCTCCCGCAGGAGCGAAAAATTGTCAAATCTACGGCGTGCCCCTCTGCCGCCGTTGATGTTGAGGCTGGCTATGGTTATCTTCATGGCAAAAGCATAGTGCAACCTCTACCTTAACCTATTGTGGGGGAGGGAGCGGAGTCTTTTGTTGAACTCCGCTCCCTCCGCAGCCCAGCGAGGAGTCCCTCGAGCTCGCGCAGCTCAAGGTGTTGCGCCTTTGTCAAGGGCCTGCCCGCGGCCAAGGTTTTGACGGCGGCGCGGACAGACCCCTTGATCAGCTCTGGCTCGGACCATTTTTCCAGGGCCAGTCGGGCTTGGTCGCGGCGACCCCGGCTCTGGGCCAAAAAGTCCCGGAGTTCCTTTGCAGGAACGAGGAGGGCCTCAGCGGCGGCCGCGAGCAGATCCACCGCCTCCCTGGCGGTGGTCTCTAGGTCTTCACCCGCGTCCCCCACCGAGTCCCCGTCCTCCTCCGGGAGGTGGCCGCCAGCAGCCGGCCCATCGACCGCACAAGGTACGGCAAATGAACCGGCCGCTCCAACCGGCCCTGGCACTGCCCCGATCCCACCCCCAGGATCGTCGGCAGAGGAGTACCCACTGGGCTCTTTTAAAAATGGTGCTGGGTCGGGAAATGACAGCGGAAGGGGTTCCCCCTCCGCCCCAGGAACCGGAGAACAAGGAGAGACCCGGCCATAGGAAATCCCCAGGCCCTCCAAGTGCTCCAGCTCCAAAGTAAGGGGCGAGGGTGGGTGTTCCTCCCCCTCCCCGCTGCCACCCCCCGGCCCAGCATCTACAGTTTCATTAAAATCAATATATTGTGTTTCTGCCGGGTCGAGCAACTCCCGGGGGAAGTTGGGTATTGGCTGGGCGGGCTCAGGTTCGGCCTTTTCGGCCTCGCCCGCCTCAGTCCCCGGGACGCCCGGCCCGGCGGCTACGCATTCCTCCGCGGTCCCCACGCCCCCCACGACAGGCAGATCTTCCACTTCATCCCCGGGAGGCAGAGGCTGGGCAGCCTCAACTGTCTCACCCTCCCCGGGGAAAGACTCCTCGCGCCTGCAGCGCAATTTGGGGGCGCTGGTGGGGGACGCGGGACACGCGGCGGGCACCGACTCCTCCGCGGAGGGATATTGTTCCCCCTCCGCGTCATTGGGGCGGTGCCTCTTTTTGTTCCTGGGGGCGCGCGGAGTCAGGGAGACCTCCATGTCTGCCGAGGCCTCCCGCTCTGCCCCCCCCTTTTCCTTTTCTTGCCCGCGCCCGGGCCCCCCTGTGGTGTTGTTCAAGGGCTCGGGCACGGGCTCGGGGCACCCCGCGCTCGCCGGTGACGGGGTTGGGCTGAGCGCGGTGGTCAAATTATCCGGCGCACTGAGGGGACCCGCCTCTTGATGTTTTGTCTTCTTCCGCGCCTTCTTTCCGGTCGGACGCTCTCCCTCCCCCCCGCCGGAGGCCCTGAAAACAAAGGCCTCCGACGATGCCCGCGCACCCATGGCTCCCGGCACGCGGACGCAACTAGGGGGAGGGGTGGCGGCGGCGCCAGCCTTGGCCGCCTTCGGTGGTTTGGCGGCCTTGGAGGCGGGGCAGTTCTTACGAACATGCCCCACCTCCCTGCAGGCATGGCACCGCACGCCGTCCGACGTCCAGAAGACGCGGTAGGCAGTCCCCTCGTGCACCACATTAAAATGGCCTTCCGTCGTCTCCTCCCGCGCCAGCCGGACAAAGAGCTGGCGGCGGAAGGAGAACACGTGGCGCAGGCTGTTCTCCCTGAGGCCGAGCGGTATGGGGTTGATCCCCGACCTTACCTCCCCCAGTTGTTGTAGGTGAGGGAGGAGGAGCTCAGCGGAAACAAAGGGCGGGACGTTTGAAATGATGACCCTCTGCGCGGTGGCCTCGAGAGGGTCCACCGGCAGGAACGTCCCGCCCACCGTGAGCCCCTTTTCAAGGGCCAGGGACACCGCCCGCTCCGACCCCAGGAAGAACACGGCCTTCCCAGACATCTTGGAGGCTGCGACAATGGCCGAGGGGCCGACTACCCCAGCCATCGCCCGCACGCACTCCTCAATGCTCATTGTGGGGTGAGTGTAGCTCTTGACCCCGTGTTTTTTTGTTATAAGTGTAAATGGTGGCAGGGCAGCGGGTGGCGCAGGAGGTGCTGTGGAAGCGGTTGCCACCTGCGCATACGTCTTCGCTGGCCCTGCCACCGGCGTGGATGGGGTCGCCATCACGGGGTCCCTTTAAGGGCTACACCCACCCCAAAGTCACAGGCCTTAATGGTCTTTAATGGCCTCGTGTATTTAACTGAGCAGAGGAGCCCTTAACGAGGCACCTCTCCCCTCGTTGACAATTGGGGAGAGGCCTTGCTCCCTCTGCTCAGTTGTCTTAATTGGTTTTTTTTTTTGCAAATTTGGAAGGAAGAGGCCTCAGAGAGAGAGGGGAGAAACAGAGTAGCAGAGAAAGAGAGAGGGGGGTGGGAAGGGGGGGGGGGGACTGCGAGGGCAGGTCTCCCCTCGCAGCTGTGGGTGGGTGCACTCCCCAGATGGCAAAACACAAAAGTCTTTGGGGTGGTCTTCAGGTGGGGGGAGAAGATGTCTTCACCTGGGGTAGCTGGAGCCACCAGGCACTCCTAACGATCTTTAATTGGGTGATTAATAACAATCTTCAGCCTGGTAGCTCCAGCTATCCCAGGCTAGGCAAATGTGGGGGGGGTGGGGGGGGTTCCAATTGTGGGGGGGGCCTAGTTGTAAGCACGGCCCCCACGCACACTACCACACACACACACACCCCCCGCGATGTTCCGGCCCTCAGTGGTCTTCTTTCCTCCCCCCACCGATACAACAAAGTCTGTTTGGGGAAATGCACCAACACCCACCTGTAGAATGTAGAGTCTCCCTCCTTCCACACTGGATGTTGTTGTGGTTTTTCCCCCTCTCTCCAACTCTTTGCAGAATGGTAAAAAGATGTTCAAAGTTTTCTGCTTTCTCCTCCTCTCCCTCTGGGTAAAGTTGAAGGTGAAGCCCCTTCCTTCCTTCTCTTCCTGGGCTGGTCTCAGGGCTCCCTAGGCAGGAGCTCAAGTTGCTAGCTGCTCCACTCACTGCTCACAGCTCCAACTGAGCAGGACACGCCTCCACTGCTCCACGATTGGTTCCTTGTGCATGAAACTCTTTTGAGTTCACCTGTGAAAACATAAAAACAATAAACGGTGCCACCCGACCTGGGTGACACTCCAGACATTTTCAAGGCCCTTTTTTTCCCCCCTTTTTTTTTTTTTTGTGTTTTTCTTTTTTTTTGTTTTTTTTTTTGGGCACTAAAATCACAATTTTCCCCAGTGCCCCCTATAAAAGGGAAGGGGGACACTAAAAGCACCGGCAATTAAAACAAATTAAACTTTAAAACGTAAAATCAAATTAAAATTTGGTTGCCGGGCGTGATGATGCACTCCAGTCCCTCCGGTGCCCACCTCTCGCGGAAGGCCGCGAGCGTACCGGTGGACACCGCGTGCTCCATCTCCAAGGACACCCTGGACCGGATGTAAGAGCGGAAGAGAGGCAGGCAGTCAGGTTGAACGACCCCCTCGACCGCCCGCTGCCTGGACCGGCTGATGGCACCCTTGGCCGTGCCCAGGAGCAGTCCTACGAGGAGGCCTTCGGACCTACCCGCTCCCCTCCGCACAGGGTGCCCAAAGATCAGGAGAGTGGGACTGAAGTGCAGCCAGAATTTCAGGAGCAGCCCCTTCAAATAATGGAACAGGGGCTGCAACCTTGTGCACTCAATAAAAACATGGAACACGGACTCCTCCAGACCGCAGAAATTGCAGGCGGCCTGGGAGTCCGTGAACCGGCTTAAAAATTTGTTGCACGGCACTGCTCCGTGCACCACCCTCCAGGCCAAGTCCCCGATGAATAGTGGGAGGACCCCCGCGTAGAGTGCCCTCCATCGGGGACCCCCGCCTCCTCCGGACGGCAAGATGGTACGCCATGGCGTGTCCGGACGGCCGGCGAGGATGGCAAAGTTGAGGGTGTGCAGGAGCAGCCCGTACAGGAAACCCCTCCGCGCGGAACTGAAAGGCACGGAGGGGATTTCCCCGAGGCGGCTCAAGTTGTGAGGCGCCGGCCCCCGAGGGAGGTTCCGGGGTTTGGCGCCGATGAGGAATTCCGTCCGGACGGGGGTCAGTTCGGATGGGATCTCCCCACGTGCTTGAGCCTCCTCGATGCACCTAACGGAGTCAGGGCCCAGAGCTGTTTTTAGCGACTCGATGGCATCGGCCGCGTGGCGGACGTTGGCAGAGTTTAGGCGCCGCGCCAGCGTGTCAGGCGCCATCCAGCCCGCTCCTCCGCCATCGAGCAGGTCCCTGACCCTGGTCACCTCACCAGCCACAGCCCTCTCTTCCGACCGCCACATGAAGCCTCGGCCGTGGAGGTACGGATTCCCGAGCAGCGGCTCCTGCAGGACGGCTGCCACTCCAGCCGGCGGAGAGCTGCGCTTGGTGGAGACTTTGTTCCAGACCCTGATGAGTTCCCTGTAAAAGACAGGCAGCTCCCGGAGGGCGGTCCTGGCACCCCCCAAGTTCACAAACAGGAGCTGCGTGTCATAATTGAGGTCGAGCTGCTGGCGGAAGAAATACCTCGCCAGAGCGCACCACCTAGGAGGGGGCTCGACGTAAAGGTATCTCTGCAGGGTCTGAAGACGGAAAGTCGCGAGCTGGGCGCTGACGCACACCAACGACTGACCGCCCTCCTCAAGCGGGAGACTCAAGACCGCGGCAGAGACCCAGTGCTTCCTGTTGTTCCAGAAGAAGTCCACCAGCTTCTTCTGTATCTTGGCGACAAACGCAGGGGGAGGGGTCAAAGTGACCAGCCGGTACCACAGCATTGCGGCCACCAGCTGGTTTATGACTAGCGCTCGACCCCTGTAGGACAGCACTCGGAGCAGTCCTGTCCAGCGCCCTAGGCGAGCGGCGACCTTGGCCTCCAGCTCCTGCCAGTTCGCCGGCCAGGCTCCCTCGTCGGGGCTAAGGTAGACTCCCAGATAGAGGAGATGGGTCGTGCTCCAGGCAAAAGGCCTGAGCTCCTCCGGCAGGGAGTCCACCCGCCACTGACCCACCAGGAGTCCGGAACATTTCACCCAGTTGATCCTGGCGGAGGACGCGGCCGAGTAAATCTCCTGGCACTCACGCATCCTCCGCAGGTCAGCGGGATCCTCTATCGCGAGGAGCACGTCATCGGCGTAAGCCGAGAGGACGACCTCCACGCCCGGCCCTTGCAGAGCCAGTCCCGTCAACCTCGTCCGCAAGAGGCGCAGGAAAGGCTCCACGCAAACGGCATATAACTGGCCGGACATGGGGCATCCCTGGCGCACCCCTCTCCTAAAGCGAAGGGGCGCCGTCAAGGACCCGTTAACCTTAATCAGACACTCCGCGGCGGCGTACAAAAGTCGGATCCGGGCGACGAAATGCGTCCCGAACCCGAAAGCGCGCAGAGTTCCGAGCAGATAGTCGTGATCCACCCTGTCGAACGCCTTCTCTTGGTCGAGGGATAGGAAGGCGACCGACAGACCAGCCTCCTGGGAACAATGGATGAGGTCCCGGACCAGATGGATGTTATCGTGGATTGTCCGGCCCGGGACCGTGTATGACTGGTCGGGGTGGATCATGTGGTCCAGCACGGCACCAAGGCGAGCAGACATCGCCCTGGCGAAGATTTTGTAGTCCGTGCTGAGGAGGGAGACCGGGCGCCAGTTCTTAAGGAGGCGGAGATCGCCCTTCTTAGGCAGCAGGACGATGACTGCCCTGCGCCAAGAGAGGGGCATCTCCCCGGTCGCCAGACTTTCCCCCAGGACCCGCGCGTAGTCGCTCCCCAGGACGTCCCAGAACGCCCTGTGGAACTCCACGGTCAGCCCGTCCAGCCCCGGGGATTTTCCTCTCGAGAGCCGGGCGAGGGCACCGGTCAGCTCCGCCAGGCTTAGCGGAGCTTCCAGATTTTCGGCGCCCTCCGGGCCGACCTTCGGCAGGTCCTCCCACAAAACTCTACGCGCTTCCTCGCTGGACGGATCCGGAGAGAACAGAGCCCCGTAATATTCACGGACCCTGTTGTTGACGCCCTCCGGATCCGAGACGAGAGAGCCGTCGTCGGCCAGCAGCGTCAAGAGCTGCTTACGGACACTCTGCCTTTTTTCCAGCGAGTAGAAGAAGGGGGAGCCGCGGTCCAGATCCCGCAGGAACCGGATCCGCGACCTCACGAACGCGCCTCGGGACCCGACGAGCTGCAGGTCCTTCAGCGCGGCCTTCTTCGCTTCGTACACCGTCCGCAGGGCCGGGTCCTGGACGACTTGACCGAGACGGGCTTCCAGGTCGAGCACCTCTTTTTCTAGGCGCCCGACTCTGGCCGCCCGCCTCTTGGTCGACCCCCTCGCGTACTCTTGACAGAAGACGCGGACGTGAGCCTTGCCCACGTCCCACCATAGCCTCAAGGAGGGGAAGCCCCCCTGCTTCCTTCTCCAGTCGGACCAGAATCGACGGAACGAGTCCCGGAACCGCACGTCCTCCAGCAGCCGGTTGTTAAAGTGCCAGTACGCGGACCCCGTCCTCGCGCGGAGCGAAGCGAGCTCCGCCCACACCAGGTGGTGGTCCGAACACGGCACCGGCCGCATGGAGGCCGCCGGGACGCAGGAAACGTACGCCCGAGACACGTAAAGGCGGTCGACTCTAGACCATCCAACTCCAGGCCTCACCCAAGTAAAGGCGCTGGAGTCGGGGTGGAGATTTCGCCAGACGTCCACCAAGTCGAAGGACCCGACCAGGTCCCTCAACTTCTCCATCGCCGTCATGCACTGCGGGGCACCGGAGCGGTCCCTCGCCTCGAGGGTGCAGTTAAAATCCCCCCCGAGGACAATGCAGTCGCCGACGTCGACGGAGCCAAGAAGAGCGGACACCTCTTCAAAGAAGCGCGTTTGCTGCGGGCCGGGATGAGGGGCGTACACGTTCACGAGATGGAGCGGCACGTCCCCCAGGCGAACCGTTACGTGCAGCAAGCGGCCTGGCACGGGCTCCTCGACCCCCAAGATCTCCGGCTGAAAATGCGGGCCCAGCAAGATGGCCACCCCACTAGAAATGGCGGTGAGGTGGCTCATGCGGACCTCTCCTTGCCATTCCAGGAGCCACGTGGCTTCGTCTCCCGGAACGGTGTGGGTTTCTTGCAGGAAGCACACCGCATATTTCCCCTCCCGCAGGAGCGAAAAATTGTCAAATCTACGGCGTGCCCCTCTGCCGCCGTTGATGTTGAGGCTGGCTATGGTTATCTTCATGGCAAAAGCATAGTGCAACCTCTACCTTAACCTATTGTGGGGGAGGGAGCGGAGTCTTTTGTTGAACTCCGCTCCCTCCGCAGCCCAGCGAGGAGTCCCTCGAGCTCGCGCAGCTCAAGGTGCTGCTCCTTTGTCAAGGGCCCGCCCGCGGCCAAGGTTTTAACGGCGGCGCGGACGGACCCCTTGATCAGCTCCGGCTCGGACCATTTTTCCAGGGCCAGTCGGGCTTGGTCGCGGCGACCCCGGCTCTGGGCCAAAAAGTCCCGGAGTTCCTTTGCAGGAACGAGGAGGGCCTCAGCGGCGGCCGCGAGCAGATCCACCGCCTCCCTGGCGGTGGTCTCTAGGTCTTCTCCCGCGTCCCCCACCGACTCCCCGTCCTCCTCCGGGAGGTGGCCGCCAGCAGCCGGCCCATCGACCGCACAAGGTACGGCAAATGAACCGGCCGCTCCAACCGGCCCTGGCTCTGCCCCGATCCCACCCCCAGGATCGTCGGCAGAGGAGTCCCCACTGGGCTCTTTTAAAAATGGTGCTGGGTCGGGAAATGACAGCGGAAGGGGTTCCCCCTCCGCCCCAGGAACCGGGGAACAAGGAGAGACCCGGCCATAGGAAATCCCCAGGCCCTCCAAGTGCTCCAGCTCCAAAGTAAGGGGCGAGGGTGGGTGTTCCTCCCCCTCCCCGCTGCCACCCCCCGGCCCAGCATCTACAGTTTCATTAAAATCAATATATTTTGTTTCTGCCGGGTCGAGCAACTCCCGGGGGAAGTTGGGTAATAGCTGGGCGGGCTCAGGTTCGGCCTTTTCGGCCTCGCCCGCCTCAGTCCCCGGGACGCCCGGCCCGGCGGCTACGCATTCCTCCGCGGTCCCCACGCCCCCCACGACAGGCAGATCTTCCACTCCATCCCCGGGAGGCAGAGGCTGGGCAGCCTCAACTGTCTCACCCTCCCCGGGGAAAGACTCCTCGCGCCTGCAGCGCAATTTGGGGGCGCTGGTGGGGGACGCGGGACACGCGGCGGGCACCGACTCCTCCGCGGAGGGATGTTGTTCCCCCTCCGCCTCATTGGGGCGGTGCCTCTTTTTGTTCCTGGGGGCGCGCGGAGTCAGGGAGACCTCCATGTCTGCCGAGGCCTCCCG
Source organism: Pristiophorus japonicus (assembly GCF_044704955.1). NCBI lineage: Eukaryota > Metazoa > Chordata > Chondrichthyes > Pristiophoridae > Pristiophorus > Pristiophorus japonicus. The sequence goes on along the minus strand of NC_091989.1, from coordinate 75,750,921 downwards.
CTCCGCCCCCCCCTTTTCCTTTTCTTGCCCGCGCCTGGGCCCCTCTGTGGTGGTATTCAAGGGCCCGGGCACGGGCTCGGGGCACCCCGCGCTCGCCGGTGACTGGGTTGGGCTGAGCGCGGTGGTCAGACTTTCCGGCGCACCGAGGGGACCCGCCTCTAGATGTTTCTCCTTCTTCCGCGCCTTCTTTCCGCTCGGACGCTCTCCCTCCCCCCCGCCGGAGGCCCTGAAAACAAAGGCCTCCGACGATGCCCGCGCACCCATGGCTCCCGGCACGCGGACGCAACTAGGGGGAGGGGTGGCGGCAGCGCCAGCCTTGGCCGCCTTCGGTGGTTTGGCGGCCTTGGAGGCGGGGCAGTTCTTACGAACATGCCCCACCTCCCTGCAGGCATGGCACCGCACGCCGTCCGACGTCCAGAAGACGCGGTAGGCAGTCCCCTCGTGCACCACATTAAAGTGCCCTTCTGTCACGTCCTCCCGCGCCAGCCGGACAAAGAGCTGGCGGCGGAAGGAGAACACGTGGCGCAGGCTGTTCTCCCTGAGGCCGAGCGGTATGGGGTTGATCCCTGACCTTACCTCCCCCAGTTGTTGTAGGTGAGGGAGGAGGAGCTCAGCGGGAACAAAGGGCGGGACGTTCGACACGATGACCCTCTGCGCGGTGGCCTCGAGAGGATCCACCGGCAGGAACGTCCCGCCCACCGTGAGCCCCTTTTCGAGGGCCAGGGACACCGCCCGCTCCGACCCCAGGAAGAAAACAGCCTTCCCAGACATCTTGGAGGCTGCGACAATGGCCGAGGGGCCGACTACCCCAGCCATCGCCCGCACGCACTCCTCGATGCTCATTGTGGGGTGAGTGTAGCTCCTGACCCCGTGTTTTTTTGTTATAAGTGTAAATGGTGGCAGGGCAGCGGGTGGCGCAGGAGGTGCTGTGGAAGCGGTTGCCACCTGCGCATACGTCTTCGCTGGCCCTGCCACCGGCGTGGATGGGGTCGCCATCACGGGGTCCCTTTAAGGGCTACACCCACCCCAAAGTCACAGGCCTTAATGGTCTTTAATGGCCTCGTGTATTTAACTGAGCAGAGGAGCCCTTAACGAGGCACCTCTCCCCTCGTTGACAATTGGGGAGAGGCCTTGCTCCCTCTGCTCAGTTGTCTTAATTTTTTTTTTTTTTTTTTTTTTTAAATTTGGAAGGAAAGGGTTCTCAGAGAGAGAGGGGAGAAACAGAGTAGCAGAGAAAAGAGAGAGGGGGGTGGGAAGGGGGGGGGCTGCGAGGGCAGGTCTCTCCTCGCAGCTGTGGGTGGGTGCACTCCCCAGATGGCAAAACACAAAAGTCTTTGAGGTGGTCTTCAGGTGGGGGGAGAAGATGTCTTCACCTGGGGTAGCTGGAGCCACCAGGCACTCCTAACGATCTTTAATTGGGTGATTAATAACAATCTTCAGCCTGGTAGCTCCAGCTATCCCAGGCTAGGCAAATGTGGGGGGGGGTGGGGGGGGTTCCAATTGTGGGGGGGGGGCCTAGTTGTAAGCACGGCCCCCACGCACACTACCACACACACACACACCCCCCGCGATGTTCCGGCCCTCAGTGGTCTTCTTTCCTCCCCCCACCGATACAACAAAGTCTGTTTGGGGAAATGCACCCACACCCACCTGTAGAATGTTGAGTCTCCCTCCTTCCACACTGGATGTTGTTGTGGTTTTTCCCCCTCTCTCCAACTCTTTGCAGAATGGTAAAAAGATGTTCAAAGTTTTCTGCTTTCTCCTCCTCTCCCTCTGGGTAAAGTTGAAGGTGAAGCCCCTTCCTTCCTTCTCTTCCTGGGCTGGTCTCAGGGCTCCCTAGGCAGGAGCTCAAGTTGCTAGCTGCTCCACTCACTGCTCACAGCTCCAACTGAGCAGGACACGCCTCCACTGCTCCACGATTGGTTCCTTGTGCATGAAACTCTTTTGAGTTTATCTGCAAAACATAAAGACATTAAACGGTGCCACCCGACCTGGGTGACACTCCAGACATTTACAAGGCCCTTTTTTTCCCCCCCTTTTTTGTTTTTTTTTTTGTGTTTTTTTCTTTTTTTTTTTTGTTTTTTTTTGGGCACTAAAATCACAATTTTTCCCCAGTGCCCCCTATAAAAGGGAAGGGGACACTAAAAGCACCGGCAATTAAAACAAATTAACTTTAAAACGTAAAATCAAATTAAAATTTGGTTGCCGGGCGTGATGATGCACTCCAGTCCCTCCGGTGCCCACCTCTCGCGGAAGGCCGCGAGCGTACCGGTGGACACCGCGTGCTCCATCTCCAAGGACACCCTGGATCGGATGTAAGAGCGGAAGAGAGGCAGGCAGTCAGGTTGAACGACCCCCTCGACCGCCCGCTGCCTGGACCGGCTGATGGCACCCTTGGCCGTGCCCAGGAGCAGTCCTACGAGGAGGCCTTCGGACCTACCCGCTCCCCTCCGCACAGGGTGCCCAAAGATCAGGAGAGTGGGACTGAAGTGCAGCCAGAATTTCAGGAGCAGCCCCTTCAAATAGTGGAACAGGGGCTGCAACCTCGTGCATTCAATAAAAACATGGAACACGGACTCCTCCAGACCGCAGAAATTGCAGGCGGCCTGGGAGTCCGTGAACCGGCTTAAAAATTTGTTGCACGGCACTGCTCCGTGCACCACCCTCCAGGCCAAGTCCCCGATGAATAGTGGGAGGACCCCTGCGTAGAGTGCCCTCCATCGGGGACCCCCGCCTCCTCCGGACGGCAAGATGGTACGCCATGGCGTGTCCGGACGGCCGGCGAGGATGGCAAAGTTGAGGGTGTGCAGGAGCAGCCCGTACAGGAAACCCCTCCGCGCGGAACTGAAAGGCACGGAGGGGATTTCCCCGAGGCGGCTCAAGTTGTGAGGCGCCGGCCCCCGAGGGAGGTTCCGGGGTTTGGCGCCGATGAGGAATTCCGTCCGGACGGGGGTCAGTTCGGACGGGATCTCCCCACGTGCTTGAGCCTCCTCGATACACCTAACGGAGTCAGGGCCCAGAGCTGTTTTTAGCGACTCGATGGCATCGGCCGCGCGGCGGACGTTGGCAGAATTTAGGCGCCGCGCCAGCGTGACTGGCGCCATCCAGCCCGCTCCTCCGCCATCGAGCAGGTCCCTGACCCTGGTCACCTCACCAGCCACAGCCCTCTCTTCCGACCGCCACATAAAGCCTCGGCCGTGGAGGTACGGATTCCCGAGCAGCGGTTCCTGCAGGACGGCCGCCACTCCAGCCGGCGGAGAGCTGCGCTTGGTGGAGACTTTGTTCCAGACCCTGATGAGTTCCCTGTAAAAGACAGGCAGCTCCCGGAGGGCGGTCCTGGCACCCCCCAAGTTCACAAACAGGAGCTGCGTGTCATAATTGAGGTCGAGCTGCTGGCGGAAGAAATACCTCGCCAGAGCACACCACCTAGGAGGGGGCTCGACGTAAAGGTATCTCTGCAGGGTCTGAAGACGGAAAGTCGCGAGCTGGGCGCTGACGCACACCAACGACTGACCGCCCTCCTCAAGCGGGAGACTCAAGACCGCGACAGAGACCCAGTGCTTCCTGTTGTTCCAGAAGAAGTCCACCAGCTTCTTCTGTATCTTGGCGACAAACGCAGGGGGAGGGGTCAAAGTGACCAGCCGGTACCACAGCATTGCGGCCACCAGCTGGTTTATGACTAGCGCTCGACCCCTGTAGGACAGCACTCGGAGCAGTCCTGTCCAGCGCCCTAGGCGAGCGGCGACCTTGGCCTCCAGCTCCTGCCAGTTCGACGGCCAGGCTTCCTCGTCGGGGCTAAGGTAGACTCCCAGATAGAGGAGATGGGTCGTGCTCCAGGCAAAAGGCCTGAGCTCCTCCGGCAGGGAGTCCACCCGCCACTGACCCACCAGGAGTCCGGAACATTTCTCCCAGTTGATCCTGGCGGAGGACGCGGCCGAGTAAATCTCCTGGCACTCACGCATCCTCCGCAGGTCAGCGGGATCCTCTACCGCGAGGAGCACGTCATCGGCGTAAGCCGAGAGGACGACCTCCACGCCCGGCCCTTGCAGAGCCAGTCCCGTCAACCTCGTCCGCAAGAGGCGCAGGAAAGGCTCCACGCAAACGGCGTATAACTGGCCGGACATGGGGCATCCCTGGCGCACCCCTCTCCTAAAGCGAAGGGGCGCCGTCAAGGACCCGTTAACCTTAATCAGACACTCCGCGGCGGCGTACAAAAGTCGGATCCGGGCGACGAAATGCGTCCCGAACCCGAAAGCGCGCAGAGTTCCGAGCAGATAGTCGTGATCCACCCTGTCGAACGCCTTCTCTTGGTCGAGGGATAGGAAGGCGACCGACAGACCAGCCTCCTGGGAGCAATGGATGAGGTCCCGGACCAGATGGATGTTGTCGTGGATTGTCCGGCCCGGGACCGTGTAGGACTGGTCGGGGTGGATCATGTGGTCCAGCACGGCACCAAGGCGAGCAGACATCGCCCTGGCGAAGATTTTGTAGTCCGTGCTGAGGAGGGAGACCGGGCGCCAGTTCTTAAGGAGGCGGAGATCGCCCTTCTTAGGCAGCAGGACGATGACTGCCCTGCGCCAAGAGAGGGGCATCTCCCCGGTCGCCAGACTTTCCCCCAGGACCCGCGCGTAGTCGCTCCCCAGGACGTCCCAGAACGCCCTGTGGAACTCCACGGTCAGCCCGTCCAGCCCCGGGGATTTTCCCCTCGAGAGCCGGGCGAGGGCACCGGTCAGCTCCGCCAGGCTTAGCGGAGCTTCCAGATTTTCGGCGCCCTCCGGGCTGACCTTCGGCAGGTCCTCCCACAAAACTCTACGCGCTTCCTCGCTGGACGGATCCGGAGAGAACAGAGCCCCGTAATATTCACGGACCCTGTTGTTGACGCCCTCCGGATCCGAGACGAGAGAGCCGTCGTCGGCCAGCAGCGTCAAGAGCTGCTTACGGACACTCTGCCTTTTTTCCAGCGAGTAGAAGAAGGGGGAGCCGCGGTCCAGATCCCGCAGGAACCGGATCCGCGACCTCACGAACGCGCCTCGGGACCCGACGAGCTGCAGGTCCTTCAGCGCGGCCTTCTTCGCTTCGTACACCGTCCGCAGGGCCGGGTCCTGGACGACTTGACCGAGACGGGCTTCCAGGTCGAGCACCTCTTTTTCTAGGCGCCCGACTCTGGCCGCCCGCCTCTTGGTCGACCCCCTCGCGTACTCTTGACAGAAGACGCGGACGTGAGCCTTGCCCACGTCCCACCATAGCCTCAAGGAGGGGAAGCCCCCCTGCTTCCTTCTCCAGTCGGACCAGAATCGACGGAACGAGTCCTGGAACCGCACGTCCTCCAGCAGCCGGTTGTTAAAGTGCCAGTACGCGGACCCCGTCCTCGCGCGGAGCGAAGCGAGCTCCGCCCACACCAGGTGGTGGTCCGAACACGGCACCGGCCGCATGGAGGCCGCCGGGACGCAGGAAACGTACGCCCGAGACACGTAAAGGCGGTCGACTCTAGACCATCCAACTCCAGGCCTCACCCAAGTAAAGGCGCTGGAGTCGGGGTGGAGATTTCGCCAGACGTCCACCAAGTCGAAGGACCCGACCAGGTCCCTCAACTTCTCCATCGCCGTCATGCACTGCGGGGCACCGGAGCGGTCCCTCGCCTCGAGGGTGCAGTTAAAATCCCCCCCGAGGACAATGCAGTCGCCGACGTCGACGGAGCCAAGAAGAGCGGACACCTCTTCAAAGAAGCGCGTCTGCTGCGGGCCGGGATGAGGGGCGTACACGTTCACGAGATGGAGCGGCACGTCCCCCAGGCGAACCGTTACGTGCAGCAAGCGGCCTGGCACGGGCTCCTCGACCCCCAAGATCTCCGGCTGAAAATGCGGGCCCAGCAAGATGGCCACCCCACTAGAAATGGCGGTGAGGTGGCTCATGCGGACCTCCCCTTGCCATTCCAGGAGCCACGTGGCTTCGTCTCCCGGAACGGTGTGGGTTTCTTGCAGGAAGCACACCGCATATTTCCCCTCCCGCAGGAGCGAAAAATTGTCAAATCTACGGCGTGCCCCTCTGCCGCCGTTGATGTTGAGGCTGGCTATGGTTATCTTCATGGCAAAAGCATAGTGCAACCTCTACCTTAACCTATTGTGGGGGAGGGAGCGGAGTCTTTTGTTGAACTCCGCTCCCTCCGCAGCCCAGCGAGGAGTCCCTCGAGCTCGCGCAGCTCAAGGTGCTGCTCCTTTGTCAAGGGCCCGCCCGCGGCCAAGGTTTTAACGGCGGCGCGGACGGACCCCTTGATCAGCTCCGGCTCGGACCATTTTTCCAGGGCCAGTCGGGCTTGGTCGCGGCGACCCCGGCTCTGGGCCAAAAAGTCCCGGAGTTCCTTTGCAGGAACGAGGAGGGCCTCAGCGGCGGCCGCGAGCAGATCCACCGCCTCACTGGCGGTGGTCTCTAGGTCTTCACCCGCGTCCCCCACCGAGTCCCCGTCCTCCTCCGGGAGGTGGCCGCCAGCAGCCGGCCCATCGACCGCACAAGGTACGGCAAATGAACCGGCCGCTCCAACCGGCCCTGGCACTGCCCCGATCCCACCCCCAGGATCGTCGGCAGAGGAGTCCCCACTGGGCTCTTTTAAAAATGGTGCTGGGTCGGGAAATGACAGCGGAAGGGGTTCCCCCTCCACCCCAGGAACCGGGGAACAAGGAGAGACCCGGCCATAGGAAATCCCCAGGCCCTCCAAGTGCTCCAGCTCCAAAGTAAGGGGCGAGGGTGGGTGTTCCTCCCCCTCCCCGCTGCCACCCCCCGGCCCAGCATCTACAGTTTCATTAAAATCAATATATTTTGTTTCTGCCGGGTCGAGCAACTCCCGGGGGAAGTTGGGTAATAGCTGGGCGGGCTCAGGTTCGGCCTTTTCGGCCTCGCCCGCCTCAGTCCCCGGGACGCCCGGCCCGGCGGCTACGCATTCCTCCGCGGTCCCCACGCCCCCCACGACAGGCAGATCTTCCACTCCATCCCCGGGAGGCAGAGGCTGGGCAGCCTCAACTGTCTCACCCTCCCCGGGGAAAGACTCCTCGCGCCTGCAGCGCAATTTGGGGGCGCTGGTGGGGGACGCGGGACACGCGGCGGGCACCGACTCCTCCGCGGAGGGATGTTGTTCCCCCTCCGCCTCATTGGGGCGGTGCCTCTTTTTGTTCCTGGGGGCGCGCGGAGTCAGGGAGACCTCCATGTCTGCCGAGGCCTCCCGCTCCGCCCCCCCCTTTTCCTTTTCTTGCCCGCGCCTGGGCCCCTCTGTGGTGGTATTCAAGGGCCCGGGCACGGGCTCGGGGCACCCCGCGCTCGCCGGTGACTGGGTTGGGCTGAGCGCGGTGGTCAGACTTTCCGGCGCACCGAGGGGACCCGCCTCTAGATGTTTCTCCTTCTTCCGCGCCTTCTTTCCGCTCGGACGCTCTCCCTCCCCCCCGCCGGAGGCCCTGAAAACAAAGGCCTCCGACGATGCCCGCGCACCCATGGCTCCCGGCACGCGGACGCAACTAGGGGGAGGGGTGGCGGCAGCGCCAGCCTTGGCCGCCTTCGGTGGTTTGGCGGCCTTGGAGGCGGGGCAGTTCTTACGAACATGCCCCACCTCCCTGCAGGCATGGCACCGCACGCCGTCCGACGTCCAGAAGACGCGGTAGGCAGTCCCCTCGTGCACCACATTAAAGTGCCCTTCTGTCACGTCCTCCCGCGCCAGCCGGACAAAGAGCTGGCGGCGGAAGGAGAACACGTGGCGCAGGCTGTTCTCCCTGAGGCCGAGCGGTATGGGGTTGATCCCTGACCTTACCTCCCCCAGTTGTTGTAGGTGAGGGAGGAGGAGCTCAGCGGGAACAAAGGGCGGGACGTTCGACACGATGACCCTCTGCGCGGTGGCCTCGAGAGGATCCACCGGCAGGAACGTCCCGCCCACCGTGAGCCCCTTTTCGAGGGCCAGGGACACCGCCCGCTCCGACCCCAGGAAGAAAACAGCCTTCCCAGACATCTTGGAGGCTGCGACAATGGCCGAGGGGCCGACTACCCCAGCCATCGCCCGCACGCACTCCTCGATGCTCATTGTGGGGTGAGTGTAGCTCCTGACCCCGTGTTTTTTTGTTATAAGTGTAAATGGTGGCAGGGCAGCGGGTGGCGCAGGAGGTGCTGTGGAAGCGGTTGCCACCTGCGCATACGTCCTTGCTGGCCCTGCCACCGGCGTGGATGGGGTCGCCATCACGGGGTCCCTTTAAGGGCTACACCCACCCCAAAGTCACAGGCCTTAATGGTCTTTAATGGCCTCGTGTATTTAACTGAGCAGAGGAGCCCTTAACGAGGCACCTCTCCCCTCGTTGACAATTGGGGAGAGGCCTTGCTCCCTCTGCTCAGTTGTCTTAATTTTTTTTTTTTTTTTTTAAATTTGGAAGGAAAGGGTTCTCAGAGAGAGAGGGGAGAAACAGAGTAGCAGAGAAAAGAGAGAGGGGGGTGGGAAGGGGGGGGGCTGCGAGGGCAGGTCTCTCCTCGCAGCTGTGGGTGGGTGCACTCCCCAGATGGCAAAACACAAAAGTCTTTGAGGTGGTCTTCAGGTGGGGGGAGAAGATGTCTTCACCTGGGGTAGCTGGAGCCACCAGGCACTCCTAACGATCTTTAATTGGGTGATTAATAACAATCTTCAGCCTGGTAGCTCCAGCTATCCCAGGCTAGGCAAATGTGGGGGGGGGTGGGGGGGCTTCCAATTGTGGGGGGGGGGCCTAGTTGTAAGCACGGCCCCCACGCACACTACCACACACACACACACCCCCCGCGATGTTCCGGCCCTCAGTGGTCTTCTTTCCTCCCCCCACCGATACAACAAAGTCTGTTTGGGGAAATGCACCCACACCCACCTGTAGAATGTTGAGTCTCCCTCCTTCCACACTGGATGTTGTTGTGGTTTTTCCCCCTCTCTCCAACTCTTTGCAGAATGGTAAAAAGATGTTCAAAGTTTTCTGCTTTCTCCTCCTCTCCCTCTGGGTAAAGTTGAAGGTGAAGCCCCTTCCTTCCTTCTCTTCCTGGGCTGGTCTCAGGGCTCCCTAGGCAGGAGCTCAAGTTGCTAGCTGCTCCACTCACTGCTCACAGCTCCAACTGAGCAGGACACGCCTCCACTGCTCCACGATTGGTTCCTTGTGCATGAAACTCTTTTGAGTTCACCTGTGAAAACATAAAAACAATAAACGGTGCCACCCGACCTGGGTGACACTCCAGACATTTTCAAGGCCCTTTTTTTCCCCCCCTTTTTTTTTTGTTTTTTTTTTTGTGTTTTTCTTTTTTTTTTTGTTTTTTTTTTTGGGCACTAAAATCACAATTTTCCCCAGTGCCCCCTATAAAAGGGAAGGGGGACACTAAAAGCACCGGCAATTAAAACAAATTAAACTTTAAAACGTAAAATCAAATTAAAATTTGGTTGCCGGGCGTGATGATGCACTCCAGTCCCTCCGGTGCCCACCTCTCGCGGAAGGCCGCGAGCGTACCGGTGGACACCGCGTGCTCCATCTCCAAGGACACCCTGGACCGGATGTAAGAGCGGAAGAGAGGCAGGCAGTCAGGTTGAACGACCCCCTCGACCGCCCGCTGCCTGGACCGGCTGATGGCACCCTTGGCCGTGCCCAGGAGCAGTCCTACGAGGAGGCCCTCGGACCTACCCGCTCCCCTCCGCACAGGGTGCCCAAAGATCAGGAGTGTGGGACTGAAGTGCAGCCAGAATTTCAGGAGCAGCCCCTTCAAATAATGGAACAGGGGCTGCAACCTCGTGCACTCAATAAAAACATGGAACACGGACTCCTCCAGACCGCAGAAATTGCAGGCGGCCTGGGAGTCCGTGAACCGGCTTAAAAAATTTATTGCACGGCACTGCTCCGTGCACCACCCTCCAGGCCAAGTCCCCGATGAATAGTGGGAGGACCCCTGCGTAGAGTGCCCTCCATCGGGGACCCCCGCCTCCTCCGGACGGCAAGATGGTACGCCATGGCGTGTCCGGACGGCCGGCGAGGATGGCAAAGTTGAGGGTGTGCAGGAGCAGCCCGTACAGGAAACCCCTCCGCGCGGAACTGAAAGGCACGGAGGGGATTTCCCCGAGGCGGCTCAAGTTGTGAGGCGCCGGCCCCCGAGGGAGGTTCCGGGGTTTGGCGCCGATGAGGAATTCCGTCCGGACGGGGGTCAGTTCGGACGGGATCTCCCCACGTGCTTGAGCCTCCTCGATACACCTAACGGAGTCAGGGCCCAGAGCTGTTTTTAGCGACTCGATGGCATCGGCCGCGTGGCGGACGTTGGCAGAATTTAGGCGCCGCGCCAGCGTGTCTGGCGCCATCCAGCCCGCTCCTCCGCCATCGAGCAGGTCCCTGACCCTGGTCACCTCACCAGCCACAGCCCTCTCTTCCGACCGCCACATAAAGCCTCGGCCGTGGAGGTACGAATTCCCGAGCAGCGGCTCCTGCAGGACGGCCGCCACTCCAGCCGGCGGAGAGCTGCGCTTGGTGGAGACTTTGTTCCAGACCCTGATGAGTTCCCTGTAAAAGACAGGCAGCTCCCGGAGGGCGGTCCTGGCACCCCCCAAGTTCACAAACAGGAGCTGCGTGTCATAATTGAGGTCGAGCTGCTGGCGGAAGAAATACCTCGCCAGAGCACACCACCTAGGAGGGGGCTCGACGTAAAGGTATCTCTGCAGGGTCTGAAGACGGAAAGTCGCGAGCTGGGCGCTGATGCACACCAACGACTGACCGCCCTCCTCAAGCGGGAGACTCAGGACCGCGGCAGAGACCCAGTGCTTCCTGTTGTTCCAGAAGAAGTCCACCAGCTTCTTCTGTATCTTGGCGACAAACGCAGGGGGAGGGGTCAAAGTGACCAGCCGGTACCACAACATTGCGGCCACCAGCTCGTTTATGACTAGCGCTCGACCCCTGTAGGACAGCACTCGGAGCAGTCCTGTCCAGCGCCCTAGGCGAACGGCGACCTTGGCCTCCAGCTCCTGCCAGTTCGCCGGCCAGGCTCCCTCGTCGGGGCTAAGGTAGACTCCCAGATAGAGGAGATGGGTCGTGCTCCAGGCAAAAGGCCTGAGCTCCTCCGGCAGGGAGTCCACCCGCCACTGACCCACCAGGAGTCCGGAACATTTCTCCCAGTTGATCCTGGCGGAGGACGCGGCCGAGTAAATCTCCTGGCACTCACGCATCCTCCGCAGGTCAGCGGGATCCTCTACCGCGAGGAGCACGTCATCGGCGTAAGCCGAGAGGACGACCTCCACGCCCGGCCCTTGCAGAGCCAGTCCCGTCAACCTCGTCCGCAAGAGGCGCAGGAAAGGCTCCACGCAAACGGCGTATAACTGGCCGGACATGGGGCATCCCTGGCGCACCCCTCTCCTAAAGCGAAGGGGCGCCGTCAAGGACCCGTTAACCTTAATCAGACACTCCGCGGCGGCGTACAAAAGTCGGATCCGGGCGACGAAATGCGTCCCGAACCCGAAAGCGCGCAGAGTTCCGAGCAGATAGTCGTGATCCACCCTGTCGAACGCCTTCTCTTGGTCGAGGGATAGGAAGGCGACCGACAGACCAGCCTCCTGGGAGCAATGGATGAGGTCCCGGACCAGATGGATGTTGTCGTGGATCGTCCGGCCCGGGACCGTGTATGACTGGTCGGGGTGAATCATGTGGTCCAGCACGGCACCAAGGCGAGCAGACATCGCCCTGGCGAAGATTTTGTAGTCCGTGCTGAGGAGGGAGACCGGGCGCCAGTTCTTAAGGAGGCGGAGATCGCCCTTCTTAGGCAGCAGGACGATGACTGCCCTGCGCCAAGAGAGGGGCATCTCCCCGGTCGCCAGACTTTCCCCCAGGACCCGCGCGTAGTCGCTCCCCAGGACGTCCCAGAACGCCCTGTGGAACTCCACGGTCAGCCCGTCCAGCCCCGGGGATTTTCCCCTCGAGAGCCGGGCGAGGGCACCGGTCAGCTCCGCCAGGCTTAGCGGAGCTTCCAGATTTTCGGCGCCCTCCGGGCTGACCTTCGGCAGGTCCTCCCACAAAACTCTACGCGCTTCCTCGCTGGACGGATCCGGAGAGAACAGAGCCCCGTAATATTCACGGACCCTGTTGTTGACGCCCTCCGGATCCGAGACGAGAGAGCCGTCGTCGGCCAGCAGCGTCAAGAGCTGCTTACGGACACTCTGCCTTTTTTCCAGCGAGTAGAAGAAGGGGGAGCCGCGGTCCAGATCCCGCAGGAACCGGATCCGCGACCTCACGAACGCGCCTCGGGACCCGACGAGCTGCAGGTCCTTCAGCGCGGCCTTCTTCGCTTCGTACACCGTCCGCAGGGCCGGGTCCTGGACGACTTGACCGAGACGGGCTTCCAGGTCGAGCACCTCTTTTTCTAGGCGCCCGACTCTGGCCGCCCGCCTCTTGGTCGACCCCCTCGCGTACTCTTGACAGAAGACGCGGACGTGAGCCTTGCCCACGTCCCACCATAGCCTCAAGGAGGGGAAGCCCCCCTGCTTCCTTCTCCAGTCGGACCAGAATCGACGGAACGAGTCCTGGAACCGCACGTCCTCCAGCAGCCGGTTGTTAAAGTGCCAGTACGCGGACCCCGTCCTCGCGCGGAGCGAAGCGAGCTCCGCCCACACCAGGTGGTGGTCCGAACACGGCACCGGCCGCATGGAGGCCGCCGGGACGCAGGAAACGTACGCCCGAGACACGTAAAGGCGGTCGACTCTAGACCATCCAACTCCAGGCCTCACCCAAGTAAAGGCGCTGGAGTCGGGGTGGAGATTTCGCCAGACGTCCACCAAGTCGAAGGACCCGACCAGGTCCCTCAACTTCTCCATCGCCGTCATGCACTGCGGGGCACCGGAGCGGTCCCTCGCCTCGAGGGTGCAGTTAAAATCCCCCCCGAGGACAATGCAGTCGCCGACGTCGACGGAGCCAAGAAGAGCGGACACCTCTTCAAAGAAGCGCGTTTGCTGCGGGCCGGGATGAGGGGCGTACACGTTCACGAGATGGAGCGGCACGTCCCCCAGGCGAACCGTTACGTGCAGCAAGCGGCCTGGCACGGGCTCCTCGACCCCCAAGATCTCCGGCTGAAAATGCGGGCCCAGCAAGATGGCCACCCCACTAGAAATGGCGGTGAGGTGGCTCATGCGGACCTCTCCTTGCCATTCCAGGAGCCACGTGGCTTCGTCTCCCGGAACGGTGTGGGTTTCTTGCAGGAAGCACACCGCATATTTCCCCTCCCGCAGGAGCGAAAAATTGTCAAATCTACGGCGTGCCCCTCTGCCGCCGTTGATGTTGAGGCTGGCTATGGTTATCTTCATGACAAAAGCATAGTGCAACCTCTACCTTAACCTATTGTGGGGGAGGGAGCGGAGTCTTTTGTTGAACTCCGCTCCCTCCGCAGCCCAGCGAGGAGTCCCTCGAGCTCGCGCAGCTCAAGGTGCTGCTCCTTTGTCAAGGGCCCGCCCGCGGCCAAGGTTTTAACGGCGGCGCGGACGGACCCCTTGATCAGCTCCGGCTCGGACCATTTTTCCAGGGCCAGTCGGGCTTGGTCGCGGCGACCCCGGCTCTGGGCCAAAAAGTCCCGGAGTTCCTTTGCAGGAACGAGGAGGGCCTCAGCGGCGGCCGCGAGCAGATCCACCGCCTCCCTGGCGGTGGTCTCTAGGTCTTCACCCGCGTCCCCCACCGAGTCCCCGTCCTCCTCCGGGAGGTGGCCGCCAGCAGCCGGCCCATCGACCGCACAAGGTACGGCAAATGAACCGGCCGCTCCAACCGGCCCTGGCACTGCCCCGATCCCACCCCCAGGATCGTCGGCAGAGGAGTCCCCACTGGGCTCTTTTAAAAATGGTGCTGGGTCGGGAAATGACAGCGGAAGGGGTTCCCCCTCCGCCCCAGGAACCGGAGAACAAGGAGAGACCCGGCCATAGGAAATCCCCAGGCCCTCCAAGTGCTCCAGCTCCAAAGTAAGGGGCGAGGGTGGGTGTTCCTCCCCCTCCCCGCTGCCACCCCCCGGCCCAGCATCTACAGTTTCATTAAAATCAATATCTTTTGTTTCTGCCGGGTCGAGCAACTCCCGGGGGAAGTTGGGTAATAGCTGGGCGGGCTCAGGTTCGGCCTTTTCGGCCTCGCCCGCCTCAGTCCCCGGGACGCCCGGCCCGGCGGCTACGCATTCCTCCGCGGTCCCCACGCCCCCCACGACAGGCAGATCTTCCACTCCATCCCCGGGAGGCAGAGGCTGGGCAGCCTCAACTGTCTCACCCTCCCCGGGGAAAGACTCCTCGCGCCTGCAGCGCAATTTGGGGGCGCTGGTGGGGGACGCGGGACACGCGGCGGGCACCGACTCCTCCGCGGAGGGATGTTGTTCCCCCTCCGCCTCATTGGGGCGGTGCCTCTTTTTGTTCCTGGGGGCGCGCGGAGTCAGGGAGACCTCCATGTCTGCCGAGGCCTCCCGCTCCGCCCCCCCCTTTTCCTTTTCTTGCCCGCGCCTGGGCCCCTCTGTGGTGGTATTCAAGGGCCCGGGCACGGGCTCGGGGCACCCCGCGCTCGCCGGTGACTGGGTTGGGCTGAGCGCGGTGGTCAGACTTTCCGGCGCACCGAGGGGACCCGCCTCTAGATGTTTCTCCTTCTTCCGCGCCTTCTTTCCGCTCGGACGCTCTCCCTCCCCCCCGCCGGAGGCCCTGAAAACAAAGGCCTCCGACGATGCCCGCGCACCCATGGCTCCCGGCACGCGGACGCAACTAGGGGGAGGGGTGGCGGCAGCGCCAGCCTTGGCCGCCTTCGGTGGTTTGGCGGCCTTGGAGGCGGGGCAGTTCTTACGAACATGCCCCACCTCCCTGCAGGCATGGCACCGCACGCCGTCCGACGTCCAGAAGACGCGGTAGGCAGTCCCCTCGTGCACCACATTAAAGTGCCCTTCTGTCACGTCCTCCCGCGCCAGCCGGACAAAGAGCTGGCGGCGGAAGGAGAACACGTGGCGCAGGCTGTTCTCCCTGAGGCCGAGCGGTATGGGGTTGATCCCTGACCTTACCTCCCCCAGTTGTTGTAGGTGAGGGAGGAGGAGCTCAGCGGGAACAAAGGGCGGGACGTTCGACACGATGACCCTCTGCGCGGTGGCCTCGAGAGGATCCACCGGCAGGAACGTCCCGCCCACCGTGAGCCCCTTTTCGAGGGCCAGGGACACCGCCCGCTCCGGCCCCAGGAAGAAAACAGCCTTCCCAGACATCTTGGAGGCTGCGACAATGGCCGAGGGGCCGACTACCCCAGCCATCGCCCGCACGCACTCCTCAATGCTCATTGTGGGGTGAGTGTAGCTCTTGACCCCGTGTTTTCTAGTAATTAATCTAAATGGTGGCAGGGCAGCGGGTGGCGCAGGAGGTGCCGTGGATGTGGACACCGCCTGCGCATACGTCCTTGCTGGCCCTGCCACCGGCGTGGATGGGGTCGCCATCACGGGGTCCCTTTAAGGGCTACACCCACCCCAAAGTCACAGGCCTTAATGGTCTTTAATGGCCTCTTATGTTAACTGAGCAGAGGAGCCCTTAACGAGGCACCTCTCCCCTCGTTGACAATTGGGGAGAGGCCTTGCTCCCTCTGCTCAGTTGTCTTAATTGGGTTTTTTTTAATTAATTTGGAAGGAAAGGGTTCTCAGAGAGAGAGGGGAGAAACAGAGGGTAACGGAGAAAGAGAGAGGGGGGTGGGAAGGGGGGGGGGCTGCGAGGGCAGGTCTCTCCTCGCAGCTGTGGGTGGGTGCACTCCCCAGATGGCAAAGCACAAAAGTCTTTGAGGTGGTCTTCAGGTGGGGGGAGAAGATGTCTTCACCTGGGGTAGCTGGAGCCACCAGGCACTCCTAACGATCTTTAATTGGATGATTTAAGAAAAACAACAATCTTCAGCCTGGTAGCTCCAGCTATCCCAGGCTAGGCAAATGTGGGGGGTGGGGGGGGTTCCAATTGTGGGGGGGGGCCTAGTTGTAAGCAAGGCCCCCACACACACTACCACACACACACACACCCCCCGCGATGTTCCGGCCCTCAGTGGTCTTCTTTCCTCCCCCCACCGATACAACAAAGTCTGTTTGGGGAAATGCACCCACACCCACCTGTAGAGTAGTTGAGTCTCCCTCCTTCCACACTGGTTGGTTGTTGTGGTTTTTCCCCCTCTCTCCAACTCCTTGCAGAAATGGTAAAGATGTTTAAAAGTTTTCTGCTTTCTCCTCCTCTCCCTCTGGGTAAAGTTGAAGGTGAAGCCCCTTCCTTCCTTCTCTTCCTGGGCTGGTCTCAGGGCTCCCTAGGCAGGAGCTCAAGTTGCTAGCTGCTCCACTCACTGCTCACAGCTCCAACTGAGCAGGACACGCCTCCACTGCTCCACGATTGGTTCCTTGTGCATGAAACTCTTTTAGGAGTCTACCTGCAAAACATAAACAACATTAAACTGTGCCACCCGACCTGGGTGACACAGCAGACATTTTCAAGCCCCTTTTTTTTTTTGGTTTTTGGTTTTTTTTTGGGGCGCTAAAATCAAATTTTTCCAGTGCCCCCTATAAAAGGAGAGGGGGACACTAAAAACACCGGCAATTAAAACAAATTAAACTTTAAAACGTAAAATCAAATTAAAATTTGGTTGCCGGGCGTGATGATGCACTCCAGTCCCTCCGGTGCCCACCTCTCGCGGAAGGCCGCGAGCGTACCGGTGGACACCGCGTGCTCCATCTCCAAGGACACCCTGGACCGGATGTAAGAGCGGAAGAGAGGCAGGCAGTCAGGTTGAACGACCCCCTCGACCGCCCGCTGCCTGGACCGGCTGATGGCACCCTTGGCCGTGCCCAGGAGCAGTCCTACGAGGAGGCCTTCGGACCTACCCGCTCCCCTCCGCACAGGGTGCCCAAAGATCAGGAGAGTGGGACTGAAGTGCAGCCAGAATTTCAGGAGCAGCCCCTTCAAATAGTGGAACAGGGGCTGCAACCTTGTGCACTCCATAAAAACATGGAACACGGACTCCTCCAGACCGCAGAAATTGCAGGCGGCCTGGGAGTCCGTGAACCGGCTTAAAAATTTGTTGCACGGCACTGCTCCGTGCACCACCCTCCAGGCCAAGTCCCCGATGAATAGTGGGAGGACCCCTGCGTAGAGTGCCCTCCATCGGGGACCCCCGCCTCCTCCGGACGGCAAGATGGTACGCCATGGCGTGTCCGGACGGCCGGCGAGGATGGCAAAGTTGAGGGTGTGCAGGAGCAGCCCGTACAGGAAACCCCTCCGCGCGGAACTGAAAGGCACGGAGGGGATTTCCCCGAGGCGGCTCAAGTTGTGAGGCGCCGGCCCCCGAGGGAGGTTCCGGGGTTTGGCGCCGATGAGGAATTCCGTCCGGACGGGGGTCAGTTCGGACGGGATCTCCCCACGTGCTTGAGCCTCCTCGATACACCTAACGGAGTCAGGGCCCAGAGCTGTTTTTAGCGACTCGATGGCATCGGCCGCGCGGCGGACGTTGGCAGAATTTAGGCGCCGCGCCAGCGTGACTGGCGCCATCCAGCCCGCTCCTCCGCCATCGAGCAGGTCCCTGACCCTGGTCACCTCACCAGCCACAGCCCTCTCTTCCGACCGCCACATGAAGCCTCGGCCGTGGAGGTACGGATTCCCGAGCAGCGGTTCCTGCAGGACGGCCGCCACTCCAGCCGGCGGAGAGCTGCGCTTGGTGGAGACTTTGTTCCAGACCCTGATGAGTTCCCTGTAAAAGACAGGCAGCTCCCGGAGGGCGGTCCTGGCACCCCCCAAGTTCACAAACAGGAGCTGCGTGTCATAATTGAGGTCGAGCTGCTGGCGGAAGAAATACCTCGCCAGAGCACACCACCTAGGAGGGGGCTCGACGTAAAGGTATCTCTGCAGGGTCTGAAGACGGAAAGTCGCGAGCTGGGCGCTGACGCACACCAACGACTGACCGCCCTCCTCAAGCGGGAGACTCAAGACCGCGACAGAGACCCAGTGCTTCCTGTTGTTCCAGAAGAAGTCCACCAGCTTCTTCTGTATCTTGGCGACAAACGCAGGGGGAGGGGTCAAAGTGACCAGCCGGTACCACAGCATTGCGGCCACCAGCTGGTTTATGACTAGCGCTCGACCCCTGTAGGACAGCACTCGGAGCAGTCCTGTCCAGCGCCCTAGGCGAGCGGCGACCTTGGCCTCCAGCTCCTGCCAGTTCGCCGGCCAGGCTTCCTCGTCGGGGCTAAGGTAGACTCCCAGATAGAGGAGATGGGTCGTGCTCCAGGCAAAAGGCCTGAGCTCCTCCGGCAGGGAGTCCACCCGCCACTGACCCACCAGGAGTCCGGAACATTTCTCCCAGTTGATCCTGGCGGAGGACGCGGCCGAGTAAATCTCCTGGCACTCACGCATCCTCCGCAGGTCAGCGGGATCCTCTATCGCGAGGAGCACGTCATCGGCGTAAGCCGAGAGGACGACCTCCACGCCCGGCCCTTGCAGAGCCAGTCCCGTCAACCTCGTCCGCAAGAGGCGCAGGAAAGGCTCCACGCAAACGGCGTATAACTGGCCGGACATGGGGCATCCCTGGCGCACCCCTCTCCTAAAGCGAAGGGGCGCCGTCAAGGACCCGTTAACCTTAATCAGACACTCCGCGGCGGCGTACAAAAGTCGGATCCGGGCGACGAAATGCGTCCCGAACCCGAAAGCGCGCAGAGTTCCGAGCAGATAGTCGTGATCCACCCTGTCGAACGCCTTCTCTTGGTCGAGGGATAGGAAGGCGACCGACAGACCAGCCTCCTGGGAACAATGGATGAGGTCCCGGACCAGATGGATGTTGTCGTGGATTGTCCGGCCCGGGACTGTGTATGACTGGTCGGGGTGGATCATGTGGTCCAGCACGGCACCAAGGCGAGCAGACATCGCCCTGGCGAAAATTTTGTAGTCCGTGCTGAGGAGGGAGACCGGGCGCCAGTTCTTAAGGAGGCGGAGATCGCCCTTCTTAGGCAGCAGGACGATGACTGCCCTGCGCCAAGAGAGGGGCATCTCCCCGGTCGCCAGACTTTCCCCCAGGACCCGCGCGTAGTCGCTCCCCAGGACGTCCCAGAACGCCCTGTGGAACTCCACGGTCAGCCCGTCCAGCCCCGGGGATTTTCCCCTCGAGAGCCGGGCGAGGGCACCGGTCAGCTCCGCCAGGCTTAGCGGAGCTTCCAGATTTTCGGCGCCCTCCGGGCCGACCTTCGGCAGGTCCTCCCACAAAACTCTACGCGCTTCCTCGCTGGACGGATCCGGAGAGAACAGAGCCCCGTAATATTCACGGACCCTGTTGTTGACGCCCTCCGGATCCGAGACGAGAGAGCCGTCGTCGGCCAGCAGCGTCAAGAGCTGCTTACGGACACTCTGCCTTTTTTCCAGCGAGTAGAAGAAGGGGGAGCCGCGGTCCAGATCCCGCAGGAACCGGATCCGCGACCTCACGAACGCGCCTCGGGACCCGACGAGCTGCAGGTCCTTCAGCGCGGCCTTCTTCGCTTCGTACACCGTCCGCAGGGCCGGGTCCTGGACGACTTGACCGAGACGGGCTTCCAGGTCGAGCACCTCTTTTTCTAGGCGCCCGACTCTGGCCGCCCGCCTCTTGGTCGACCCCCTCGCGTACTCTTGACAGAAGACGCGGACGTGAGCCTTGCCCACGTCCCACCATAGCCTCAAGGAGGGGAAGCCCCCCTGCTTCCTTCTCCAGTCGGACCAGAATCGACGGAACGAGTCCTGGAACCGCACGTCCTCCAGCAGCCGGTTGTTAAAGTGCCAGTACGCGGACCCCGTCCTCGCGCGGAGCGAAGCGAGCTCCGCCCACACCAGGTGGTGGTCCGAACACGGCACCGGCCGCATGGAGGCCGCCGGGACGCAGGAAACGTACGCCCGAGACACGTAAAGGCGGTCGACTCTAGACCATCCAACTCCAGGCCTCACCCAAGTAAAGGCGCTGGAGTCGGGGTGGAGATTTCGCCAGACGTCCACCAAGTCGAAGGACCCGACCAGGTCCCTCAACTTCTCCATCGCCGTCATGCACTGCGGGGCACCGGAGCGGTCCCTCGCCTCGAGGGTGCAGTTAAAATCCCCCCCGAGGACAATGCAGTCGCCGACGTCGACGGAGCCAAGAAGAGCGGACACCTCTTCAAAGAAGCGCGTTTGCTGCGGGCCGGGATGAGGGGCGTACACGTTCACGAGATGAAGCGGCACGTCCCCCAGGCGAACCGTTACGTGCAGCAAGCGGCCTGGCACGGGCTCCTCGACCCCCAAGATCTCCGGCTGAAAATGCGGGCCCAGCAAGATGGCCACCCCACTAGAAATGGCGGTGAGGTGGCTCATGCGGACCTCTCCTTGCCATTCCAGGAGCCACGTGGCTTCGTCTCCCGGAACGGTGTGGGTTTCTTGCAGGAAGCACACCGCATATTTCCCCTCCCGCAGGAGCGAAAAATTGTCAAATCTACGGCGTGCCCCTCTGCCGCCGTTGATGTTGAGGCTGGCTATGGTTATCTTCATGGCAAAAGCATAGTGCAACCTCTACCTTAACCTATTGTGGGGGAGGGAGCGGAGTCTTTTGTTGAACTCCGCTCCCTCCGCAGCCCAGCGAGGAGTCCCTCGAGCTCGCGCAGCTCAAGGTGCTGCTCCTTTGTCAAGGGCCCGCCCGCGGCCAAGGTTTTAGCGGCGGCGCGGACGGACCCCTTGATCAGCTCCGGCTCGGACCATTTTTCCAGGGCCAGTCGGGCTTGGTCGCGGCGACCCCGGCTCTGGGCCAAAAAGTCCCGGAGTTCCTTTGCAGGAACGAGGAGGGCCTCAGCGGCGGCCGCGAGCAGATCCACCGCCTCACTGGCGGTGGTCTCTAGGTCTTCACCCGCGTCCCCCACCGAGTCCCCGTCCTCCTCCGGGAGGTGGCCGCCAGCAGCCGGCCCATCGACCGCACAAGGTACGGCAAATGAACCGGCCGCTCCAACCGGCCCTGGCACTGCCCCGATCCCACCCCCAGGATCGTCGGCAGAGGAGTCCCCACTGGGCTCTTTTAAAAATGGTGCTGGGTCGGGAAATGACAGCGGAAGGGGTTCCCCCTCCGCCCCAGGAACCGGAGAACAAGGAGAGACCCGGCCATAGGAAATCCCCAGGCCCTCCAAGTGCTCCAGCTCCAAAGTAAGGGGCGAGGGTGGGTGTTCCTCCCCCTCCCCGCTGCCACCCCCCGGCCCAGCATCTACAGTTTCATTAAAATTAATATATTTTGTTTCTGCCGGGTCGAGCAACTCCCGGGGGAAGTTGGGTAATAGCTGGGCGGGCTCAGGTTCGGCCTTTTCGGCCTCGCCCGCCTCAGTCCCCGGGACGCCCGGCCCGGCGGCTACGCATTCCTCCGCGGTCCCCACGCCCCCCACGACAGGCAGATCTTCCACTCCATCCCCGGGAGGCAGAGGCTGGGCAGCCTCAACTGTCTCACCCTCCCCGGGGAAAGACTCCTCGCGCCTGCAGCGCAATTTGGGGGCGCTGGTGGGGGACGCGGGACACGCGGCGGGCACCGACTCCTCCGCGGAGGGATATTGTTCCCCCTCCGCGTCATTGGGGCGGTGCCTCTTTTTGTTCCTGGGGGCGCGCGGAGTCAGGGAGACCTCCATGTCTGCCGAGGCCTCCCGCTCCGCCCCCCCCTTTTCCTTTTCTTGCCCGCGCCTGGGCCCCTCTGTGGTGGTATTCAAGGGCCCGGGCACGGGCTCGGGGCACCCCGCGCTCGCCGGTGACTGGGTTGGGCTGAGCGCGGTGGTCAGACTTTCCGGCGCACCGAGGGGACCCGCCTCTAGATGTTTCTCCTTCTTCCGCGCCTTCTTTCCGCTCGGACGCTCTCCCTCCCCCCCGCCGGAGGCCCTGAAAACAAAGGCCTCCGACGATGCCCGCGCACCCATGGCTCCCGGCACGCGGACGCAACTAGGGGGAGGGGTGGCGGCAGCGCCAGCCTTGGCCGCCTTCGGTGGTTTGGCGGCCTTGGAGGCGGGGCAGTTCTTACGAACATGCCCCACCTCCCTGCAGGCATGGCACCGCACGCCGTCCGACGTCCAGAAGACGCGGTAGGCAGTCCCCTCGTGCACCACATTAAAGTGCCCTTCTGTCACGTCCTCCCGCGCCAGCCGGACAAAGAGCTGGCGGCGGAAGGAGAACACGTGGCGCAGGCTGTTCTCCCTGAGGCCGAGCGGTATGGGGTTGATCCCTGACCTTACCTCCCCCAGTTGTTGTAGGTGAGGGAGGAGGAGCTCAGCGGGAACAAAGGGCGGGACGTTCGACACGATGACCCTCTGCGCGGTGGCCTCGAGAGGATCCACCGGCAGGAACGTCCCGCCCACCGTGAGCCCCTTTTCGAGGGCCAGGGACACCGCCCGCTCCGACCCCAGGAAGAAAACAGCCTTCCCAGACATCTTGGAGGCTGCGACAATGGCCGAGGGGCCGACTACCCCAGCCATCGCCCGCACGCACTCCTCGATGCTCATTGTGGGGTGAGTGTAGCTCCTGACCCCGTGTTTTTTTGTTATAAGTGTAAATGGTGGCAGGGCAGCGGGTGGCGCAGGAGGTGCTGTGGAAGCGGTTGCCACCTGCGCATACGTCCTTGCTGGCCCTGCCACCGGCGTGGATGGGGTCGCCATCACGGGGTCCCTTTAAGGGCTACACCCACCCCAAAGTCACAGGCCTTAATGGTCTTTAATGGCCTCGTGTATTTAACTGAGCAGAGGAGCCCTTAACGAGGCACCTCTCCCCTCGTTGACAATTGGGGAGAGGCCTTGCTCCCTCTGCTCAGTTGTCTTAATTTTTTTTTTTTTTTTTTTAAATTTGGAAGGAAAGGGTTCTCAGAGAGAGAGGGGAGAAACAGAGTAGCAGAGAAAAGAGAGAGGGGGGTGGGAAGGGGGGGGGCTGCGAGGGCAGGTCTCTCCTCGCAGCTGTGGGTGGGTGCACTCCCCAGATGGCAAAACACAAAAGTCTTTGAGGTGGTCTTCAGGTGGGGGGAGAAGATGTCTTCACCTGGGGTAGCTGGAGCCACCAGGCACTCCTAACGATCTTTAATTGGGTGATTAATAACAATCTTCAGCCTGGTAGCTCCAGCTATCCCAGGCTAGGCAAATGTGGGGGGTGGGGGGGGTTCCAATTGTGGGGGGGGGGCCTAGTTGTAAGCACGGCCCCCACGCACACTACCACACACACACACACCCCCCGCGATGTTCCGGCCCTCAGTGGTCTTCTTTCCTCCCCCCACCGATACAACAAAGTCTGTTTGGGGAAATGCACCCACACCCACCTGTAGAATGTTGAGTCTCCCTCCTTCCACACTGGATGTTGTTGTGGTTTTTCCCCCTCTCTCCAACTCCTTGCAGAATGGTAAAAAGATGTTCAAAGTTTTCTGCTTTCTCCTCCTCTCCCTCTGGGTAAAGTTGAAGGTGAAGCCCCTTCCTTCCTTCTCTTCCTGGGCTGGTCTCAGGGCTCCCTAGGCAGGAGCTCAAGTTGCTAGCTGCTCCACTCACTGCTCACAGCTCCAACTGAGCAGGACACGCCTCCACTGCTCCACGATTGGTTCCTTGTGCATGAAACTCTTTTGAGTTTATCTGCAAAACATAAAGACATTAAACGGTGCCACCCGACCTGGGTGACACTCCAGACATTTACAAGGCCCTTTTTTTCCCCCCCTTTTTTGTTTTTTTTTTTGTGTTTTTTTCTTTTTTTTTTTTGTTTTTTTTTGGGCACTAAAATCACAATTTTTACCCAGTGCCCCCTATAAAAGGGAAGGGGACACTAAAAGCACCGGCAATTAAAACAAATTAACTTTAAAACGTAAAATCAAATTAAAATTTGGTTGCCGGGCGTGATGATGCACTCCAGTCCCTCCGGTGCCCACCTCTCGCGGAAGGCCGCGAGCGTACCGGTGGACACCGCGTGCTCCATCTCCAAGGACACCCTGGATCGGATGTAAGAGCGGAAGAGAGGCAGGCAGTCAGGTTGAACGACCCCCTCGACCGCCCGCTGCCTGGACCGGCTGATGGCACCCTTGGCCGTGCCCAGGAGCAGTCCTACGAGGAGGCCTTCGGACCTACCCGCTCCCCTCCGCACAGGGTGCCCAAAGATCAGGAGAGTGGGACTGAAGTGCAGCCAGAATTTCAGGAGCAGCCCCTTCAAATAGTGGAACAGGGGCTGCAACCTCGTGCATTCAATAAAAACATGGAACACGGACTCCTCCAGACCGCAGAAATTGCAGGCGGCCTGGGAGTCCGTGAACCGGCTTAAAAATTTGTTGCACGGCACTGCTCCGTGCACCACCCTCCAGGCCAAGTCCCCGATGAATAGTGGGAGGACCCCTGCGTAGAGTGCCCTCCATCGGGGACCCCCGCCTCCTCCGGACGGCAAGATGGTACGCCATGGCGTGTCCGGACGGCCGGCGAGGATGGCAAAGTTGAGGGTGTGCAGGAGCAGCCCGTACAGGAAACCCCTCCGCGCGGAACTGAAAGGCACGGAGGGGATTTCCCCGAGGCGGCTCAAGTTGTGAGGCGCCGGCCCCCGAGGGAGGTTCCGGGGTTTGGCGCCGATGAGGAATTCCGTCCGGACGGGGGTCAGTTCGGACGGGATCTCCCCACGTGCTTGAGCCTCCTCGATACACCTAACGGAGTCAGGGCCCAGAGCTGTTTTTAGCGACTCGATGGCATCGGCCGCGCGGCGGACGTTGGCAGAATTTAGGCGCCGCGCCAGCGTGACTGGCGCCATCCAGCCCGCTCCTCCGCCATCGAGCAGGTCCCTGACCCTGGTCACCTCACCAGCCACAGCCCTCTCTTCCGACCGCCACATAAAGCCTCGGCCGTGGAGGTACGGATTCCCGAGCAGCGGTTCCTGCAGGACGGCCGCCACTCCAGCCGGCGGAGAGCTGCGCTTGGTGGAGACTTTGTTCCAGACCCTGATGAGTTCCCTGTAAAAGACAGGCAGCTCCCGGAGGGCGGTCCTGGCACCCCCCAAGTTCACAAACAGGAGCTGCGTGTCATAATTGAGGTCGAGCTGCTGGCGGAAGAAATACCTCGCCAGAGCACACCACCTAGGAGGGGGCTCGACGTAAAGGTATCTCTGCAGGGTCTGAAGACGGAAAGTCGCGAGCTGGGCGCTGACGCACACCAACGACTGACCGCCCTCCTCAAGCGGGAGACTCAAGACCGCGACAGAGACCCAGTGCTTCCTGTTGTTCCAGAAGAAGTCCACCAGCTTCTTCTGTATCTTGGCGACAAACGCAGGGGGAGGGGTCAAAGTGACCAGCCGGTACCACAGCATTGCGGCCACCAGCTGGTTTATGACTAGCGCTCGACCCCTGTAGGACAGCACTCGGAGCAGTCCTGTCCAGCGCCCTAGGCGAGCGGCGACCTTGGCCTCCAGCTCCTGCCAGTTCGACGGCCAGGCTTCCTCGTCGGGGCTAAGGTAGACTCCCAGATAGAGGAGATGGGTCGTGCTCCAGGCAAAAGGCCTGAGCTCCTCCGGCAGGGAGTCCACCCGCCACTGACCCACCAGGAGTCCGGAACATTTCTCCCAGTTGATCCTGGCGGAGGACGCGGCCGAGTAAATCTCCTGGCACTCACGCATCCTCCGCAGGTCAGCGGGATCCTCTACCGCGAGGAGCACGTCATCGGCGTAAGCCGAGAGGACGACCTCCACGCCCGGCCCTTGCAGAGCCAGTCCCGTCAACCTCGTCCGCAAGAGGCGCAGGAAAGGCTCCACGCAAACGGCGTATAACTGGCCGGACATGGGGCATCCCTGGCGCACCCCTCTCCTAAAGCGAAGGGGCGCCGTCAAGGACCCGTTAACCTTAATCAGACACTCCGCGGCGGCGTACAAAAGTCGGATCCGGGCGACGAAATGCGTCCCGAACCCGAAAGCGCGCAGAGTTCCGAGCAGATAGTCGTGATCCACCCTGTCGAACGCCTTCTCTTGGTCGAGGGATAGGAAGGCGACCGACAGACCAGCCTCCTGGGAGCAATGGATGAGGTCCCGGACCAGATGGATGTTGTCGTGGATTGTCCGGCCCGGGACCGTGTAGGACTGGTCGGGGTGGATCATGTGGTCCAGCACGGCACCAAGGCGAGCAGACATCGCCCTGGCGAAGATTTTGTAGTCCGTGCTGAGGAGGGAGACCGGGCGCCAGTTCTTAAGGAGGCGGAGATCGCCCTTCTTAGGCAGCAGGACGATGACTGCCCTGCGCCAAGAGAGGGGCATCTCCCCGGTCGCCAGACTTTCCCCCAGGACCCGCGCGTAGTCGCTCCCCAGGACGTCCCAGAACGCCCTGTGGAACTCCACGGTCAGCCCGTCCAGCCCCGGGGATTTTCCCCTCGAGAGCCGGGCGAGGGCACCGGTCAGCTCCGCCAGGCTTAGCGGAGCTTCCAGATTTTCGGCGCCCTCCGGGCTGACCTTCGGCAGGTCCTCCCACAAAACTCTACGCGCTTCCTCGCTGGACGGATCCGGAGAGAACAGAGCCCCGTAATATTCACGGACCCTGTTGTTGACGCCCTCCGGATCCGAGACGAGAGAGCCGTCGTCGGCCAGCAGCGTCAAGAGCTGCTTACGGACACTCTGCCTTTTTTCCAGCGAGTAGAAGAAGGGGGAGCCGCGGTCCAGATCCCGCAGGAACCGGATCCGCGACCTCACGAACGCGCCTCGGGACCCGACGAGCTGCAGGTCCTTCAGCGCGGCCTTCTTCGCTTCGTACACCGTCCGCAGGGCCGGGTCCTGGACGACTTGACCGAGACGGGCTTCCAGGTCGAGCACCTCTTTTTCTAGGCGCCCGACTCTGGCCGCCCGCCTCTTGGTCGACCCCCTCGCGTACTCTTGACAGAAGACGCGGACGTGAGCCTTGCCCACGTCCCACCATAGCCTCAAGGAGGGGAAGCCCCCCTGCTTCCTTCTCCAGTCGGACCAGAATCGACGGAACGAGTCCTGGAACCGCACGTCCTCCAGCAGCCGGTTGTTAAAGTGCCAGTACGCGGACCCCGTCCTCGCGCGGAGCGAAGCGAGCTCCGCCCACACCAGGTGGTGGTCCGAACACGGCACCGGCCGCATGGAGGCCGCCGGGACGCAGGAAACGTACGCCCGAGACACGTAAAGGCGGTCGACTCTAGACCATCCAACTCCAGGCCTCACCCAAGTAAAGGCGCTGGAGTCGGGGTGGAGATTTCGCCAGACGTCCACCAAGTCGAAGGACCCGACCAGGTCCCTCAACTTCTCCATCGCCGTCATGCACTGCGGGGCACCGGAGCGGTCCCTCGCCTCGAGGGTGCAGTTAAAATCCCCCCCGAGGACAATGCAGTCGCCGACGTCGACGGAGCCAAGAAGAGCGGACACCTCTTCAAAGAAGCGCGTCTGCTGCGGGCCGGGATGAGGGGCGTACACGTTCACGAGATGGAGCGGCACGTCCCCCAGGCGAACCGTTACGTGCAGCAAGCGGCCTGGCACGGGCTCCTCGACCCCCAAGATCTCCGGCTGAAAATGCGGGCCCAGCAAGATGGCCACCCCACTAGAAATGGCGGTGAGGTGGCTCATGCGGACCTCCCCTTGCCATTCCAGGAGCCACGTGGCTTCGTCTCCCGGAACGGTGTGGGTTTCTTGCAGGAAGCACACCGCATATTTCCCCTCCCGCAGGAGCGAAAAATTGTCAAATCTACGGCGTGCCCCTCTGCCGCCGTTGATGTTGAGGCTGGCTATGGTTATCTTCATGGCAAAAGCATAGTGCAACCTCTACCTTAACCTATTGTGGGGGAGGGAGCGGAGTCTTTTGTTGAACTCCGCTCCCTCCGCAGCCCAGCGAGGAGTCCCTCGAGCTCGCGCAGCTCAAGGTGCTGCTCCTTTGTCAAGGGCCCGCCCGCGGCCAAGGTTTTAACGGCGGCGCGGACGGACCCCTTGATCAGCTCCGGCTCGGACCATTTTTCCAGGGCCAGTCGGGCTTGGTCGCGGCGACCCCGGCTCTGGGCCAAAAAGTCCCGGAGTTCCTTTGCAGGAACGAGGAGGGCCTCAGCGGCGGCCGCGAGCAGATCCACCGCCTCACTGGCGGTGGTCTCTAGGTCTTCACCCGCGTCCCCCACCGAGTCCCCGTCCTCCTCCGGGAGGTGGCCGCCAGCAGCCGGCCCATCGACCGCACAAGGTACGGCAAATGAACCGGCCGCTCCAACCGGCCCTGGCACTGCCCCGATCCCACCCCCAGGATCGTCGGCAGAGGAGTCCCCACTGGGCTCTTTTAAAAATGGTGCTGGGTCGGGAAATGACAGCGGAAGGGGTTCCCCCTCCACCCCAGGAACCGGGGAACAAGGAGAGACCCGGCCATAGGAAATCCCCAGGCCCTCCAAGTGCTCCAGCTCCAAAGTAAGGGGCGAGGGTGGGTGTTCCTCCCCCTCCCCGCTGCCACCCCCCGGCCCAGCATCTACAGTTTCATTAAAATCAATATATTTTGTTTCTGCCGGGTCGAGCAACTCCCGGGGGAAGTTGGGTAATAGCTGGGCGGGCTCAGGTTCGGCCTTTTCGGCCTCGCCCGCCTCAGTCCCCGGGACGCCCGGCCCGGCGGCTACGCATTCCTCCGCGGTCCCCACGCCCCCCACGACAGGCAGATCTTCCACTCCATCCCCGGGAGGCAGAGGCTGGGCAGCCTCAACTGTCTCACCCTCCCCGGGGAAAGACTCCTCGCGCCTGCAGCGCAATTTGGGGGCGCTGGTGGGGGACGCGGGACACGCGGCGGGCACCGACTCCTCCGCGGAGGGATGTTGTTCCCCCTCCGCCTCATTGGGGCGGTGCCTCTTTTTGTTCCTGGGGGCGCGCGGAGTCAGGGAGACCTCCATGTCTGCCGAGGCCTCCCGCTCCGCCCCCCCCTTTTCCTTTTCTTGCCCGCGCCTGGGCCCCTCTGTGGTGGTATTCAAGGGCCCGGGCACGGGCTCGGGGCACCCCGCGCTCGCCGGTGACTGGGTTGGGCTGAGCGCGGTGGTCAGACTTTCCGGCGCACCGAGGGGACCCGCCTCTAGATGTTTCTCCTTCTTCCGCGCCTTCTTTCCGCTCGGACGCTCTCCCTCCCCCCCGCCGGAGGCCCTGAAAACAAAGGCCTCCGACGATGCCCGCGCACCCATGGCTCCCGGCACGCGGACGCAACTAGGGGGAGGGGTGGCGGCAGCGCCAGCCTTGGCCGCCTTCGGTGGTTTGGCGGCCTTGGAGGCGGGGCAGTTCTTACGAACATGCCCCACCTCCCTGCAGGCATGGCACCGCACGCCGTCCGACGTCCAGAAGACGCGGTAGGCAGTCCCCTCGTGCACCACATTAAAGTGCCCTTCTGTCACGTCCTCCCGCGCCAGCCGGACAAAGAGCTGGCGGCGGAAGGAGAACACGTGGCGCAGGCTGTTCTCCCTGAGGCCGAGCGGTATGGGGTTGATCCCTGACCTTACCTCCCCCAGTTGTTGTAGGTGAGGGAGGAGGAGCTCAGCGGGAACAAAGGGCGGGACGTTCGACACGATGACCCTCTGCGCGGTGGCCTCGAGAGGATCCACCGGCAGGAACGTCCCGCCCACCGTGAGCCCCTTTTCGAGGGCCAGGGACACCGCCCGCTCCGGCCCCAGGAAGAAAACAGCCTTCCCAGACATCTTGGAGGCTGCGACAATGGCCGAGGGGCCGACTACCCCAGCCATCGCCCGCACGCACTCCTCGATGCTCATTGTGGGGTGAGTGTAGCTCCTGACCCCGTGTTTTTTTGTTATAAGTGTAAATGGTGGCAGGGCAGCGGGTGGCGCAGGAGGTGCTGTGGAAGCGGTTGCCACCTGCGCATACGTCCTTGCTGGCCCTGCCACCGGCGTGGATGGGGTCGCCATCACGGGGTCCCTTTAAGGGCTACACCCACCCCAAAGTCACAGGCCTTAATGGTCTTTAATGGCCTCGTGTATTTAACTGAGCAGAGGAGCCCTTAACGAGGCACCTCTCCCCTCGTTGACAATTGGGGAGAGGCCTTGCTCCCTCTGCTCAGTTGTCTTAATTTTTTTTTTTTTTTTTTTTAAATTTGGAAGGAAAGGGTTCTCAGAGAGAGAGGGGAGAAACAGAGTAGCAGAGAAAAGAGAGAGGGGGGTGGGAAGGGGGGGGGGCTGCGAGGGCAGGTCTCTCCTCGCAGCTGTGGGTGGGTGCACTCCCCAGATGGCAAAACACAAAAGTCTTTGAGGTGGTCTTCAGGTGGGGGGAGAAGATGTCTTCACCTGGGGTAGCTGGAGCCACCAGGCACTCCTAACGATCTTTAATTGGGTGATTAATAACAATCTTCAGCCTGGTAGCTCCAGCTATCCCAGGCTAGGCAAATGTGGGGGGGGGTGGGGGGGGTTCCAATTGTGGGGGGGGGGCCTAGTTGTAAGCACGGCCCCCACGCACACTACCACACACACACACACCCCCCGCGATGTTCCGGCCCTCAGTGGTCTTCTTTCCTCCCCCCACCGATACAACAAAGTCTGTTTGGGGAAATGCACCCACACCCACCTGTAGAATGTTGAGTCTCCCTCCTTCCACACTGGATGTTGTTGTGGTTTTTCCCCCTCTCTCCAACTCTTTGCAGAATGGTAAAAAGATGTTCAAAGTTTTCTGCTTTCTCCTCCTCTCCCTCTGGGTAAAGTTGAAGGTGAAGCCCCTTCCTTCCTTCTCTTCCTGGGCT
Source organism: Pristiophorus japonicus (assembly GCF_044704955.1). NCBI lineage: Eukaryota > Metazoa > Chordata > Chondrichthyes > Pristiophoridae > Pristiophorus > Pristiophorus japonicus. Next base: position 75,720,277 of record NC_091989.1, on the reverse strand, counting down.
GGTCTCAGGGCTCCCTAGGCAGGAGCTCAAGTTGCTAGCTGCTCCACTCACTGCTCACAGCTCCAACTGAGCAGGACACGCCTCCACTGCTCCACGATTGGTTCCTTGTGCATGAAACTCTTTTGAGTTCACCTGTGAAAACATAAAAACAATAAACGGTGCCACCCGACCTGGGTGACACTCCAGACATTTTCAAGGCCCTTTTTTTCCCCCCCTTTTTTTTTTTTTTTTTTTTTGTGTTTTTCTTTTTTTTTTTGTTTTTTTTTTTGGGCACTAAAATCACAATTTTCCCCAGTGCCCCCTATAAAAGGGAAGGGGGACACTAAAAGCACCGGCAATTAAAACAAATTAAACTTTAAAACGTAAAATCAAATTAAAATTTGGTTGCCGGGCGTGATGATGCACTCCAGTCCCTCCGGTGCCCACCTCTCGCGGAAGGCCGCGAGCGTACCGGTGGACACCGCGTGCTCCATCTCCAAGGACACCCTGGACCGGATGTAAGAGCGGAAGAGAGGCAGGCAGTCAGGTTGAACGACCCCCTCGACCGCCCGCTGCCTGGACCGGCTGATGGCACCCTTGGCCGTGCCCAGGAGCAGTCCTACGAGGAGGCCCTCGGACCTACCCGCTCCCCTCCGCACAGGGTGCCCAAAGATCAGGAGTGTGGGACTGAAGTGCAGCCAGAATTTCAGGAGCAGCCCCTTCAAATAATGGAACAGGGGCTGCAACCTTGTGCACTCAATAAAAACATGGAACACGGACTCCTCCAGACCGCAGAAATTGCAGGCGGCCTGGGAGTCCGTGAACCGGCTTAAAAAATTTATTGCACGGCACTGCTCCGTGCACCACCCTCCAGGCCAAGTCCCCGATGAATAGTGGGAGGACCCCTGCGTAGAGTGCCCTCCATCGGGGACCCCCGCCTCCTCCGGACGGCAAGATGGTACGCCATGGCGTGTCCGGACGGCCGGCGAGGATGGCAAAGTTGAGGGTGTGCAGGAGCAGCCCGTACAGGAAACCCCTCCGCGCGGAACTGAAAGGCACGGAGGGGATTTCCCCGAGGCGGCTCAAGTTGTGAGGCGCCGGCCCCCGAGGGAGGTTCCGGGGTTTGGCGCCGATGAGGAATTCCGTCCGGACGGGGGTCAGTTCGGACGGGATCTCCCCACGTGCTTGAGCCTCCTCGATACACCTAACGGAGTCAGGGCCCAGAGCTGTTTTTAGCGACTCGATGGCATCGGCCGCGTGGCGGACGTTGGCAGAATTTAGGCGCCGCGCCAGCGTGTCTGGCGCCATCCAGCCCGCTCCTCCGCCATCGAGCAGGTCCCTGACCCTGGTCACCTCACCAGCCACAGCCCTCTCTTCCGACCGCCACATAAAGCCTCGGCCGTGGAGGTACGGATTCCCGAGCAGCGGCTCCTGCAGGACGGCCGCCACTCCAGCCGGCGGAGAGCTGCGCTTGGTGGAGACTTTGTTCCAGACCCTGATGAGTTCCCTGTAAAAGACAGGCAGCTCCCGGAGGGCGGTCCTGGCACCCCCCAAGTTCACAAACAGGAGCTGCGTGTCATAATTGAGGTCGAGCTGCTGGCGGAAGAAATACCTCGCCAGAGCACACCACCTAGGAGGGGGCTCGACGTAAAGGTATCTCTGCAGGGTCTGAAGACGGAAAGTCGCGAGCTGGGCGCTGATGCACACCAACGACTGACCGCCCTCCTCAAGCGGGAGACTCAGGACCGCGGCAGAGACCCAGTGCTTCCTGTTGTTCCAGAAGAAGTCCACCAGCTTCTTCTGTATCTTGGCGACAAACGCAGGGGGAGGGGTCAAAGTGACCAGCCGGTACCACAACATTGCGGCCACCAGCTCGTTTATGACTAGCGCTCGACCCCTGTAGGACAGCACTCGGAGCAGTCCTGTCCAGCGCCCTAGGCGAACGGCGACCTTGGCCTCCAGCTCCTGCCAGTTCGCCGGCCAGGCTCCCTCGTCGGGGCTAAGGTAGACTCCCAGATAGAGGAGATGGGTCGTGCTCCAGGCAAAAGGCCTGAGCTCCTCCGGCAGGGAGTCCACCCGCCACTGACCCACCAGGAGTCCGGAACATTTCTCCCAGTTGATCCTGGCGGAGGACGCGGCCGAGTAAATCTCCTGGCACTCACGCATCCTCCGCAGGTCAGCGGGATCCTCTACCGCGAGGAGCACGTCATCGGCGTAAGCCGAGAGGACGACCTCCACGCCCGGCCCTTGCAGAGCCAGTCCCGTCAACCTCGTCCGCAAGAGGCGCAGGAAAGGCTCCACGCAAATGGCGTATAACTGGCCGGACATGGGGCATCCCTGGCGCACCCCTCTCCTAAAGCGAAGGGGCGCCGTCAAGGACCCGTTAACCTTAATCAGACACTCCGCGGCGGCGTACAAAAGTCGGATCCGGGCGACGAAATGCGTCCCGAACCCGAAAGCGCGCAGAGTTCCGAGCAGATAGTCGTGATCCACCCTGTCGAACGCCTTCTCTTGGTCGAGGGATAGGAAGGCGACCGACAGACCAGCCTCCTGGGAGCAATGGATGAGGTCCCGGACCAGATGGATGTTGTCGTGGATCGTCCGGCCCGGGACCGTGTATGACTGGTCGGGGTGAATCATGTGGTCCAGCACGGCACCAAGGCGAGCAGACATCGCCCTGGCGAAGATTTTGTAGTCCGTGCTGAGGAGGGAGACCGGGCGCCAGTTCTTAAGGAGGCGGAGATCGCCCTTCTTAGGCAGCAGGACGATGACTGCCCTGCGCCAAGAGAGGGGCATCTCCCCGGTCGCCAGACTTTCCCCCAGGACCCGCGCGTAGTCGCTCCCCAGGACGTCCCAGAACGCCCTGTGGAACTCCACGGTCAGCCCGTCCAGCCCCGGGGATTTTCCCCTCGAGAGCCGGGCGAGGGCACCGGTCAGCTCCGCCAGGCTTAGCGGAGCTTCCAGATTTTCGGCGCCCTCCGGGCTGACCTTCGGCAGGTCCTCCCACAAAACTCTACGCGCTTCCTCGCTGGACGGATCCGGAGAGAACAGAGCCCCGTAATATTCACGGACCCTGTTGTTGACGCCCTCCGGATCCGAGACGAGAGAGCCGTCGTCGGCCAGCAGCGTCAAGAGCTGCTTACGGACACTCTGCCTTTTTTCCAGCGAGTAGAAGAAGGGGGAGCCGCGGTCCAGATCCCGCAGGAACCGGATCCGCGACCTCACGAACGCGCCTCGGGACCCGACGAGCTGCAGGTCCTTCAGCGCGGCCTTCTTCGCTTCGTACACCGTCCGCAGGGCCGGGTCCTGGACGACTTGACCGAGACGGGCTTCCAGGTCGAGCACCTCTTTTTCTAGGCGCCCGACTCTGGCCGCCCGCCTCTTGGTCGACCCCCTCGCGTACTCTTGACAGAAGACGCGGACGTGAGCCTTGCCCACGTCCCACCATAGCCTCAAGGAGGGGAAGCCCCCCTGCTTCCTTCTCCAGTCGGACCAGAATCGACGGAACGAGTCCTGGAACCGCACGTCCTCCAGCAGCCGGTTGTTAAAGTGCCAGTACGCGGACCCCGTCCTCGCGCGGAGCGAAGCGAGCTCCGCCCACACCAGGTGGTGGTCCGAACACGGCACCGGCCGCATGGAGGCCGCCGGGACGCAGGAAACGTACGCCCGAGACACGTAAAGGCGGTCGACTCTAGACCATCCAACTCTAGGCCTCACCCAAGTAAAGGCGCTGGAGTCGGGGTGGAGATTTCGCCAGACGTCCACCAAGTCGAAGGACCCGACCAGGTCCCTCAACTTCTCCATCGCCGTCATGCACTGCGGGGCACCGGAGCGGTCCCTCGCCTCGAGGGTGCAGTTAAAATCCCCCCCGAGGACAATGCAGTCGCCGACGTCGACGGAGCCAAGAAGAGCGGACACCTCTTCAAAGAAGCGCGTTTGCTGCGGGCCGGGATGAGGGGCGTACACGTTCACGAGATGGAGCGGCACGTCCCCCAGGCGAACCGTTACGTGCAGCAAGCGGCCTGGCACGGGCTCCTCGACCCCCAAGATCTCCGGCTGAAAATGCGGGCCCAGCAAGATGGCCACCCCACTAGAAATGGCGGTGAGGTGGCTCATGCGGACCTCTCCTTGCCATTCCAGGAGCCACGTGGCTTCGTCTCCCGGAACGGTGTGGGTTTCTTGCAGGAAGCACACCGCATATTTCCCCTCCCGCAGGAGCGAAAAATTGTCAAATCTACGGCGTGCCCCTCTGCCGCCGTTGATGTTGAGGCTGGCTATGGTTATCTTCATGACAAAAGCATAGTGCAACCTCTACCTTAACCTATTGTGGGGGAGGGAGCGGAGTCTTTTGTTGAACTCCGCTCCCTCCGCAGCCCAGCGAGGAGTCCCTCGAGCTCGCGCAGCTCAAGGTGCTGCTCCTTTGTCAAGGGCCCGCCCGCGGCCAAGGTTTTAACGGCGGCGCGGACGGACCCCTTGATCAGCTCCGGCTCGGACCATTTTTCCAGGGCCAGTCGGGCTTGGTCGCGGCGACCCCGGCTCTGGGCCAAAAAGTCCCGGAGTTCCTTTGCAGGAACGAGGAGGGCCTCAGCGGCGGCCGCGAGCAGATCCACCGCCTCCCTGGCGGTGGTCTCTAGGTCTTCACCCGCGTCCCCCACCGAGTCCCCGTCCTCCTCCGGGAGGTGGCCGCCAGCAGCCGGCCCATCGACCGCACAAGGTACGGCAAATGAACCGGCCGCTCCAACCGGCCCTGGCACTGCCCCGATCCCACCCCCAGGATCGTCGGCAGAGGAGTCCCCACTGGGCTCTTTTAAAAATGGTGCTGGGTCGGGAAATGACAGCGGAAGGGGTTCCCCCTCCGCCCCAGGAACCGGAGAACAAGGAGAGACCCGGCCATAGGAAATCCCCAGGCCCTCCAAGTGCTCCAGCTCCAAAGTAAGGGGCGAGGGTGGGTGTTCCTCCCCCTCCCCGCTGCCACCCCCCGGCCCAGCATCTACAGTTTCATTAAAATCAATATATTTTGTTTCTGCCGGGTCGAGCAACTCCTGGGGGAAGTTGGGTATTGGCTGGGCGGGCTCAGGTTCGGCCTTTTCGGCCTCGCCCGCCTCAGTCCCCGGGACGCCCGGCCCGGCGGCTACGCATTCCTCCGCGGTCCCCACGCCCCCCACGACAGGCAGATCTTCCACTCCATCCCCGGGAGGCAGAGGCTGGGCAGCCTCAACTGTCTCACCCTCCCCGGGGAAAGACTCCTCGCGCCTGCAGCGCAATTTGGGGGCGCTGGTGGGGGACGCGGGACACGCGGCGGGCACCGCCTCCTCCGCGGAGGGATGTTGTTCCCCCTCCGCCTCATTGGGGCGGTGCCTCTTTTTGTTCCTGGGGGCGCGCGGAGTCAGGGAGACCTCCATGTCTGCCGAGGCCTCCCGCTCCGCCCCCCCCTTTTCCTTTTCTTGCCCGCGCCTGGGCCCCTCTGTGGTGGTATTCAAGGGCCCGGGCACGGGCTCGGGGCACCCCGCGCTCGCCGGTGACTGGGTTGGGCTGAGCGCGGTGGTCAGACTTTCCGGCGCACCGAGGGGACCCGCCTCTAGATGTTTCTCCTTCTTCCGCGCCTTCTTTCCGCTCGGACGCTCTCCCTCCCCCCCGCCGGAGGCCCTGAAAACAAAGGCCTCCGACGATGCCCGCGCACCCATGGCTCCCGGCACGCGGACGCAACTAGGGGGAGGGGTGGCGGCAGCGCCAGCCTTGGCCGCCTTCGGTGGTTTGGCGGCCTTGGAGGCGGGGCAGTTCTTACGAACATGCCCCACCTCCCTGCAGGCATGGCACCGCACGCCGTCCGACGTCCAGAAGACGCGGTAGGCAGTCCCCTCGTGCACCACATTAAAGTGCCCTTCTGTCACGTCCTCCCGCGCCAGCCGGACAAAGAGCTGGCGGCGGAAGGAGAACACGTGGCGCAGGCTGTTCTCCCTGAGGCCGAGCGGTATGGGGTTGATCCCTGACCTTACCTCCCCCAGTTGTTGTAGGTGAGGGAGGAGGAGCTCAGCGGGAACAAAGGGCGGGACGTTCGACACGATGACCCTCTGCGCGGTGGCCTCGAGAGGATCCACCGGCAGGAACGTCCCGCCCACCGTGAGCCCCTTTTCGAGGGCCAGGGACACCGCCCGCTCCGGCCCCAGGAAGAAAACAGCCTTCCCAGACATCTTGGAGGCTGCGACAATGGCCGAGGGGCCGACTACCCCAGCCATCGCCCGCACGCACTCCTCAATGCTCATTGTGGGGTGAGTGTAGCTCTTGACCCCGTGTTTTCTAGTAATTAATCTAAATGGTGGCAGGGCAGCGGGTGGCGCAGGAGGTGCCGTGGATGTGGACACCGCCTGCGCATACGTCCTTGCTGGCCCTGCCACCGGCGTGGATGGGGTCGCCATCACGGGGTCCCTTTAAGGGCTACACCCACCCCAAAGTCACAGGCCTTAATGGTCTTTAATGGCCTCTTATGTTAACTGAGCAGAGGAGCCCTTAACGAGGCACCTCTCCCCTCGTTGACAATTGGGGAGAGGCCTTGCTCCCTCTGCTCAGTTGTCTTAATTGGGTTTTTTTTAATTAATTTGGAAGGAAAGGGTTCTCAGAGAGAGAGGGGAGAAACAGAGGGTAACGGAGAAAGAGAGAGGGGGGTGGGAAGGGGGGGGGGCTGCGAGGGCAGGTCTCTCCTCGCAGCTGTGGGTGGGTGCACTCCCCAGATGGCAAAGCACAAAAGTCTTTGAGGTGGTCTTCAGGTGGGGGGAGAAGATGTCTTCACCTGGGGTAGCTGGAGCCACCAGGCACTCCTAACGATCTTTAATTGGATGATTTAAGAAAAACAACAATCTTCAGCCTGGTAGCTCCAGCTATCCCAGGCTAGGCAAATGTGGGGGGTGGGGGGGGTTCCAATTGTGGGGGGGGGCCTAGTTGTAAGCAAGGCCCCCACACACACTACCACACACACACACACCCCCCGCGATGTTCCGGCCCTCAGTGGTCTTCTTTCCTCCCCCCACCGATACAACAAAGTCTGTTTGGGGAAATGCACCCACACCCACCTGTAGAGTAGTTGAGTCTCCCTCCTTCCACACTGGTTGGTTGTTGTGGTTTTTCCCCCTCTCTCCAACTCCTTGCAGAAATGGTAAAGATGTTTAAAAGTTTTCTGCTTTCTCCTCCTCTCCCTCTGGGTAAAGTTGAAGGTGAAGCCCCTTCCTTCCTTCTCTTCCTGGGCTGGTCTCAGGGCTCCCTAGGCAGGAGCTCAAGTTGCTAGCTGCTCCACTCACTGCTCACAGCTCCAACTGAGCAGGACACGCCTCCACTGCTCCACGATTGGTTCCTTGTGCATGAATCCCAAAAAGTTAGTTTGCAGGTGCAGCAGGTAATCAGAAAGGCGAATGGAATGTTGGCCTTCATTGCGAGAGGGATGGAGTACAAAAGCAGGGAGGTCCTTCTGCAACTGTATAGGGTATTAGTGAGGCCGCACCTGGAGTACTGCGTGCAGTTTTGGTCGCCTTACTTAAGGAAGGATATACTGGCTTTGGAGGGGGTACAGAGACGATTCACTAGGTTGATTCCGGAGATGAGGGGGTTACCTTATGATGATAGATTGAGTAGACTGGGTCTTTACTCGTTGGAATTCAGAAGGATGAGGGGTGATCTTATAGAAACATTTAAAATAATGAAAGGGATAGACAAGATAGAGGCAGAGAGGTTGTTTCCACTGGTCGGGGAGACTAGAACTAGGGGGCACAGCCTCAAAATACGGGGGAGCCAATTTAAAACCGAGTTGAGAAGGAATTTCTTCTCCCAGAGGGTTGTGAATATGTGGAATTCTCTGCCCAAGGAAGCAGTTGAGGCTAGCTCATTGAATGTATTCAAGTCACAGATAGATAGATTTTTAACTAATAAGGGAATTAAGGGTTATGGGGAGCGGGCGGGTAAGTGGAGCTGAGTCCACGGCCAGATCAGCCATGATCTTGTTGAATAGCGGAGCAGGCTCGAGGGGCTAGATGGCCTACTCCTGTTCCTAATTCTTATGTTCTTATGTTCTTATGAATTTATAATGGGGAACAAAGAAATGGCAGACCAATTGAACAAATACTTTGGTCTGTCTTCACTAAGACAGACACAAATAACCTTCCGGAAATGCTAGAGGACTGAGGGTCTGGAGAGAAGGAGGAACTAAAGGAAATCCTTATTAGTCAGCAAATTGTGCTGGGAAAATTGATGGGATTGAAGGCCGATAAATCCCCAGGGCCTGATAGACTGCATCCCAGAGTACTTAAGGAAGTGACCCTAGAAATAGTGGATGCATTGGTGGTCATTTTCCAACATTCTATAGACTCTGGATCAGTTCCTATGGACTGGAGGGTAGCTACTGTAACAGCACTTTTTAAAAAAGGAGGGAGAGAGCAAACAGCAAATTATAGACCGGTCAGCCTGACATCGGTGGTGGGGAAAATGTTGGAATCAATTATTAAAGATGTAATAGCAATGCATTTGGAAAGCAGTGACAGGATCGGTCCAAGCCAGCCTGGATTTATGAAAGGGAAATCATGCTTAACAAATCTTATAGAATTTTTTGAGGATCTAACTAGTCGAGTGGACAAGGGGGAGCCAGTGGATGTGGTTTATTTGGACTTTCACAAGGCTTTTGACAAGGTCCCACATAAGAGATTAGTGTGGAAAATTAAAGCACATGCCATTGGGGAGCAATGTATTGACGTGGTTGGCAGACAGGAAGCAGAGAGTCGGAATAAACGGGTCCTTTTCAGAATGGTAGGCAGTGACTAGTGGGGTAACGCAAGGTTCAGTACTGGGACCCCAGCTATTTACAATATACATTAATGATTAGGCGAAGGAATTGAATGTAATATCTCCAAGTTTGCAGATGACACTAAGCTGGGTGGCAGTGTGAGCTGTGAGGAGGATGCTAAGAGACTACAGGGTGATTTGGACAGGTTAGGTGAATGGGCAAATACATGGCAGATGTGGTATAATGTAGATAAATGTGAGGTTGTTCACTTTGGTGGCAAAAACAGGAAGGCAGATTATTATCTGAATGGTGACAGATTCGTAAAAGGGGAAGTGCAACGAGACCTGGGTGTCATGGTACATCAGTCATTGAAAGTTGGCATGTAGGTACAGCAGGTGGTGAAGAAGGCAAATGGCATGTTGGCCTTCATAGCGAGAGGATTTGAGTATAGGAGCAGAGAGGTCTTACTACAGTTGTACAGGGCATTGGTGAGGCCACACCTTGAATATTGTGTACAGTTTTGGTCTCCTAATCTGAGGAAGGACATTCTTGCTATTGAGGGAGTGCAGCGAAGGTTCACTAGACTGATTCCCAGGATGGCAGGACTGACATATGAAGAAAGACTGGACTGACTAGGCTTATATTCAATGGAATTTAGAAGAATGAGAGGGGATCTCATAGAAACATATAAAATTCTGACAGGATTGGACAGATTAGATACAGGAAGAATGTTCCCGATGTTGGGCAAGTCCAGAACCAGTGTCACAGTCTAAGGATAAGGGGTAAGCCATTTAGGACTGAGATGAGGAGAAACTTCTTCACTCAGAGAGTTGTGAGCATGTGGAATTCTCTATCACAGAACGTTGTTGAGGCCAGTTCGTTAGATATATTCAAAAGGGAGTTAGATGTGGCCCTTACCGCTAAAGGGATCAAGGGGAATATAGAGAAAGCAGGAATGGGGTACTGAAGTTGCATGATCAGTCATGATCATATTGAATGGCGGTGCAGGCTCGAAGGGCCGAATGGCCTACTCCTGCACCTATTTTCTATGTTTCTATGTTTCTTCATTTCTCTTTTTTTGGCTTGCCATCCATTTTTCTGATGACACCTCTGTGAATCTCTGTGGGATGTTTTTCCACGTTAAAGGCGCTATATAAATCTGTGTTGTTGTTTTTGGAGCATACTTCTTCCCCTTTTAATCAATTGAACCCCTGTACCTTTCCCTCGCTCCTGCCTTCTTGCTGTGCTAGCACTCACCTCACCCTTAACCCTGCATAAGTCACAGGTTGCAGAGGGTTATTTTGGGAGCGTCTCATGGGAGGGAGGGGGTGGGGCAATCCAGGCCCTGACTTTCACTGTGGAGCCTGGACAAACATGCCTGCTCTTCCTTACTCTACACAGGAAAGGTTTCCATGTACCAGAGGACCTCAGTCTGGCATGAGAAGTACTCCAACCTCCCCACCCAGGCCCCGGTTCAAAGATAATCAGCGACCTTTTGACCTTAATCGATCCTGATTTGCATAAATCCTTGAGGCCTCCACCTGCACTTTTCACAACCAAAGAACGTCCCAAACCACCATCTCTGGGGATAGGCTTTCGACCAGAATCCACTCTAAGCCCATGGACTCCCACATCCACCTGGACCACCCTTCCTCCCACACCACATCCAGCAAGGTCTCCATTCCATTCTCCCAATTTCTCTGTCTCCGTCGTAAATGCTCTGACATGTCTTCCTTTTTCCTCAACAGAGGATTCCCTTCTGCCCGTGATTAACATGACCCTCGACAGTGTCAGTTCTATCTCCTGCAGCTCTGCTCTCACCCCTTCCCTTCCCTCTCAGAACCATGACAGGGTTCCCCGTGTCTTCACCTTTCACCCCACCAGCCTCCACGTTCAACGGATCATCCTCCGCCGTTTCTGCCACCTCCAGCATGGTCCCACCACCAATCACATCTTCCCCTCCCCTCTCAGCATTCTGAAGGGACCGCTCCTTCCGCGACACCTTGGTCCACTCCTCAATCACCCCCAGCACCCCCTCCCCTTCCCACGGCACCTTCCCGTGCAAGTGCAGGAGATGCAACACATGCCCTTTTATTTCCACCCTTCCCACTATCCAGGGCCCCAAACACTCCTTCCAGGTGAAACAGCGATTTACTTGTACTTCTTTCAATGTAGTATACTGTATTGGTTGCTCATGATGTGGTCTCCTTTACATTGGGGAGACCAAGCGTAGATTGAGTGACCGCTTTACGGAGCACCTCCGTTCAGTCTGTAAGTGTGACCCTGAGCTTCTGAGCACCTGTCACTTTAATTCCCCGCTCCACTCCCACTCTGACCTCTCCGTTCTCGGCCTCCTACACTGTTCCAATGAAGCTCAACGCAAGCTCGAGGAACAGCAGCTCATCTTTCATTTAGGCCCTTTACAGCCTTCAGGACCAACATCGAGTTTACCAATTTCAGAGCGTAACCTCTTGCCATCTTTGCCCCCCCATGACCCCCCCCTCCCCCCCGAGCCTGTTTCTTTTTTTCTTCTTGTCTCTAATGGCAGTTGGTCATTATCTCACCATTCACATGCGATCTCAACTAATGTTTTTTTAACTCCTGGCGTTACCATTTCAATACGGCCCATCATCCCCATTGTCTCTCTAATCTCTCCTGCCTTCCACCCTATCACAGACCTTCCCTTTTGTTCTTTCCTCCCCTCCCCCTGCCACTGCTTGTTAAGAATTTGTTCTTTGCGAACACTCCCCAATTCTGACGAAGGGTCATCGACCCGAAACGTCAACTCTGCTTCCTCTCCACAGATGCTGCCTGACCCGCTGAGATTTCCAGCATTTTCTGTTTTTATCCCAAACCACTTCACAGTCAATGAAGTACTTTTGGAGTGTAGTCACTGTCGTAATGTGGAAACGTGGCAGTCAATGTGCGCACAGCAAACAGCAATGTGATAATGACCAGATAATCTGTTTTAGTAATGTTGGTTGAGGGATAAATATTGGCCAGGACACCGGGGAGAACTCCCCTGCTCTTCTTCGAATTACGAGTCTTTTACGTCCACCTGAGAGGATCATTGCCTTTGGAAGATGGAGGATAAGTTTTAGGAAATGTTACGAAGGAAAGGGAGAGTGAAGATGAGGGAATGCGACACAATGCAAGAGAACAAGGTTTTGTCATGATGCAAGGTACAGGCAGGAACTGTAAAGTCCTGACCCTGCAGTACAGACTTACACGAGGCACATGCTGAAGTCAAGGTCACTCTGGACCTGCACCTTTATTTCACAGCTCTCGAGTGCCACACTTGCCTGAGACCTGCCTTTATATACCTGTGTGTCTCCTGCAAGTGCACCCCTGGTGGTAAAGTATGCTTGTGGTTACAGGTCATATCTAGTTACAGTCATTTATAGCATGGTAAGATAGTTATATACAGTAGTGTGAGATACATGACATCACCCTCCCCCAAGGTCTTATTTGCTTTATAGATTCAGTCTCTCAGGTGGTCTATACTCTCGCATGGAGCATCTTAGTTGTGGTTCAGTTGTTTGCCATGGTGCCTGTTTTTCTTTCGGTGTGATTGCTGGTATCTCGCCTGGGCTGTCTGTTTCATTCAGTATGATTGCTGGTATCTCGCCTGGGCTGTCTGTTGAGACTGCCCTTTCCTCAGGTTGTTCCCTCTGTCTGTCCACCAGGTGTGGTGTGTGTTCCACATTGTAGTCTGCCTCTGGTTCTGCAGTGTTGTTGGTGAATCTACTTTTTACTTGGTCTACATGCCTCCGGCAGGTTTGGCCATTGTCCATTTGTACAACCAGTAGCCTGTTTCCTTCCTTGCCTGTTACTGTCCCTGCAAGCCATTTGGGACCCCTGCCATAGTTTAGCACAAACACTTTGTCCCCAATCTCATTCCACCTCCCCCTCGAATTTCGGTCATGGTACTCAGTTAGCTTCTGGCGCTTTGCCTCAACAATTTCATGCATGTCTGGGAGGATTAACGAGAGCCTAGTCTTTAAGGTCCGTTTCATCAATAGTTGCGTGGGGGGAACCCCAGTCAACGAATGTGGACGAGATCTGTATGCCAGCAGCAGTCGCGACAGGCGGCTCTGCAGTGTGGGACCTTGGATTTTTAGCATGCCTTGTTTAATGATTTGCACTGCTGGCTCCGCCTGGCCATTGGAGGCCGGCTTGAACGGTGCCGTCTTAACGTGATTTATGCCGTGGTCAGCTATAAAATCTTGAAATTCTGCGCTGGTGAAGCACGGACCATTATCACTGACCAATATGTCAGGAATTCCGTGCATTGCAAACATGGTTCTAAGGCTCCCCACAGTGGTGGAGGTGGTGCTTGAGTTTAAAATGGTGCATTCGATCCACTTTGAAAATGCATCGACGACTACGAGGAACATTTTGCCCATGAATGGGCCCGCATAGTCTACATGCACCCTCGACCACGGTTTGGTGGACCAGGGCCATGGGCTTAGGGGGTCCTCCCTGGGGGCTTTACTGAGTTGAGCACAAATGGTGCACCGCCGGACGCATAGCTCCAAGTCCGCGTCAATGCCAGGCCACCAGACGTGGGATCTGACTATGGCCTTCATAAAGACGATCCCCGGTTGCTCGTGGTGGAGCTCCCGGACAAACGCCTCTCTGCCTCGCAAGGGCATAACTACTCAGCTGCCCCACATCATGCAGTCTGCCTGTAGTGATAGTTCATGCATGTGCCTATAGAAAGGTTTGATCTCCTCGGGGCAGGCATCGCAAGCCTCTGCCCAGTCACCAGTTAAAATACATCTTTTGACTAAGGATAATGTGGGGTCGCTGGTCGTCCAGGCTCTGATTTGGCGAGCCGTCATGGGCGAACCTGTTGATTCAAAGGCATTGATTGCCATGACCATTTCACAATCCTGATCATCGGACCCTTCTGTGGTCGCCAGGAGTAGCCTGCTAAACGCGTCGGCACATTTGTCTGTGTCTGGTCTGTGCCTTATTGTGTAGTCGTAAGACGCCAGTATGAGTGCCCACCGCTGAATGCGTGACAATGCGTTGCCGTTTATTGCCTTGCACTTGGATAGCAGGGACGTGAGGGGTTTGTGGTCAGTTTCTAACGTGAACTTGGCCCCAAAAAGGTATTGGTACATCTTTTTGACACCGTGCATGCACGCGAGCACCTCCTTCTCAACCCTACCGTACCCGCGCTCCGCCCGAGAAAGTGACCTGGAGGCATAAGCAATGGGTTGTAATTTACCCGCATCATTGACATGCTGTAAAACGCACCCGACCCCGTATGCTGACGCATCACATGTAAGAACTAGCTTTTTACCTGGGTCAAAAAAGACTAAAACACTGTTGGAACATAGAAGGTTGCGTGCCTTATTGAAGACGCATTCTTGGGCATCCCGCAAAACCATTCGCACCCCTTTCTGAGTAGCACGTGGAGAGGCTCCAGCACCGCGCTCAAGTTCTGCATAAAGCTCCCAAAGTAATTGAGTAGCCTGAGACAGGTGCGCAGTTCCGAGACATTCCGGGGCCTGGGTGCCAGACGAATTGCTTCAGTTTTGGATTCTGTTGGGCGGATTTCATCAGCGGCAATCCTTCTGCCCAAAAATTCAACCTCAGTCGCGAGAAAGACACTTGGATTTCTTAACTCTTGGGCCTACCCGATCCAATCAATTTAGTACTTCCTCTAAATTGCGGAGATGGGATTCGGTGTCCCTGCCCGTGATGAGTATGTCTTATTGAAACTGAAATGGGACTTGCCCAGTCGCTGAATTCCACGGGTGAGATAATGCCTTCCCGCAGAAGCCGGTCCAGTTCGTGTTCAATCTTTTCCCTCATCACATAACGCACAGCTCTGGCCTTGTGATGGACCGGTCTGGCATCCTGTGTGATGTAGATTTTAACTTTGGCCCCTTTGAGGGTGCCCACACTTGGCTGAAAGAGATGTTCAAAACAACTTAGAACTGTTGAGCAGGAGGTCTGTTACTCTGTCGACATGGTGTGAACATCATCCCATTTCCTATTTAGTTTTGCCAGCCAGCTTCTTAGCAACAGTGCTGGGAGATCCTGGAGACAATCCACAGGGGAAGTCGATTCACCATCCCTTTGTGTGTGACTGAGAACATGGCGCTGCCAAGGACTGGGATGATTTCTTTGGTATAGGTCCTTAGTTTGGTGTCGATCTTCGTGAGTTTTGGTCTGTTGCTTTTGTGCGGCCACAGTTGTTCAAATTGTTGGATGCTGATGAGAGATTGACTAGCTCCCGTGTCCAGTTCCATGTTGACGGGTATCCCGTTGAGTAGGACCCTCATCATTATTGGAGGCGTCTTGTCGTAAGAACAGTGGACATTGATCGTGTTGACCCGCTGTACCCCGACATCCCGGGCACTGTCCCCACCGCCTTCTGGTCCGCTTTCCGACCCTTCCGATTCGTATACCAGCTGAGCTGCTGTTTTTCTGCACATGCGAGCCAGATGCCGTTGCAGTTTCTGCAAACAGCATGCTGAAATTGACACCCCCTTGTTGAGTGCCTTCCCCCACATCTCCAACACAGACCGCTTCCATTGTTTCCGAAGGATGAGCTGCGTCTGGCTGATCTTTCTTGAGCTTCTCTCAGTCTGTAGTTGATTGCTCGCATTGTGGGTTGATGAGGTGTGAACAGCTGTTCATGTGGTCCTTGATGGCTTCTGGCACCACTGCCTGCTGTTGAAGGCCTGCTCTGCTGCCTTTGTCTGTGTGTGGGGGTAGCGGCTCATTTCACGCTGTGAACCTCTTGTTCTGATGTTTCGTTAGTTGTCATACCCGCAGTATAGATCAACCTCGTTTCTTCTCCTGACAACAATGTCTGTGCGACCAGTGCTGCTGCCTCTAGGGTCAAGTTCTTGGTCTCTATAAGCTATCGGAATATGGCTGCGTGGCCTATTCCTTCAATAAAAAAAAGTCTCTCAGTACTTCTCTCCTTAGTTCATCGGAGAACTCACATAAACTAGCCAGCCTCCGAAGTTCCGCCACAAAGTCGGGTATGCTCTGGCCCACATAGCGTCTGTAGTTGTAGAACCTGTGTCTGGCCATGTGTAGGCTGCTCGCTGGCTTCAGGTGGTCTCTCACCAGTGTGCTCAACTCCTCAAATGACTTGCTTGCTGGTTGCTTGGGTGTCAGCAGGTCCTTCATGTAGGCGTATGTTTTCGAGCCACAGCTGGTCAAGAGATGGGCTCTTTTCTTGTCTGCTGTATCGTCACCCAGCCAGTCTTTGGTTACAAAGTTTTGCTGGAGCCTTTCTATAAAGTCATCCCAATTGTCTCCAGCATTGTATTTCTCATCTGAGCCATTGGTAGCCATTCTGTGGATTCTGTGATCCTGTAACTCGTCGCCACTGTAAAGTCCTGACCCTGCAGTACAGACTTACACGAGGCACATGCTGAAGTCAAGGTCACTCTGGACCTGCACCTTTACTTCACAGCTCTCGAGTGCCACACTTGCCTGAGACCTGCCTTTATATACTGGTGTGGAACAGGTATGCAGTGTCTCCTGCAAGTGCAGCCCTGGTGGTAAAGTATGCTTGTGGTTACAGGTCATATCTAGTTACAGTCGTTTATAGCATGGTAAGATACAGTTATATACAGTAGTGTGAGATACATGACAGGAACAATGAGTTGGACTCCAAGATGTATGCAGATTTGAGGACATATTCCTGGTGGGATCCCAGCACAGCTGCGATGAGGGAGATTAAGAAAATGAATGAGGAAACAAAAGTGTGTCCTCCGCCATGTTCCAATCTTCTCTCCTGTCCTGAGGTTGTTGGCCTGTCACTGTCCAGTTCCTCCTGTCAGTGATCCTCCTGTACCATGATCAGGTTAGGTTAAATAGCATGGGGGCCGGGGGCATCACACCCAACCTGATCCCCTCCACACCTGGCGTCCACACACACACACACACACGTGCACACACAAGAACATGTATGCACTTGTGCATGTGCACATTAATGCACACACACACACAGACTCTCACACTCACACACACTCTCACTCACACACAGACTCTCACACACACACAGACTCACACACACAGACTCACACTCGCACTCACACACACTGTCACACTCACTCACACACATTGTTGCACTCACTTTCACACACTTACACTCACTGTCACAGTCACACACTCGCCCACACATTGTCACACTCACACTCGCTCTCACACACACACGGATTTCGGGCTTTGGGTTAGGAGATGAAGCGTGTGTGGTGTGTTTTCTGTCACTAACCCTATGAGAGCGGATCCCAGGCCTGGGCGGAGAGCAGCAGACCCTGAGAGTGGCCAGTGGCTGGTGATGTCGGTGTTGCTCCGAGCACACCGCTGCTCCGGGTGGTTCTGTGCCTTCTCTCTAACCCACGGGTGACACGGTAAAGGACGTCAGTCAGCGGGAGTCATGTTTTGCAGAATATCACAGCCAACAATGTCCTGTGGAGGACAGCTGGACAGTCAGGGTGCAGCTTGGAGAGCATGAGAACCTGACCTGGAGGGTGAGAATACACAGCATCTTCTGCCTGCCATAAACATGATGAAGGAGGCAGGGTCAGAGGCCAGGCTAAACCTGCTGCTCAGGGTCATCGCCGCTCTCTCCATCGCACTAACACTGTCCTAAATAATTTCACAGCAAAAACAAAGCTGGCCCTAATCCCTTCCCTCCTATGATACTTCAAAAAATTAGTTTCAGCAAACAAACTCAGCATCTATCCACAAATCGCCATTCCATAAAATTGCTTTTTTATCTGCAGGGAGATCTTTGTCGTTCTGTGAGAGGCAGTACCATGCTCCATTTCTCCCTTTGCCTCGCACTACCATCCCTTTATCACAGACCTTCCCCTTTGTCCCTGCCCCTACACTTGCTTAAAAACCTGCAACTTTCTCCAGTTCTGACAAGGGTCATAGACCTGAAACCCTGTTTCTTACTCCGCAGACGCTGCCTGACCCGCTGAGATTTCCAGCATTCTCTGTTTTATTTCAGATTCCAGCATCCGCAGTATTTTGCTTTTGTACCGTGCTTCCAGTAACTGTAGATCGGATTTATTGGGGTTTATTCTCTGCCCTCTCGACCGTCCGGAAAGATGCTGATTCCTGCTGGGTGATGGGTAGTCACCAGCATATCACCCAACACAAGAGAAACTTGAATTTATACAGCACTTCTCACACCCTCGGTTTGTCCCAGAGCAGTTACCGGCCAGTGAACCCAGGAGGGAAAGACAGAGAGACAGTGAGAGAGAGAGAGAGATAGGCACAGAGACAGAGAGAGCGAGAGAGAGAGTAATAGACAGTGAGAGAGAGAGAGAGATAGGCACAGAGACAGAGAGAGCGAGAGAGAGTAACAGACAGTGAGAGAGAGAGAGATAGGCACAGAGACAGAGAAAGTCAGACAGTGAGAGAGAGAGAGTAACAGAGACAGACAGAGAGAGAGAGAGAGAGAGAGGCACAGAGACAGAGACAGAGAGAGTCACAGACAGTGAGAGAGAGTACAGAGACAGAGAGAGCGAGAGAGAGTAACAGACAGTGAGAGAGAAAGAGTAACAGAGACAGAGAGAGAGAGAGATAGACACAGAGACAGAGAGCAAGAGAGAGTAACAGACAGTGAGGGAGAGACAGAGAGAGAGATAGGCACAGAGACAGAGACAGAGAGAGTCACAGACAGTAAGAGAGAGACAGAGAGAGAGAGAGAGATAGGCACAGAGACAGACAGAGACAGAGAGAGTCACAGACAATAAGAGAGAGACAGAGAGAGTGAGAGAGAGATAGGCACAGAGACAGAGACAGAGAGAGTCACAGACAGTGAGAGAGAGTACAGAGACAGAGAGAGAGAGAGAGAGAGACAGAGAGTCACAGACAGTGAGAGAGAGTTACAGAGACAGAGAGAGAGAGAGAGAGACAGAGAGAGTCACAGACAGTGAGAGAGAGTAACAGAAACAGACAGAGAGATAGGCACAGAGACAGAGAGAGTCACAGACAGTGAGAGAGAGTTACAGAGACAGAGAGAGAGAGAGAGAGACAGAGAGAGTCACAGACAGTGAGAGAGAGTAACAGAAACAGACTGAGAGATAGGCACAGAGACAGAGAGAGTCACAGACAGTGAGAGAGAGAGAGAGAGAGAGATAGGCACAGAGACAGAGAGTCACAGACAGTGAAAGAGAGAGAGAGAGAGAGAGATAGGCACAGAGACAGAGACAGAGAGAGTCACAGACAGTGAGAGAGAGTAACAGAGGCAGACAGACAGAGAGAGAGAGTGGGATAGGCACAGAGACAGAGAGAATCACAGACAGTGAGGGAGAGTAATAGAGACAGACAGAGAGACAGCAAGAGACAGATAGTGAGCAAAAAGTAGTAATCTCTGGATTACTCCCAGTGTCATGTGCTAATGAGTTCAAAAATAGGAGGATAGAGCAGATGAATGTGTGGCTGGAGAGATGGTGCAGGAGGGAGGGCTCCAGATTCCTGAGGTATTGGGACCATTTCAGGGAGAGGTGGGTGCAGACAGTGCAATCAGGGAGGAGGAGTGTGAAATATTAGATGAACTAAACATTGTGAGGAAGGAAGTATTAAGGGGTTTAGCAGCTTTGAAAGTGGATAAATCTCCAGGTCCGAATGAAATGTATCCCAGGCTGTTAAGAGAAGCAAGAGAGGAAATAGCAGAGGCTCTGACCATCATTTTCTAATCCTCTCTGGCTTCAGGTATGGCTGTAGGACTGCTAATCTTTGTTTAAAAAGGGAGAAAGGGATCGACCAAGTAATTACAGGCAAGTCAACCTAACCTCAGTGGTGGGAAAATTATTGGAAAAAATTCTGAGGGACAGGATAATTTTAGAAAGACACGGGTTAATCAAGGACAGACAGCAAGGATTTGTTAAGGTTAGTACCTGACTAATTTGATTACATTTTTTGAGGAGGTAACAAGGAGGGTCGATGAGGGCAGTGTGTTTGATGTAGTGTATATGGATTTTAGCAAGGCTTTTGATAATGTCCTACATGGCAGACTGGTCACAAAAGTAAAAACCCATGGGATCCAAGGTGGTTAAGAAGGTGTATGGGATACTTGCCTATATTAGCTGAGGCATAGAATACAAGAGCAAGGAGGTTATGCTTGAACTGTATATTAGTTAGGCCACAGCTAGAATACTGCATGCAGTTCTGGTCACCGCATTACAGGAAAGATGTGATTGTAGTAGAGAGGGTACAAAGGAGATTTATGAGGATGTTGCCTCACCTTAGCTATGAGGAAAGATTGGATAGGCTGGGGTGATTTTCTTTGGAACAGAGGAGGCTGAGCAGAGACCTGATTGAGGTGTATAAAATTATGAGGAGCCTAGAGAGAGTGGATAGGAAGGACCTATTCCCCTTAGCAGAGAGGTCAATAACTAGGGGGCATAGATTTAAAGTAATTGGGGGGAGGTTTAGAGGGGATTTGAGGGGAAATTTCTTCACCCAGAGGGTGGTGGGGGTCTGGAACTCACTGCCTGAAAAGGTGGTAGAGGCAGAAGCCCTCACCACATTTAAACAGTACTTGGAGGTGCACTTAAGATGCCGTAACCTACAGGGCAACGGACCAAGAGCTGGAAAGTGGGATTAGGCTGGATAGCTCTTGGTTGGCCGGCGCGGACACAATGGGTTGAATTGGCCTCCTTCTGTGCTGTAAATTTCTATGATTCTATGAAGAGAGAGAGAGATAGGCACAGA
Source organism: Pristiophorus japonicus (assembly GCF_044704955.1). Classification (NCBI taxonomy): domain Eukaryota; kingdom Metazoa; phylum Chordata; class Chondrichthyes; family Pristiophoridae; genus Pristiophorus; species Pristiophorus japonicus. Next base: position 75,699,825 of record NC_091989.1, on the reverse strand, counting down.
GACAAAGAGAGTGGCAGACAGTGAGAAACAGTAACAGAGGCAGACAGACAAAGAGACAGAGACAGACAGACAGACAGAACGAAATAAGGATCTCACTTGCTAACATCCATTAGATAGAGACAGTGGCTTTCCTCATTCTTAAAACAAATCTATTTTTGGAGGAAAACCAAGTTTGAGGAGCCATTTGGTCTCTGGGAGAGTGAGTGGGATTAGGGTTTGGATTGGATGCAGAGTTAAAGGTGAGGTGAGTGATATCACGGCAAGTAGGAAGGGGAGGATACAGGGGTTGAGTTGATTCAAAGCAGAATAAGTATGTTCCAAAAACAACAACATGTGCTAAATAATGCCTTTCACAGAGGAGTAACCAGAAAAATGGACGCCAAGCCAAAGAGCAAATAACAGCAGGGGTGACCAAAAGCTTGGTCAAAGAGCTGGGTTGTAAGGAAGGACCTGAAGGATGAGATACAGGTGGGGAGGTGACGCGGTATGGGGAGGGAATTCCAGAGTGCAGACGGCTGAAGGCACGGCCGCCGATCGTGACATATTTCCCCTGCAACCCCCACCCCTATTACAGCCTGCATCCCTTGGAGAACCCCCATCACACCACTCGATACCTCCCACCTGAAAGGAAATAAGAAAAAGAGAGCTGAAGGGAGAGAGACCAGCATAGCCGAGAAAGAGACACAGTGGCGGGAGAGATAGAGCGTCAAACAGGAGCACAGACAGCAGTGATAGACAAAAGAGACCATCTCTCTGGCCCACTGTGTGCAAGGGATGGACTCGTAATATATCCAAAATCTCAGGGAGTCATTTTCGCCTCCTCCTGCCCCGTTCATGCTGGAAAATACAATGGACAGAAAATGAGGTACTCTTAAGAACATAAGAAATAGGAACAGGAGTAGGCCAAACGGCCCTCGAGCCTGCTCCGCCATTCAATACGATCATGGCTTATCTGATCATGGACTCAGCTCCACTTCCCCGCCCGCTCCCCATAACCCTTTAATCCCTTATTGTTTAAGAAACTGTCTATTTCTGTCTATTCAATGTTCCAGCCTCCACAGCTCTCTGAGGCAGTGAATTCCACAGATTTACAACCCTCTGAAAGAAGAAATTTCTCCTCATCTCCGTTTTAAATGGGCGGCTCCTTATTCTAAGATCATGTCCTCTAGTTCTAGTCTCCCCCACCAGTGGAAACATCCTCTCTGCATCCACCTTGTCAAGCCCCCTCATAATCTTATACGTTTCGATAAGATCACCTCTCATTCTTCTGAATTCCAATGAGTAGAGGCCCATCCTACTCAACCTTTCCTCATAAGCCAACCCCCTCATGTCCGTAATCAACCTAGTGAACCTTCTCTGAACTGTCTCCAAAACAAGTATATCCTTTCATAAATATGGAAACCAAAACTGCATGCAGTATTCCAGTTGTGGCCTCACCAATACCTTATATAGCTGTAGCAAGATTTCCCTGCTATTATACTCCATCCCCTTCGCAATAAAGGCCAAGATACCATTGGCCTTTCTGATCACTTGCTGTACCTGCATATTATCCTTTTGTGTTTCATGCACAAGTACCCCCAGGTCCCACTGTGCTGCAGCACTTTGCATTTAAATAATAACTTGCTCTTTGATTTTTTTTCTGCCAAAGTGCATGACCTCACACTTTCCAACATTATACTCCATCTGCCAAATTTTTGCCCACTCACTTAGCCTGTCTCCTGCAAATCTGCAAATCTTCTTTTGCAGTTTTTTTGTTTCCTCCTCACACATTGCTTTTCCTCCCATCTTTGTATCGTCAGCAAACTTGGCTACGTTACACTCAGTCCCTTCTTCTAAATCGTTAATATAGATTGTAAATAGTTGGGGTCCCAGCACTGATCCCTGCAGCACCCCACTAGTTACTGGTGTAATCTCTGGTTATCTCTGTAACCTCTTCCAGCCCGACAGAGGGAGAGGTGTGGGAGGATCTACGAAGTGATACCAAAACTGAATGGGAAAGAAACCCAATAAGCAGACACAAGTTTGCAGGTAAGTGATGGAACAGTCCAGAACCCAATTCTTGTGAAATGGCTGCTGAAATGAGGGTGTGATACACGAGTTAATTATTTGCAAGGAAGGTTTGCCACTCCACAGCAATATCGCCATTAACCTGCATTGCAGCATGCTATCAAGGAGAGGCAGGCAAGCCAGAGTGCACAGTTGACCATCTCTGTCATTCGCTGAGCCACACCAATGCTGCATGACAATTGCAGCTGTTCTACAGGAACATGGCACAGCTGTGCATCTGTGTGCTTGTTGGCCTGGACCATGTGAGTACCTACTGTTGTTGCCAGGTAGGCATAGCAGTGCCTGAAAATATGGTTGGTGGCACCTTGGCAGAACCAGCCAACCAGGCTGTGTTTAAATGGGGTGGAGAAACAGAAGGCCATAAAACAGGACAACAAAAGGGTTCATTCCTGGAGGGATAGAATTGAAAAACAGAGAGTTGTGTTAAAATTGTGTAAAACCCTGATTAGATCACACTTGGAGTACTGCGAACAGTTAGAAAGAAACACTTGCATTTATATAGCGCCTTTCACGACCACTAGATGTCCCAAACCGATTTACAGCCAATTAAGTACTTGTTAAAGTCTAGTCACTGTTGTAATATAGGAAACATGGCAGCTAGATGCATTGGTTGTAATCTACCAAAATTCCCTGGATTCTGGAAAGGTCCCAGCAGACTGGAAAACCGCAAACGTAAAGCCTGTATTTAAGAAAGGAGGGAGACAGAAAGCAGGATACTATAGGCCAGTTAGCCCATCATCTGTCATTGGGAAAATGCTGGAGTCCATTATTAAGAAAGTAGTAGCAGGACATTTAGAAAATCATAATGCAGTCAAGCAGAGTCAGCATGGTTTTATCAAAAGGAAATCAAGCTGAGGATGTCGTGGATAGCATGTTTAGTGAGTTGGTCACACCGCAGATAAAGGTTACACAGGCAGATAGGGAATGGGTGGCCATCGGAAGAGCAAGGGAAGGAATGTAGTAGAGGGGGCCCCTGCGGTCACCTCCCTCCAAAACAGATACACCGTTTTGGATACTGTTGAGGGAGGTGGCTCATCAGGGGAAGGCAGCAGCAGCCAAGTTCATGGCACCAAGAGTGACTCTGCTGCACAGGAGGGCAGGAAAAAGAGTGGGAGATCTATAGTGCTAGGGGATTCTATTGTAAGGGGAATAGATAGGCGTTTCTGCAGCCACAAACGAGACTCCAGGATGGTATGTTGCCTCCCTGGTGCAAGGGTCAAGGATGTCTCGGAGCAGGGCATTCTGGGGGTGGGGGGAGGGTGAACAACCAGTTGTTGTGGTGCATATAGGTACCAACATTATAAGTAAAATACGGGATGAGGTCCTACAAGCTGAATTAAGGAAGCTGGAGTTAAATTAAAAAGTAGAACCTCAAAGGTAGTAATCTCAGGATTGCTACCAGTGCCACGTGCTGGTCAGAATAGGAATCGCAGGATAGTTCAGATGAATACATGGCTTGAGAAATGGTGCAAGGGGGAGGGATTCAAATTCCTGGGGCATTGGAACCGGTTCTGGGGGAGGTGGAACCAGTACAAACCAGACGGTCTGCACCTGGGCAGGACCGTAACCGATGTCCTAGGGGGAGTGTTTGCTAGTGCTGTTGGGGAGGGTGTAAACTAACATGGCAGGGGGATGGGAATCTATGCAGGGAGACAGAGGGAAGTAATAAGGGGGCAGAAGCAAAAGGTAGGAAGGAAAAAAGTAAGAGTGGAGGGCAGAGAAATCAAGGGCAAAAATCAAAAAGGGCCACATTACAACATAATTCTAAAAGGACAAAGAGTGTTAAAAAAAACAAGCCTGAAGGCTCAGTGTCTCAATGCGAGGAGCATTCATAATAAGGTGGATGAATTAACTGCGCAGATAGCTGTTAACGGATATGACGTAACTGGAATTACGGAGACACGGTTCCAGGGTGACCAAGGCTGGGAACTCAACAGCCAGGGGTATTCAATATTCAGGAAGGATAGACAGAAAGGAAAAGGAGGTGGGGTAGCGTTCCTGGTTAAAGAAGAGATTAACGCAATAGTAAGGAAGAACATTAGCTTGGATGATATATAATCTATATGGGTTGAGCTGCGAAACACCAAAGGGCAGAAAACGTTAGTGGGAGTTGTGTACAGACCACCAAACAGTAGTATTGAGGTTAGGGATGGCATCAAACAGGAAATTAAGGATACGTGCAATAAAGGTACAGCAGTTATCATGGGTGTCTTTAATCTACATATAGATTGGATTAACCAAATTGGTAGCAACACTGTGGAGGAGGATTTCCTGGAATGTATAAGAGATGGTTTTCTAGACCAATATGTCGAGGAACCAACTGGAGAGCAGGCCATCCTAGACTGGGTGTTGTGTAATGAGAGAGAATTAATTAGCAATCTTGTCGTGTGAGGCCCCTTGGGGAAAAGTGACCATAATATGGTAGAATTTTTCATTAAGGTGGAGAGTGACACAATTAATTCAGAGACTAGGGTCCTGAACTTAAAGAAAGATAACTTCGATGGTATGAGACGTGAATTGGCTAGGATAGACTGGCGAATGATACTTAAAGGGTTGACGGTGGATAGGCAAAGGCAGACATTCAAAGATCACATGGATGAACTTCAACAATTGTACATCCCTGTCTGGTATAAAAATAAAACGGGGAAGGTGGCTCAACTGTGGCTAACAAGGGAAATTAGGGATAGTGTTAAATCCAAGGAAGAAACATATAAATTGGTCAGAAAAAGCAGCAAGCCTGTGGACTGGGAAAAATTTAGAATTCAGCAGAGGACTATGGGTTTAATTAGGAGGGGGAAAATAAAGTATGAGAGGAAGCTTGCAGGGAAAATAAAAACTGACTGCAAAAGCTTCTATAGATATATGAAAAGGAAAAGATTAGTGAAGACTAATGTAGGTCCCTTGCACTCAGAATCAGGTGAATTCATAATGGGGAACAAGGAAATGGCAGACCAATTGAACAAATACTTTGGTTCTGTCTTCACTAAGGAAGACACGAATAACCTTCCAGAAATACTAGGGGACAGAGGATCTAGCGAGAAGGAAGAACTGAGGGAATTGAGAGAAATCCTTATTAGTCAGGAAATTGTGTTAGGGAAATTGATAGGATTCAAGGCCGATAAATCCCCAGGGCCTGAGAGTCTGCATCCCAGAGTAATTAATGAAGTGGCCCTAGAAATAGTAGATGCATTGGTGGTCATTTTCCAACATGAACTCTGGATCAGTTCCTATGGATTGGAGGGAAGCTAATGTAACCCCACTTTTTAAAAAAGAAGGGAGAGAGAAAACAGGGAATTATAGACCAGTTAGCCTGACATCGGTGGTGGGGAAAATGCTGGAATCAATTATTAAAGATGTAATAGCAGCACATTTGGAAAGCAGTGACAGGATTGGTCCAAGTCAGCATGGATTTATGAAAGGGAAATCATGCTTGACAAATCTTCTGGAATTTTTTGAGGATGTAACTAGTAGAGTGGACAAGAGAGAACCAGTGGATGTGGTGCATTTGAACTTTCAAAAGTCTTTTGACAAGGTCCCTCACGAGAGATTAGTGTGCAAAATTAAGGCACAAGGTGTTATGTCTGTAATGCCTCCACGAGGCAATGTGTTGTACTCAAAATGTAGTGACCTTGGTCCTTTATTCGTAACTCCAGAGTGAGGCACAAGCATGGTGGGCAGCCTTTTATACTGGGCCCTGCACACCTATGCAAGTGACCCTCAGGTCTCCCACCACAGTGCCCTCTGGTGGATAACTTCTGCCACAGGGGCAGGAAACCCTCTAGTGGTGCCAGCATGGTATACCTTATTGATAATACATCAGGTAACACGTCTCCAACTTATGCAACTATACAGTGACAACGCGGGGAGTATATCTATAGTCTGCATATATAACACATGGCATTGGGGGTAATGTATTGACATGGATAGAGAACTTGTTGGCAGACAGGAAGCAAAGAGTGGGAATAAACGAGTCCTTTTTAGAATGGCAGGCAGTGACTAGTGGGGTACCACAAGGTTCGTTGCTGGGACCCCAGCTTTTTACAATATATATTAATGATTTAGACGAAGGAATTGAATGTAATATCTCCAAGTTTGCAGATGAGTGAGGAGGATGCTAAGAGGCTGCAGGGTGACTTGGACAGGTTAGGTGAGTGGGCAAATGCATGGCAAATGCAGTATAATGTGGATAAATGTGAGGTTATCCACTTTGGTGGCAAAAACAGGAAGGCAGATTATCTGAATGGTGACAGATTAGTAAAAGGGGAGGTGCAATGAGACCTGGGTGTCATGGTACATCAGTCATTGAAATTAGGCATGCAGGTACAGCAGGCAGTTAAGAAAGCAAATGGCATGTTGGCCTTCATAGCGAGAGGATTTGTGTTTCGGAGCAGGGAGGTCTTGCTGCAGTTGTATAGGGCCTTGGTGAGACCACATCTTGAGTATTGTGTGCAGTTTTGGTCCCCTAATCTGAGGAAGGATGTTCTTGCTATTGAGGGAGTGCAGCGAAGGTTCACCAGACTGATTCCCGGGATGGCAGTACTGACATATAAGAAAAGACTGGATCGGCTAAATTATATTCACTGGAATTTAGAAGAATGAGAGGGGATCTCATAGAAGCATATAAAATTCTGACGGGATTGGACAGGTTAGATTCAGAAAGAATGTTCCTAATGTTGGGGAAGTCCAGAACCAGGGGTCGCAGTCTAAGGATAAGGGGTAAGCCATATAGGATCGAGATGAGGAGAAACTTTTTCATCCACAGAATTGTGAACCTGTGTAATTCTCTACCACAGAAAGTTGTTGAATCCAGTTCGTTGGATATATTCAAAAGGGAGTTAGATGTGGCCTTTATGGCTAAAGGGATCAGGGGGTATGGAGAGAAAGCAGGAATGGGGTACTGAAGTTGCATGATCAGCCATGATCACATTGAATGGTGGTGCAGGCTCGAAGGGCCGAATGACCTGCTCCAGCACCTATTTTCTATGTTTCTATGTTTCTATGTTTGACAAATTTGTTGGTGGTCTTTGAGGATGTAACGAGCAGGGTGGATAAAAGGGAACCAGTAAATGTTATGTATTTGGATTTCATGAAGGTATTCGATAAGGTGCCACATAAAAGGTTACTGCACAAGATAAGAGCTCACGGGGTTGGGGGTAATATATTAGCATGGATAGAGGATTGGCTAACTAACAGAAAACAGAGAGTCAGGATAAGTAGGTAATTTTCAGGTTGGCAACCAGTAAGTAGTGGGGTGCCACAGGGATCAGTGCTGGGGCTGCAACTATTTACAATCTATATTAATGACTTGATGAAGGGATCGAGTGTAATGTAACCAAATTTGCTGATGATACAAAGATAGGGGGGAGAGCAAATTGTGAGGAGGACGCAAAGAATCTGCAAAGGGATATAGACAGGCTAAGTGAGTGGGCAAAAATTTGGCAAATGGAGTATAATGTGGGAAAATGTGAGGTCATCCACTTTGGTAGGAAAAATAAAAAAGCAAATTATTATTTAAATGGGGAGAGATTACAAAAAGCTGAGGTACATAAAGATATAGGGGTGCCTGTACATGAAACACAAAAAGTTAGTATGCAGGTACAGCAAGTAATTAGGAAGGCAAATGGAATGTTGGCCTTTATTGCAAGGGGGATAGAGTATAAAATCAGAGCAGTCCTGCTACAACTGTACAGGGTATTGGCGAGGCCAAACCTGGAGTACTGCATACAGTTTTGGTCTCCTTATTTAAGGAGGGATATATTTGCATTGGAGTCTGTTCAGAGAAAGTTCACGACATTGATTCCTGAGATAAAGGAGTTGTCTTATGAAGAAAGGTTGAGCAGGTTGGGCCTCTTTGGGGTTTAGAAGAATGAGAGGTGATCTTATTGAAATGTATAAGATTCTGAGGGGGCTGGACAGGGTAGATGCAGAGAGGATGTTTCCCCTCGTGGGGGAATCTAGAACTATGGGGCATAGTTTCAGAATAAGGTACACCCATTTAAAACAGAAATCAGGAAGAATTTTTTCTCTCAGAAGGTCGCGAATCTGTGGAATTCTCTGCCCCAGAGAGCTGTGGAGGCTGGGTCATTGACTATATTTAAGGTGGAGACAGATTTTTGAACGATAAGGGCGTCAAGGGTTATGGGGAGCGGGCAGGGACGTGGAGCTGAGTCCATGATCAGATCAGCCATGATCTTATTGAATGGCGGAGCAGGCTCAAGGGGCGGAATGGCCGACTCCTGCTCCTATTTCTTATATTCTTATAACCGTCCGAGGTCTCTGCTTTCTTCCAATTTTGGCCTCTTGTGTGTAAAGTCCTGTCCCTGCAGTACAAACTCAAACGAGGCATATGCTGAAGTCAAGGTCACTCAGGACCTGCACCTTTATTACACAGCTCTCGAATGCCACACTTGCCTGAGACCTGTCCTTATATACCTGTCCAGGACAGGTATCCAGTGTCTCCTGCAAATGCACCCCTGGTGGTAAGGTAAGCTAGTGGTTACAGGTCATCTCTAGTTACAATCATGTATAGCAGGGTAAGATACAGTTATGTACAGTAGTGTGAGATACATGACATCACCCTCCCCCAAGGTCTTATTGTCTTTATAGGTTCAGTCTCTCAGGTGGTCTACGCTCTCGCATGGAGCGTCTTAGTTGTGGTTCAGTGGTTTGCCTTGGTGCCTGTTTTTCTTTCGGTGTGATTGCTGGTATCTCGCCTGGGCTGTTTGTTTCATTCAGTATGATTGATGGTGTCTCGCCTGGGCTGTCTGTTGGGATTGCCCCTTCCTCAGGTTGTTCCCTCTGTCTGTCCACCAGGTGTGGTGTGAGTTCCACATTGTAGTCTGCTTCTGGTTCAGCAGTGTTGTTGGTAAATCTACTTTTGACCTGGTCTACATGCCTCCGGCAGGTTTGGCCATTGTCCATTTGTACCACCAGTAGCCTGTTTCCTTCCTTGCCTGTTACTGTCCCTGCAAGCCATTTGAGACACCTGCCATAGTTTAGCATGAACACTTTGTCCCCTATCTCATTCCACCTCCCCCTCGAATTTCGGTCATGGTACTCAGTTAGCTTCCGGCGCTTTGCCTCAACGATTTCATGCATGTCTGGGAGGATTATTGAGAGCCTTGTTTTTAAGGTCCGTTTCATCAATAGTTGCGTGGGGGAACTCCAGTCAATGAATGCGGATGAGATCTGTATGCCAGCAGCAGTCGCGACAGGTGGTCCTGCAGCGTGGGACCTTGGATTTTGAGCATGCCTTGTTTAATGATCTGCACTGCTCGCTCCGCCTAGCTGTTGGAGGCCGGCTTGAACGGTGCCGTCCTAACGTGATTTATGCCGTGGTCACTCATAAAATATTGGAATTCTGCGCTGGTGAAGCACAGACCATTATCACTGACCAATATGTCAGGAATGCTGTGCGTTGCGAACATGGTTCTAAGGATCTCCACAGTGGTGGAGGTGGTGCTCGAGTTTAAAATGGTGCATTCGATCCACTTTGAAAATGCATCTACAACTACGAGGAACATTTTGCCCATGAATGGGCCCGCATAGTCTACGTGCACCCGAAACCACGGTTTTGTGGGCCAGGGCCAGGGGCTCAGGGAGGCCTCCCTGGGGGCATTACTGAGTTGGGCACAAATGGTGCACCATCGGACGCAGAGCTCCAAGTCCGCGTCAATGCCAGGCCACTAGACGTGGGATCTGGCTATGGCCTTCATGAGAATGATCCCCGGGTGCTCGCGGTGGAGCTCCAGGATAAATGCCTCTCTGCCTCTCAGAGGCATAACTACTCGGCTGCCCCACATCAGCCAATCTGCTCGTAGTGACAGCTCATGCATGCGCCTATGGAAAGGTTTGATCTCCTCGGGGCAGGAATCGCGAGCCTCTGCCCAGTCACCAGTTAAGACACATCTTTTTACTAGAGATAACGTGGGGTCGCTGGTCGTCTAGGCTCTGATTTGGCGAGCCGTCATGGGCGAACCTGTGGACTCAAAGGCATTGATTGCCATGACTATCTCACAGTCCTGTTCGTCAGACCCTTCCGTGGTCGCCAGGGGTAGCCTGCTAAGCGCGTCGGCACAGTTGTCTGTGGCTGGTCTGTGCCTTATGGTGTAATCGTAAGAGGCCAGCATGAGTGCCCACCGTTGAATGTGCACCAAGGCGTTGGCGTTTATTGCCTTGCGCTCTCGGATAATAGGGACGTGAGGGGCTTGTGGTCGGTTTCTAACGCGAACTTGGCCCTGAAAAGGTATTGGTGCATCTTTTTGACACCGTACACGCACGCGAGCGCCTCCTTCTCCACCATTCCGTAGCTGCGCTCCGCTCATGAAAGTGAACTGGAGGCATAAGCTTTGGGTTGTAATTTACCCGCACTATTGACATGTTGTAAAACGCACCCGACCCCATACGCTGACGCATCACATGTAAGAACTAGCTTTTTACCTGGATCAAAGAAAGCCAAAACACTGTTGGAACACAGAAGGTTGCGTGCCTTATTGAAGGCGCGTTCCTGGGCGTCCCCCCATAACCAATTGCACCCCTTTCTGAGTAGCATGTGGAGAGGCTCCAGCAGCGTGCTTAAGTTCTGCATAAAGTTCCCAAAGTAATTGAGTAGCCCGAGAAAGGCGCGCAGTTCTGAGACATTTCGGGGCCTGGGTGCCAGGCGAATTGCTTCGGTTTTGGACTCTGTTGGGCGGATTCCATCAGCGGCAATCCTTCTGCCCAAAAATTCAACCTCGGGCGCGAGAAACAGGCACTTGGATTTCTTAACTCTTAGGCCTACCCGATCCAACCGCTTTAGTACTTCCTCCAAATTGCGGAGCTGGGAGTTGGTGTCCCTGCCCGTGATGAGTATGTCGTCTTGAAATACAACTGTCCCCAGGATGGACTTGAGCAGACTCTCCATGTTGCGCTGGAATATAGCAGCTGCCAACCTGATGCCGAATGGGCATCGATTGTACATGAAAAGGGCTCGATGTGTGTTGATGGTGGTGAGTAGCTTGGACTCGTCGGTCAATTCTTGTGTCATATACACAGATGTGAGATCTAGTTTTGAGAAATGTTTTCCTCCAGCCAATGTGGCTAATAAGTCCTCCGCTCTGGGCAGCAGGTATTGGTCCTGTAGGGAGACTCTGTTTATGGTAGATTTGTAGTCGCCACAGATTCGTACGGATCCATCAGGCTTCATGACTGGGACGATGGGACTTGCCCAGTTGCTAAATTCCACGGGTGAGATAATGCCTTCCCGCAGAAGCCTGTCCAGTTCATGTTCAATCTTTTCCCTCATCACATAGGGCACAGCTCTAGCCTTTTAATGGACCGGTCTAGCATCCTGTGTGATGTAGATTTTGACTTTAGCTCCTTTGAAGGTGCCCACACCTGGCTGAATGAGATGTTCAAATCGACTTAGAACTGTTGAGCGGGAGGTCCGTTCCTCTGATGACATGGCGTGAACATCATCCCATTTCCAATTTAGTTTTGCCAGCCAGCTTCTCCCCAGCAGTGCTGGGAGATCTCCGGGGACAATCCACAGGTGAAGTCAGTTCACTGTCCCTTTGTGTGTGACTGAGAGCATGGCGCTGCCAAGGACTGGGACAATTTCTTTGGTATAGGTCCTTAGTTTGGTGTCGATCCTTGTGAGCTTTGGTCTGTCTCTTTTGTGCGGCCACAGCTGTTCAAATTGTTGAGTGCTCATGAGAGATTGACTCGTATCAAGCTCCATGTTGACGGGTATACTGTTGAGTAGGACCCTCATCATTATTGGAGGCGTCTTGTTGTAAGAGCAGTGGCCATTGATCGTGTTGACCCACTGTACCTCGGTGTCCCGGGTACTGTCCCCACTGTCTTCTGGTCCGCTTTCCGACCCTTCTGATTCGTATACCAGCCGAGCTGCCATTTCTCTGCACATGTGGGCCAGATGCCCTGTATAGTCGCAGTTTCTGCAAACAGCATGCTGAAATTGACACCCCCTTGATGAGTGCCTTCCCCCACATCTCCAGCACAGACCGCTTCCATTGTTTCCGAAGGATGAGCTGCGTCTGACTCATCTCTCTTGAGCTTCTCTCAGTTTGTAGTTGATTGCTCACATTGTGGGTTGATGAGGTTTGAACGGCCGTTCATGTGGCCCTTGATGGCTTCTGGTGCCACTGCCTGCTGTTGAAGGCCTGCTCTCCTGCCTTTGTCTGTGTGTGGGGGTATCGGCTTGTTTCACGCTGTGAACCCCTTGTTCTGATGTTTCGTTAGTTGTCGTATCCGCAGTATAGATCAACCTTGTTTCTTCTTCTCCTGCCAAGAATATCTGTGCAACTAGTGCTGCTGCCTCTAGGATCAAGTTCTTGGTCTCTATGAGCTTTCGGAATATGCCTGCGTGGCCTATTCCCTCAATAAAAAAGTTTCTCAGTACTTCTCTCCTTAGTTCATCGGAGAACTCACATAAGCTAGCCAACCTCCGAAGTTCCGCCACGAAGTCAGGTATGCTCTGGCCCACACAGTGTCTGTTATTGTAGAACCTGTGTCTGGCCATGTGTAAGCTGCTCGCTGGTTTCAGGTGGTCTCTTACCAGTGTGCTCAACTCTTCAAACGACTTGCTTGCTGGTTTCTCGAGTGCCAGCAGGTCCTTCATTGAGGCGTATGTTTTCGAGCCACAGCTGGTCAAGAGATGGGCTCTTCTCTTGTCTGCCTTATCGTCGCCTAACCAGTCTTTGGTTTTGAAGCTTTGCTGGAGCCTTTCTATAAAGTCCTCCCAATTATCTCCAGCATTGTATTTTTCATCTGAGTTGTTGGTCGCCATTCTGTAGATTCTGTAATCCCGTAACTCGTCGCCACTGTAAAGTCCCGTCCCTGCAGTACAGACTCACACGAGGCACATGCTGAAGTCAAGGTCACTCTGGACCTGCACCTTTATTACACAGCTCTCGAATGCCACACTTGCCTGAGACCTGTCCTTATATACCTGTCTGGGACAGGTATCCAGTGTCTCCTGCAAGTGCACCTCTGGTGGTAAGGTAAGCTAGTGGTTACAGGTCATCTCTAGTTACAGTCATGTATAGCATGGTAAGATACAGTTATATACAGTAATGTGAGATACATGACATTGTGCATCTCCGATTTTCATTGTTGCACCATTGGTCGTCATGCCTTCAGCTCTGACATTCCCTGCCTAACTTCTCTCTCCTTTAAAAGCTACCCCTTTGATCAAGCATCCTAATATCTCCTTATGTGGTATGGCTTGAGATTTTGTTTGATAATACTTCTGTGAAGCGCCTTGGGATGTTTTACTACGTTAAAGGCGCTATATAAATGCAAGCTGTTTGTAAAGTTCTGGGGTTCTGCGGATTGTATGTGTGCAGCCTAGTTGAGTTAAAGATTTCTCCAATGCTTTGTGCACCAATTCCCCCACCCCTGCCTGATTTCAGAGTACGCTGTCGAGCCACGATAGTTGTGTAAACAATGTGTTCCCTCAGCCTGTGTGGGCAAGGACGGCAGCTCACAGTGTGGAGTGTGTGGGATAAGCCTGCGAGCAGTTACCCAGCCCCGTGTTCCAGGTTGCTGCAAGGCTGAGGGAGAAAGTGTCGAGCTGCTGAGAGGGACAGATACACACAGCATGCCAGGAGCAGCCAGCTCAGGCTAGGCTCCGGGAACCGAGGGAGAAACCAGGAGCTGGGCTTGGAACGGGTTCGCTCTCACACACAATGTGGCTTTTGTTCATCGACTTTGTCACAACCTGAACAGCGTGAATTATTTGCCTTTAATCGTCAGCGCTCAGCTCCGCCAGCGAAGCCTCAGTCTGCTGTGAAGGAATACAGCTCAGGCCAACTAACACAATGCAGTAATAGTTAGCCATTTGCAGCCTCAGGAACACTTTCTGAACGACTCCAGGTTTAATGACACAATGTACACTCCCCACGGCATGTACACTAGGCGGCCGCTGCCAGCTCCGGCTGGCAATTCACGTGTGCTGCTTGTTCCTCCACAAGGTGTGCAGGGTTTGAAAGCTTTGGTAGGTTTGGCATTTGATCAGTGTGGATCCATGAAGTGCGGAACTGCAGCTATGGATTCTGAAGCAGGTGCTCGCACCGCGCTGAGCTGCAGTTTATGGCGAGTGAAATGTTAATAATTCATGTGCCACACATTGGAATGAATTCGGACTGCATACGGTTACTGTCATGTATTCAACCAGCATTGTAACCCATGTGTAATCTGACCTAAGTTGTTCACTGAGAACAATGACTACTAGGTGGTGAACGTGTGGGAGACACTCCTAACCTTCAGATATAAAAGGGGAAGTTCCACCCACTTCCTGCACTTGAGTGCTAAGAAATAAAGGACAGGTCACAGACTGACCTTCTCTCAAGCATGGGCCTCGAGTGCATTTATACTGTATAGTAAGGACGTATCAGTTACCATGCACCTGGTGAATAAAGTCATCCTCGTTTCGAGGGATGGCCTACGATGAAAGATGTGAGCGCTCAAACTCTGGTCCAAGCCAATTATATGACCGAACTATGTAGCAATCTGCATATTAATAGGGTAGGCTTAGAGAAGATGCTCCACTTGTGGGGAGTCCAAAACTAGGGGCCATAAATATAAGATAGACACTGATAAATCCAATAAGGAATTCAGGAGAAATGGCTTCACATGAGAGTGGTGAGAATGTGGAACTTGCTGCCAAATGGAGTGGTTGAGGTGAATAGCATAGATGCATTTATGGGGAGAGCTAAATAAGTACTTAAAGAAATAGAAGGATATGTTGATGGTGAGATGAAGAGGGGTGGGAGGAGGCTGGTGTGGAGCATAAACACCGGCACGGGCCAACTGGCCTGTTTCTCTGCTGTAATTCTATGTTATTAATTGGTCGGATTTTGCGATCAGTGGGAAAGAATGACTTTCTATGGGCTTTTACACTGGAATTTCCTGTCAGCCAACTAACCAACAAGCACGCCGCCATCTACAGGGCATCGGGGACCTGTGTGAACAGGGCAAGTAACCGTGTATTTACGTAACCAATCAGATTGAAGAATCGCTAATCAGCAGCGCAGAGTCGGAACTAGGAAGTGTCAGTTAAATATCAAATCAGATACAGAAAATGAAATACAAAGAAAAGAAAGATGGGATCAAGAGAAAGGAGACAGAACAAAAAAGTTTTTAAAAATTATTTAAATTACACAGCCTCCAAAAATTATTTCAATGACGCAGCCTCCACAGCTCTCTGGGGTAGAGTATTTCAAAAAATCACAACCTGCTAAGAAAATAAATTCCTCCTCATTTCTGTTTTAAATGGGCGACCCCTTATTCTGAAACTATGCCCCTAGTTCTAGATTTCCCCCATGAGGGGAAACATCCTCTCTGCATCTACCCTGTCAAGCCCCCTCAGAATCTATGTTTCAATAAGATCACCTCTCATTCTTCTAAACTCCAATGAGTATAGGTCCAACCTGCTCAACCTTCATATGACAACCACTTCATCTCAGAAATCAACCTAGTGAACCTTCTCTGAACAGCCTCCAATGCAAGTATATCCCTCCTTAAATGAGACCAAAACTGTACGCAGTACTCCAGGTGTGACCTCACCAATACCCTGTACAGTTGTAGCAGGACTTCTCTGCTTTTATACTCCATCCCCCTTGCAATAAAGGCCAACATTCCATTTGCCTTCCGAATTACTTGCTGTACCTGCATAATAACTTTTTGTGTTTCATGCACAAGGACCCCCAGATCCCTCTGTACTGCAGCATTTTGTAATCTCTCCCCATTTAAATAATTTTCTTTTTTTATTATACCAAAGTGGATAACCTCACATTTTCCCACATTAGTCTCCAAATGTTTGCCCACTCACTAAGCCTATCTATTTGCATCCTCCTCACAACTTACTTTCCCACCTATCTTTGTATCATCAGCAAATTTGGCTACATAACACTCGGTCCCTTCATCCAAGTCATTAATATAGATTGTAAATAGTTGTGGCCCCAGCACTGATTCCAACAATAATTAAAATCTAAAGGAATGATACTCCACACATTCTATGGTTAAATTTCAGTTCCAGTAATTAAGACTTACCACACCATTAAAAGAGTACTTACACTGGAATGAACAAGCCCTAACTTTTTCTGGTAAGTTTAGTGGGTCTATATCTGGAAGGTACAGCTGCTTCACGCCTTGCCAAGATACCATTCTTGTGTCTGTAAATGGTTTTGCCTTTGGTGGTTTCGAATCACCCCCCCTTACAACAGTTCTAGGCCTGCGAACAGAATACACAGTTATAGACAGATCTTTCGGTCTCAACCGTCGCAATGTTTTTATTCAAGTTAAAGCACAAAGTCTTACCCTGTAAAACACACCCTGGTGGTGTGAAACAAAAAAAAACACAGCACAACACACAACACTGGCCTGTCTGAACAGGCCCCTAGCACAAAGTACCAACTACTAAAACACCCCTGCTTGGCTCAACAGGGCACCACCGAATTGTCCAACAGACTGTGCGTATGCCTATTATCCATGCACAACCTCCCCACTATACTGCTATGGCTTGGTTGGGACACACAACACCCCTTCACACTATGTGGTGGTCTAAAGGATGCGTGGGCTGGGATAATGCTCACCAGTTACCCCGCTGGCTTACTCGCTGCTTCTCCTGATGATAAGGCTCTCTTTGTTCGTCTTCTCTCTGTCCAAGACGGAGTGCTCGGTCCTTGAAAGCGTTGAACCAAGCAAGCGTAGAAGAGGAGAGAGAGAGAGAGATGGTGGCAAACTGCCATCTCTTATACCTGAGAAATGCTTCTGAATGTTTATGCCGATTCTTACATGTCACTTCTGGAAGAGTAGGGCCTCTCACACAGTAACTTCCTGATTTACACATTTAAGTGAGCATGTCCGGTCACTAGAATTTGCTGTCTGATTTACACATTAATACCGGATAGCGCTGATGGCCTTATCGTTATTTGTCGCAGTGCGGATTTCGTTCTCTATTAGGTACAATGGACATGATTTTTACAGCGCGACAGCTGCAAGAAAAATGCAGAGAACAGCACCAACCCTTGTACATAGCCGTCTTCGACCTTACAAAGGCATTTGACGCTGTCAACCATGAGGGACTATGGAGCGTCCTCCTCCGTTTTGACTGCCCCCAAAAGTTCGTCACCATCCTCCGCCTGCTCATCGATGACATGCAAGTTGTGATGCTGATCTATTACACATGGGGTCAAGCAGGGCTGCGTCATTGCACCAACCCTCTTCTCGATCTTCCTCGCTGCCATGCTCCACCTCACAGTCAACAAGCTCCCCGTTGGAGTGGAACTAAACTACAGAACCAGTGGGAATCTGTTCAACCTTCGTCATCTCCAGGCCAGATCCAAGACCACCCCAACCTCTGTCGTTGAGCTACAGTACGCGGACAACGCTTGCATCTGCGCACATTCAGAGACTGAACTCCAGGACATAGTCAACATCTTCACTGAGGTGTACGAGAACATAGACCTTGCACTAAACATCTGTAAGACAAAGATCCTCCACCAGCCTGACCCCGCCACATAGCACCCCCCCCCCCCCCCCCCCCGCCACCCCAGTCATCAAAATCCACGGCATGGCCCTGGACAACGTGGACCACTTTCCATACCTCAGGAGCCTATTATCAACAAGGGCAGACATCAACGACTAGATTCAACACCACCTCCAGTGCGCCAGCACAGCCTTCGGCTGCCTGAGGAAAAGAATGTTCTAAGATCAGGCCCTTAAATCTGGCACCAAGCTTATGGTCTACAAGGCTGTAGAAATACTCGCCCTCCTGTATGGCTCAGAGACATGGACCATGTACAGTAGACACCTCGAATCACTGGAGAAATACCACCAACGATGTCTCTGCAATATCCTGCAAATCTCCTGGAGGACAGACGCATCAACGTTGGTGTCCTCTATTATGTATCTCACACTACTGTATATAACTGTATCTTACCATGCTATACATGACTGTAACTAGATATGACCTGTAACCACAAGCATACTTTACCACCAGGGGTGCACTTGCAGGAGACACACAGGTATATAAAGGCAGGTCTCAGGCAAGTGTGACACTTGAGAGCTGTGAAATAAAGGTGCAGGTCCAGAGTGACCTTGACTTCAGCATGTGCCTCGTGTAAGTCTGTACTGCAGGGTCAGGACTTTACAGTGGCGACGAATTACGGGATCACAGAATCCACAGAATGGCTACCAACAGCTCAGATGAGAAATACAATGCTGGAGACAATTGGGAGGACTTTATAGAAAGGCTCCAGCAAAGCTTTGTAACCAAAGACTGGTTGGGCAACGATAAGGCAGACAAGAGAAAAGCCCATCTCTTGACCAGCTGAGGCTCGAAAACATACGCCTTAATGAAGGACTTGCTGGCACCCGAGAAACCAGCAAGCAAGTCGTTTGAGGAGTTGAGCACACTGGTAAGAGACCACCTGAAGCCAGCGAGCAGCCGACACATGGCCAGACACAGGTTCTACAACTACAGACGCTGTGTGGGCCAAAGCATACTCGACTTCGTGGCGGAACCTCGGAGGCTGGCTAGTTTATGTGAGTTCTCCGATGAACTAAGGAGAAAAGTACTGGGAGACTTTTTTATTGAAGGAATAGGCCATGCAGGCATATTCCGAAACCTTATAGAGACCAAGAACTTGACCCTAGAGGCAGCAGCACTGGTCGCACAGACATTCTTGGCAGGAGAAGAAGAAACAAGGTTAATCGATACTGCGGGTACGACAACTAACGAAACATCGGAACAAGGGGTTCACAGCATGAAACGAGCCGCTACCCCCACACACAGACAAAGACAGGAGAGCAGGCCTTCAACAGCAGGCAGTGGCGCCAGAAGCCATCAAGGGCCACAGGAACGGCCGTTCACACGTCATCAACCCACAATGCGAACAATCAACTACAGGCTGAGAGAAGCTCAAGAGAGATCAGTCAGACGCAGCTCATCCTTCGGAAACAATGGAAGCGTTCTGTGTTGGAGATGTGGGGGAAGGCACTCAACAAGGGGGTGTCGATTTCAGCATGCTGTTTGCAGAAACTGTAACTATACAGGGCATCTGGCCCGCATGTGCAGAAAAACAGCAGCTCGGCTGGTATACGAATCGGAAGTGTCGGAAAGCGGACCAGAAGACGGTGGGGACAGTGCCCGGGACGCCGGGGTACAGCGGGTCAACACGATCAATGTCCACTGTTCTTGCAACAAGACGCCTCCAATAATGATGAGGGTCCTACTCAACGGGAAACCCGTCAACATGGAACTGGACATGGGAGCTAGTCAATCTCTCATGAGAGTCCAACAATTTGAACAGCTGTGGCCGCACAAAAGTGACAGACCAAAACTCACAAGGATCGACACCAAATTAAGGACCTATACCAAAGAAATTGTCCCAGTCCTTGGCAGTGCCATGTTCTCAGTCACACACAAAGGGACGGTGAACCGACTTCCCCTGTGGATTGTCCCCGGAGATCTCCCAGCACTGTTGGGGAGAAGCTGGCTGGCAAAACTAAATTGGAAATGGGATGATGTTCACGCCATGTCGTCAGAGGAAGGGACCTCCTGCTCAACAGTTCTAAGTCATTTTGAACATCTCTTTCAGCCAGGTGTGGGCACCTTCAAAGGGGCTAAAGTTAAAATCTACATCACACAGAATGCCAGACCGGTCCATCACAAGGCAAGAGCTGTGCCTTATGTGATGAGGGAAAAGATTGAACATGAACTGGACCGGCTTCTGCGGGAAGGCATTATCTCACCCGTGGAATTTAGCGACTGGGCAAGTCCCATTGTTCCCATCATGAAGCCTGATGGATCCGTACGAATCTGTGGGGATTACAAGTCTACCATAAGCAGAGTCTCCCTACAGGACCAATACCCGCTGCCCAGAGCGGAGGACTTATTTGCCACATTAGCTGGAGGAAAACTTTTCTCGAAACTAGATCTCACATCTGCGTATATGACGCAAGGACTGACCGAAGAGTCTAAGCTACTCACCACCATCAACACACATCGAGGCCTTTTTATGTACAATCGATGCCCATTCGGCATCAGGTCGGCAGCTGCTATATTCCAGCGCAACATGGAGAGTCTGCTCAAGTCTATCCCGGGGACGGTTGTGTTTCAAGATGACATACTCATCACGGGCAGGGACACCAACTCCCATCTCCGCAATTTGGAGGAAGTACAAAGTCGATTGGATCATGTAGGCCTAAGAGTTAAGAAATCCAAGTGTCTGTTTCTCGCACCCGAGGTTGAATTTTTGGGCAGTAGGATTGCCGCTGATGGAATCCGCCCAACAGAGTCCAAAACCGAAGCAATTCATCTGGCAGCCAGGCCCCGGAATGTTTCGGAACTGCGCGCCTTTCTCGGGCTACTCAATTATTTTGGGAACTTTATGCAGAACTTGAGCACGCTGCTGGAACCTCTCCACGTGCTACTCAGAAAGGGGTGCGATTGGTTTTGGGGGGACGCCCAAGAACGCGCCTTCAATAAGGCACGCAACCTTCAATGTTCCAACAGTGTTTTAGCCTTTTTTTGACCCAGGTAAAAAGCTAGTTCTTTCATGTGATGCGTCAGCATATGGGGTCGGGTGCGTTTTACAGCATGTCAATGATATGGGTAAATTACAACCCATTGCTTATGCCTCCAGGTCACTTTCGCGGGCGGAGCGTGGATACGGTATGGTTGAGAAGGAGGCACTCGTGTGCGTGTACGGTGTCAAAAAGATGCACCAATACCTTTTCGGGGCCAAGTTCGCGTTAGAAACTGACCACAAACCTCTCACATCCCTGCTATCCGAGTGCAAGGCAACAAACGCCAACGCCTCGGCGCGCATTCAACGGTGGGCACTCATGCTGGCTTCTTACGATTACACCATAAGGCACAGACCAGGCACAGACAACTGTGCTGACTCGCTTAGCAGGCTACCCCTGGTGACCACGGAAGGGCCCGACGAACAGGACTGTGAGATGGTCATGGCAATCAATGCCTTTGAATCCACAGGTTCACCCATGACAGCTCGCCAAATCAGAGCCTTAATGGCCAGCGACCCCATGTTATCCTTAGTCAAAAGATGTATTTTAACTGGTGACTGGGCAGAGGCTCGCGATGCCTGCCCCGAGGAGATCAAACCTTTCCATAGGCGCATGCATGAGCTATCACTACAGGCAGACTGCCTGATGTGGGGCAGCTGAGTAGTTATACCCTTGCAAGGCAGAGAGGCGTTTGTCCGGGAGCTCCATCGCGAGCACCCGGGGATCGTTCTCATGAAGGCCATAGCCAGATCCCACGTCTGGTGGCCTGGCATTGACGCAGACTTGGAGCTCTGCGTCCGATGGTGCACCATTTGTGCCCAACTCAGTAATGCCCCCAGGGAGGCCCCCTCAGCCCCTGGCCCTGACCCACCAAACCGTGGTCGCGGGTGCATGTAGACTATGCGGGCCGATTCATGGGCAAAATGTTCCTCGTAGTCGTCGATGCATTTTCAAAGTGGATCGAGTGCACCATTTTAAACTTGAGCACCACCTCCACCACTGTGGAGAGCCTTAGAACCATGTTTGCAATGCACGGAATTCCTGACATATTGGTCAGTGATAATGGTCCGTGCTTCACCAGCGCAGAATTTCAAGATTTTATAGTTGACCATGGCATAAATCACGTTAAGACAGCACCGTTCAAGCCAGCCTCCAGTGGCCAGGTGGAGCGAGCAGTGCAAATCGTTAAACAAGGCATGCTAAAAACCCAAGGTCCCACGCCTGTCGCAACTGCTGCTGGCATACAGATCTCGTCCGCATTCATTGACTGGGGTTCCCCCTGTGCAACTATTGATGAAATGGACCTTAAAGACTAGGCTCTCGTTAATCCTCCCAGACATGCATGAAATTATTGAGGCAAAGCGCCGGAAGCTAACTGAGTACCATGACCGAAATTCGAGGGGGAGGTTGAATGAGATAGGGGACAAAGTGTTTGTGCTAAACTATGGCAGGTGTCCCAAATGGCTTGCAGGGACAGTAACAGACAAAGAGGGAAATAGGCTACTGGTTGTACAAATGGACAATGGCCAAACCTGCCGGAGGCATGTAGACCAAGTAAAAAATAGATTCACCAACAACTATGCAGAACCAGAGGCAGACTACAATGTGGAACTCACACCATACCTGGTGGACAGACAAAGGGAACAACCTGAGGATAGGCAGTCTCAACAGACAGCCCAGGCGAGATACCAGCAATCACACTGAAAGAAAAACAGGCACCAAGGCAAACAACTGAACCACAACTAAGACACTCCACACAAGAGCGTAGATCACCTGAGAGACTGAATCTATAAAGACAATAAGACCTTGGGGGAGGGTGATGTCATGTATCTCACACTACTGTATATAACTGTATCTTACCATGCTATACATGACTGTAACTAGATATGACCTGTAACCACAAGCATACTTTACCACCAGGGGTGCACTTGCAGGAGACACTCCATACCTGTTCCACACAGGTATATAAAGGCAGGTCTCATGCAAGTGTGGCACTCGAGAGCTGTGAAATAAAGGTGCAGGTCCAGAGTGACCTTGACTTCAGCATGTGCCTCGTGTAAGTCTGTACTGCAGGGTCAGGACTTTACATCCTCGACCAGGCCAAATCCCCAGCATTGAAGCACTGACCACACTTGACCAGTTCTGCTGGACGGGCCACATTGTCCGCATGTCAGACACAAGACTCCCAAAGCAAGCATTTTACTCGGAACTCCTACACGGCAAACGAGCCAAAGATGGGCAGAGGAAACATTTCAAAGCCTCCCTGATAAAGTGCGACATCCCCACTGACACCTAGGAGTCCCTGGCCAAAGACCGCCCTAAGTGGAGGAAGTGCATCCGGGAGGGCGTTGAGCATCTTGAGTCTCATCGGCGAGAGCGTGCAGAAATCAAGTGCAGGCAGTGGAAGGAGCATGCGGCAAACCAGTTCCACCCTCCCTTTCCTTCAACCACTGTCTGTCCCACCTGTGGCAGAGACTGTAATTCCCATATTGGACTGTACAGTCACCTGAGAACTCACTTTTAGAGTGGAAGCAAGTCTTCCTCGACTCCGAGGGACTGCCGATGATGATGATATTTGTATCGCAAAACTGGAAACAGTCTCTCCTCATTTACTCTATCAAAACAGTTCATGATTTTGAACACCTCTATCAAATCTCCTCTTACCCTTCTCTGCTCCAAGAAGAACAACCCCAGCTTCTCCATTCTCTCTACATAACTAAAGTCCTTCAGCCCTGGTATCATTCTAGTACAGGTACAAGATCCGGAATGTTGGTGGCAGGGTTGTCCAGGAATCCGTAAAATGTTCTGGAATCCGGACCCGCTGACCCTGCCCTTACCTTGGGGCCTTGTCGCTGGCCAGCCCAAACAACTCCTTAGCGGCTGGGCCCCGCCCGACAACCTCATCGACGGAGTCGGTGACCCGAACAGCTCCTGGGGTTCGCGTGTTTCCGGATTCGTGACGTCAGAAAGATGTTCCAAAGTCTGGAAAAACACAGAATTCCAAATGGCCTCGGTCCCGAGGGTTCCGGATTCGGGATGCTGCACCTGTAAATCTCTTCTGCACCCTCTCCAAAGCCTTCACATCCTTCCTAAAGTGTGATGCCAGAATTCAGCACAATACTCGAGCTGAAGCCTAACCAGTGATTTATAAAGGTTGAGTATACCTGCCTTGCTTTTGTACTCTGAGGGCTGGAGATTCGGTCGTGTCATTTTTGCGGCATTAAACTGGCGGAGTGGCAAATTTTGCACCGAGAAATGGTTTGCGTCTGCCGTTGCAAAATTCATCAGCTGGGCCCCAAGTGTGGAGTGGAGCACTCAGGGAGGCATTGCACACCTTTCTCCGAGCGCTAGGCCTGCTGAGCAACTGAAAATCCCGAGCTAAACAGCCAGCCTCAGAGTGCTCCAAGAGAGGCTTCCCTAGGAAAAATAAATCGGCAAATTAAACACCAAAACATTCCCAATACCTTACTGATGCCTCTCTGCGGCCGCTACAGCTCAGACCGCCAGCTTTCCTAGGCGTTCCCACTAGGGGGCACTACAGGGCGCTACAGATCGAATGCAAAACAAATTTCGAAATTGCAACCGGGGGGTTGCACATCGACTCGCCTCTCCCGGGCGGTATTGCTCCACGCCCCCACAAACCCGGCACCGAATGTCCCGGCGGGGTGCTGGAAGCTGGCTGCCCGCCCGGAAGTGATTTCTACTGCCATTACCACCCCTCTGGGGCACAAACAAAGGTGCAACTGACCAAAAATCCAGATCTGAGCCTCTCTTAATAAAGCCAAGGATCCTGTATGCTTTTTTAACAGCCTTCTCAACTTTCCTTCCACCTTCAAAGATTTGTGTATGTATACCCCAGGCCCCACTGTTCCTGCACCCCCTTTAATACTAGATAATTTAGTTTATATTGCCTCTCCTCATCCTTCCTACCAAAATGTATCATTTCACACTTCGCAGTGTTAAACTTCATCTGCCATGTGTCTGGCCATTTCGCTAGTCTGTCTATGTCCTCCTGAAGTCTGTTACTAACCTCATTGTTTACTACATTTCAGAGTTTTGTGTCATCTGCAAATTTTGAAATTATGCGCTGTGTGCCCAAGTCCAGGTCATTAATATATCAAAAAGAGCAGTGGTCCCAATACTGACCCCTGGGGGACACCCCTGTACACTTCCCTCCAGTCTGTAAAACAGCCATTCACCACTACTCTCTGCATTTGGTCCCTTAGCCAAATCTGTATCCACACTGCTGCTTTAATCCCATGGGCTTGAATTTTGCTAACAAGTCTATTATGTGGCACTTTATCAAACGCCTTTTGAAAGTATCAACCGCACTCCCCTCATCGACCTTCTCCAATACTTCATCAAAGAACTCAATCAAGTTTGTCAAACACGATTTGCCTTTAACAAATCCGTACTGACTTTAATGCCAATGAATTTTGTCGCGGATTATTGTTCCTGAAAGTTTCCCCAGCACCGATGATAGGCTGACTGGCCTGTAGATGCTGGGTTTATCCCTCTCCCCTTTTACAGGGGTGTAACATTTGCAATGCTCCAGTCCTCTGACACCAACCCCCCCCCCACCCCTCCCCGTATCCAGGTGGGATTGGAAGATTTTGACCAGTGCTGATGCAACTTCTTCCCTTACTTCCCTCAGCACCCAGGACTCATCCCATCTGGACTGGGTGGCTATTCTACTTTGAGCACTACCAGCCTTTTAAGGACCTCTTCTTCAGCCATTTTTATCCTATCCAATTTCTGTACCGCCTCCTCCTTTACTGTGACCTTGACAGCATCCTCTGCACTAGTGAAGACAGATGCAAAATACTCATTTACCTCAGCCCTGTCCTCTGCCTCCCCAAGAAAATTTCCTTTTTGGTCCCGAATTGGCCCCACCCTTCCGCTGACTTCCCTTTAATTATTTATATGTCTATAAAAGACTTTTGGGTTCCCTTTTACGGTAACTTAAATTGATGCCCTCTAGTTACCAACAACCAACCAGTGGAATTACAGTGCCTTATCAAAATCTCCATCAGACCTGTTAACCTTCTCTGCTCAAAGAAAATGAGCCCAGTTTCTCTCATTTATAATGTCTCTCAGCCCTGGTACACCATCCTCTGCACCCTCTCCAGAGCCTTGACAACCCTCAGCGCCCAAAACTGGGCCCAATATCGTAACTGCAGCCTGAGCAGTGATTGTATTGGTTTAATTGCCATTTGTACTCTAGGCCCTGATAAATAACCCACCCAGGGTGGGACTGTCGGGATAACACCTGCCACCTGTGTCCGGCCCATTTTAAGCCCAGTTGATAATCGGGCAGGTGTAAAATGGACGGCTCCAGCTCACGGTCCCTTTGTATCCTGTCTGCATTTGTTTTTATAACTGTGACAGCTTGTCCTCCCACTATGAAAGATTTGTGTACCTGACTCTCTGTCAGGTACACAATCTCTCTGTGCCTCAACTCCTTTTAAAGTCCCACCGGCTAGTGTATACTTCCTCTTCTAATTCTTCCTCTCAAAATGTATCACATCGCGTTTATCTGCATTGAATTGATCCTATTCGCCCAACCTACGAACTCTGGCTCTGGAACAGAAAGTAACATAATGTAGATGCTGGCAATCTGAGGTAAAAACAGAAAACGCTGGGAACACTCAGTGTAGTGTATGGAGAAAGAGTCAGACTGAACACTGTGAGCTCAAAGTAAAGTGTGACCTTAGTCTTTTATTGCAGGTCTGCAGAGTGCCTCTCCAACCTGTGAGGCCTCCTTAAATACCTGTGCTCCCAAGGGATTATGGGATCCCTTGGGACTCCAGGAGATGGCTGTACAGAGTAAATACAAGTTTACATATATAACAACACTCCCCGCCTCCCCCCAAAGTCAATAGTATAACTATTTACAATGTGAGTTGATCTGGGGCCCTTCTTGCCCTGGTTGAGCGTCTCAGTGTGAAAGCTCGTGTTGTTGAATCATTTGTTGGGCCCTCGCTGGGCTGCTGTGCAGCTGGCCTTGCTGGGCTGCCTGGTGTGTTGGGTCCTGCTGGGCTGCTGTGGATGATGGGTTCTGCTTCGTGGTTAACCGTGGTACCGGTTGCCACTGGTATGTATGCTGGGGGATCAAAAAAGGTAGGGTCCAAGGTGGGTTGCCCAGGGATGTCCGTGAATCTGAGTTTGAATTGGTCCAAGTGTTTCCGGTGAATGAGTCCATTTGAAAGTTTGACTTGAAACACCCTGCTCCCCTCTTTGGCCACGACAATGCCGGGAAGCCACTTGGGAACTTGTCCATAATTTAATACAAATACAGGATCATTGACTTCAATCTCACATGACACATTTGCGCTATCATGGTATGCACTTTGTTGAAGCCGCCTGCTCTCTACCTGTTCATGTAGATCAGGGTGAACTAACGAGAGCCTTGTCTTAAGAGCTCTTTTCATGAGCAGTTCAGCAGGTGGGATCCCAGTGAGTGAGTGGGATCTCGTGCGGTAGCTAAGCAGGACTCGGGATAGGTGAATCTGCAGTGAGCCTTCAGTTACCCTCTTCAAGCTTTGCTTGATGGTTTGCACTGCTCTCTCTGCCTGACCATTGGTCGCTGGTTTAAACGGGGCCGAGGTGACATGTTTGATCCCGTTACGGGTCATGAATTCTTTGAACTCAGCACTGGTAAAACATGGCCCATTGTCACTCACCAGGACATCGGGTAAGCCATGAATGGCAAACATGGCCCGCAGGCTTTCAGTAGTGGCAGCGGACGTGCTAGCCAACATTATCTCACATTCAATCCACTTGGAGTACGCGTCTATAACCACAAGGAACATTTTACCCAAGAACGGGCCTGCATAGTCGACGTGTACCCTAGACCACAGTTTGGAGGGCCAAGACCATAAACTTAGTGGCGCCTCCCTGGGTACATTGCTTAACTGCGAGCATGTATTACATCTGTGAACGCAGGACTCTAAGTCCGCATCGATACCGGGCCACCACACGTGGGATCTGGCTATCGCTTTCATCATTATGAGGCCTGGGTGCGTACTGTGGAGGTCATTGATGAAGGTATCTCTGCCCTTCTTGGGGACCACTATTCAATTGTCCCACAGAAGGCAGTCTGCCTATAGGGACATTTCATCTTTGCGCTGCTGGAACGGCTTTATCTCTTCCTACATTTCCACTGGGACACTGGACCAGCTCCAGTGAAGCACACAGCTTTTGACTAGAGATAATAAGGGGTCCTGGCTTGTCCAGGTTTTGATCTGCCGGGCAGTGACAGGTGATTGCTCACTCTCAAATGCTTCCATAACCATGGCTAGATCTGCGGGTTGCACCATTTCCACCCCCGTGGTGGGCAATGGCAGCCTACTGAGAGCATTGGCGCAGTTTTCTGTGTCTGGCCTGTGGCGGATGGTGTAGTTGTATGCAGACAACGTGAGCGCCCATCTCTGGATGCGGGCCGATGCATTGGTATTTATCCCTTTACTCTCAGAGAACAGGGATATAAGTGGCTTATGGTCAGTTTCCAATTTGAATTTTAGTCCAAACAGGTATTGATGCAGTTTCTTTACCTCACAGACACACGCTAACGCTTCTTTCTCAATCATGCTGTAGGCTCGCTCAGCCTTAGACAGACTCCTGGATGCATAAGCAACCGGTTGCAGTTTCCAGAAATCATTAGCTTGATGCAATACACACCCGACGCCATATGACGATGTATCACATGCTAGTACCAAACGCTTACATGGATCATAGAACACAAGCAATTTGTTTGAGCAGAACAATTTTCTCGCTTTTACAAAGGCATTTTCTTGGCTTTTGGCCCAAACCCATTCATCCCTTTTCATAGTAAGACATGCAGTGGTTCTAACAGTGTGCTAAGACTCGGTAAGAAGTTACCAAAGTAGTTCAGGAGTCCCAGAAACGACCGCAGCTCTGTCACGTTCTGTGGCCTCGGTGCGTTCTCGATTGCCTCCGTCTTCGCGTTGGTGGGCCTGATGCCGTCCGCCGCAATCGTCCTTCCCAGGAACTCCACTTCAGGCGCCAGCAAAACGCACTTTGAGCATTTTAACTTGAGCCCCACACGGTTAAGTCGACAAAGAACCCCCTCCAGGTTCTGCAGGTGCTCGACTGTGTTTCAACTTGTGACCAAGATGTCATCTTGGAAGACTACGGTGTGCGGGACTGACTTCAGTAAGCTTTCCATGTTCTTCTGGAATATCGCCGCCGCCGATCGGATTCCAAACAGGCATCTGTTATAAACAAAAAGACCTTTGTGCGTGTTGATACAGGTGAGGGCCTTCGATGATTCCTCCAGTTCCTGCATCATGTAGGCTAAAGTCAGATCCAGCTTCGTGAACGTCTTTCCTCCTGCCAGCATTGCAAAGAGGTCGTCGGTCTTTGGTAGTGGGTATTGGTCCTGCAGGGAGAAACGATTGATAGTTACTTTGTCATCGCCATAGATTCTGATGGTGCCATCACCCTTGAGGACAGGGACGATAGGGCTGGCCCATTTGTTGAATTCGATCGGTGAAATGATGCTCTCTCTTTGCAGCCAGTCCAGCTCGATCTCTACCCTTTCTCTCATCATGTATGGTACTGCTCTCGCCTTGTGATGGATGGGACGCGCTCCCGGAATTAGATGGATCTGCACTTTTGCTCCTTGGAATTTCCCAATACCTGGTTCAAACAGCGAAGGAAATTTGTTTAAGACCTGGGCACACGAAGTGTCGTCAGCGGGCGATAGTGCTCGGACATCGTCCCAGTTCCAGCGTATCTTTCCCAGCCAGCTCCTGCCGAGCAGTGTGGGACCATTATCGGTACCACCCAGAGTGGTAGCTTGTGCACCACTCCATCGTAGGAGACCTTTACGGTAGCACTGCCGATTACAGGAATCCGTTCTTTCGTGTAAATTCTTAGATTCGTGCGAACTGGAGTTAAGATTCGCCTTGAGGCCTTGTTGCAACACAACCTTTTGAAAGTCTTTTTGCCCATGATGGACTGGCTCGCCCCGTGTCCAGCTCCATTGACACCGGGAGTCCATTTAGTTCAACATTCAGCATTATCGGGGGACAATTCGTGGTGAATGTGTGCACCCCATGTACCTCTGCCTCCTCGGTCTGAGGCTCTGCTTCGTTGTGATCCTCTGTGAATCTGTCCTCCTCTGCAACATGGTGGTTTGCAGGTTTAACAGGCTTTGCAACTCGCCTGCACACTCGTTGGAGGTGTCCCATTGTTCCACAGCCCTTGCAAACGTACTCTTTGAATCGGCATGAATGGAAACGATTCAGGCAGTGCCAACAAGGTGTTAATGGCCTTGCATTCATCATCCTTGATGGTGGACTCTGAGACATCTGCGGACGTGTAACTGCAGGTATGTGTGGCCTGCCCTGTACGTTACGATTCGAAAACAACATCACTTTGTTCAAAGTACTTGTAGCAGCACTTGTGTGCTGAGAGATTTGCTTAGTATTGTCACTGGTGGCAATGAACGTCTGGGCTATCGCTATGGCCTTACTCAAGGTTGGGGTCTCTACAGTCAAATGTTTGCGAAGTATGGTTTTGTGGCCAATGCCAAGTACGAAAAAGTCTCTGAGCATGTGCTCCAAATGTCCTTCAAATTCGCAATGTCCTGCAAGGCGTCTTAGCTCGGCGACATAACTCGCCACTTCCTGGCCTTCAGACCTTTTGTAGGTGTAGAACCAGTACCTCGCCATCAGAATGCTTTCCTTCAGGTTCAAATGCTCTCGGACCAGTGTGCACAAATCGTCGTATGATTTCTCCGTGGGTTTCGCTGAAGTGAGCAGATTCTTCATGAGGCCATACGTTGGTGTCCCACAGACGGTGAGGAGGATCGCTCTACGTTTGGCAGCGCTCTCTTCCCCATCTATCTCGTTGGCCATGTAGTATTGGTCGAGTCGTTCCACAAAGTTTCCCAATCATCTCCCTCAGAGAATTTCTCCAGGATGCCCACTGTTCTCTGCATCTTTGGGTTTGCTATCTGTATCTCGTCGCCAGTTGTTGTGTATGGAGAAAGAGTTAGACTGAACACTGTGAGCTCAAAGTAAAGTGTGACCTTAGTCTTTTATTGCAGGTCTCCAGAGTGCCTCTCCAACCTGTGAAGCCTCCTTAAATACCTGTGCTCCCAAGGGATTATAGGATCCCTTGGGACTCCAGGGTATGAACCCTCTGGTGGCTGTACAGAGTAAATACAAGTTTACATATATAACACTCAGCATCTGTGGAGAGAAAGAAACCGAGTTAACGTTTGGTTATAAATCCTCCCTCAGAACTACAAGATATTCCAGATGAACAGCCTATAGGGAGGAACAGAGCGGTGGGGAGGGTAAAGGAGAAATGAGCACACACACACACAAGGAAAGAAATAGAATGACTGTGATATATTTATGACATCACAGCATACCCAGACTACAGGATGGCACCACAGAACGTGTCATCATCACCATCATAGGCAGTTCCTCGAATCGAGGATGACTTACTTCCATGTCAAAAAGTTCACAGATGTTTCAATGATGGACCTAAAATTCCAGGTCCGAACTAAATCTTGAAGGGTGGAAGATGCCTGTGCGTGGATTTTTTTAATGTATGGTGGCTGTTGCACACCAGCCACCACATGGGCTTGACAGAGCTAGATCTTGGTCCAGTAGCAAGGATCAACCAAGATGACTGGAGACTTGCTCTGCTGCACGGACCGAGTGCACACACATATCGCAGTGTGAGCTGGCCCGTGCTGCCCCTGGGCCCTCGCCTCTTCTGGGCCCCGATCACATCGCTCTACAATCTCTCGCCGCTCCTTCGCCCCGACCTCACCGCTCCAGCTGTACCTGCCCACACTCCAATCACCAACCTGGACCTTGATGACATCACTCTTCACTGCCGTTGCTCTCCTGCTCCAAGACGTGCTGCTCCCTGGTATGGTATGTCACCACGCTGCTCCTTCCGCTACCCGGCCTGCTCCGATGGTAGGGCGACGTTTCTTTCAACCTTTTCCTTTTCCCTTGTTACTTCTGTCTCCCAGTAGCTTGCGCTCATGTACAATTGCTCATTTTTGTTGGCAAAGCTACTTCTCAATACCTCTCCTCAGATGCACTGAGCCGTCTGTCTTTTTCCAATTCCAATGAATTCATCTGCAACTTTGGCACAAGGAGGTGCGCGGAGCGGGCTGCTTTATTGTCGGCAGTCGTGCTCCATCCATTCCACCGCCGCCATTTTGGCTTATTGTATTATTGTATTTGCAGCAGCAGTTGCATTACCACAACAGTCCACTAGGGAAGCTCTATATTACAATGACCAGTGAAGGTGGTGAACAGGCGCTGGTTAAATGGCAGAAGTGATATCAGCAGGAGACAAACAAATGGAGGCTCAATGAGAAAAAGCAAAGAAATAAAAATCATTTAGGAGATAGAAAGAGCAATATTCCTGTTAAGGTGTTCGCACGGGCAGTCGCACAGTAATTGGCAAGGTCCTGCGCCAAGTGTTACACCGTCAATACCGCACATGCGCAGAGATTTAAAGGGACCGCACATTAAAAGAAACAGGCTGTGCAGAACAAAGGGCGGCTTACAGGGACTATTGACAGAGAGGTAGATTTTGACTTGAGACAAAGATTGGCTAACGTAAATGTTGGTCCACTGGAGGATGAGACTGGGCAATTAATAATGGGGAACAGGGAAATGGCAGAGACATTGAACAAATATTTTGTATCGGTCTTCACAGTAGAAGACACTAAAAACATCCCAATAGTGGATAATCAAGGGGCTATAGATAGGGAGGAACTTAATACAATCACTATCACTAATGAAGTAGTACTCGGTAAAATAATGGGACTAAAGGTGGACAAGTCTCCTGGACCTGATGGCTTGCATCCTAGGCTCTTAAGAGAAGTGGCTGCAGAGATAGTGGATGTATTGGTTGTAATCTACCAAAATTCTCTAGATTCTGGGGCGGTCCTAGCTGATTGGAAATCCACAAATGTAACGCCCCTATTTAAAAAGGAGGCAGACAGAAAGCAGGAAACTATAGACCAGTTAGCCTAACAGCGATCATTGGGAAAATGCTGGAGTCCATTATTAAGGAAGCAGTAGCGGGACATTTGGAAAAGCATGATTCAATCAAGTAGAGTCAGCAGGGTTCTATGAAAGGGAAATCATGTTTGACAAATTTGCTGGAGTTCTTTGAGGATGTAATGAGCAGCGTGGATAAGGGGGAACCAGTGGATGTGGTGTATTTGCATTTCCAGAAGGCATTCGATAAGGTGCCACATAAAAGGTTACTGCACAAGATAAAAGCTCACGGGATTGGGGGTAATATATTAGCATGGATAGAGGATTGGCTAACAAACACAAAACAGAGTTGGGATAAATGAGTCATTTTCTGGTTGGCAAACAGTGACAAGTGGGGTGACGCAGGGATCGGTGCTGGGTCCTGAACTATTTACAATCTATATTAATGACTTGGATGAAGGGACCGAGTGTAATGTAACCAAGTTTGCTGATGATACAAAGATGGATGGGAAAGCAAATTGTGAGGAGGACACAAAAAATCTGCAAAGGGATATAGACAGGCTAAGTGAGTGGGCAAAAATTTGGCAGATGGAGTATAATGGGAAAATGTGAAGTTATCCACTTTGGCAGAAATAATAGAAAAGCAAATTATAATTTAAATGGGGAAAAATTGCAAAGTGCTGCAGCACAGAGTGACCTGGGAGTCCTGGTGCATGAAACACAAAAAGTTAGTATGCAGGTACAGCAAGTAATCAGGAAGGCAAATGGAATGTTGGCCTTTATTGCAAGGGGGATGGAGTATAAAAGCAGAGAAGTCCTGCTGCAACTGTACAGGGTATTGGTGAGACCACATCTGAAGTACTGCGTACAGTTTTGGTCTCCGTATTTATGGAAGGATATACTTGCATTAGAGGCTGTTCAGAGAAGGTTCGCTAGGTTGATTCCAGAGATGAGGGGGTTGACTTATGAGGATAGGCTGAGTAGGTTGGGCCTATACTCATTGGAGTTCAGAAGAATGAGGGGTGCTCTTATTGAAGCTTATAAGATAATGAGGGGGCTCGACAAGGTGGATGCAGAGAGGATATTTCCACTCATAGGGGAGACTAAAACTAGGGGACATAGTCTCAGAATAAGGGGCCGCCCATTTAAAACTGAGATGAGGAGGAATTTCTTCTCTCAGAGGGTTGTAAATCTGTGGAATTCTCTGCCCCAGAGAGCTGTGGAGGCTGGGTCATTGAATATATTTACAGTGGAGATAGACAGATTTTTGAGCAATAAAGGAGTTCAAGGTTTGGGGAGCGGGCGGGGAAGTGGAGCTGAGTCCATGACCAGATCAGCCATCATATTGAAAGGCGGGGCAGGCTCGAGGGCCCAATGGCCGACTCCTGCTCCTATTTATGTTCTTAATGTAAAATGGGTGATAGTGAGTTGGACAGTGAGCCGTTTTACATCACTCCCAGTTTTTATTCCCAATGAAGTCAATTGTAGGGCAGTGGGTAGCACTCTCTCCCCTCCGAGAATCTTGTGGTTTCATGTCCAACTCCAGAGACGTGCGCACATGTCCCAGCCTGACACTTCAGTCTTTCGGATGAGAAGTTAAACCGAGGCCCCACCTGACCTCTCGGGTGGACGGTAAAGAACCCGCGGCACTATTCAAAGAAGCGCAGGGAGTTCTCCCTGGGGTTCTGTCCAATGTTTATTCCTCAACCGATGTCTAAAACAGATTATCTGGACATTTATTTCATTGCTGTTGCTGGGACCTTGGCTGTGCGCAAATTTGCTGCTGCGTTTCCTACGTTGAAACAGGGACTACACTCCAAAAATTGGTTGTAAAGCACTTTGGGATGTCCTGAGATTGTGATAGGTGCGATATAAATGCAAGTTGGGGATGTGTTTAAGGTGAGCTAGATAAGCACATGAGGGAGAAAGGAATCGAAGGATATGCTGATAGGATTAGAAGTAAGGTGGCAGGATGCTGGTGTGGAGCATAAGCAACAGCATAGACCCATTGGGCCGAATGGCTTGTTTCTGACTGTGAATTCCATGTAATGCCATTTAATGTAAGTCTCTCCTTTTAATGGAAATAAAAATGGGGAGAACGGGTTGCTTGGCCATCACCCCTGAGTGTGTGAATAGCTGACGGGGGATTAGGTAAGTTGGGGATACGCAGACACAAACGGAAGCTTTGAAAAGTGGCAAAGTGGAGTAGGCAGCAGTGGCCCATGCCCATGGATCTGGTGCAAGATAAAAGCAAGTTGACGGAAAGTGCCTCCGCTTCTCACTCTGCGCACTGGGCCCATGTGGAAACCCCTTGCCTGGCAGTCTCTCTGGGTGGTCACACTCCCCCAACACTGCTCACCTCGTGGGAGGAGGACAGAAACTCCACCCAAAGTATGGCCCAGCAGCAATTGGCAGAGAAGGCCATATGGGGCCTAACTCCCAGGCCTCCTGCCACACTGCCATGGGAGTGCAACAGAATATCCATGAACCAATCAGAAAAACACTCAGTCCACTATCTGTGAGAGAGTCGTGTTCCAATTAAGGCCCACTGTGCCAGCTTCTCACAGCCCATCACTACCCCCAAAACTTTCCACCGGGAGTCGGGAACAGCAACCAGATGGTGTTACAACTTTGCTGCTGCCGTTGGGCCAAGAAACCGATGTGGCTCCTGAGGAAAAGCTGGCCACATCTTTCTCGACCCTTCTACTGTGGGAAGAAGGGGATTCCCCTCCCCTTGCGACAGAGAAACCACACACTCATTGTGAGCAACAACACCAGTGTATAGGGACGATCGATGCAGCTACCACATACTTAGTCCACCACACATCAGATCTCGCAGTTTCTTGCTGATGCAAATCAATCTGAAAACCCAAGGGTAAAAAAACCAGTCATTTAATGCTGGGTGTTTCTGACCTGAAGCATTGTCACAGGTCAATCACCATCGCTCCCCCACCAAAGAACAATTGACCTGAAAAGGTCATCTCCTTTGGCCTTGCACCATCAGCCCTTTTGTCATTTAATCTCTCCTCTCTCCTGCCTTCCATCCTATCACAGACCCTCCCTTTTGTTCTTTCCTCCCCTCCCACCTCTTTCCCTGCCTCTGCACTTGCTTAAAACCGGTTTCATCTCGAACCTTTTCCAGTTCTGACGAAGGGTCACAGACCTGAAACGTTAACTCTGTTTCTCTCCACAGATGCTGCCTGACCCGCTGAGTATTTCCAGCATTTTCTGTTTTTATTTCAGATTTCCAGCATCTGCAGTATTTTGCTTTTGTCCTGAAAAGCTGTTTACTTAACAGCAATCGAGCTTTGTGGCCATAAAGAACAGCGTTCTACTTTAGCAGCAGAATAATACACCGTGCATTTCTTGCTCATAAAGGAGCAGCGCCACAGGAGGGCTGCTCTTTCACACTGTAAAATGGGACATTCTAAATGGGGGCAATTTGAACCTAACCTGCCCTTTGGGAAACAGATGAGACCGAGTGCAATGCTACTCGGCATCGAGCTTGCGGCCAACATCTTGCCATTGGCAATTAGGCTCATACAGCAGTGCCTGGTCTCCAGTCGTCTCGGACCCCCTTGCCACTGGACCAAGGCCTTGCTCAGCTAAGCCCGTGTGGTAGCCAATGTGCAGCGGCCACCCCACGTTAAAAGAACTCACGGCACAGGCATCTTCCACTCCGTTAACATGAAGTTCGGGACCTGGAACGTCAGGACCCTCATGGACAACTCCAACAGGCCGGAACACTGCACCACCATAGTTGCCCGGGAACTTAGACGCATTGACATCAACATCACCGCCCTAAGCGAGACCCGGCGGGCAGGGGAAGGCCAGCTCAAGGAACATGGTGGAGGTTAAACCTTTTTCTGGAAAGGGAAACCAGAGGAAGAACGCCGCCGTCACGGAGCCGGCTTTGCCACCAAAAATGAGCTGGTCAACCACCTCAAAGGCGCCCCCTGTGGGGTTAACGAACGCCTCATGACACTTTGACTCACCCTATCCCAGAACCAATGCGCCACAGTCAGCAGTGTGTATGCCCCAACACTCGATGCAACCGATGAGACCAAAGAGGGTTTTTATTTCAACCTCGAAACATTCCTGTCCCGTGTCCCCGCGGGCGACAAACTGATTCTCCTCGGTGACTTCAACGCCAGGATTGGCAAAGGCACAGTCCTCTGGGGAGGCGTGATTGGCAGAGAGGGGGTAGGGAAAGCCAACTCCAGAGGTACCCTACCCTTGACAAAATGTCTAGAACATGAACTCCTCATCACCAACACCCTGTTCCGCCAGGGGGACAAATACAAGGCATTGTGGCAACACCCTCGCTCCAAACACTGGCACCTGCTTGACTATGTCATCATCCGAGCTAGGGATCGCAAGGATATGCGAATCACCCGCACCATGACAGGAGCTGACGACTGCTGGATGGACCACTGCCTAATCTGATCCATCATCAACATTAACATAGCCCCAAAGCAGAGGGGGCGGCAGAAGCAGTGCCGCAAAAAAGTCACTGCCGGGGCACTTAAAGACCCAGCTAAGAGAGCCCTATACAGCCAGCGCCTCACAGCTAACCTGGCGTGCCTTGATGACCCTGAGATGCAGAATGCCCACAGTGCTTGGGGTCTGCCCTCCAGACCTCTATAACCAGTGCCTGCGAAGAGACACTTGTTCACTCAACCAGAAAACACCAGGACTGGTTTGATGAGAATGATCAGGAGATCCAAGAACTAATAGATTTCAAGCGCAGAGCATTTCTGAGCCTCAAGCAACAACCCAACTTGGGAACTACAAAGCAACATTACAGGCGGCTCAAGGCTGAGGCCCAACAAAAAACCCGGGACCTAAAGAACAGGTGGTGGATGGAGAAAGCACAGGAGATACAACAACTGCCAACAGCCACGATATGCAAGGATTTTTCATTGCAGTCATGGCCACCTATGGTCCAAACTCGCAAGGCCCCACCCCACTCCTGGCCAAAAACGGGGAAACACTCATCAAGGACACCGAGGCAGTCAGGGCCCACTGGAACGAGCACTTCGACGATCTCCTCAATCGAGACTCTGCCTTTGACTCGAGTGTTCTCGACTCCATCCCGCAGCATGCAACCCGCCACCACCTCAGTGAAACTCTAACGTTGCACGAGGTAGGAAAAACCATTAAGACAGCTCGAGCACAACAAGGCTATGGGTGCGGATGGAATCCCTGCTGAGGCGCTAAAGTATGGTGGAGAGGTGCTGTAGGTGCGGATACATGACCTCATCTCTCTCATCTGGAGGGAGGAGAGCATGCCGGGAGATCTCAGAGATGCAGTGATCGTGACCATCTTTAAAAAACGGGGACAAGTCTGACTGCGGCAACTACAGGGGAATCTCCCAGCTATCAGTCACTGGGAAAGTTGTCGCTAGAGTTCTCCTCAATCATCTTCTCCCTGTGGCCGAGGAGCTCCTCCAGGAATCACAATGCGGATTTTGTCCCCTACGGGGCACAACGGACATGATCTTTGCAGCGCGACAGCTGCAGGAAAAATGCAGGGAGCAGCGCCAGCCCTTATACATGGCCTTCGACCTTACAAAGGCCTTTGACACTGTCAACCATGGAGCATCCTCTTCCGTTTCGGATGCCCCCAAAAGTTTGTCAACATCCTTCGCCTGCTCCACGATGACATGCAGGAAATGATCCTTAACAACGGATCCATTACAGACCCAATCCACGTCCGACCGGGGTCAAATAGGGCTGCGTCATTGCTCCAACCTTCTTCTCAATCTTCCTCGCTGCCATGCTCCACCTCACAGTCAACAAGCTCCCCGCTGGAGTGGAACTAAACAACAGAACCAGTGGGAAGCTGTTTAATCTTCGCCGCCTCCAGGTCAGGTCCAAAACCACCCCAACCTCTGTCGTCGAGCTACAGTACGCGGATGACGCCTGCGTCTCTGCACATACAAAGGCTGAATTCCAGGACATAGTCGACGTATTTACTGAGGCGTTTGAAAGCATGGGCCTTGCACTAAACATCCGTAAGACAAAGGTCCTCCACCAGCCTTCCTCGCCACACAGCACTGCCCACAAGTCATCAAGGTCCTGGACAACGTGGACCATTTCCCACACCTCGGGAGCCTCTTATCAACAAAAGCAGACATTGATGAGGAGATTCAACACTGCCTCCAGTGCGCCAGTACAGCCTTCGGCCACCTGAGGAAAAGAGTGTTCGAAAACCAGGCCCTCAAAACTGCCACCAAACTCATGGTCTACAGGGCTGTAGTAATACCTGCCCTCCTGTATGGCTCAGAGACATGGACCATGTACAGTGGACACCTCAAGTCATGCAGAAATACCACCAACGATGCTTCCGCAAGATCCTACAAATCCCCTGGGAGGACAGATGCACCAACATTAGCGTACTTGACCAGGCCAACATCCCCAGCATCGAAACACTGACCACACTTTATCAGCATCGCTGGGCAGGCCACATTGTCCACATGCCAGACACGAGACTCCCAAAGCAAGCGCTCTAATCGGAAACTCCTTCACGGCAAACGAGTCAAAGGTGGGCAGAGGAAACGTTACAAGGACAACCTCAAAGCCTCCTTGATAAAGTGCAACATCCCCACCGACACCTGGGAGTGCCTGGCCAAAAACTGCTCTAAGTGGAGGAAGTACATCCGGGAGGGCGCTGAGCACCTTGAGTCTCATCGTCGAGAGCATGCAGAAATCAAGCGCAGGCAGCGGAAAGAGCGTGCGGCAAACCTGTCCCACCCACCCCTTCCCTCAACGACTGTCTGTCCCACCTGTGGCAAAGACTGTGATTCTCATATTGGACTGTTCAGCCACGCAAGGATTCCTTCTAAGAGTGGAAGCAAGTCTTCCTCGATTCAGAGGGACCTCCTATGATGATGATGGGTTTACCACCCCACCTGATATTACTCTCCACTGCAGGCTTTTGATAATGTCCCACATGGTAGACTGGTCATGAAGGTTAAAGTCCATGGGATCCAGGGCAAAGTGGCAAGTTGGATCCAAAATTGGCTTGGAAGTAAGAAGCAAAGGGTAATGATGGATGGATGTTTCTGTGACTGGATGGAACCAGTGGTTTCCAGTGGGGTTCCGCAGGGCTCAGTACTGGGTCCCTTGTTTTTTGTGGTGTATATCAACAATTTAGATTTGAATATAGGGAGTATGATTAAGAAGTTTGCAGACGACACTAAAATTGGCTGTGTGTTTGATAATGAAGAGGAAAGTCATGGGCTGCAGGAGGATATCAATCTACTGGTCAGATGGGAAGAGCAGTGACAAATGGAATTTAATTCAGAGACGTGTGAGGTGATGCACTTTTGGAGGGCTAATAAGGAAAGGGTATCATCATCATCATCATCATAGGCAGTCCCTCAGAATCGAGGAGGACTTGATTCCACTCCCAAAGAGAATTCTTTGATGGCTGAACAGTCCGATACGAGAGTCACAGACCCTGTCACAGGTGGGACAGACTTTCGGCGAGGGAAGAGGTCAGTGGGGCTGGTTTGCCGCACACTCTTTCTGCTGTCTGTGCCTGACCTCTTCACGCTCTTTGCGTTGAGACTCGAAGAGCTCAACACCCTCCCGGATGGACTTTCTCCACCTCGGGCGGTCTTCAGCCAGGGTCTCCCAGGTGTCAGTGGTGATGTCACACTTTACCAGGGAGGCTTTGAGGGTGTCCTTATAACGTTTCCGCTGCCCACCTTTGACTCGTTTACCATGAAGGAGCTCCGCATAAAGCATTTGCTTAGGGAGTCTCGTGTCTGACATGCGAACTATATGGCCTGCCCAGCGAAGCTGATCGAGTTTGGTCAGTGCTTCAATGCTGGGGATGTTAGCCTGGTCGAGGACACTGATGTTGGTGCGCCTGTCCTCCCAGGGGATTTGCAGGATCTTGCGGGAAACATTGTTGGTGATATTTCTCCAGCGACTTGAGGTGCCTTCTGTACATCGTCCATGCCTCAGATCCATACAAGAGGGCGGGTATTACTACAGCCCTGTAGACCATGAGTTTGGTGGTAGGTTTGAGGGCCTGGTCTTCAAATACTCTTTTCCTCAGATGGCCGAAGGCTGCGCTGGCGCACTGGAGGCAATACTGAATCTCCGCATCATGTCTTCCTTTGTTGATAAGAGGTTCCCGAGATATGGGAAATGGTCCACTTTGTCCAGGGCTGCGCCGTGGATCTTGATGACTGGTGGACAGTGCTGTGCGGCGGTGACAGGCTGGTGGAGGACCGTTGTCTTACGGATGTTAAGCGTAAGGTCCATGCTTTCATATGCCTCAGTGAAGACATTGACTATATCCTGGAGTTCAGTCTCTGAATGTGTGCAGACGCAGGCGTCGTCCGTATACTGCAGCTCAATGACAGAGGTTGGGGTGATCTTGGACCTGGCCTGGAGGCGGCGTAGGTTAAACAGCTTCCCACTGGTTCTGTAGTTTAGTTCCACTCCAGCGGGGAGCTTGTTGACTGTGAGGTGGAGCATGGCAGTGAGGAAGATTGAGAAGAGGGTTGGAGCGATGACGCAGCCCTGTTTGACCCCGATCCGGACCTGGATTGGGTCTGTAATGGATCCATTGTTCAGGATCACGGCCTGCATATCATTGTGAAGCAGGCGAAGGATGTTGACAAACTTTTGTGGGCATCCGAAACGGCGGAGGACGCTCCATAGACCCTCACGTTGACAGTGTCAAAGGCCTATGTAAGATCGAAGGCGGCTATGTATAAAGGTTGGTGCTGCTCCCTGCATTTTCCCTGCAACTGTCACGCTGCAAAGATTATGTCTGTTGTGCTCTGTAGGGGACGAAATCCGCATTGTGATTCCGAGAGGAGCTCCTCGGCCACAGGGAGAAGACGGTTGAGGAGAACTCTGGCGTCAACTTTCCCAGTGGCGAATAGCATGGAAATTTCCCTGTAGTTGCTGCAATCGGACTTGTCCCCTTTTTTAAAAATGGTCACGATCACTGCATCTCTGAGATCTCCCGGCATGCTCTCCTCCCTCCAGGTGAGAGAGATGAGGTCATGTATCCGTGCCAACAGCACCTCTCCGCCATACTTTAGCGCCTCAGCAGGGATTCCATCTGCACCTGTAGCCTTGTTATTCTTGAGCTGTTTTATGGCTTTGCCTACCTTGTGCAACGTTGGAGTTTCACTGAGTTGGTGCGGGATGGAGTCGAGAACACTCGCGTCAAAGGCAGAGTCTCGATTGAGGTGATCTTCAAAGTGTTCCTTCCATCGGGCCCTGACAGCCTTGGTGTCCTTGATGAGTGTTTCCCCGTTCTTGGCCAGGAGTGGGATGGTGCCTTGGGAGTTTGGACTGTAGATGTCCTTGACTGCAGCGAAGAATCTTCGCATATCGTGGCTGTCGACCAGTTGTTGTATCTCCTGTGCTTTCTCCATCCACCACCTGTTCTTTAGGTCCCGAGTTTTTTGTTGGACCTGAG
This sequence comes from Pristiophorus japonicus, assembly GCF_044704955.1. Lineage (NCBI taxonomy): Eukaryota > Metazoa > Chordata > Chondrichthyes > Pristiophoridae > Pristiophorus > Pristiophorus japonicus. The sequence goes on along the minus strand of NC_091989.1, from coordinate 75,657,765 downwards.
CCTTGAGCCGTCTGTAATGTTGTTTTGCAGCTCCTGAGTTGGGCTGTTCCTTGAGGCTCAGAAATGCTTTGCGCTTGCGATCTATTAGTTCTTCGATCTGCTGATCATTTTCATCAAATCAGTCCTGATGTTTTCTGGTTGAGTGACCGAGTGTCTCTTCACAGCCACTGGTTATAGAGGCCTGGAGGGCAGACCAAGCGCTGTGGGCATTCAGCATCTCAGGGTCATCAAGGCACGCCAGATTGGCTGTGAGACGCTGGCTGTATAGGGCTCTCTTAGCTGGGTCTCTAAGTGCCCTGGCATTACCTTTTTTGTGGAACTGGTTCTGCTGTCCCCTCTGCTTTGGGGCAATATTAATGTTGATGATGGATCGGATTAGGCAGTGGTCAGTCCAGCAGTCATCAGCTCCTGTCATAGCGCGGGTGATGCGCACATCCTTGCGATCCCTGGCTCGGATGATGACATAGTCAAGCAGGTGCCTGTGTTTGGAGCGAGGGTGTTGCCACGATGCCTTGTATTTGTCCTTCTGGCGGAACAGGGTGTTGGTGATGAGAGTTCATGTTCTGGACATTTTGTCAGGAGTAGGCTGGAGTTAGCTTTCCCTATCCCCTCTCTGTCAATCACACCTCCCCAGAGGGCTGTGTCTTTGCCAACCCTGGCATTAAAATCACCCAGGAGGATCAATTTGTCGCCCATGGAGATGCGGGACAAGGATGTCTCGAGGTTGGAATAAAAACCCTCTTTAGCCTCATCCGCTGCATCGAGTGCAGGGGCATACGCACTGATGACTGTGGCGCATTGGTTCCGAGATAGGGTGATACGGAGAGTCATGAGACGTTCATTAACCCCACAGGGGGAGTCTTTGAGGCGGTCGACCAGCTCATTCTTGACGACAAAGCCGACTCCATGAAGGCGGCGTTCTGCCTCTGGTTTCCCTTTCCAGCAGAAGGTGTAACCTCCACCATGTTCCTTCAACTGGCCTTCCCCTGCCCGCCGGGTCTCGCTTAGGGCGGCGATGTCAATGTCAAAACGTCTGAGTTCCCGGGCAACTATGACGGTGCGGCGTTCCGGCCTGTTGCTGTTGGGATTGTCCATGAGGGTCCTGACATTCCAGGTCCCGAACTTCATACTACGAAGTGGAAGATGCCTGTGTGTGAGTTCTTTTACTGACGGGTGGCCGCTGCACACCGGCAACCACACGGGCTTAGCTGAACAAGGTCTTGGTCCAGTGGCAAGGGGGTCCAAGACAACCGGAGACCATGCACTGCTGTATGAGCCTAATTACCGACAGCGAAGTGTTGGCCACAAGCTCAGCGCCGAGTAGCGCCACTGATGGTAGACGGCCCGAGGTGACTTCCAAAGTTATTTTAAAAGTTAAAAGTTGATAAAGGTTCACAATTTATTTCAAAAGTTTCTAAGAATTGTTAAAAAGTCTAAGATGTAAATCAATAATAGGTTATAAAAGTTTCCCCAGTTTAAAAAGTTTCTAAAGATTGTTAAAAAGTCAAGGATGTAGATCAATAATAGATGTTTAAAAGTTTTTTGATTAAAAATCTAAAATGTAAGTTTTAAAAGTTCTCCCAAATTGTTTAAAAAGTTTAAAAGTTGATTAAAAGTTTAAAAATTAATGAAAAGTTGGTCAGGAGTTTAAGACGTTGGGTTGAACGCTGCCGCGGTGCCTTTGGCCGGTTGAATGCCGGCCTGGAGTCCCTTCAGCTGGTTGAATGCCGGCCTGGAGTCCCTTTGGCCAGCTGAATGCCGGCCTGGAGTCCCTTTGGCCAGCTGAATGCCGGCCTGGAGTCCCTTCAGCTGGTTGAATGCCGGCCTGGAGTCCCTTTGGCCAGTTGAATGCTGGCCTGGAGTCCCTTTGGCCAGTTGAATGCTGGCCTGGAGTCCCTTTGGCTGGTTGAATGCCGGCCTGGAGTCCCTTTGGCCGGTTGAATGCCGGCCTGGAGTCTCTTTGGCTGGTTGAATGCCGGCCTGGAGTCCCTTTGGCCGGTTGAATGCCGGCCTGGAGTCCCTTTGGCCAGCTGAATGCCGGCCTGGAGTCCCTTCAGCTGGTTGAATGCCGGCCTGGAGACCCTTTGGCCGGTTGAATGCCGGCCTGGAGTCCCTTTGGCCAGTTGAATGCCGGCCTGGCGTCCCTTTGGCCAGTTGAATGCCGGCCTGGAGTCCCTTTGGCCGGTTGAATGCTGGCCTGGAGTCTCTTTGGTCATTTGAATGCCGGCCTGGAGTCCCTTTGGCCAGTTGAATGCCGGCCTGGAGTCTCTTTGGCCGGTTGAATGCTGGCCTGGAGTCTCTTTGGCCAGTTAAATGCCGGCCTGGAGTCTCTTTGGCCGGTTGAATGCCGGCCTGGAGTCCCTTTGGCCGGTTGAATGCCGGCCTGGAGTCCCTTTGGCTGGTTGAATGCCGGCCTGGAGTCCCTTTGGCTGGTTGAATGCCGGCCTAGAGTCCCTTCAGCCGGTTGAATGCCGGCCTGGAGTCCCTTTGGCTGGTTGAATGCCGGCCTGGAGTCCCTTTGGCTGGTTGAATGCCGGCCTGGAGTCCCTTTGGCCGGTTGAATGCCGGCCTAGAGTCCCTTTGGCTGGTTGAATGCCGGCCTGGAGTCCCTTTGGCCGGTTGAATGCCGGCCTGGAGTCTCTTTGGCCAGTTGAATGTCGGCCTGGAGTCTCTTTGGCCAGTTGAATGCCGGCCTGGAGTCCCTTTGGCTGGTTGAATGCCGGCCTGGAGTCCCTTTGGCTGGTTGAATACCGGCCTGGAGTCCCTTTGGCCGGTTGAATGCCGGCCTGGAGTCTCTTTGGCCAGTTGAATGCCGGCCTGGAGTCCCTTTGGCTGGTTGAATGCCGGCCTGGAGTCCCTTTGGCCGGTTGAATGCCGGCCTGGAGTCCCTTTGGCCGGTTGAATGCCGGCCTGGAGTCCCTTTGGCCGGTTGAATGCCGGCCTGGAGTCCCTTTGGCCGGTTGAATGCCGGCCTGGAGTCCCTTTGGCCGGTTGAATGCCGGCCTGGAGTCCCTTTGGCCTGTTGAATGCCGGCCTGGAGTCCCTTTGGCCGGTTGAATGCCGGCCTGGAGTCCCTTTGGCCAGTTGAATGCCGGCCTGGAGTCCCTTTGGCCGGTTGAATGCCGGCCTGGAGTCTCTTTGGCCAGTTGAATGCCGGCCTGGAGTCCCTTTGGCCGGTTGAATGCCGGCCTGGAGTCCCTTTGGCCGGTTGAATGCCGGCCTGGAGACCCTTTGGCTGGTTGAATGCCGGCCTGGAGACTCTTCGGCTGGTTGAATGCCGGCCTGGAGTCCCTTCGGCTGGTTGAATGCCGGCCTGGAGTCCCTTTGGCTGGTTGAATGCTGGCCTGGAGTCCCTTTGGCCGGTTGAATGCCGGCCTGGAGTCCCTTTGGCTGGTTGAATGCTGGCCTGGAGTCCCTTTGGCCGGTTGAATGCCGGCCTGGAGTCCCTTTGGCCAGTTGAATGCCGGCCTGGAGTCCCTTTGGCCAGTTGAATGCCGGCCTGGAGTCCCTTTGGCCAGTTGAATGCCGGCCTGGAGTCCCTTTGGCCAGTTGAATGCCGGCCTGGAATCCCTTTGGCCGGTTGAATGCTGGCCTGGAGTCTCTTTGGCCGGTTGAATGCCGGCCTGGAGTCTCTTTGGCTGGTTGAATGCCGGCCTGGAGTCCCTTTGGCCGGTTGAATGCCGGCCTGGAGTCCCTTTGGCCAGTTGAATGCCGGCCTGGAGTCCCTTTGGCCGGTTGAATGCCGGCCTGGAGACCCTTTGGCCGGTTGAATGCCGGCCTGGAGTCCCTTTGGCCGGTTGAATGCCGGCCTGGAGTCCCTTTGGCCAGTTGAATGCCGGCCTGGAGTCCCTTTGGCCGGTTGAATGCCGGCCTGGAGACCCTTTGGCCGGTTGAATGCCGGCCTGGAGTCCCTTTGGCCAGTTGAATGCCGGCCTGGAGTCCGTTTGGCCGGTTGAATGCCGGCCTGGAGTCCCTTCGGCCGGCTGAATGCCGGCCTGGTGTCCCTTCGGCCGGTTGAATGCCGGCCTGGAGTCCCTTCGGCGGGTTCCACGTTCCCCCAATCTGTCAGCGCAGTGAACACCTGGTGTGCGACCACTGGGACAGGCGTGGGCAGATGTGGAGTCCTTTCAGCCGGCGCGGGGTCCCTTCGACAACTGCAAGGTAACGTTTATTTGTTATCCCGCTGGGGCTGCTCAGGGCCCGCTGTGTGTTGTCCCACTCGTGCCCGGGATCGGTGTGGAGTCCTTTCAACCCAGGACAAAAGCGGTCGGCTGGGAAAGAGTATACACATTAGGCGGTAGGCCACTTAATAGTGTAGATGAACAAAGGGACCTTGGAGTGCTTGTCCACAGATCCCTGAAAGAAGCAGGCCAGGTGGATAAGGTGGTTAAGAAGGCATACGGAATGCTTGCCTTTATTAGCCAAGGCATAGAATATAAGAGCAGGGAAGTTATGCTTAAATTGTATAATACTCTGGTTAGGCCACAGCTGGAGTACTGCGTGCAGTTCTGGTTGCTGTATTATAGGAAGGACGTGATTGCACTAGAGAGGGTGCAGAGGAGATTTACTAGGATGCTACCTAGAATGGAGAATCCTAGTTATGAGGACAAATTGGATAGGCTGGGTTTGTTCTCATTGGAACAGAGGAGGTTGAGAGGAGACCTCATTGAGGTGTACAAAATATTGAGGGACCTGGACATAGTGGATAGTAAGGGCCTATTTTCATTGGTGGTGGGGTCTATAACGAGGGGGCATAGTTTTAAGGTGGTTGGTGGAAGGTTTAGAGGGAATTTGAGGGGGGGCTTCATTACGCAGAGGGTTGTGGGGATCTGGAACTTGTTGCCTGGAAGAGTGGTGGCTGCAGAAACCCTCACCACTTTTAAGAGATGGTTGGATGGGCACTTAAAGTGCTGTAACCTCAGCTGGTAATTGGGATTAAACAGAATGACCTTTTGTTGGACGGCGCAGATATAATGGTAATTACTGCAGGGAATAGAATACGGCCAGGGTGATCTCCTGGACTAGTTTCGATCGCTTGGATGGGTTGGAGAGGAATTTTCCCAGATTTTTTCTCCCTAAATTGGCTTGGGTTTTTATCTGTTTTTTGCCTCTCCCAGGTGATGACATGGCTCCGGTTGGGGTGGAGTGTAGAATGTTTCAGTATAAGGGGTGTCGCAGTGGTGTGAGGCGGACTGGTTGGGCTGGGTGCTCTTTGCCTTTCCGTCATTGTTCATAGGTGCATATGTAACCTTTAGGGCTGCTGACCAAGGGCCATGTGGCTCTGTCGGCCGGCACGGGCACGATGGGCTGAAATGGCCTTCTGCACTGTAAATTTCTATGTTTCTATAGCATAATGCTGGACAGGGTGTTCCACCCAATCCCGTGGGTCCACCCTCCCCACCCTGGAGAGTCCGGCTAAAATTGCCCCCTTACAGTGTACCATTGCATTGTTAGTGAATAATAGAGTTGATGCCATTTCAGAGCCATACTCAGAAAATCTTAGAGGCTTATAGACTGAGACAAAGACCATTTGGCCCATTGTATCTGTGCCGACACTTTGCTAGACCAAAACTACTCCCATTGCCCTGTGCTCTCTTGCCGGAGCCATATACCATCTTCTGCTTCAAATATTTATCTCATTTCCTCTTAAACGATGCAGTGATTTCTGCTACACGAGTGATGTAAGAGGTGATGTAATTGAGGTGTTTAAGATGATTAATGCATTTGATAGGGTAGGTGGAGAGAAACGATTTCCTCTGGTGGGGAGTCCAGAACAAGGGGTACGACCTTAAAATTAGAGCCAGGCTGTTCAGGAGTGAGAGCAGGAAACACTTCTTCACACACAGGGTGGTGGGAATCTGCAACTCGCTCCCCAACAGGCTGATAATGCTGGGGGTCAATTGAAATTTTCAAATCCAAGATTGAGAGATTTTTTGTTGGGTAAGGGTATCAAAGACTATAGGCTGGATTTTCTGGTCCTCTGCACTCGAGGTTTCGCCCCAGAGCGGCGTGACAGGTGGCGGTGAGGTCTCCCGCGCCCCCCCCCTCTCCACCCCCCTCCACCCCAGCCCTGCACCACCCCCCCACTGCCCCCCACGCCCTCCCCGCACTCCCCCCCACGCCCCCTCTAGTCCGGTTTTCGGTGGCATGGAGTAGCACCGCCGGGAAGAGCTGCCGGGTGTGCAACGCCCCTGGTTTGAGCTCCTGCTGAGAAGTGTGCCCTCAATGACCGTCTGAGAAATCCGAGCAGTCAGTGATCCCGGCGGTGGTGAGGAAGGTAATTGGTATAAAAGTAAGTGCGAGTGTTTTTAGATTTAATTTTTGTGCGATTTGTGTTGCGGTCGCGTGGGCAATGTTTTAGGAATGTTTGTGTTTTTATCCTTAGGTTTTTTCCTCTTTCTCTCCCCCCTCACCACATGTTAAGTCCTGACTCTAATGTAGTGACTTACACGAGACACATGCTGAAGTCAAGGTCACTCAGGACCTGCACCATTAATTCCAGCTCTCCAGTGCTGCACTTGCCTGAGACCTCCCTTTATATACCTCAGTGGGACAGGTATGGAGTGTCTCCTGCAAGTGCACCCCTGGTGGTAAGGTATGCTTATTGTTACAGGTCATATCTAGTTACAGTCATGTATAGCATGATAAGATACAGTTATATACAGTAATGTGAGATACGTGACATCACCCTCCCCCAAGGTCTTATTGCCTTTATAGATTCATTCTCTCAGGTGGTCTGCGCTCTCGTGTGGAGCGTCTTAATTGTGGTTCAGTTCTTTGCCTTGGTGCCTGTGTTTCGTTCGGTGTGATTGCTGGTATCTCATCTGGGCTGTCTGTTGAGACTGCCCTTTCCTCAGGTTGTTCCACCTATCTATCCACCAGGTGTGGTATGAGTTCCACATTGTAGTCTGCCTCTGGCTCTTCAGTGTTATCAGTGAATCTACTTTTTACTTGGTCTACATGCCTCCGGCAGGTTTGGCCATTGTCCATTTGTATAACCAGTAGACTGTTTCCCTCTTTGTCTGTTACTGTCCCTGCAAGCCATTTGGGACCCCAGCCATAGTTTAGCACAAACATTTTGTCCTCTATCTCATTCCACCTCCCCCTCGAATTTCGGTCATGGTTCCCAGTTAGCTTTTGACGCTTAGCCTCAACAATTTCATGCATATCTGGGAGGATTAACGAGAGCCTGGTCTTTAAGGTTAATTTCATCAATAGTTGCGCGGGGGGGACCCCAGTCAACGAATGCAGATGAGATCTGAATGCCAGCAGCAGTCGCGACAGGCGGCTCTGCAGCATGGGACCTTGGATTCTGAGCATGCCTTGTTTAATGATCTGCACTGCTCGCTCCGTCTGGCCATTGGAGGCCGGCTTGAAAGGTGCCGTCTTAACGTGATTTATACCGTGGTCAACTATAAAATCGTGAAATTCTGCGCTGGTGAAGCACAGACCATTATCACTGACCAATATATCAGGAATGCCGTGCGTTGCAAACATGGTTCTAAGGCTCTCCACAGTGGTAGAGGTGGTGCTCGAGTTTAAAATGGTACACTTGATCCATTTTGAAAATGCATCAACGACTACGAGGAACATTTTGCCCATGAATGGGCCCGTATAGTCTACATGCACCTGCGACCACGGTTTGGTGGGACAGGGCCAGGGGCTTAATGGGGCCTCACTGGGGGCATTACTGAGTTGGGCACAAATGGTGCACCGACGGAGGCAGCGCTCCAAGTCCGCGTCAATGCCAGGCCACCAGACATAAGATCTGGCTATGGCCTTCATAAAGACGATCCCCGGGTGCTCGCGATGGAGCTCCCTGCCTCGTAAGTGCATAACTACTCGGCTGCCCCACATCAGGCAGTCTGCCTGTAGTGAGAGTTCATGCATGCGCCTATGGAAGGGTTTGACCTCCTCGGGGCAGGCATCGCGAGCCTCTGCCCAGTCACCGGTTAAAACGCATCTTTTAACTAGAGATAACGTGGGGTCGCTGGTCGTCCAGGCTCTGATTTGGCGAGCCGTCATGGGCGAACCTGTGGATTCAAAGGCATTGATTGCCATGTCCATCTCACAGTCCTGTTCGTTGGACCCTTCTGTTGTCGCCAGGGGTAGCCTGCTAAGCGCGTCGGCACAGTTGTCTGTGCCTGGTCTGTGCCTTATCGTATAGTCGTAAGCCGCCAGCATGAGTGCCCACCGTTGAATGCGCGCCGAGGCGTTGGCGTTGATTGCCTTGCACTCGGATAGCAGGGACGTGAGGGGTTTGTGGTCGATTTCTAACGCGAACTTGGCCCCGAAAAGGTATTGGTGCATCTTTTTGACACCGTACACGCACGCGAGCGCCTCCTTCTCAACCATACCGTAACCACACTCCGCCGGCGAAAGTGACCTGGAGGCATAAGCAACGGGCTGCAATTTACCTGCATCATTGACGTGCTGTAAAACACACCCGACCCCGTACGCTGACGCATCACATGTAAGGACTAACTTTTTACCTGGGTCAAAAAAGGCTAAAACACTCTTGGAACATAGAAGGTTGCGTGTTTATTGAAGGCGCGTTCTTGGGCATCCCTCCAAAACCAATCGCACTCCTTTCTGAGTAGCACGTGGAGAGGCTCCAGCAGCGTGTTCAAGTTCTGCATAAAGTTCCCAAAGTAATTGAGTAGCCCGAGAAAGGCGCACAGTTCCGAGACATTCCGGGGCCTGGGTGCCAGGCGAATCGCTTTGGTTTTGGATTCGGTTGAGTGGATTCCATCAGCGGCAATCCTACTGCCCAAAAATTCAACCTCAGGTGCAAGAAACAGACACTTGGATTTCTTAACTCTTAGGCCTAACCGATCCAATCGACTTAGTACTTCCTCAAGATTGCAGAGATGAGAGTCGGTGTCCCTGCCCGTGATGAGCAAGTCATCTTGAAACACAACCGTCCCCGGGATGGACTTGAGCAGACTCTCCATGTTGCGCTGGAATATGGCAGCTGCCGACCTGATGCCAAATGGGCATCGATTGTACACAAAAAGGCCTCGATGTGTGTTGATGGTGGTGAGTAGCTTAGACTCTTCGGTCAGTTCTTGCGTCATATACGCAGATGTGAGGTCACGTTTCGAGAAAAAGTTTCCTCCAGCCAACGTGGCAAATAGGTCCTCCGCGCTGGGCAGCGGGTATTGGTCCTGTAGGGAGACTCTGTTTATGGTAGACTTGTAATCCCCACAGATTCGCACGGATCCATCAGGCTTCATGACGGGGACGATGGGGCTTTCCCAGTCGCTGAATTCCATGGGAGAAATTATGCCTTCCCGCAGTAGCCGGTCCAGTTCATTTTCAATCTTTTCCCTCATCACATAAGGCACAGCTCTAGCCTTTTGATGGACCGGTCTGGCATTCTGTGTGATGTAGATTCTAACTTTAGCCCCTTTGAAGATGCCCACACCTGGCTGAAAGAGATGTTCAAAACGGATTAGAACTGTTGAGCATGAGGTCCGTTCCTCTGACGACATGGCGTGAACATCATCCCATTTCCAATTAAGTTCTGCTAGCCAGCTTCTCCCCAACAGGGCTGGGAGATCCCCGGGGACAATCCACAGGGAAAGTCGGTTCACCATCCCTTTGTGTGTGACTGAGAACATGGCGCAGCCAAGGACTGGGACGATTTCTTTAGTATAGGTCCTTAGTTTGGTGTCGATCCTTGTGAGTTTTGGTCTGTTGCTTTTGTGCGGCCACAGCTGTTCAAATTGTTGAACGCTCATGAGGGATTGACTGGCCCCCGTGTCCAGTTCCATGTTGACGGGTATCCCGTTGAGTAGAACCCTCATCATAATTGGAGGCGTCTTGCTGTAAGACCAGTGGACATTGATCGTGTTAACCCGGTGTGCCATGGCGTCTCGTGCACTGTTCCAACCATCTTCTGGTCCGCTTTCCGACCCTTCCGATTCATATACCAGCCGAGCTGCTGTTTTTCTGCACATGCGAGCCAGATGCCCTGTGTAATTGCAGTTTCTGCAAACGGCATGCTGAAATCGACACACCCTGGTTGAGTGCCTTCCCCCACATCTCCAACACAGACCATTTCCATTGTTTCTGAAGGATGAGCTGCGTCTGGCTGATCTCTCTTGAGCTTCTCGCAATCTGTTGTTGATTGCTCGCATTGTGGGTTGATGAGGTGTGATCGGCCGTTCATGTGGCCCTTGATTTTGATGGCTTCTGGTGCCACTGTCTGCTGTTGAAGGTCTGCTCTCCTGCCTTTGTCTGTGTGTGGGGGTAGCGGTTTGTTTCACAATGTGAACCCCTTGTTCCAATGCCTCGTTGGTTGTCGTACCCGAAGTATAGATCAGCCTCGTTTCTTCTTCGCCTGCCAAGAACGACTATGCGACCAGTGCTGCTGCCTCTAGATTCAAGTTCTTAGTCTGTATAAGCTTTCAGAATATGCCTGCATGGCCTATTCCTTCAATAAAAAAGTCTCTCAGTACTTCTTTCCTTAGTTCATCGGGGAACTCACATGAACTAGCCAGCCTCCGAATTTCCGCCACGAAGTCGGGTATGCTTTGGCCCACACAGCATCTATAGTTGTAGAACCTGTGTCTGGCCATGTGTAGGCTGCTCGTTGGTTTCAGGTGGTCTCTCACCAGTGTGCTCAACTCCTCAAATGACTTGCTTGCTGGTTTCTTGGGTGCCAGCAGGTCCTTCATTGAAGCGTATGTTTTCGAGCCACAGCTGGTCAAGAGATGGGCTCTTCTCTTGTCTGCCTTATCGTCACCCAACCAGTCTTTGGTCACAAAGCTTTGCTGGAGCCTTTCTATAAAGTCCTCCCAATTGTCTCCAGCATTGTATTTCTCATCTGAGCTGTTGGTAGCCATTCTGTGGATTCTGTGATCCCGTAACTCGTCGCCACTGTTAAGTCCTGACTCTAATGTACTGACTTACACGAGACACATGCTGAAATCAAGGTCACTCAGGACCTGCACCTTTAATTCCAGCTCTCCAGTGCTGCACTTGCCTGAGACCTCTCTTTATATACCTCAGTGGGACAGGAATGGAGTGTCTACTGCAAGTGCACCCCTGGTGGTAAGGTATGCTTATTGTTAAGGTCATATCCAGTTACAGTCGTGTATAGTATGGTAAGATACAGTTATATACAGTAATGTGAGATACATGACACCCCACACCGTCTCTCGGATGCTCCCGGCCGGCTCTTTAGCTCGGGACTTTCCCATCCTTGCACCACGAGAGGTGTACAACGCCTCCTTTAGCGCTGTGCCCCCTGATACAGGGCCCAGCTACCCAAACTTACTGAGGCACAAACTAGTCCCGGCCACTAACTTTCCTGCTTCACCACAATTATCGCCCCATAAACAGAAAAGACAAAAATCCAGCCCACAGGAACCACGGCCAATAAATGGAATTGAGCTTCAGATCAGCCATGATCTAATTGAATGGCCTCCTCCTGTTCCAAAGCTCCATTTCTAATTGGTGGAAAAAGCACACAGAAAACAGCAAACTATAGGAACTGTTAAATCCGCTCCTTGAAAGGTCTCACTGACTGACTAACGCCTGCAGTGTCACTGACAGGATTTTCAGTTTATCAGCAAAGCTTTGGCTAATTTCATTGGCTCAGGCAGGTTGGTTGGTGTCAAAGAACCTGCCCATAAACTGGTTATTGAGACCTGACAGTTACCCACAATCATGTTGGTTAACCTCAGTTGGTTTCAGTCACGCCTCTGAGTCAGAAGCCAGTGGTTCAATCCCCACTGCAGACGCACTTGATCCCAATACACTGCACATTGTGAAGCACGCTGAGGGTACCGTAGCAGTGGGAGACAATCGGCCAGGACACAGATGCTGTCAGATTGTCGGAAAAACACAACTGATTCATAAAAACCTGCTGTCCTTACCCAGTCTGGCTGATATGTGACTCCAGACCCCCACCAACGTGGTTAGGGTAGAACGAGACTTTGTGTGATAGTGTAAGTTAGGTGAGCAGCCTGTTTTATATCTCTCCATCACAATTAATTCCATTGAGCCCAGAGGAAGAGTGATGCCCAATGAGCCACAGTGACCACTTATAAATTAAAACTTCTCTAAATTCAACCCCATGTGATCTTGGGCTGAGCGTCCAATCCATCTTCTCTCCATCACAAAGACCACTTCCTTCCACCTCTGTAATATCCCCTGCCTCCACCCCGCCTGTCTGCTGCTGCAACATTCAGCCGTGCGTTTATTATCTCCATACTTGACCACACTCGACCAGCTCCGTTGGGCAGGCCACATTGTCCGCATGCCAGACACGAGACTCCCAAAGCAAGCGCTCTACTCTGAACTCCTACACAGCAAGCGAGCCCCAGGTGGGCAGAGGAAATGTTACAATGATACCCTCAAAGCCTCCTTGATAAACATCCCCACCGACACCTGGAGTCCCTGGCCAAAGACCGCCCTAAGTGGAGGAAGTGCATCCGGGAGGGAGCTGAGCACCTCGAGTCTCGTCGCCGAGAGCATGCACAAATCAAGCGCAGGCAGCGGAAGAAGCGTGCAGCAAACCAGTCCCAACCTCCCTTTCCTTCAACCACTGTCTGTCCCACCTGTGACAGAGACTGTAATTCCCATATTGGGCTGTACAGTAACCTAAGAACTCACTTTTAAAGTGGAAGCAAGTCTTCCTCGACTCCGAGGGACTGCTTATGATGATGACTGCCTGTATCCCCTTCACTCCTGCACTCCCTGGCCTGCATTGCGACGTTGCTCCAGGCCCACCAACGCTTCAAATTTAAAATTCTCATCCTTGTGTTTAAATCCCTTCATGGCCTCGCCCCTCCCTACTTCTGTAAACCGTTCCAGCTCAACAATCCCTTCAACTCTGCCGTTTTGTGCCTCCCCCACCATTGGTGCCCGTGCCTTCAGCTGTCTCGCTGTGGATTTCCTGCTCTCCTTTAAGACCCTCCTTAAAAGCCACCTTCTCAACCTAGTTTTTGGTCGACCCCCGCCCTCCTTTGGCTCTGTCTCTGCGAATCGCCTTGGGGCATTTTTCTAGGTTAAAATAAATGCAAGTTGTTAAGAATTCAGATTTTCCCTTCTGTGTGTCCGTTCCGTCTCACAATCCAGCAGGGCAGCTGGACTGAAAGCTGAGCAAAATACATTGCACCAAACCAATGTAAGATACTTCGTGTTTATAGATTTTTGCCCAGTTTATCTTTTAATTGCCCAGTTTGTGCCAAAAATTCTGGGATCTATTGAATTCACAGCATATTTTTAGGTCATCTTGAATTCATGGTTTATGGGGCCCATATTTTTCATACTGTATGTCTAACGCAAATAATAATCTGCGAATGTTCTAACGTGCCATCCTATATATCATTAGCTCATCATTCATTTTGATCCTGGAGAAACACAGTAATTAGCAATACTTTCACTAGAGCAGGAGAAAGCCTGTGTGGGCTGCTAAATATCTTTATAAAGAGTATCACAGTACCGATAATCAACACATCCGGAGACAACGCAGCAAATAAGTGATGGGACTAGTTATTTCATTTCAGTCTTGGCCCAGTGGGTAGCTCTCTTGCCTCTGAGTCAGAAGGTAGTGGGTCCAGGGACCTCAGCGCATAGTCGAGACTGCCGCTACAGAGGGAAGCTGCATTGTTGGAGGCGCTCGCAGGTGGATGTAAAAGATCCCACGACACTTTTCAAAGAAGAACAGGGGAGCTCTCCCTGGTGGCCTAGTTGATATTTATTCCTCAATCAACACCTAAAAACAGATGATTTGTTTTGTGGGACCTTGCTGTGTGCAGATTGGCTGCCATGATTCCCACATTACAACAGTGACTACATTTCAAAAGTAATTAATTGGCTGTTAAAAAAAAACATAGAAACATAGAAAATAGGTGCAGGAGTAGGCCATTCGGCCCTTCGAGCCTGCACCGCCATTCAATGAGTTCATGGCTGAACATGCAACTTCAGTACCCCATTCCTGCTTTCTCGCCATACCCCTTGATCCCCCTAGTAGTAAGGACTTCATCTAACTCCTTTTTGAATATATTTAGTGAATTGTGTTTTTTTTTGTAGCAAAATTTGGTTTATGTAGAAACAAGCCATGTTTGCATTTGGATAGACTGAAATGAGTTAAAGCTAAAATTTAAAAAAGCAAATGATGCTGCAATGTCTGGTCACTTGTTAAAGACCTCACTTTTGAAGTGGTTAATTTGCACAATTTTGTACTTTTTTTTATATACTAAACAGCATTTTTCCTTCTTTATAAACCAGAAAAAAAACTAAACTACAGATAAATTCCCTACCTTGAGCTAGTGCTGCAGATAGGACTGACAAAGCTGTACAGCGCAATCAAACATACTTACATCTTAGCTCATTTTACAGGTACAGCCATAATCAAGGCACAAAGATCTTCTACAAGTTATTTTCAATAAAGTTGTACAAAATAATACATTTTACAGTCTGTAAGCGCTTTGGGACATCCTGAGGTTGTGAAAGTGGCAAATCTTTCCTTTTTTTTAAAATGACTTTGTTTTATAGGTAAGGTAAAGAGAGCGTCTGGCCCCAGTCATGTGTTGGGGCCTGTACTGGTCAGCTTTGGGTCAGACAGTATCGGTCACCGGGCAACAGTTAGGACACAGCTCTGAGCTCATTTTCACAACCTGCACCTTCTCTACAATGTGCGACCATGAAAAACACGTAGTGTGAAACAGTTTGCAGATCACATTGATGATACGGTATCAGGGAGAGGCATGACATTGTATAAGGATGAGGGTGAATGTCAGTGGTGGATGGACAGATAGGGATGTGAGGAAGTGCATGCGCAGAGAGGGATGGGTGTGGCTGCAAGGTAAGTGGGTGTGAGGAGTGATGTGATGGAGTAGCTTAAGAAGGTAGAGTGAAGTGGTGGGGTGATGCGCACAGCAGGATGCAGGTGAATGTGCCACTGTACTCACCTTTCCTGGTCTGGTTAGATCATTAAAGTGCTTCCTGCCCTGCATCCATGTGCCCTTGCTCCTGACCTCGGCAACCTCCAGCCATGCATTCTGGGTCTCTACTGCAGGTTTCTTCCTCCCATTGCTGGGGAATAATTTATCATTCCAGCTTCTCACAACCCCCAGAAACACATAATTGAAACGGAGCACAGCCTTTGTATTTCTCACTTCCATTCCTCAACTTCCTCCTCTCTTCTCCTAAACTCCAGCTCCTCTAAATTGCATTATTTGCACTGTCCCTTTAAATACTGGAGTTGCGATTGTGTCATGTGGGTCCTCATCCTGTCTGCTGCCACTCATTGGATGGGAAACCTGGAAATGAAATGCTAACGAGGTGGTTGCATTAAAAAGCCACTGACAGAGGTGCTTAACATACTTCCAGGCTCCCCACGCGACATCCAACCCTGCCCCCACCCCCAGCATGTTCCCAGAGAAGATCAGGGCCATTGTTTCAGTGAGCGAGGTCAATCTATGGAACAGACTCCCTCGGGAGATGGTGGAAGCACATATTGATTCATTCAAATACAAATTAGAGAGATTACCTTCAGAAATAATATTTGGGGATACAGTATACGAGCAGTTTGAGGCATGCCGTGTGTGGAGTGTCACAGGGTCGGGAGGAACGGGTGACTGGGCCTGTGGTCCCCAAAGCTTTCCCCCACTGGGGCTTTCCTCACCTCATGTCTGGGTCTGTTGTAGACTACTGATAGAGATTGGTCGCTGTGATTGGTCAACAACTCCATTATTGTATGGTGGGACTACCTGGGTGGTAGGAGGGGAACAAGATGGACCTTGGTCATCGAGCAATTGCAATGTTCCGTGCGCCTGACCAACGTACCACAGGAATCCTGCAGAGAAACCTGGGGCTGGGCAGGGTCCCAGAGGGCTCCTGCTGATTGGAGTGGATCAAGGTTGGGAGAGGACAGAGTCCCTCTTTTCCCCCCCCCCGCCCCCACCGATCCCTTCAAATACAGCCTGGTTTCCTCTATCACCAATGGTTTATTGACGGAATCTGGGATTGGCGCAAATGTCGGGAAATCATGTCAGTATCGTAATCTCACACGGCCCCAATTTATACATTCATGAGCATCCCATCTGTTTCAGACAGGATTCGAACCCTTACCCCTGTAAAATTGCCTGTAAGTGGGCGAGATTAAATCCCACTGCATTTTCGCACCATTACTGCCCTGTTTTCCAATGTAAACAGGACTGAGAGACCAGAATTAGCCCCACAGAGCCAAAGCTGGGTGTGAAGGCCGGACTCCGTAGTGAAGTGGAGTGAGGGGCCCTCTCTCCAGGAAGTCTCCCTCTGCTTTACTCTGGTGCCAGTCAGCCCTTGACTGCAGACTCGTTTACACTGCTGCTGCCCTGATGCTGCCCTGATGCTGCAGCTGCAGTGTGGATATACCCTCTGGCAGTGTTGGCCAGTACATTAGCTAGCAGCCACATGTGGCTCATTGGGAGTCCAGGGGCTGGTTTGTACCAGCCTCGGTGGATCAGTGGCGGGTGATGTCGGTGATGGGTCCCAGGTCACTGCTGGCTCCAGCCCGCTGTTCAAAATGATCTTCCCTTGATTGGGCTTGTTAAGTCCATCCAGCGTGTTTTGTCGGCCGATTGAAGGAAGCAGATCTGATAATGTAATTTGATGATGTGTCATCAGCCAGTTTCCTTAAAGGGACCATGCGCAAATTAATTTTGACATTTGTGCTGTCAGTGTTCTACAGCATTGAACTGCTGCATACACAACAATAACTGCACAGAGGTGCAGGGCTGCACCCAGGCTCTCCCATCACCCAGCATAAGCACATGGAGGGAGTGAGAGCACGCAGGGAGGTTCTCTTCCCTTCCAATGGGCGGAAGAGACCTCCCCAGGACACCAACGCAGCCTGGTTGCACATTGCACAGGAGGGCACAAGCAGAGATGTGGTCAGGAGGACCAGGCTGCAGTGCCACAAACCTTTCAGTGATTTCAGTAGATCATAAAAATGTTGCTGCAAGGTCACACTCAACTCACACTGTGCCATGTATTACATCCCCATTACTCTGCCTTCCCTACCCTACTCCTGCACATCCTCACTCACACCAACTTACCTTGCACCTTATTATCACTTCCCCATCTCACGAGCCGCCCCTCACACTCACCCTCATCCTAGTCCAAACATACCAACTAACAACTCACAAGGGTAGGCACTTGGGTGTTTTATGCAATGTTCATGTCACGTTTCTGTTGTCAAACATTAATATCTTTATTTTGAACGCTTTGCTTTCTTGGACAGATCTGTGTGCACCTTTGGAAGTGGCTTGGTGAGTTTCAGTGAATGGTGAGACTTAACCCTCGCAATGGTGATGAGTGTGAAAGGAATGGGTTGGACATTGTAGGGATGCTTTATGGTTTGGGGTGGTGCCAACCTGGCACATCATGTGGCAGCCAGGGTGTACAGCGTCAAGTGAAGTAAATCTGCCCATGGTGAGGCTATCCCTGGTCGCCTGGGCAGTAATGTGGTCAGGTGCTGATGCCCTCTGTCCTGTGCAGCATCAGGTAATTGTGGAGAAGGTTGTTGTTGGGGCTGATCCTGGTCGGATTCTGAGGACCACGGTGAGACAGTATAAAGGGCACCCATGTTGATGCAATTGATGGCTGGCCAACATTCCCAGCATCGAAGCACTGACCACACTTGATCAGCTCCGTTGGGCGGGCCACATTGTCCGCATGCCTGACATGAGACTCCCAAAGCAAGTGCTCTACTCGGAACTCCTTCACGGCAAACGAGCCCCAGATGGGCAGAGGAAACGTTACATGGACACCCTCAAAGCCTCCCTGATAAAGTGCGACATCCCCTGACACCTGGGAGTCCCTGGCCAAAGACCGCCCAAAGTGGAGGTAGCACATCCGGGAGGGCGCTGAGCACCTCGAGTCTCATCGCCGAGAGCATGCAGAAAGCAAACGCAGGCAGCGGAAGGAGCGTGCAGCAAACCAGGCTCCCCCGTCCACCCTTTCCTTCAACCACTGTCTGCCCCACCTGTGACAGAGACTGCAATTCCCATATTGAATTGTTCAGTCACCTGAGAACTCACTTTTAGAGTGGAAGCAAGTCTTCCTCGATTCCGAGGGATTGCCTGTGATGATGAATTGATGGCAGGTGAAGTTGAGATGACAGAAGCAATGTCAATGGTGAGAGAGGTTGGTCCAATGAGGTGACACTGGATAGAGTGTTTGCTCCAAACACTTGCACCCTGCATAAAGCTCAGTCTGTGTTCCAAAGGCAGTAAGCAGCAGCTTCTGAGCTTGCAAAGTGAAGCTGAGAGATGGGAGCTTTTATAGCACATTTCCAGCTGTCAAGTAATGAGGTGATTCCATGGCCATTCAACTCCCGCCCTGCTTACCTGACGTGATCCCCGAGCAGCGTGGACCTTGTGGGCGACCTGGTAAACTCTGAAGGTGAAAATAGTTTTTAATCCTAAATTGCCTCCCCCGCCGTGTGTCGGGTCTGTTCAGCGCTGACCGACCCGATATTTGAGAAAGACGTGTGGCAGCAGGGTCTCTGTCAAAAATATACATTTTCCCGACTGACCCCTCCACCCGACACACCACTCCCCTCCACCCGACTCCCTCACCCTCCACCCGACTCCCTCCGCCCCCGCCACCCTCCCCTCCCCTCCACCTGACCACCCCCCTCCACCCAACTGCCTCACCCTCCACCCGACCCCCCTCTCCTCCACCACCCGACTCCCCTTCCACCCGACCCGAACCCCTCCTCCACCCGAACCCCCTCCTCCACCCGACTCCCCCTCCACCTGAACCCCCTCCACCACCCGACCCCCCCTCCACCACCCGACCCCCCCTCCACCCGACCCCCCTCCACCTGACCTCCCCCCCTCCACCCAACCCCCCGACACCCTGCAACATTACCCCACCGATGTGGCTAATTGCATTTTTGAATAAAAATGTGTAATAGACATTATTGTTGGGTCTATGATCTCAGTACTCCTATCTGCACGGCATCTGCTTGTGAACTTTAACCTTTTTGTGCATTTGTTGGTAAAATGCTAAGATGAAAAGCAGAATGTGTGAATATTTATTTAATGATGTGAGCTCTTTACTTCCTTGGTTACTGAATCGTAGGAGAAGTTTATTAAGTAAATATACCCGTGCGAAGTACATTTAACTGTACGTGTGAGTGTGTGTGTACGGAGTTTTCTACTAAAATAAGTGGATGTGGCTAAAACTGATATCCCGACATCCTTCGTCCCACTAATGGTGGCCATGCCTTTAGCTGCTTTGGCCCTAAGCTTGGAAACTCGCTCCCTAAACCTCTCCAGCTTGCTCTCCTTTAAGACGCTGCTTAAAATCTACCTTTTTGACCAAGCTTTTGCTGCCTGTCTTGATGCTTGATCTTTGTCTTGGTGTCAAATCTTGTTTGCTAACCGTCCTGTGAAGCACCTTGGGACTTTTCACTAATTTAAAGGCGCTATATAAATGCAGGCCGTTGTTGCTGTACCTTGCCAGTGAACGTGTGAACGCGACTTCGGAGACGGAGGCAGTGGGAAATGACACCGTCCTACCAGCCCATGTCCTTTTACAATGCCAAGGCTCCTTAGGATCACTAACCCTCGCACATTGCCCAGGGGCCTTCCAGAATGAAAGTTTAATCTCGGACAAGCCGGCAAGCAACCTGGGAGACAAATCATAGGAAGATCGGAATTACTGGATGAAAGAAGATCAAGGTCCATCTAGTTTGCCTCCTACCAGCCCGGTAATGAGATGATACAATAATGGGGTTATTGACTAATTACAGCAACCATGCTCGATCAATGAGTGTAGAACAGAGCCAGACACGAGGTGAGAGAAACCCCAATGGGGGAGAGCTGTGGGAACCACAGGCCTGTCCATAAGTCTGTCTCTGACATGACACACAACACACATCAGGGACACCACACGCCCAGGAGGCACTGTGGCTCCAGCCTGATACACGATCCATAAAAGCAGGTGATGGATAGAGAGGAGGGCAGAGCATTGTGGGCACTGTAGCCCAGGGTGACCATGCGGCCTTGCTTCTCAGGCACACAATGTCCCTGAGCTTCAAAAACTCCTCCCCGAATACAAATCAGGAGCCATGTGACCCTGAGCCGCCCTGCAGTTGGTCAATAATGTGGGCGGGGCTGTGCGGTGGGGTGGGTTCCGATTGATGGGAAGGACGTCAATCTCCAGTTTTCAACCAGTAGAAGGGACAGACTCGCTGAGGAACTTTAATTTGTCCAGAGACGGCGCTCTGTGGCCGCAGTGCTCATGCTCTGCCCTATTGCAGTCACCATGAGTGACGTGTTCGGAGACTGGTGTCCAGCCATGGGGGCTGGGTGAGGAAACCTCCCCGAATACGGTCCCACAGGAGGTGGCAAGCTTTGGCCTACAGGAGGCCGATCTAACATCGCCTTGCCCCCATTTCCACAGGAAGCTCGCCTGGCCAAATCTCTGGCGTTACTGCCTATTATCCTCCCCACCATGCCTGGACACCAGGCATTTTGGCCCAGGTACACCTCTGGTCCAGATGACATTTGGGTCCTCGGCCTTCACTGCAGCCACTGAATAATGCCAGCCCATTACCATTTTTAAATCAGTGATTTATAAATCCTCCTCAATATCGTTCAAACATCGATGGGAACTGACTTTATTTATTCTTCAGTAAATAAGATGTCAATGAAATGCTGACCACTACACCTATGTTTAAAAACAGCTAGAATCGGACTTCCTGCTATTTTTAACAGATCCCAGCAATACGTTAGCAATTTCCCATCACTTCTCTGTTTACTCTGGAATTAAACACACAAACAATGGATGTCACTGTTTCATTATTTCTGGAAGAGTTTGACTGTGAACTAAAGCTGGGTCACTAATCAACTATCCACCCACATCCTGTCCGCACAGTCACACGACCCTCGACTCTGAGTCCGCAGGTTGCGGGTTCAAGTCCCACTCCAGGGACTTGAGCATAAAATCCAGGCTGACACTCCAGCGCAGTACTGAGGGAGTGCTGCACTGTCGGGAGGGGCAGTACTGAGGGAGCACTGCACTGTCGGGAGGGGCAGTACTGAGGGAGGGCTGCACTGCCAGGAGAGGCAGTACTGAGGAAGCACTGCACTGTCGGGAGGGGCAGTACTGAGGGAGGGCTGCACTGTCGGAGGGCCAGTACTGAGGGAGCGCCGTATTGTCGAAATGCCAGTACTGAGTGAGCACTGCACTGTCGGGAGGGGCATTACTGAGGGAATGCTGCACTCTCGGAGGGGCAGTACTGAGGAAATGCTGCACTGTCGGAGGTGCCGTCCTTCGGATGAGACGTTAAACTGAGGTCTCATCTGCCCTCTCAGGCGGATGTAAAAGATCCCATGGCCACTATTTCGAAGTAGAGCAAGGGAGTTATCCCCAGTGTCCTGGGGCCAATATTTATCCCTCAACCAACATCTTAAAAAAAATTGATCTGGTTATTATCACATTGCTATTTGTGGGACCTTGCTGTGCACACATTGGCTGCTACAATTCCTGGCGTGCAGAAAACATTTTTCTTTTGAAGGCTCGGCCCCGATCTTCTGCATTTCTGTCCTCTTTCCAACATCATCATCATAGGCAGTCCCTCGGAATCGAAGAAGACTTGCTTCCACACTTAAAATGAGTTCTTAGGTGGCTGAACAGTCCAATACGAGAACCACAGTTCCTGTCACAGGTGGGACAGATAGTCGTTGAGGGAAAGGGTGGGTGGGACTGGTTTGCCGCACGCTCTTTCTGCTGTCCAAGCTTGATTTCTGCACACTCTCGGCGATGAGACTCGAGGTCTCTTTCCTAGATTACAACAGTGACTACATTTCAAAAGTTCTTCTCTGGCTCTAGAGCGCTTTGGGACATCCTGGGGATGTGAAAGGCACTTTAGAAATGCAAATTCTTACTTTTCTGAGGCCAATTGCCAATTGGCACAAGCAAAGCCTTTTAATGTTTGAATGGATGAGGATTTTATACTGAACGATGTCATGAATCTCCTGCAAATCACCAACTGCAGCAACTCAAGCTTTTTATGGATTGCCAGTTTTCAGCCTTGCTCAATTCTGTCGCACTCTTTCCGATATTCTGCTGCTCTTTGATCATTTTCTCTTCCTTCGTGTTTTTCTCTCTTTACTCTCACTCTCTCTATTCCCTGCTCTATTTTTTCCTCCAGTAGTTAATGCGTCAATGGAGGAACGTTCGGTCCCGCCGTGTTTGAGGTGGTGTCACTGCCCGAGTGCTGATTTTACCGCCGGCTGTTAGATGCAGACTCCAATTGCTAAATTCAGTTTTTACGCCCAAACATGAGGGAGCAGCGCTAAAAAGTGGCGTTGCACACTCATCCTTGGGCTAGAGCACAGGAGGCCAACTCAATCTCGCCGTGCTCGTTGGGAAACGGGAAGAACAGGAAAACTTATCCGACCCACACACAAACTTCCCCGACCCACACACAAACTTCCCCGACCCACACACAAACTTCTCCGACCCACACACAAACCTCCCCGACCCACACACAAACCTCCCCGACCCACACACAAACTTCCCCGACCCACACACAAACTTCCCCGACCCACACACAAACCTCCCCGACCCACACACAAACTTCCCCGACCCACACACAAACTTCCCCGACCCACACACAAACTTCCCTGACCCACACACAAACTTCCCCGACCCACACACACACTTCCCCGACCCACACACAAACTTCCCCGACCCACACACAAACTTTCCTGACCCACACACACAAACTTCCCCGACCCACACACAAACTTCTCCAACACACACACACTTCCCCGACCCACACACAAACTTCCCCGACCCACACACAAACTTTCCTGACCCACACACACAAACTTCCCCGACCCACACACAAACTTCTCCAACACACACACTTCCCCGCTGTTACAACTAATGAAGAAATAAATGAAGAAATAAACTTACCTTCCTCTCTGGCCGATTCCGCCTGAGTTCAGCTGTTTGCTCACCACTATTTCCAGGCTGTAAGATCTCCTGCCGGGAATGTCGACGTTTAAACTAGATATCGCGATAGAGGCGCCAAGGTGGCGTTGCACGCTGGATGATGTCACCACGCGGGTGGCGATAGCCGGCGCAGGGTTAGCTCTTGGCGCCTCTGCCAAAGAGCCGACTGAATTACTGCGCCGGCGTCGACGCCGCTTACGGTCAAAGGTCGGCCTTTGCTACCCATTAACCGCCTCCCGCACATGGTAACAGGTGGCGGTAGAAACGGAATTTCAAGCCCTGAGTGTTGCACACCACGCATCTTCAAATCATTACTGATTGGCCAATCTGCGTGAGTCGTACCGTACAGTCACCACCCGACAGTGTGCAGGAGCTGCTCCAGGAATGCAGGCCTCAGATCCCCCTCACGTCCATCCTGGACGCTAACGCTAATTGTAATGTAAGCCGGAATGTCAAGATCAGCTGCCTGAGTCCAGCCACATGCAGGAGGTGCTGCTCACCCCTCGATTCCTCGGGAAGGCTGTGGTGGGCCTTCTGCCCGAACCGCTGCTGCCCTTGTGGCGAGGGTGCTTCTACGATCGTGTTGTACGGAATTCCAGGATTCAGACAGAGGCAACAATGAAGGAACGGTGATATATGTCCAAGTCGGGGTGGTGTGTGACGTGGAGGGTAACGTCCGCACGACGTGGCCTGACAGGTGGACTGAGACACTCCCTGAACATTTGGAGCTGGAATTCCACACGGCCTCATGCTGTGATCAGGCTGACATCATTCTTGGGGTTCACTTCTAGAGGGACAGAATTGAAAGGCAGAGAAGGTCTGTAAAACATATATAACTAAGATTAGACCACACTGGGAGCACTGGAAACAGTTCTGGTCTCCATATTACATGAAGAATAGAGAGGCACTGGAGAAGGTGGTAAACAATTCCAAGGATGATACCATAACTGAGAGGCTATACCGATCAGGAAAGGGTAAAGCCTGGGGCTTTCTTTTCTCAAAGGCTGAACAGGGGTCTTTCAAATTGTGAAAAGGTTTGAACATAAGAACATAAATAATAGGAGCAGGAGAAGGCCATTTGGCCCTTCGAGCCTGCTCCATCATTCAATAAGATCATGGCTGATCTGATCCTCTCCTTAACTCCACTTCCCCACCCGCTCCCCATAACCCTTGACTCCCTTATCATTCAAAAATCTGTCTATCTCTGCCATAAATACCCAGCCTCCAAAGCTCTCTGGGGTAGAGAATTCCAAAGATTCACGACCCTCTGAGAGAAGAAATTCCTCTTCATTTCTGTCTTAAATGTGTGACCCCTTATCTGAAACTATGCCCCTTAGTTCTAGATTGCCCCACGAGGGGAAACATCCTCTCTGCATCTACCCTGTTAAGCCCCCTCAGAATCTTATATGTTTCAATAAGATCACCTCTCATTCTTCTAAACTCCAATGATTACAGACCTAACCTGCTCAACCTTTATTCATATGGCAACCCCTTCATCTCAGGAATCAACCTCGTGAACCTTCTCTGAACTGCCTCCAATGCAAGTATGTCCTTCCATAAATAAGGAGACCAAAACTATACGCAGTACTCCAGGTGTGGTCTTACCACTGCCCTGTACAGTTGTAGCAGGACTTCTCTGCTTTTATACTCTATCCCCCTTGCAATAAAGGCCAACATTCCATTTGCCTTCCTGATTACTTGCTGTACCTGCATACTAACTTCTTGTGTTTCATGTACAAGGACCCCCAGGTCCCTCTGGACTGCAGCACTTTGTAATCTCTCCCCATTTAAATAATAACTTGCTTTTTTATTTTTCCTATCAAAGTGGATAACCTCACATTTTCCCACATTATACTCCATCTGCCAAATTTTTGCCCACTCACTGAGCCTGTCTAGATTCTTTGTGTCTTCCTCAAAACTTGCTTTCCCACCTATCTTTGTATCATCAGCAAATTAGGCTACGTTACACTCCAACCCTAGTGACTCTGGATCGGTTCCTATGGACTGGAGGGTAGCTAATGTAACACCACTTTTTAAAAAAGGAGGGAGAGAGAAAATGGGTAATTATAGACCGGTTAGCCTGACATCAGTAGTGGGGAAAATGTTGGAATCAATTATTAAAGATGTAATAGCAGCGCATTTGGAAAGCAGTGACAGGATCGGTCCAAGTCAGCATGGATTTATGAAAGGAAAATCATGCTTGACAAATCTTCTAGAATTTTTTGAGGATGTAATTAGTGGAGTGGACAAGGGAGAACCAGTGGATGTGGTGTATTTGACAAGGTCCCACACAAGAGATTAGTGTGCAAAATTAAAGCATATGGCATTGGGGGTAATGTATTGATGTGGACAGAAAACTGGTTGGCAGACAGGAAGCAGAGAGTCAGAACAAACGAGTTCTTTTGAGAATGGCAGGCAGTGACCAGTGGGGTGCTGCAGGGCTCAGTGCTGGGACCCCAGCTATTTACAATATATATCAATGATTTAGATGAAGGAATTGAATGTAATGTCTCCAAGTTTGCAGATGACACTAAGCTGGGTGGCGGTGTGAGCTGTGAGGAGGATGCTAAGAGACTACAGGGTGATTTGGACAGATTAGGTGAGTGGGCAAATGCATGGCAGATGCAGTATGATGTGGATAAATGTGAAGTTATCCACTTTGGTGGAAAAAACAGAGAGACAGACTAGTATCTGAATGGTGACAGGTTAGGAAAAGTTAAGGTGCAACGAGACCTGGATGTCATGGTACATCAGTCATTGAAGGTTGGCATGCAGGTACAGCAGGCAGTGAAGAAAGCAAATGGCATGTTGGCCTTCATAGCTGTAGGATTTGAGTATAGGAACAGGGAGATCTTACTACAGTTGTACAGAGCCTTGGTGAGGCCACACCTAAAATATTGTGTTCAGTTTTGGTCTCTTAACCGAGGAAGGATGTTCTTGCTATTGAGGGAGTACAGCAAAGGTTAGAAACATAGAAACATAGAAAATAGGTGCAGGAGTAGGCCATTCGGCCCTTCTAGCCTGCACCGCCATTCAATGAGTTCATGGCTGAACATGCAACTTCAGTACCCCATTCCTGCTTTCTCACCATACCCCTTGATTCCCCTAGTAGTAAGGACTTCATCTAACTCCTTTTTGAATATATTTAGTGAATTGGCCTCAACTACTTTCTGTGGCAGAGAATTCCACAGGTTCACCACTCTCTGGGTGAAGAAATTCCTCCTCATCTCGGTCCTAAATGGCTTCCCCCTTATCCTTAGACTGTGTCCCCTGGTTCTGGAGTTCCCTAACATTGGGAACATTCTTCCTGCATCTAACCTATCTAACCCCGTCAGAATTTTAAACGTTTCTATGAGGTCCCCTCTCATTCTTCTGAACTCCAGTGAATACAAGCCCAGTTGATCCAGTCTTTCTTGATAGGTCAGTCCCGCCATCCAGGAATCAGTCTAGTGAACCTTCGCTGCACTCCCTCAATAGCAAGAATGTCCTTCCTCAGGTTAGGAGACCAAAACTGTACACAATACTCCAGGTGTGGCCTCACCAAGGCCCTGTACAATTGTAGCAACACCTCCCTGCCCTTGTACTCAAATCCCCTCGCTATGAAGGCCAACATGCCATTTGCTTTCTTAACCGCCTGCTGTACCTGCATGCCAACCTTCAATGACTGATGTACCATGACACCCAGATCTCTTTGTACCTGCCCTTTTCCTAATCTGTCACCATTCAGATAATAGTCTGTCTCTCTGTTTTTACCACCAAAGTGGATAACCTCACATTTATCCACATTATACTTCATCTGCCATGCATTTGCCCACTCACCTAACCTATCCAAGTCGCTCTGCAGCCTCATAGAATCCTCCTTGCAGCTCACACTGCCACCCAACTTAGTGTCATCCGCAAATTTGGAGATACTACATTTAATCCCCTCGTCTAAATCATTAATGTACAGTGTAAACAGCTGGGGCCCCAGCACAGAACCTTGCGGTACCCCACTAGTCACTGCCTGCCATTCTGAAAAGTCCCCATTTACTCCTACTCTTTGCTTCCTGTCTGACAACCAGTTCTCAATCCATGTCAGCACACTACCCCCAATCCCATGTGCTTTAACTTTGCACATTAATCTCTTGTGTGGGACCTTGTCGAAAGCCTTCTGAAAGTCCAAATATACCACATCAACTGGTTCTCCCTTGTCCACTCTACTGGAAGCATCCTCAAAAAATTCCAGAAGATTTGTCAAGCATGATTTCCCTTTCACAAATCCATGCTGACTTGGACCTATCATATTACCTCTTTCCAAATGCACTGCTATGACATCCTTAATAATTGATTCCATCATTTTACCCACTACCGATGTCAGGCTGACCGGTCTGTAATTCCCTGTTTTCTCTCTCCCTCCTTTTTTACAAAGTGGGGTTACATTGGCTACCCTCCACTCCATAGGAACTGATCCAGAGTCAATGGAATGTTGGAAAATGACTGTCAATGCATCCACTATTTCCAAGGCCACCTCCTTAAGTACTCTGGGATGCAGTCCATCAGGCCCTGGGGATTTATCGGCCTTCAATCCCATCAATTTCCCCAACACAATTTCCCGACTAATAAGGATTTCCCTCAGTTCCTCCCCCTTACTAGACCCTCCGACCCCTTTTATATCCGGAAGGTTGTTTGTGTCCTCCTCAGTGAATACCGAACCAAAGTACTTGTTCAATTGGTCCGCCATTTCTTTGTTCCCCGTTATGACTTCCCCTGATTCTGACTGCAGGGGACCTACGTTTGTCTTTACTAACCTTTTTCTCTTTACATATCTATAGAAACTTTTGCAATCCGTCTTAATGTTCCCTGCAAGCTTCTTCTCGTACTCCATTTTCCCTGCCCTAATCAAACCCTTTGTTCTCCTCTGCTGAGTTCTAAATTTCTCCCAGTCACCGGGTTCTCTGCTATTTCTGGCCAATTTGTATGCCACTTCCTTGGCTTTAATGCTATCCCCGATTTCCCTTGATAGCCTCGGTTGAGCCACCTTCCCTTTTTTATTTTTACGACAGACAGGAATGTACAATTGTTGTAGTTCATCCATGCGGTCTCTAAATGTCTGCCATTGCCCATCCACAGTCAACCCCTTCAGTATCATTCGCCAATCTATCCTAGCCAATTCACGCCTCATACCTTCAAAGTTAGCCTTCTTTAAGTTCTGGACCATGGTCTCTGAATTAACTGTTTCATTCTCCATCCTAATGCAGAATTCCACCATATTATGGTCACTCTTCCCCAAGGGGCCTCGCACAACGAGATTGCTAATTAATCCTCTCTCATTACACAACACCCAGTCTAAGATGGCCTCCCCCCTAGTTGGTTCCTCGACATATTGGTCTAAAAAACCATCCCTTATGCACTCCAGGAAATCCTCCTCTACCGTATTGCTTCCAGTTTGGTTAACCCAATCTATGTGCATATTAAAGTCACCCATTATAACTGCTGCATCTTTATTGCACGCACCCCTAATTTCATGTTTGATGCCCTCC
This sequence comes from Pristiophorus japonicus, assembly GCF_044704955.1. Classification (NCBI taxonomy): domain Eukaryota; kingdom Metazoa; phylum Chordata; class Chondrichthyes; family Pristiophoridae; genus Pristiophorus; species Pristiophorus japonicus. The sequence goes on along the minus strand of NC_091989.1, from coordinate 75,629,269 downwards.
CCAACATCACTACTACTGTTTGGAGGTCTGTACACAACTCCCACTAACGTTTTTTGTCCTTTGGTATTCTGCAGCTCTACCCATATAGATTCCACATCATCCAAGCTAATGTCCTTCCGAACTATTGCCTTTATTTGCTCCTTAACCAGCAATGCTACCCCACCTCCTTTTCCTTTTATTCTATCTTTCCTGAATGTTGAATACCCCTGGATGTTGAGTTCCCAGCCCTGATCATCCTGGAGCCACGTCTCCGTAATCCCAATCACATCATATTTGTTAACATCTATTTGCACAGTTAATTCATCCACTTTATTGCGAATACTCCTTGCATTAAGACACAAAGCCTTCAGGCTTGTTCTTTTAACACCCTTTGTCCTTTTAGAATTTTGCTGTACAGTGGCCATTTTTGTTCTTTGCCTTGGGTTTCTCTGCCCTCCACTTTTCCTCATCTCCTTTCTGTCTTTTGCTTTTGCCTCCTTTTTGTTTCCCTCTGTCTCCCTGCATTGGTTCCCATCCCCCTGCCATATCAGTTTAAATCCTCCCCAACAGCACTAGCAAACACTCCCCCCTAGGACATTGGTTCCGGTCCTGCCCAGGTGCAGACCGTCCGGTTTGTACTGGTCCCACCTCCCCCAGAACCGGTTCCAATGCCCCAGGAATTTGAACCCCTCCCTGTTGCACCACTGCTCAAGCCACGTATTCATCTGTACTATCCTGCGATTCCTACTCTGACTATCACGTGGCACTGGTAGCAATCCCGAGATTACTACTTTTGAGGTCCTACTTTTTAATTTAGCTCCTAGCTCCTTAAATTCGTTTCGTAGGACCTCATCCCTTTTTTTACCTATGTCGTTGGTACCAATGTGCACCACGACAACTGGCTGTTCTCCCTCCCTTTTTAGAATGTCCTGCACCCGCTCCGAGACATCCTTGACCCTTGCACCAGGGAGGCAACATACCATCCTGGAGTCTCGGTTGCGGCCGCAGAAACGCCTATCTATTCCCCTCACCATTGAATCCCCAATCACTATTGCTCTCCCACTCTTTTTCCTGCCCTCCTGTGCAGCAGAGCCAGCCATGGTGCCATGAACTTGGCTGCTGCTGCCCTCCCCTGATGAGTCATCCCCCTCAACAGTACCCAAAGCAGTGTATCTGTTTTGCAGGGGGTTGACCACAGGGGACTCCTGCACTACCTTCCTTGCACTGCTCTTCCTGTTGGTCTTCCATTCCCTATCTGGCTGTGGACCCTTTCCCTGCGGTACGACCAACTCGCTACACGTGATACTCACGTCATTCTCAGCATCGTGGATGCTCCAGAGTGAATCCACCCTCAGCTCCAACTCCGCAACGCGGTCTGTCAGGAGCTGGAGGCGGATAAACTTCCCGCACACGTAATCGTCAGGGACACCGGAAGTGTCCCTGAGTTCCCACATGGTACAGGAGGAGCATAACACCCGACCGAGCTCTCCTGCCATGACTTAACCCTTATATACACTTAAATTGGCAACAACAATGTTAAAAGTTACTCACTGATATAGAAGAGAAAAAAGAAAAACTACTCACCAATCACCAGCCAATCACTTACCCTCTTGGCTGTGACGTCACCTTTTGATTTCTTTCTACTTCTTTTTTGCCTTCTTCCTGTAGCTGCACAAGTCACACCTTTTATAGGCCTCACCACGCACCTCCGACGCTGCTCCCGACTGCCGCCGACACTGGGCCCCGGACTCCCTGCTGTGCCTTTTATAGGCCGCTCCACGCACCTCCTCGACGCTGCTCCCGACTGCCGCCGACTCTGACCAGATTGATTCCCGGGATGGCAGGACTGACACATGAGGAGAGACTGGATCAACTGGGTTTGTATCCACTGGAGTTTAGAAGAATGAGAGGGGATCTCATAGAAACATATAAAATTCTGACGGGATTGGACAGGTTCGAGGCAGGAAGAATGTTCCCGTTGCTGGGGAGTTCCAGAACCAGGGGTCACAGTCTAAGAATATGGGGTAAGCCATTTAGGACCGAGATGAGGAGAAACTTCTTCACTCAGAGAGTGGTTAACCTGTGGAATTCTCTGTCGCAGAAAGTTGTTGAGGCCAGTTCGTTAGATATATTCAAAAGGGAACTAGATATGGCCCTTACGGCCAAAGGGATCAAGGGGTATGGAGAGAAAACAGGAAAGGGGTACTGAGGGAATGATCAGCCATGATATTATTGAATGACGGTGCAGGCTCGAAGGGCTGAATGGCCTGCTCCTGCACATAATTTCTATGTTTCTATGTTTCTATCCAAGTCATTAAGATAAATTGTAAATAGTTGAGGCCCCAGCACTGATCCCTGCGGCACCCCACTAGTTACTGTTTGCCAACCTGAAAATGACCCATTTAGCCTGACTCTCTGTTTTGTGTCAGTTAGCCAATCCTCCATCCATGCTAATATATTACCCCCAACCCCGTGAGCTCTTATTTTGTGCAGTAACCTTTTCTGTGGCACCTTATCGAATGCCTTCTGGAAATCCAAATACACCACATCCACTGGTTCCCCTTTATCCACCCTGCTCTTTACATCCTCAAAGAACTCCAGCAAATTTGTCAAACATGATTTCCCTTTCATAACATCATGCTGCCTCTGTTTGACTGCATTATGATTTTCTAAATGTCCTGCCATTACTCCCTCAATGATGAACTCCAGCATTTTTCCAATAGCAGATGTTAGGCTAACTGGTCTATAGTTTCCTGCTTTCTGTCTCCCTCCTTTCTTAAATAGGGGTGTTACATTTGTGGTTTTCCAGTCCGCTGGGATCTCTCCAGAATTCAGGGAATTTTGGTAGATTACAACTAATGCATCCACTATCTCTGCAGCCACTTCTTTAAGACCCTAGGATGCAGGCCATCAGGTCCAGGGGACTTGTCCACCTTTAGTCCCATTAGTTTGCCTAGTACTTTATCTCTCGTGATAGTGATTGTTTTAATTTCCTCCCCCCCAAAAACTCCTTGATTATCCACTATTGGGATGCTTTTAGTGTCTTCTACCATGAAGACCAATATAAAATATTTGTTCAAAGTCTCTGCCATTTCCCTGTTTCCCATTATTAATTCCCCAGTTTCATCCTCTAAGGGACCAACGTTTCTACTTTAGCTACTCGTTTCCTTTTTATATACCTGTAGAAGCTCTTACTGTCTGTTGTTATATTGTTTTTATATTTCTTGCTAGTCTACTCGCATATGCTTTCTTCTCTGTCTATATCGTATTTTTAGTTGTCCTTTGCTGGTTTCCAAATATTTCCCAATCCTCTGGCCTTCCACTGTCCTTTGCAACATTGTATGCCTTTGATACCATCCTTTATTCCTTAGCCAGGGATGGTTCATCCTTCTCTTAGCATCTTTATTTCTCACTGGAATAAATCTTTGCTGAGAGTTATGAAATATCTCCTTAAATGTTTGCCACTGCTTTTCTAGTCTTACACTGTAATATATTTTGCCAGTCCACTTTAACCAACTCTGCCTTCATACCTTTAAATTACCTTTATTTAAGTTCAGAACACTAGTTTGAAACCTAGCTTTCTCACCCTCAAACTGAATTTGAAATTCTACCATGTTATGATCACTCTTCCCAAAAGGATCCTTCACTACGAGCACATTAATTAATCCAGACTCGTTACACAGTACCAGATCTAGAATAGCCTGCTCCCTGGTTGGTTCCACAACGTACTGTTCCAAGAAACCATCCCGCATACACTCTGTGAACTCTTCCTCAAGACTACCGTTGCCAATTTGATTTGTCCAATCAATATGAAGTTTAAAATCGCCCATGATTGCCTTACCTTTCTTACAAGCCTCCATTAGTTCTTGAAATGATACTGTCCTACAGTGTGGCTACTGTTATGGGGTCTGTAGACCTCTCCCACCAGTGACTTCTTTCCCTTATTATTTCTTATCTCCACCCAAACTGATTCTACATCTTGGTCTTCTGAACCAATGTCATTTCTCACTACTGCAGTGATCTCATACCTTATTAACAGAGCTACCCCGCCTCCTTTTCCTTTCTGGCTATCCTTACAAAATGAATATTCAGTTCCCAGCCTTGGTCACTTGCAACCATGTCCGTGTTTGATAGGCTAGACATAGAGAAGATGTTTCCACTTGTGGGGGAGACCAGAACTCGGGGTCATAAATATAAGATAGTCATCCAATAGGGAATTCAGGAGAGATGAGAGTGATAAGAATGTGGAATTCGCTACCACAAGGTGTAATTGAAGCACATAGCATATTTGCATTTAAAGGGAAGCTAGTTAAGTACATGAGGGAGTTAAGAATAGAAGGATATGTTGATAGGGTGAGATGAAGAGGGACGGGATGGGACTCGTGTGGAGCATAAACATCGGCACGGACCCGATGGGCCGAATGGCCTGTTCCTGTGCGGTAAAATCGATGTCATTCTATATCATTCCCATCAGCCTGTACTGCCAAGATGACAACCCAGAAACTATGTGCCCCTATGTGTTGGGAGCATTGACTGTTCATCATCAGTACTGATGGTCACACCCTTCACTGTGCAGCTTCAAGGCCTGTTATTGCCTTGTCTTCTTCTTCTTCTTCTTAGGCATGGCCCCCGGAGTCGGGGATGACGTGCTTCCACACTAACATCAGTTCTCAGGTGACTGATTAGACCAATGCGGGCCAGGTCCCGAGCTTCATTTTAAAGGGTGGAAGATGCCTGTGCGTGAATTCTTTTAACGTGGGGTGGCCGTTGCACACCAGCCATCACACGAGCTTAACAGAGCCAGGTCTTGGTCCAGTGGCAAGGGGGTCCAAGACGATTGGAGACCTGCTCTGCTGCATGGGCCTAACACACACACACACACACACACACACACTACTAACCCCCTCCCTCCCTCATGTCCTCTCTCCGTTTTTCAGCTTGTGTATTTGTCCATAGAATACTGACCCTGGACCCCGGGCCCCCTGCCTTGTACACAGAGCTCGTGCAGCACTCAGGATTGCAGACGTGGGCTGCAGGATTTAGACAGGACGCCACATTCCAACTCTCCTTCTTACAGGAATGTCAACACTCGCTGCTTGTTGTGAACCGCAAGCAAACACCCAGCCGTATCGCTGGCTTAAAATGTAACCCCGTTTTTGCTCATTTCAGCCTTTCTGTTGATGTAATGTTGTTTAAACAGCAGGTGCTATTGCTGGGGGCTTGGGGGGGGGAGGGGGCGGGGGGGCATGAGACTCGGGCCTGAAGGGCATTGGATTCACGTCAGTTGAGTTAATCTGGGGCTCAGTACTGTGTGTCAGGCTCAACTCTCTCACACTGTGGGCCACATCTCTGCAATAGCTGCCCTGCTCACATCCCGCAGAATTACTCGTTAAACCCGCAAAATGGAAATCAAAGTGAAATCAAATGGAGGGGGGGTTAAAATCGAATGTGAGAGGTGGGTGTTGATTTTAACCCGACCCATTGGGCACAAAGTGGGCTGACTGGAAGTTATTGACAGACAGGTCAGTCTAAACCCATAGGCAGCGGAGGCGGCCGCCTAAGGCAGGCTTTTCGGGAAATTGGGGCGGGTTTCCATCAATAGGACTCCGATTGCATTTTAACCCGAGGCTGGAGCGGGGAGGGTGCTGTGGTTTCTCCACCAGGTGAAGGGAGAGGCTCAAAGGTCAGAATCTTTCCTTCGTGTGGCCGAGAGAAGCTGGAGTGCTCTCCGGACCACACAAGGAACACCGTGGTGCCCCTTGTCCCCCCCCCAATCCCCCTCCCCTCACCCTTCCCAGGCCCCCCTTCCCCTTCCCTTGCCCCAGGATCCCCATCCCCCCCCCAGCCCTTGCCCCAGGCTCCCCCCCGAGTCCCCTTCCCTTGCTTCAGCCAATCGGGAAGTCGGCCGGCAAAAATAAAGACTCGGCGGCTGTGACAGTGGGCCCTCCCCTTGAAGGGCTGCCGTACTGCCGGGCCGAACACAGTGAGGAGACGGTACACTGACAGAGAAAGCTGTCGGGGGCACCACGCGGCGGGCAATGATTTTCTCAGGTGAATTTGGGTCGCTGTATTCTGCAGGTGAACGATAGCAGCGGTGCACGCTTTGATGACGCACTTGCGACAGTCGGCAGCAGCGGGACAGAAGTGGGGACAGGCCGAAAAATCCCCGAGCTGAAGTTGGGTCGGGGCGGCCAGTTGATCACAAAGTGACAGCCAGGGGATTCCGCCGCACGATCGCCGCATACGGGCAGTAACGGGCCTTACCGAGACAATGAATTCCAGCCCTGTGACCCTGTGTAAAGTATGGAACCGGTTTTAAATTACTTGGAAAGACCTCCTCTTCAGCCCAGATACAGGTCGCTATTTACACATATGGAGAATTTATTGCACATGAATCACAGGCACCAAAGGATACCACACACAAGCAAAACCCTTGGGTTCCCACGTACCAATGCAATGGTAACAATATTCTATAAACATGAAGTTCAGGGGAGCTCCAACATATAAACAGGAAGACCTGTGAGTGATGCCTTTCCCCAAACCTTTACAATAATACAGGATCTTCACACATAAAGCATCGAGTATCACACAGTAAACACACTCCTAGCACCCCATTCCACCAACTCCTCACATCCCAGCTGTGGCTCCCCTCCGAGTCACGAGGTCGTGGGTTCCAGCCCCACTCCAGGGACTTGATCCCATAATCCGGCTGGCACTCCAGCGCAGTGCTGAGGGAGTGCTGCATGTCGGAGGTACCGTCTTTTGCATGAGACGTTAAACCGAGGCCCCGTCTGTGCTCTGAGGTGGACGTAAAAGATCCCACGGCACTCTTCAAAGATAAGGGGATTGCTCCCGATTTTTCCTTCGGAGCTGTACATATTTTTCCCAAATCAGATGTGAAGGAGCCGGTGTGGTGTGAGGATGTACTGACAGGCTCTGGAACTAACTCACACAGGCGTGGGCAGGCTTGGAGCTCCTCCTGGTGCCCTGCACAGGAGGTGCAAGCCCTGGTTAGTCTCAGCAGGGGCGGCGGGGAAAAGGTGACGGGGTGGGGGAGGGGTGATGGGGCGGGGGGCAGGGGGTGCCGGAGCAGGGGGGTAGGGGGTGACGGTGCGTGGGAGAGGAGACGGTGGGGCAGGGGGTGACGGGGGGGCGGGGAGCAGGTGGTGCCGGGGGTGGAAGGGGGTGACGGGGCGGGGGAGGGGTGACGGTGGGGCAGGGGGTGACGGAGGGGCGGGGAGCGGGGGGTGGAAGGGGGTGACGGGCGGGGGGTGACAGGGCGGGGGAGGGGTGACGGAGGGGCAGGGAGCAGGGGGTGCCGGGGCGGGGGGTGATGGGACAAGGGGGCAGGGGGTGACGGGGCGGGGGAGGGGTGACGGGGGCAGGGGGTGACGGGGGGGCGGGGAGCAGGTGGTGCCGGGGGTGGAAGGGGGTGACGGGGCGGGGGAGGGGTGACGGGGGCAGCGGGTGACGGGGGGGCAGGGAGCAGGGGGTGCCGGGGCGGGGGGTGACGGGGCAAGGGGGCAGGGGGTGACGGGGCGGGGGAGGGGTGACGGGGGCAGGGGGTGACGGGGGGGCGGAGAGCAGGGGGTGCCGGGGGTGGAAGGGGGTGACGGGGCGGGGGAGGGGTGACGGGGGCAGCGGGTGACGGGGGGGCAGGGAGCAGGGGGTGCCGGGGCGGGGGGTGACGGGGCAAGGGGGCAGGGGGTGACGGGGCGGGGGAGGGGTGACGGGGGCAGGGGGTGACGGGGGGGCGGAGAGCAGGGGGTGCCGGGGGTGGAAGGGGGTGACGGGGCGGGGGAGGGGTGACGGGGGCAGGTGGTGACGGGGGGGCAGGGAGCAGGGGTTGCCGGGGCGGGGGTTGACGGGGCGGGGGAGGGGTGACGGGGGGTCAGGGAGTGACGGGGCGGGGGGTGACGGGGCGGGGGAGGGGTGACGGGGGGTCAGGGGGTGACGGGGCTTGGGGTGACCGGGTGGGGAGCGGGGGGTGATGGGGGGAAGGGGGTGACGGGGCGGGGGAGTGATGGGGCAGGGGGTGACGGGGCGGGGGGGTGGCTACAGTGGGCTGAGAAGGGCAACCATCGGTCAGGATTCCCACACTCCTTCGCATCACCCTGTAAGCTGGAGTTGAAAGTCCTTTTGTGGACAGGTTGGATAACAACACACACAACACACTGCATTTGCTGGAATCTGAAATAAAACAGAGAATGCTGGAAATCTCAGCGGGTCAGGCAGCGACTGGGCAGCAACAGTTAACGTTTTGGATCGATGATGAAGGGTCACAGACCTGAATCGTTAACTCTGTTTCTCTCCACAGATGCTGCCTGACCCACTGCGATTTCCAGCGTTTTCTGTTTTTATTATGGATGACAAGAAGTTCAGCCTCAGGCTGAGCCGTGATTCCTGATCGCCCCCTCCCCACCTCAGGGACATAACCTGCTGAGGCTCCGAGCCCAGGCTGACCTGCGGGGGGCTGCCTGGACCGCGGGGACTGAGCACAGCTCTGGTTTGATGAGGTGGATCCAGCAGATATTGAGGGGGGAGGGAGAAAATGAAGATTGCTTTGTTCTGACATAATGGGATTTAACTTCACCGGTGTGGGGCCACACAACAAATAGGACCACAAATGCGATGATGCTGTTCCCATGTTACAGTCGTAAATCGTAAATGTAGCCCTCCCCAAATGCATTACCTCACACTTCTCTGGATTGTATGTGTTAATAAGGGGCCTAGCACCGGTTTGATGCCCCGCCAGCGCCAGGCCAGTGCTCTCAAAAGCCAGATCCACACGCGGCCTAACCAGCGGTCCTTACAGTGATCGCCACGAAAAGTTACGTTTAAAATAAACACTGACCTGAATACCTCCTGGCTCCACATTAAACTGCTGGTGACTGCTCGACTGCACCCCCCCGTGCCCTGGTCCCCGCACTCCCTCCCAGTCACGTTCCTCCCCCCCCCCCCGCCCCCCGCGGTCACCCCCACCCCTCCCAGTCACCCCGTCACCCCCCACCCACCATGGTCAACCCCCGTCCCCCAGTCACATTCCCCCGCCCCCCAGGGCACGTTCCCCCCCCCCCCCCCCCCCCCCCCCGCTGCCTGTCAACCCCCACCGCTCTCCTGGTCTCACCCCTTTTTTTAAGCAGCCCCCTTTCCCTCTCACCATCATCCCCTCTCCTAATCACACCCTCCCTCCCTTTAGTTAAACAGAGTGGGGATTAACAAAGTGGAGTGCCATTTTTGTGGGCGCTACGGGGCCTCCTAAAGCGTGTGTAAAGGTGATAGTGGCACACCTCATGCTCATCGGCAGCAGGCAGAGCCACAAATCATGGCATCAATCACCGGGTAACACTGATTGGACAGCAGCACTGCCATTTTGGAGCTCCACGCTCCAGCTTACGCCCTGTCGGAACCTCGCACAGCTGAACACGTGTTAAACGGCAGGAAGGACCCCCACCCTCGCTACTTAAATGGATCGTGAACTAGTTACTGGTTAGTTGCTGGATTATCTCTTCTGGCTACTGGTGCAATTCAAAGAGCTGGATTTTCGGTTGTCTAACGCCTCAGTTAGTGGCCAGAGGTGGCGTTAATGGGAGTGTTAGAGCTTAGTGCACAGCTTTTAGCGCCTGATGGAAAATTGATTAGAGGCTCATCGGGGGCACAAACCATTAGCACCTGGCCGCTGACGATCGCTCCGATCCTGACATATTCCTGGTGCATGCTTGTGCCCCGGTCGGTAAATTTGGTGTGGCTGCCTCATTTAGTGGCTGGCCAAGAACAATGTCTGGAATAACAGTGGGTACAGGCTTGCAGAGTTGTTAACTGGTGGCTAGTTAAAGGGACGAGGAAGTGCTTCCCTCGGAGGTCACAGTCAGTGCAACGTTTACACACAGCACGGTGCGTGAGCCTCCATTTTTAATGGGTGCATTACTATGCCGCCAGCATAACATTCTACATACTCTAGTGAGGTGGTGTCAGCAGAGAAGGGCTGTTGGCCATGTCAGCGGCTGAAGGAGGAGAGCCCCGAGATGTCGGGGCAGGAGGCCTTACCACCCACAGCTTCACCGGCAGCAACGCTCATACCTGGACCTGTCCGAGCAGCAATGTATCAGAAGCTGCACTTTCGAAAGGAGGTCATTACAGAGATATGCCATCTCCTGCAGACAGACTTACAGCCTCACACAGCACCAGGACTGCGCTGTCCGTCGCAGTGAAGGTCACGGTGGCACTCACCTTCTATACCTCCGGCTCCTTCCAGGCTGCATCATGGGACATATGCAGCGTCTCACAATTCGCAGCTCATTGCTGCATCCACAACGTCACACAGGCTCTCTACACATACAGAATGGACTTCATTATTTGCCAGAGGACCAGGGAGAAAAAGGATGAGGACGCACGTGGGATTGCCGGTGTAGCGGGCTTCCCGAGGGTTCAAGCAGCAATTGACTGCACGCACCATTGACCAGAAACTCAACTGGACCAGGACCATACCTGCTGTGGCTACAAGAGCAGGTCAGAGGCTGGGTGGTCTGTGGCAAGTGACTCACCTCCTCACTTGCTGAAGCATCTCCAGGCACAAATCAGGAGTGTGATGGAATATTACCTACAAATGTTCCCCTCATTTGTTTTCGGCTGTGCGGCCATTCAAACTTCGCGCTGCGCGGTTTTTGCGTTGGGCAGTTTAAAGGGTGCATTGCTCTCCACTTGCCTGGATACATGCAGCTCCAACAACCAAGAAGCTTGACACCATCCAGGAACCTAAGAATTAGAGCAGGAGTAGGCCATATGGCCTCTCTAGCCTGCTCTGTCACTTTCCCTCCCTATCTCCATATCCCTTGATTTCCCCTAGAGTCCAAAAATATATCTATCTAAGCCTTGAATATACTCAGCGATTCAGCATCTACAGTCCAAACATTCACAATCCTCAGTGAAGAAATTCCTCATAAATCTTAAATGGCCAATCCTTATCCTGAGACTGAGACTGTGCCCCCAATTGTAGTACGACCTTGTTATTCTTGTAGTCCAATCCCTTTGAAAAATAGGTCAACATGCAATTTGCCTTCCTAATTGCTTACTTTACCTGCGTGCTAACTTTGTGTTTTCTGTGCAAGGACACCTAAATCTCTCTCAACACCAACATTTAATAGTTTCTCACCATTTAAAAAAAATTCTGTTTTTCTATTCCTGCCAAAGTGAATAACCTCATTTTTCCCACATTAGACACCACCTGCCACCTTATTGCCCACTCATTTAACCAGTCTATATCCCTTTGCAGGCTCTTTGTGTCCTCCTCACAGCTTACTTTCCCACCTAGCTTTGTCCACTTGATTGGCAGCCCATCCACCACTTTAAACAATCCCTCTCCCCCAGCAGTGCAGTGTGCACTAACCACAGGGTGCACTGCAGCAACTCACCAAGGGTCTTTTGACAGCACCTCCCAAAACTGCAACCTGTACCACCTAGAATGACAAGGGCAGCAGGCGCATGGGAACACCATCACCTCCATGTTCCCCTCCAAGTCGCACACCATCCTATCTTGGAAATATATCACCGTTCCTTCATTGTCGCTGGCTCAAAATCCTGGAACCCCCTCCCCAACAGCACTGTGGGAGCCCCTTCACCACACGGACTGCAGCGGTTCAAGAAGGCGGTTCACCACCACTTTCTCAAGGGCAATTAGGGATGGGCAATAAATGCTGGCCTTGCCAGCGATGCCCACAGTCAGAGAATATATATATATATATCGTCATCATAGACAGGCCCTCGAAATCGAGGAAGACTTGCTTCCACTCTAAAAGTGAGTTCTCAGGTGACTGAACAGTCCCTGACACAGGTGGGACAGACAGTGGTTGAAGGAAAGGGTGGGTGGGACAAGTTTGCCGCACGCTCCTTCCGCTGTCTGCATTTGGTTTCTGCATGGTCTCGGCGACAAGACTCGAGGTGCTCAGTGCCCTCCTGGATGCTCTTCTTCCACTTAGGGCGGTCATGGGCCAGGGATTACACACACACACACACACACACACACACACAAGTTCCAAGTTCACTTTATTTCCATGTAAAGTATTCCAGGTTTAACTTATCCATCCCCTTCTCTACCTTGTGCCTCGCTGCGTGGGGGGATGCTGGGTTACAGTTACCCATGCGCCAGGAGTCCCCAGGAATTAAAGATTGATCGCCAGGGCACTGATGCGAGAGATCCTGCAGGAAGTCAAAGGATCGGTTAAAAATAATTCTGTGATATTTATCATTTTTATTTGTTATAAAACACCATTGTAGTTGGGGGTGGGGGAGGCTGAAGGCGGGTAACAGTTTGGGAGGGCGCGGCGAGGATGGCCCGGCTGGTGGGCCAATGCTGGAGGCTGAGTCCCGGTGTGTGGGTTGCCCGGGGATATGGCCTACCACAGAGCAGCGACACTGGGGACTGAGCCGGCCCTGCCCAACACTGCCCAACAGTGACCAACAGGCACTGCCCCACATGCACTGACCTACACAGGCACTGCCCACACAGGCACTAACCCACTGGCACTGACCCACACAGGTACTGACCCACTGACACTGACCCACACAGGTACTGACCCACAGGCACTGACCCACACAGGCACTGCCCCATCGGCACTGTCCCACACGGCACTGCTGCACCGGCACTGACCCACACAGGCACTGACCCACACAGGCACTGACCCACTGGCACTGACCCACAGGCACTGCCCCACACTGCCCCACAGGCACTGACCCACAGGCACTGCCTCCAAAGGCACTGCCCCCACAGGCATTGACCCACACAGGCACTGACCCACAGGCACTGCCCCCACAGGCACTGCCCCACACAGGCACTGCCCCCACAGACACTGCTTCCCAGGCACTGACCCACAGGCACTGACCCACACAGGCACTGACCCACATGCACTGCTCCCCAGGCACTGACCCACAGGCACTGACCCACACAGGCACTGACCCATCGGCACTGTCCCACACAGGCACTGCCCACCGGCACTGACCCACACAGGCACTGACCCACAGGCACTGATCCACAGGCACTGACCCACACAGGCACTGACCCACTGGTACTGACCCACACAGGCACTGACCCACTGGCACTGACCCACACAGGCACTGACCCACAGGCACTGACCCACACAGGCACTGCCCCATCGGCACTGTCCCACACAGGCACTGCCGCACCGGCACTGACCCACACAGGTCACTGACCCACACAGGCACTGACCCACTGGCACTGACCCACAGGCACTGCCCCACACTGCCCCACAGGCACTGACCCACAGGCACTGCCTCCAAAGGCACTGCCCCCACAGGCACTGACCCACAGGCACTGCCCCCACAGGCACTGCCCCACACAGGCATTGACCCACACAGGCACTGACCCACAGGCACTGCCCACACAGGCACTGCCCCACACAGGCATTGACCCACACAGGCACTGACACACAGGCACTGCCCCACACAGGCATTGACCCACAGGCACTAATCCACACAGGCACTGCCCGACAGGCACTGCCCCACACAGGCACTGCCTACAGGGACTGCCCACAGAGGCACTGACCCACAGGCACTGACCTACAGGCACTGACCCACAGGCACTGCCCTACAGACACTGACCTACAGGCACTGACCCACAGGCACTGACCCCCACAGGCACTGCCCACACAGGCACTGACACACAGGCACTGTCCCACACAGGCACTGCCGCACCGGCACTGACCCACACAGGCACTGACCCACACAGGCACTGACCCACTGGCACTGACCCACAGGCACTGCCCCACACTGCCCCACAGGCACTGACCCACAGGCACTGCCTCCAAAGGCACTGCCCCCACAGGCACTGACCCACAGGCACTGCCCCCACAGGCACTGCCCCACACAGGCATTGACCCACACAGGCACTGACCCACAGGCACTGCCCCCACAGGCACTGCCCACACAGGCACTGCCCCACACAGGCATTGACCCACACAGGCACTGACACACAGGCACTGCCCCACACAGGCATTGACCCACAGGCACTAATCCACACAGGCACTGCCCGACAGGCACTGCCCCACACAGGCACTGCCTACAGGGACTGCCCACAGAGGCACTGACCCACAGGCACTGACCCACAGGCACTGACCTACAGGCACTGACCCACAGGCACTGCCCTACAGACACTGACCTACAGGCACTGACCCACAGGCACTGACCCCCACAGGCACTGCCCACACAGGCACTGACATACAGGCACTGCCCCCACACAGGCACTGACCCACAGGCACTAATCCACACAGGCACTGCCCGACAGGCACTGCCCCACACAGGCACTGCCTACAGGGACTGCCCACAGAGGCACTGACCCACAGGCACTGACCCACAGGCACTGACCCACACTGCCACACAGGCACTGACCTACAGGCACTGACCCACAGACACTGCCCCACACAGGCACTGCCCTACAGACACTGACCTACAGGCACTGACCCACAGGCACTGACCCCCACAGGCACTGCCCACACAGGCACTGACCCACAGGCACTACCCACACACAGGCACTGTCCCACAAGCACTGCCCACACAGACACTGCCCCATCGGCACTGACCCACAGGCACTGACCCACAGGCACTGCCCCACATTGTCCACACAGGCACTGCCCCACACAGGCACTGCCCCACACAGGCACTGCCAACACGGGCACTGACCCCACAGGCACTGACCCTGTAAAGTCCTTACTCTACAGTATGAAACCACACGAGGCACATTCTGCAGCAACCCTCCTGCCCAGAAACTCAACCTCAGGAGCTAAGAACACACATTTAGACTTCTTGAGTCGCAGGCTTACCCGGTCCAGTCGGCGTAGCACCTCCTCCAGGTTGTGGAAGTGTTCCTCGGTGTCTCAACCCGTGATGAGGATGTCGTCTTGGAATACGATTGTTCCAGGAATGGATTTAAGCAGGCTTTCCATGTTTCGTTGAAAAATCGCGGCCGCTGATCAAATACCAAACGGGCACCTGTTATAAACGAACAGGCCCTTGTGCGTGGTGATGGTGGTCAGAAGCTTGGATCCTTCAGCCAGTTCCTGGGTCATGTAGGCCGAAGTGAGGTCCAGCTTTGTGAACAGCTTACCACCTGCCAGCGTGGCAAAAAGGTCCTCCGCTCTCGGGAGTGGGTATTGGTCTTGCAGCGACACTTGGTTGATGGTGGCTTTGTCGTCGCCACAAATCCTGACCGAGCCATCTGCTTTGAGGACGGGAACGATGGGACTTGCCCAGTCGCTGAATTCAACAGCCGAAATTATGCCCTCTCTGAGCAGCCTGTCCAGTTCACTTTCAATTTTCTCACACATCACGTACGGCACCGCTCTGGCTTTGTGGTGCACTGGTCTGGCGTCCGGAGTGATGCGTATCACTACTTTAGTGCCCTTGAACGTTCCGACACCGGGTTGAAACAGTGACCCGAATTTTTGTAGGACCTGTGAGCATGAACTTCGCTCCACAGATGAAATGGCGTGCACATCCCCCCATTTCCAATTCATCTCAGCTAGCCAACTCCTCCCCAAGAGAGCGGGGCCATTTCCCAGGACGATCCAGAGTGACAGCTGGTTCTGTGATCCATTATGTGTTACCACCAAGTTTGCACTGCCCAGCACTGGGATGATCTCTTTGGTGTACGTCCGTAGCTGCGTCTCAATGCATTCCAGTTTGGGCCTGCTAGCTCTGTGTGGCCATAGTCTCTCAAATTGTTGGGCGCTCACAAGTGACTGGCTAGCTCCCGTATCCAGCTCCATGTGCACCGGGATGCCATTCAATAAAACTTTCATCATCATGGGTGGCGTTTTAGTGTATGAGCTGTGGACGTCAGCCACATGAACCCGCTGAACTTCAGCATCCATGGCTTTTCCCCAGGCATCATCCTGCATTGCAGACCCCTCGTCTGGTTCCTCTGTGTCGCAGATTAGCCTTTTTGCACATCCTGGCCAAGTGTCCACTGACGTTACAAATCCTACAGGTATATTGCTGAAACCTGCAGCTTTTTGCAGTATGTCTACTCCCGCACCTCCAGCATGAGCTGAGATTGTTGTTAACAAAGGGACAGATACCAGGCATTCCTCTCTGATTGCTCATTTGGTTGTTTCTAAGCACTCTGATGGTGGGTGTTAATGGTCCCATCGCGAGACGCATTGTTCCTCGTGATGGCGTGAATTGCCGATCCCCTTTCCATTGTCCTTGTTGCGGGTCCACCCTAGAGTCTGTTGCTGCCTGGGCGGTTTCGAAATGCCCTTGCCTGCCTGCGGGGTCCCGAGCCCCGTTCACCATGTTAACTCCCTGGTCCATCGCCACGTTGGGACCAGGGCTGCATGCGTAAATTAGCTTGGTCTCCTCTTCCCCTTCCATGAAGGTTTGAGCTATCAACGCCGCCTCTTCTAAAGTCAAGTCCTTGGTCTTTATGAGCTTCCTGAAAATCCCGGCATGATTAATGCTCTCAATGAAAAAGTTCCTTAACATCTCCCCGCTGCAGGCGTCTGTGAACTTACAGAGACTGGCCAAGCGCCGCAGGTCCGCAACGAAGTCCGAGATGTTTTGTCCCTCCCAACGCCAGTGTGTGTAGAACCGGTACCGGGTCATGTGTACACTACTCGCCAGCTTGAGATGCTCACTAATCAGCTGGCTGAGCTCTTCAAAGGACTTGTCCGCTGGCTTTTGGGGCGCGAGCAGGTCTTTCATCAGCGCATACGTCTGTGGTCCGCAGCTGGTCAGTAGATGCGCCCTCCGCTTGTCAGCCGCTGTCGCTCCCAGCCAGTCCTTCGTGACAAAGCTCTGCTGGAGTCTTTCCACAAAGTCGTTCCAGTCCTCACCCACACAGTAACGTTCCTCTGTGCTACCGGTGTCCATCCTCGTGGTTCGGTGATTCCCGTTTCTCGTCGCCAAATGTGGTGTCCCTGCACCTTACTACAAATTCACACGAGGCATGTATTGCAGACACAGTCACTCTGTGACCTTCACCTTTATTCCCAGGACCAAGGAGTGCTGACCCTGGGTGGGACCTCCCCTTTTATACCTGGAAACCCAGGTGAGGAGTGTCTCCCACAAGTTTACCCCCTGTGGTCAGGGTGTGCATTTCTAGGGTATACGTACAGTGTACAGGAGTTGCATGAAGGTTACAGTTCATGAAGATTACCGTTGCATGATGATTACATACATGACAACAGTACCGTTCCTCTGTGCTACCGGTGGCCATTCTCGTGGGTCGTGAATTCCCGTTTCTCGTCGCCAATGTAAAGTCCTTACTCTACAGTAGGAAACCACACGAGGCACATTCTGGGGACAAGTTCACTCTGTGACCTTAACTCTTTATTCATAGGAATCCAAAGACGATGACCTTGCGTGGGACCTCCCTTTTTATACCTGTGTAATCAGGTAAGGAGTGTCTCCCACAAGTTCACCCCTTGTGGTCAAGGTGTGCATCCAGGTTGAGTGTATACAGTATTACAGTGGTGTTACATTGTGGTTACATACATGACAGACCCCACACAGGCA
The DNA here is from genome assembly GCF_044704955.1 of Pristiophorus japonicus. Taxonomy (NCBI): domain Eukaryota; kingdom Metazoa; phylum Chordata; class Chondrichthyes; family Pristiophoridae; genus Pristiophorus; species Pristiophorus japonicus. The sequence goes on along the minus strand of NC_091989.1, from coordinate 75,611,764 downwards.
CAGCCTCACATAGGCACTGACCCACACAGGCACTGACCCACACTGATCCACAGGCACTCCCCCACAGTACTGCCCCTCACAGGCACTGTGCCACAGGCACTGACCCACACAGGCACTGACCCACACTGATCCACAGGCACTGTGCCACAGGCACTGACCCACACAGGCACTGACCCACACTGATCCACAGGCACTCCCCCACAGTACTGCCCCTCACAGGCACTGACCCACACAGGCACTGACCCACACTGATCCACAGGCACTCCCCCACAGTACTGCCCCTCACAGGCACTGACCCACACTGGCACTGCCCCACACAGGCACTGCCCCACAAGCACTGACCCACACAGGCACTGCTCCTGGGTCAGCCTGACCCACAAGGAGCATGTGGGGTCCGAGCGGCCCACCCTCACCGGGGGCGGGGCTAGTGAGGGGCGGGGTTAGTGCAGTGGGGGCGGGGTCTCGCTGTGGGGCGGGGTTAGTGCAGTGGGGGCGGGGTCTCGCTGTGGGGCGGGGTTAGTGCAGTGGGGGCGGGGTCTCGCTGTGGGGCGGGGTTAGTGCAGTGGGGGCGGGGTTAGTGCAGTGGGGCGGGGTCTCGCTGTGGGGCGGGGTTAGTGCAGTGGGGGCGGGGTTAGTGCAGTGGGGCGGGGTCTCGCTGTGGGGCGGGGTTAGTGCAGTGGGGCGGGGTTAGTGCAGTGGGGGCGGGGTTAGTGCAGTGGGGGCGAGGTCTCGCTGTGGGGCGGGGTTAGTGCAGTGGGGGCGGGGTTAGTGCAGTGGGGGCGAGGTCTCGCTGTGGGGCGGGGTTAGTGCAGTGGGGGCGGGGTTAGTGCAGTGGGGGCGGGGTCTCGCTGTGGGGCGGGGTTAGTGCAGTGGGGGCGGGGTCTCGCTGTGGGGCGGGGTTAGTGCAGTGGGGGCGGGGTTAGTGCAGTGGGGGCGGGGTCTCGCTGTGGGGCGGGGTTAGTGCAGTGGGGGCGGGGTCTCGCTGTGGGGCGGGGTTAGTGCAGTGGGGGCGGGGTCTCGCTGTGGGGCGGGGTTAGTGCAGTGGGGGCGGGGTCTCGCTGTGGGGCGGGGTTAGTGCAGTGGGGGCGGGGTCTCGCTGTGGGGCGGGGTTAGTGCAGTGGGGGCGGGGTCTCGCTGTGGGGCGGGGTTAGTGCAGTGGGGGCGGGGTCTCGCTGTGGGGCGGGGTTAGTGCAGTGGGGGCGAGGTCTCGCTGTGGGGCGGGGTCAGTGCAGTGGAGGCGGGGTTAGTGCAGTGGGGGCGGGGTCTCGCTGTGGGGCGGGGTTAGTGCAGTGGGGGCGGGGTGAGCGCGGGGAGCCGGTCGGGGACGATGGCCGACATCCTGCCGGTGCTGAGACGGGGCTGGGCCCAGTTTTGGAGCCACGGCGGCCTCCGGGGCGCGTTCTGGAAGGTGCTGAGGTGAGCGCGCGAGGGGAGCAGCGCGGCACACGGCGTGAGTCCGGGGCCTGGGGGAGGGCCGCGGATCACCGAGAGACAGGGTCACCCTGAGAGAGAGAGAGAGAGAGAGAGTGTGAGTGTGTGTGTGGGGCGAGGGGAGTGTGTGAGTAGAGGAGGGGTGAGAGGGAGAGTGTGAGAGGAGAGTGAGTGAGTTTTGGGTGAGTGTGAGGAGAAGATAGGAAAGAGAGAATGTGTGAAGACAGGGTCACCCTGAGAGAGGGAGAGAGAGAATGTGTGAGGAGAGGGAGAGAGAGAATGTGTGAGGAGAGGAGGAGAGGGAGATAGAGAATGTGTGAGGAGAGGAAGAGAGAGAGATAGAGAATGTGTGAGGAGAGGAAGAGAGAGAGATAGAGAATGTGTGAGGAGAGGAAGAGAGAGAGATAGAGAATGTGTGAGGAGAGGAAGAGAGAGAGATAGAGAATGTGTGAGGAGAGGAAGAGAGAGAGATAGAGAATGTGTGAGGAGAGGAAGAGAGAGAGAATGTGTGAGGAGAGGAAGAGAGAGAGAATGTGTGAGGAGAGGGAGAGAGAGAATGTGTGAGGAGAGGAGGAGAGGGAGATAGAGAATGTGTGAGGAGAGGAAGAGAGAGGGAGATAGAGAATGTGTGAGGAGAGGAAGAGAGAGAGATAGAGAATGTGTGAGGAGAGGAAGAGAGAGAGATAGAGAATGTGTGAGGAGAGGAAGAGAGAGAGATAGAGAATGTGTGAGGAGAGGAAGAGAGAGAGATAGAGAATGTGTGAGGAGAGGAAGAGAGAGAGATAGAGAATGTGTGAGGAGAGGAAGAGAGAGAGAATGTGTGAGGAGAGGAAGAGAGAGAGAATGTGTGAGGAGAGGAAGAGAGAGAGAATGTGTGAGGAGAGGAAGAGAGAGAGAGAGAGAGAGAGTGAGGGAGGGAGGGAGGGAATGAGAGAATGTGTGAGAGGAGAGGAAGAGTCAAATACAGATGAGAGACAAACAGACGGAGTAACAAGCACTTTAAAGCAATAGAGGAGAGAGGTTTGACTAGAAAGAGTGACAATGATACTAACCTAACGATCAGTGAAAGAGCTGGGAGCAGAAGTCAAAAATTGATGCAGGTAATATTTTTATTTCAAGTATTTTTTTAAAATACAGCTTAACTTATTTTGGTTTCATATCTTAGGCTTTCATATCTTGTTTGGAGAACCCCCTTTTCATGTGGATTATTAATCACAGACCCTCCATCTAAATTATAACACAGGCCCAGAATTTGCGGTCAGTAGGGAAGCAAAGATGTTCGCCACTAGCCCTGAAGAAACACAAGACCATGAGAAATCTGAACAGGAGTCGGCCACTTGGCCCCTTGAGCCTGCTCCGCTATTCAATAAGATCATGGCTGATCTGATCTTAGCCTCAATTCCACTTTCCTGCCCGCTCCCCATAACCCTTGACTCCCTTATCACTCAAAAATGTGTCTATCTCCGCCTTAAATATATTCAATGACCCAGCCTCCACAGCTCTCTGGGGGTAGAGATTTCCAAAGATTCATGACCCCCTGAGAGAAGAAATTCCTCTTCATTTCCATTTTAAATGGGCGACACCTTATTCTGAAACTATGCCCCCTAGTTCTAGATTCCCCCATGAGGGGAAACATCCTCTCTGCATCTACCCTGTCAAGCCCCCTCAGAATCTTGTATGTTTCAATAAGATCACCCCTCATTCTTCTAAACTCCAATGAGTATAGGCCCAACCTGCTCAACCTTCATATGACAACCCCTTAATCTCAGGAATCAACCTAGTGAACCTTCTCTGAAATGCCTCCAAAGCAAGTATATCCCTCCTTAAATACGGAGACCAAAACTGTATGGAGTACTCCAGGTGTGGCCTCTCCAATACCCTGTACAGTTGTAGCAAGACTTCCCTACTTTTATACTCCATCCCCCTTGCAATAAAGGCCAACATTCCATTTGCCTTCCTGATCATTTGCTAACTTTTTGTGTTTCATGTACAAGGACCCCCAGATCCCTCTGCACCTCAGCATTTTGTAAATTATAATTGGCTTTTTTATTTTTCCGATAAAGTGGATAACCTCACATTTTCCCAACGAATACTCCCATCTGCCAAATTTTTGCCCCCTCTCTGAACATATCTATATCTCTTTGCAGATTATTTGTGTCCTCCTCACAATTTGCTTTCTTTGTATCATCAACATTACACTTGGTCCCTTCATCCAAGTCTTTAATATAGATTGTAAATAGTTGAGGCCCCAGCACTGATCCTTGCGGCACCCCACTAGTTACAGTTTGCCAATCTGAAAATGGCCCATTTATCCCGACTCTCTGTTTTCTGTTATTTAGCCAATCCTTTATCCATGTAGTAAACTTTTATGTGGCACCTTTTCGATTACTTTCTGGAAATCCAAATACAACACATCAACTAATTCCCCCTTATCCACCCTGCTTGTAACTTTAAAGAAGCCCAGTAAATTTGTCAAACATGATTTCCCTTTGATAAAACCATGCTGCCTCTGCTTGGCTGCATTATGAAATGTCAACATAGAAACATAGAAAATAGGGGCAGGAGTAGGCCATTCGGCCCTTGGAGCCTGCACCACCATTCAATAAGATCATGGCTGATCATTCCCTCAGTATCCCTTTCCTGCTTTCTCTCCTTATCCCTTGATCCCCTTAGCTATAAGGGCCATATCGAACTCCCTCTTGAATATAACCAATGAACTGCCATCAACAACTCTCTGCGGCAGGGAATTCCACAGGTTAACAACTCTCTGAGTGAAGAAGTTTCTCCTCATCTCAGTCCTAAATGGCCTACCCCTTATCCTAAGACTGTGTCCCCTGGTTCTGGACTTACCCAACATCGGGAACAGTCTACCCACATCTAACCTGTCCAGTCCTGTCAGAATCTTATATGTTTCGAAGAGATCCCCTCTCATCCTTCTATACTCCAATGTATAAAGGCCCAGTTGATCCAGTTTCTCCTCATATGTCAGTCCTGCCATTCCGGGAATCAGTCTGGTGAATCTTCGCTGCACTCCCTCAATAGCAAGAACGTTCTTCCTCAGATTAGGAGACCAAAACTGAACACAATATTCCAGGTGAGGCCTCACCAAGGGCCAGTACAACTGCAGTAAGACCTCCCTGCTCCTATACTCTCATCCCCTAGCTATGAAGGCCAACATACCATTTGCTGCCTTCACCGTCTGCTGTACCTGTATGCCATCTTTCAATGACTGATGAACCATGACACCCAGGTCTCGTTGCACCTCCCCTTTTCCTAATCTGCCACCATTCAGATAATATTCTGCCTTTGCGTTTTTGCCCCCAAAGTGGATAACCTCACATTTATCCACATTATACTGCATCTACCATGCATTTGCCCACTCACCTAACCTGTCCACCCTGCAGCTTTCTAGCGTCCCCCTCACAGCTCACACCGCCACCCAGTTTAGTGTCATCTGCAAACTTGGAGATAATACACTCAATTCCTTCATCCAAATCATTGATGTATATTGTAAAGAGCTGGGGTCCCAGCACTGAGCCCTGTGGCACCCCACTAGTCACTGCCTGCCATTCTGAAAAGGACCCGTTTATCCCGACTCTCTGCTTCCTGTCTGCCAACCAGTTCTCTATCCACGTCAGTACATTACCCCCAATACCACGTGCTTTGATTTTGCACACCAATCTCTTGTGTGGGACCTTGTCAAAACCTTTTGGGAGTCCAAATACACCACATCCACTGGTTCTCCCTTGTCCACTCTACTAGTTACATCCTCAAAAAATTCCAGAAGATTTGTCAAGCATGATTTCCCCTTCATAAATCCATGCTGACTTTGATCGATCCTGTCACTGCTTTCCAAATGCACTGCTATTTCATCCTTAATAATTGATTCCAACATTTTCCCCACTACTGATGTCAGGCTAACCGGTCCATAATTACCTGCTTTCTCTCTCCCTCACTTTTTAAAAAGTGGTGTTACATTAGCTACCCTCCAGTCCATAGGAACTGATCCAGAGTCGATAGACTGTTGGAAAATGATCACCAATGCATCCACTATTTCTAGGGCCACTTCCTTAAGTACTCTGGGATGCAGACTATTAGGCCCCGGGGATTTATCGGCCTTCGATCCCATCAATTTCCCTAACACAATTTCCCGCCTAATAAGGATATCCTTCAGTTCCTCCTTCTCACTAAACCCTCGGTCCCCTAGTAGTTCCGGAAGGTTATTTGTTACTTCCTTCGTGAAGACAGAACCAAAGTATTTGTTCAATTGATCTGCTATTTCTTTGTTCCTCATTATAAATTCACCTGAATCCAACTGCAAGGGACCTACGTTTGTTTTCACTAATCTTTTTCTCTTCACATATCTATAGAAGCTTTTGCAGTCACTTTTTATGTTCCCGGCAAGCTTCTTCTCGTACTCTATTTTCCCCCTCTTAATTAAACCCTTTGTCCTCTGCTAACTTCTAAATTTCTCCCAGTCATCAGGTTTGCTGCTTTTTCTGCCAATTTATATGCCTCTTCCTTGGATTTAACACTATCCTTAATTTCCCTTGTTAGCCACGGTTGAGCCACCTTCCCCGTTTTATTTTTACTCCAGACATGGATGTACAATTGCCGAAGTTCATCCATGTGATCTTTAAATGTTTGCCATTGCCTATCCACCGTCAACCCTTTAAGTATCATTTGCCAGTCTATTCTATCCAATTCACGCCTCAAAGCATCGAAGTCACCTTTCCTTAAGTTCAGGACCCTAGTTTCTGAATTAACTGTGTCACTCTCCATCTTAATAAAGAATTCAACATGTTATGGTCACTCTTCCCCAAGGGGCCTCGCACAACAAGATTGCTAATTAGTCCTTTCTCATTGCACATCACCCAGTCTAGGATGGCCAGATACCCAGTTGGTTCCTCAACATATTGGTCTAGAAAACCATCCCTAATACACTTCAGGAAATCCTCCTCCACCGCATTGCTACCAGTTTGGTTAGCCCAATCAATATGTAGATTAAAGTCGCCCATGATAACTGCTGTACCTTTATTGCACGCATCCCTAATTTCTTGTTTGATGCTGTCCCCAACCTCACTACTACTGTTTGGTGGTCTGTACACAACTCCCACTAGCGTTTTCTTCCCTTTGGTATTCCGCAGCCCCACCCATACCGATTCCACATCATCCAGGCGAATGTCCTTTCTTACTATTGCATTAATTTCTTCTTTAACCAGCAATGCCACCCCGTCGCCTTTTCCTTTCTGTCTATCCTTCCTAAATGTTGAATACCCCTGGATGTTGAGTTCCCAGCCTAGGTCACCCTGGAGCCATGTCTCCGTGATGCCAATTACATCATACCAGTTAACTGCCATCTGCGCAGTTAATTCGTCCAACTTATTCTGAATACTCCTCGCATTGAGGCTTGTCTTTTTAGCACACTTTGCCCTTATAGAATTTTGCTGTAATGTGGCTCTTTTTGCTTTTTGCCTTAGGTTTCTCTGCCCTCCACTTTTACTTTTCTTCTTTCTATCTTTTGCTTCTGCCCCCATTCTACTTCCCTCCGGCTCCCTGCATAGGTTCCCATCCCCCTGCCATATTAGCTTAACTCCTCCCCAACAGCACTAGCAAACACTCCCCCAAGGTCATTGGTTCCGGTCCTGCCCAGGTGCAGACTACTACTTCCTTAATAATGCACTCCAGCATTTTCCCAATTACAAATGTTAGGCTAACTGGTCTATAGTTTCCTGCTTTCTGTCTCCTTCCTTTCTTAAATAGAGGTGTTACTTTTATGGTTTTCCAGTCCGCTGGGACCTCTCCAGAATCCAGGTAATTTTGGTTGATTACAACCAATGCATCCACTATCTCTGCAGCCACTTCTTTTAAGACCCTCGGGTGCAGGTCATCAGGTCCAGAGGACTTGTCCGCCTTTCGGTCCATTAGTTTGCCTAGTACTTTATCTCTCGTGATAGTAATTGTTTTAAGTTTCCCCCCACCCCTCCCCTTCGCCCCTTGATTATCAATTATTGGGACATTTTTAGTGAAAACCGATACAAAATGTTTGTTCAAAGTTTCTGCCATTTCCCTGTTTGCCATTATTAATTCCCCAGTCTCATCCTCTAAGGGACCAACCTTTACTTTAGCTACTCTCTTTATATACCTGTAGAGCTCGTACTGTCTATTTTTATATTACTTACTCTCATAAACTATCTTCTGTTTATTTTTTTAGTCGTCCTTTACTGGTTTCAAAAAATTTCCCAATCCTCTGGCCTTCCATTGTCCTTCGCAACATTGTATGCCTTTGTTTTCAATTTGATACCATCCTTTGGCCCCAAGTTTCCACATGATTTGCTCCTGATTTTTAGGAGCAACTGGTGGAGAACGGAGTATCTTAGAAATCGGAATTCTCCACATTTAAGTTTTCTGCAGTTCTAGTCAGGTAGAACAGTTTCACTTTTGAACAGAATTCTTTTTTCAAAAGGGGGCGTGTCCGGCCACTGACGCCTGATTTGAAAGTTTCCACAGTGAAAACGTACTCCAAACTAACTTAGAATGGAGCAAGTGAAGATTTTTGTAGGCTTGAAAAAACCTTGTCTACACATTAAAAAATCAGGCGCAGGTTACAAATTAGGCGTCCGGAACGAGGTGTGGGGGGGGGGGGGAAGGGAAGTCATTACATTCTACAATAAATCCTTAGTTATACTTATACAAATATTATACAAATAAATCCAACTTGAATAAAAATTTATAAGCAAAGAAAAGATTAAATAAACCATGTCCCTACCTGTGTGAAAGTGCTTCAGGCAGGCTTTTCAGGCAGCGGTTTGCCGTCGGGACTGAGGCAGAGGGAGGCAGGGAGAAGGCTGCAGGAAGCCTCATTACTTGAGGCAGCGGTTTGCCGTCGGGCCCGATGGACGGCAGGGGGAGAAAGCTGGAAGAAGCCTCAGTGCTGATCATGGAAGGGCAATGTGGTTTTATTAAAAAATTTTAAAAATTGAACAGCTACAAAGAATTTGAATAGTCTCAAACAAGTGCATGTGTCCTGTTTATCACAGTCTATCTTTAATTACAGAATGCACTCCCTCACACACAGAAATATCAAGAAAATTAAAATGCAAGCCTTTGCAAGGGTTCAATAAACAAATTTTCACTTTTTCTGCGGCACTTTTTAAAATGGCCGAGTGCCAATGTTTCCTTCAGACTGCGCGTGCGTGAACGCTCCAACGCGCACACGCAGGGTTGCCGGCATGAAAAAAACTCATTTAAATTGTACCCGCCCCCTCCTACTTACAAAATCGGCGCGAGTGGTAGGCTCCGCCCCCTGGGCGCAGCGCCAAGCAGATATCGAGCTGCAAAGCACTCGAGAATAGTGCGTTTTTTTTTCAGGCGCCCAGCTCGGAGGGGCACCTGTTTTGCCGCGTGTGGAAACTTGGGACCTTTATTCCTGAGTTAGCCACGGATGGTTCATCCTTCTCTTAGTCTTTTTCTCACTGGAATATCTTGCTGAGAGTTATGAAATATCTCCTTAAATGTTTGCCACTGCTTATCTACCGTCTTGCCCTTTAATCTATTTTCCCAGTCCACGTTGGCCAACTCTGCCTTCATACCTTTGTAGTTGCCTTTATTTAAGTTGAGGACACAAGTTTGAGACCTTTACTGGGGTATTTAACATTGATACTACTGTGGAAATGCCCACATTGTTGTTGGTTTCACTGATTGCCGGCAATTGGGGAGGGGGAGAGAGGGGCAGCGCAGCCACTGTCGGAGCAGTGAATGACTGACTGCAAGTTCAGGATTTCGCGTTAGCACGTGCATGCGCTACATCCTGACATTGCGGTCAGTTTCAAAGGGGTAATAACAGCGAACACTGTTCATTCACCGTTCTTAGACACCGCAAATTCCGGCCCACTGTTTTATACTCAAAATCTGAAAGCGCTACATATATGGAGTGTTTTAAGAAAACCGGTATTTACTTAGAAATCAGTGAGATGCGTGTGCCTGCTTTCTCATGTTTGAAGCTTTCTTGTGCAAATATGTTATAGCGTGTCAGCCAGTGGCTCAGTGGACAACTCTCTCGCCTCTGAGTCAGAAGTTTGTGGGTTCAAGTCCCATTCCAGAGACTTGAGCACATCAATCTAGGCTGACACTCCCAGTGCAGTGCTGAAGAAGTGCTGCACTGTTGGAGGTGCCATCTTTCAGATGAGGTGTTAAACCGAAGCCCTGTCTACCCTCTCGGTTGGCTGTGAAAGATCCTAGGGCACTATTTCGAAGAAGAGCAAAGGATTTAACCCAGGTGTCTTGGCCAATATTTATCCCTCAATCAACATAACAAAAACAGATTATCTGGTCATTATCACATTGCTGTGTGTGGGAGCTTGCTGTGCACAAATTGGCTGCCGCGTTTCCTCCATTACACCAGTGACTACACTCCAAAAGTACTATAAAGCGCTTTGGGACGCCCGGTGGTTGTGAAAGGTGCTATATAAATGCAAGTCTTTCTTTTTCAAAACCTTCAGATGTATAGTCCTGGCCAAGGGCCTCCCACAGAAGGCTAATCACTTTCCCCTTTACAGATGACCAATAGCAGCTGGCATTATTTCACTGCAAAGTCCCCAAATACAAGATATCAATTTAAACTTGCAGCATGCGGTATAACTCTGGACTGATCCAGAGATCCTGGCCGGCTTACCCTCCTCCTGTCTCAGCTGCCACAGCCAAATCCTTTCGGTTTATTTTCTTTCTCTGCCACTCATGCCCACAAGAAAGGTTTTGTAGAAAAGAACCTCGAAATAAATCGGCAACTTTTCATTGCTTCATTGATGGGATGTCGTGTGGTGATTCGGTGAGGATCATGTCACTCATTAGCAGCACGATCGCGAGCATTAGAAATATTGGCGGGTGAGTGGTGATTGGATGTGAGGTGGCGCTCGGGGGAATGATGGCAATCTCTGGTTTACTCAGCAATAACCTACACTGCTAATGACCGGCGTGATCTTCATCCAATCACCGCACAACACCTCCGGCTGATGCTCATTCGCGTATTTCATGGCCCTCTCGGAAAGTCTGTGCGGACCCAGTTTAGAAACATTTTCTTAGTACCCTTCAAAATGCTGGAAAATGCACTCAAATCAAAATTTCCTGTCCGGGTGGAATGTCCTCAAACTGTGTGAGGGAATACATTTTACACCTTAAGAGCTTTGTTTCTAAATGCATTGAATCCTGCCCCCCTCCTGCCCCTGTAATACAACTAACAGATTATGGGATGTAGCTTACATAGGATATACGGCACAGAAACCGGCCATTCCGCCCAACCAGTCCATGTGTTTATGCTGCACTTGAGCCTCCTCCTGTCTTTCCTAACTCTATCAGCATAACCCTCTATTCCCTTCTCTCCCAGATGCTTGTCTAGCCTCCCCTTAGATGCATCGATACTATTCGCCTCAACCACTTCCTGTGGTAGCGAGTTCTACATTCTCTGGGTAAAGAAGTTACGTTAAAGAAGTGTGCAAGCTATGAGGATTCAGTAACCTGTAAAAGTGATCTACCCATGGCTAGCTAGCAGCTCCTGTCCCACTGCACTCCCATTGTTAATGCTTGTTGTACATCATACACATGGCCATTGGGCTTCAGATTTCACAGAAAAACAAACTGAGTTGTCGACTGTAATCCCAAGAAAAAAAGCCAATAAGAATCCTGGAATCCAGTGTAAACTGAAAGGATTTTTGGCTTTGGAGCAGTGGCCTTGGTCACAGGGCTGTGTTACAGTTGCAGTTCACTGTTTGAGTTTTGGGGCCACTGTGTCGTGTGTTTGCCCGGGTGTTGCAGGTTGACATGATTGAGAGAGAGGTTTGGTGAGAGAGGATCCTTGTGCTGTTATCCAAGGCAACCATTTTAAATACCTGTGTGAATTTGTATAAATCAAGATCATTTTTCTTAGGCTGGACTATTATCAGCTCTGCCTTTGCCATCAATCGGGTTTCTCTTCGATTTTATAGAACGAGTGAACTAAAAACTGGGACTCTGATTGGTGAAGACAAGTATGGAAACAGATATTATGAAGACAAACGATACTTCTTTGGTAAGCACTGTTAACTGAGCAGTACTGTTGTTGCAGCACTCGTGTCAGTCTTGACGCGGTGGTAGCATTCTTGCTTCTGGGTCAGAGGTTGTGGGTTGAAGTTCCTCTCCAGAGATTTCAGCCCATGATCTAGGCTGACACTCTTCGTGCAGCGCTGAGGGAGCACAGCACTGTCGCAGCAACCGTCATTCAGATGAGATGTTAAACCGAGGCCCTGTCTGCCCCCTTCAGCTGGACGTTAAAGATCCCAGGATACTAACTCGAAGAAGAGCAGGGGACTTAACCCATTACTAAAACTTGTAATTACTATTTGTGGGACCTTGCTGTGCGCAAATTGGCTGCCACGTTTCCCCACGTTACAACAGTGACTACATTCCTTTGCATGTTATACGTCTTGTGGAACCTTTTATGATTCCATAACCAGACATACCAATTAGGCAGCCATCTGTATGGTTTGTGCAATGGATTATATTTATTAAGCTTACAGCAATAGTATATTTAACAAAAAGCGAGAGTTGGCGAAAGCTCGCAGGCCCAGGTCCCAGGAACTCCCGTGCAGAGGTCGATGTCCTCAATCTGTACCTTGCCACTCCAGCCGTTTCTGTGCGAAGGCATTCTTTGAGTATCGATGTTTTAACCGATTTCTTATCAAAAGTTCATTTGGCCCGTGTCCATATATGGTCTTCAACACAATCACCATGTTTAATTATTCTAATGGTTAAATACCATTGTCACTCAAACCAGAGCTAGCATGTGGCCACTCCTGTCTCCAGTAATTTCCCATCAGTGCCAGCTTGTCCATGTTATCATGTTTATAAATCCCTTCATCTTCTTGGGACCTGTCTTATTGATGCTGCTGTGTTCTACCTGGTCGGTTTAATTAGATAATAATGTGACCCTGGCTCGCAGCTCGTGTTAGTTTGTTATTTGAACCTCGTCAAAACTGAGTTCTGCGTACTTTCAACGAGCTCCTAACATTCCCATGCCCACAGAGAATCATGGGTAAGATTAATTTGGTCAGTGACTACAAATTGAATATATATATTTATGAATCTCTAATACTAGCCTTTCCTACAGTCTCTCTCGACTTTCACGATTGTGATAATGGGAAGGAAGGTCAGGAGACGTATATAATGGTAGGTCAGTCTGATGCTGCCCATTTCACACTGACGCTGAAAGTTCCAAGTGATCCCCCTTTGACTGCTGCTGATTTTTTCACCCCATTCTGCTGTCTGCAACTTCCTGACTGCATCTGCTCTCTACCTTTACTGTGTTCGTCCTTAGTTGTGTAATATGCTGCCTTCAGTTTAATGAGCCAGTTTTTGCTTTCTAGCCTGCTTAACCCTTACCGTGCGGGTTCCCTGGGAACACAAGGCACTTGGGATGTAATCCGTGCTTTGCGAGGTCTGTAATAACCACTGCTGCATTGCGAAGGAGCGAGGTGCACATTGAGCACCAACCAATCCGCCCAGGTGTTGTGAGACAGGTTAATTAGTTTGATCATGGTATTTTGTTGACACAGTTTATGGTTTTGGTTTCCAGGTCGACATAGATGGGTTGAATATACCAAAGAGATGAATGGGAAGAACACATACTGGGAAGTAGACGGGAGCATGATCCCTCCAGAATGGTAAACCTCAGTCATATTCCGAGCTTGCTTCTGCAGTTGTAGAAATGCTGCACTTTATCTAACATTGCCCGAGCTTATCTGGGAGATTCACTGTCCGCACACACTGTGTATATAGTGAGGGGCCCATTGTGTAAGCTGAGCTGGGAGATTCACTGTCCGCACACACTGTATATACAGTGAGGGGCCCATTGCCCGAGCTTGTCTGGGAGATTCACTGTCCCCGCACACTGTATATACAGTGAGGGGCCCATTGCTCGAGCTTATCTGGGAGATTCACTGTCCGCGCACACTTTTATATACAGTGAGGGGCCCATTGTGTGAGCTGAGCTGGAAGATTCACTGTCCGCACACACTATATATACAGTGAGGGGCCCATTGTGTGAGCTTGTGTGGGAGATTCACTGTCCCCGCACACTGTATACAGTGAGGGGCCCATTGTGTGAGCTGAGCTGGAAGATTCACTGTCCGCACACTGTATATACAGTGAGGGGCCCATTGCCCGAGCTTGTCTGGGAGATTCACTGTCCGCACACACTGTATATACAGTGAGGGGCCCATTGTGTGAGCTGAACTGGGAGATTCACTGTCCCCGCACACTGTATATACAATGAGGGGCCCATTGTGTGAGCTGAGCTGGGAGATTCACTGTCCGCACACACTGTATATACAGTGAGGAGCCCATTGTGTGAGCTTGTCTGGGAGATTCACTGTCCGCGCACACTGTATATACAGTGAGGGGCCCATTGTGTGAGCTGAACTGGGAGATTCACTGTCCCCGCACACTGTATATACAATGAGGGGCCCATTGTGTGAGCTTGTCTGGGAGATTCACTGTCCGCGCACACTGTATATACAGTGAGGGGCCCATTGCCCGAGCTTGTGTGGGAGATTCACTGTCCGCACACACACTGTATATACAGGGAGGCAGCCGGAACAACTGCTGCAAGCCCTGTGTACTCCCACACAGCCTGCAGAGCGTCGCACAGATTCGGTCTGCCAGGAGCTACTGCAAATGCGCGCAGACTCTAACGCGTATGTGCAGAGGTCCTTGCACTGTTTTCAGCGCCAGGACCTGGCTCTGCCCCCAATCCACTGGCCACCCTACGCCACCACCGAGGAGAGGCTGGGGAGCGGCCAGAATCGGGAGGAAGATTTTCGGCGTGCTTGGAGGCGAACAAAAGCGGCGCACCTCAGGTGAGTGCGCCAGAAAAAGGGGTTAGGGAAATTTGGGCCCAATGTAAGCAAGACCCAGTGAGCACAACTTTGTGTTTTTGAAGTTTCTGATAGTCCATTGATCGTGTTTGTACTCCCTGCCTCCCTCAGGCATGGCTGGATTCATTGCAGTACCGAGCATCCCCCCACTACGCATCCTCCCGTCGACCGCAAGTTTATCTGGAAGACTCACCAGTTTAACGTGAGTGGCACTCCGGCGCAGTACGTACCTTACTCAACCACCCGCAAGAAGATTCATGAGTGGGTCCCTCCACAGACCAGCAGCAAGTGAGCAGGCACTGGGCCAACCTTCACTCAATTACTCTTTACATTTTGCCCTCACTCTGTCTGTGTGGGCGTCTAGCACTAATAAATCTGCAATGTACACATGTTCCTTTGTATTGTCTGTCACTGTATGGATCTACAAACCTGTACCTTCAATAGATTTTGTTTTTACAATTGTACATTATCCAGTCAGAAACGGGTAAGATTTTCTAGTGTATTACGAAGCCACTAGACCAGAATTACTCGTACAAAGAAAGACTTGTGGCACAGTGCCTTTCACCTCAGGCCCTCCCAAAGTGCTTTACAGCCAATGAAGTACTTTTGGAGTGTAGTCACTGTTGCAATGTGGGAAATACTGCAAGCAATTTGCACACAGCAAGCTCCCACAAACGGCGATGAGATAAATGACCAGGTAATCTGTTTGTGATGCTGGTTGAGGGATAAATATTGAATTCGACACCGGGGAAAACTGCCCTTCCCTTTTTCGAATAGTGCAGTGGGATCTTATACGTCCCCTGGGATGGCAGACAGGTCCCCGTTTTAACATCTCATTTCAAACAAGGCACCTTCAATGGTGCAGCGCTCCCTCAGTACTGCACTGGAATATCCGCCTGGATTCTCTGGAGGTTGGCTAAGAGGTGGTAGTGCTACCCGCTGAGCCACACCTGACACCTAGGGCTCCACCCTCCAATCCACCTTGGAGAAATTACACACGCTTAAAACAGACTTCTGGGGGGTGGGAGGTGGGGGGTTGTGTGTAGGGATAGGTGTCGTGGTGGGGAGGGGGTGTAGGAGTCGGGGTTGGAGGGGCGGTGTGAATGAGTAGGTGTCTGGGTGGTGTGGGGGAGGGTGTTGGGGTTGTGGGGTGGGTCTCTGGGTGGGGAGGGGAGGTGTCGGGGTTGTGGGGGTAGGTGTCAGGTTGTGGGGTGGGGGGAAAGTGTCAGGGTTGTGTGGGGGGGGTAATGTCGGGGTTGTGTGTGGGGGGATAGTGTCGGGGTTGTGGGGGGATAGTGTAGGGGTTGTGTGGGGGGGAATAGTGTCAGGGTTGTGTGGGGGGATAGTGTCAGGGTTGTGTGGGGGGATAATGTCAGGGTTGTGTGGGGGGATAGTGTCAGGGTTGTGTGGGGGGATAGTGTCAGGGTTGTGTAGGGGGATAGTGTCAGGGTTGTGTGGGGGGATAGTGTCAGGGTTGTGTGGGGGTATAGTGTCAGGGTTGTGTGGAGGGATAGTGTCAGGGTTGTGTGGGGGGATAATGTCAGGGTTGTGTGGGGGGATAGTGTCAGGGTTGTGTGGGGGGATAGTGTCAGGGTTGTGTGGGGGGATAGTGTCAGGGTTGTGTGGGGGGATAGTGTCAGGGTTGTGTGGGGGGATAGTGTCAGGGTTGTGTGGGGGGATAGTGTCAGGGTTGTGTGGGGGGATAGTGTCAGGGTTGTGTGGGGGGATAGTGTCAGGGTTGTGTGGGGGGATAGTGTCAGGGTTGTGTGGGGGGATAGTGTCAGGGTTGTGTGGGGGGATAGTGTCAGGATTGTGTAGGGGGATAGTGTCAGGGTTGTGTGGGGGGATAGTGTCAGGGTTGTGTGGGGGTATAGTGTCAGGGTTGTGTGGGGGGATTGTGTCAGGGTTGTGTGGGGGGATAGTGTCAGGGTTGTGTGGGGGGATTGTGTGGGGGGGATACTGTCGGGGTTGTGTGGGGGGATAGTGTTGGGGTTGTGTGGGGGGGGGAATAGTGTCGGGGTTGTGTTGGGGGGGGGTGGGGGGAGGGAAACTGCCGTCAGCTTTTCCAGTAGAGGTGGCGAGGACAATGTGGCCCTCTGCAGCTCCCTTCCCATCCCCTCATCAGTATTCCTCCCACATCTCCTTAACTCTCATCTTGTCCCTTCCCCATGCCCCCCATCCTTCCTACCACACCCTCATTCTCATCGCTCGTCCACCTCGCCATCCAACTACCTACGCAACCCCTGTATCCTCTGCGTCCCCTCACTCTCCTGACACGTATCTCACCCCTAGCCCTCCATCCACTCCCACTGGCCTCCCATAAAGCTGGATGGCCTCATGCTTATCCTATTTCCCTTCTGTCGTCCATTTTCCTCAAAGGCTTTCTCCGTTTTCGTGTGTCTGTTGTTGATGTCAGTATGTGGGTGATGCTAACCAGGCCACAGCTGATGCCCGGTTGGGATTGCTGCTTGCACAAGCTGCGGGGTACGATGATGCAGATAGTGAGGAAAGGCCTCCCACCCAGAGGATGAGGATTGTGCACAGGGTGAGACAACAGGAACTAGGAGAACATCACCACCCCCCACCCCCCCCAACAAAGGAAGACACACCGTGTGCTTTCAATGAATAAACGTTGACACTTCCCCTTTGCCTGTTCTCTCCCACGCTCAACACCACTCATGCTCAAAGGCTTCGATCTATTTATTTTTACAAAAAATTGCAAACTTACACAGAAATAAATGTTGTGGCCAGCTGTGTTTACTTTCCAGAACAATATTCACCAAAAGATGCCAAAAAAATGCATGCAACCTGTCTACAAACCAAACTCACTCGTTTAATTCTAGAGTAATAGAATTGAAAAGTAAGAAAGTTATGCTAAACCTGTATCGAACCTTGGTTAGACCACACGTTGAGTACTGCGTACAGTTCTGGTCACCATATTATAAACAGGATAGAGAGGCACTGGGGAGGGTGCAGAGAAGATTTACAAGGATGATACCAGAAATGCGAGGGTTTACATATCAGGAAAGGATGAACAGGCTGGGTCTCTTTTCTCTCGAAAAAAGAAGGCTGAGGGGTGATCTAATAGAGGTCTTTAAAATGATGAAAGGTTTTGATAGAGTGGATACAGAGAGAATGTTTCCACTTGTGGGGAAGAGTATAACTAGAGGCCATCAATATAAGATAGTCACCAAGAAATCAAATAGGAAATTCAGAAGAAACTTCTTTACCCAGAGAGCGGTGAGAATGTGGAACTCGCTGCCACAGGGAGTGGTTGAAGCGAATAATATCGATGTGTTTAAGGGGAGGCTGGACAAGCATCTGAGGGAGAAGGGAATAGAAGGTTATGCTGAAAGATTTAGATGGGGAAAGACTGGAGGAGGCTCGAGTGGAGCATAAACGCCAGCATGGACTGGTTGGGCCCAGTGGCCTGTTTCTGTGCCGTATATCCCGTGTAATCCTGTGTAACTACTTCTTGCCACCGTCTCCCAGCACCTAATCCACTTCTCATACGAGGTGCTCGGAGTGCGATAATGTTGAATGGTGGGTTCGGCGGCCTCTCGTGTGTCAGGGTAGCTGCTGTCCCAGCGGGATTGGGTCCAAGCCTGTGTCTGAAGCTCCCTGATGTGAAGGGATTGGAGAGGGCCTTAATGCAGCAGGCTCATTGCCTCTCTCCGGAGAGATAGTGGCATCTGCGTGCACTCCTTGCTGGACGCACACTCACACTGCCACAAGGAAGACACAAATAACATTACGGAAATACTAGGGGACCGAGAGTCTAGTGAGAAGGAGGAACTGAAGGATATCCTTATAAAGCGGGAAATTGTGTTCGGAAATTGATTGGATTGAAGTCTGATAAATCCCTGGGGCCTGATAGTCTGCAACCCAGAGTACTTAAAGAAATGGCCATAGAAATAGTGGATGCATTGGTGATCATTTTCCAACAGTCTGTCGATTCTGGATCAGCTCCTATGGACTGGAGGGTAGCTATGAACCAATGTGACACCACTGTTTAAAAAAGGAGGGAGAGCGAAAACGGGTAATTATAGACCGGTTAGCCTGACATCAGTAGTGGGGAAAATGATGGAATCAATTATTAAAGATGCAATAGCAGCGCATTTGGAAAGCAGTGACAAGATCGGTCCAAGTCAGCATGGATTTATGAAAGGGAAATCATGCTTGACAAATCTTCTGGAATTTTTTGAGGATGTAACTAGTAGAGTGGACAAGGGAGAACCAGTGAATGTGGTGTATTTGGACTTTCAAAAGGCTTTTGACAAGGTCCCACACAAGAGATTGGTGTGCAAAGTCAAAGCACGTGGTATTGGGGGTAATGCACTGACGTGGATAGAGAACTGGTTGGTAGACAGGAAGCAGAGAGTTGGGATAAACGGGTACGTTTCAGAATGGCAGGCAGTGACTATACTGAGGTGCCGCAAGGCTCAGTGCTGGGACCCCAGCTCTTTACAATATACATTAATGATTTAGATGAAGGAATTGAGTGTGATATCTCCAAGTTTGCAGATGACACTAAACTGGGTGGCGGTGTGAGCTGTGAGGAGGACGCTAAGAGGCTGCAGGGTGACTTGGACAGGTTAGGTGAGTGGGCCAATGCATGGCAGATGCAGTATAATGTGGATAAATGTGAGGTTAGCCACTTTGGGGGTAAAAACACAAAGGCAGAATATTATCTGAATGGCGGAAGATTAGAAAAGGAGGCGGTGCAACGAGACCTGGGTGTCATGGTACATCAGTCATTGAAAGTTGGCATGCAGGTACAGCAGGCAGTGAAGAAGGCAAATGGTATGTTGGCCTTCATAGCTAGGAGATTTGTGTATAGGAGCAGGGAGGTCTTACCGCAGTAGTACAGGGCCTTGGTGAGGCCTCACCTGGAATATTGTGTTCAGTTTGGTCTCCTAATCTGAGGAAGGATGTTCTTGCTATTGAGGGAGTGCAGACTGATTCCTGGGATGGCTGGACTGTCATATGAGGAGAGACTGGATCAACTGGGCCTGTATTCACTGGCGTTTAGAAGGATGAGAGGGAATCTCATAGAAATGTATAAGATTCTGACGGGACTGGACAGGTTCGATGTGGGAAGAATGTTCCCGATGTTGGGGAAGTCCAGAACCAGGGGACATAGTCTTAGGATAAGGGGTAGGCATTTAGGACTGAGATGAGGAGAAACTTCTTCACTCAGAGAGTTGTTAATCTGTGGAATTCCCTGCCGCAGAGAGTTGTTGATGCCAGTTCATTGGATATATTTAAGAGGGAGTTAGATATGGCCCTTACGGCTAAAGCGATCAAGGGGTATGGAGAGAAAGCAGGAAAGGGGTACCGAGGGAATGATCAGCCATGTTCTTATTGAATGATGCAGGCTTGAAGGGCCGAATGACCTACTCCTGCACCTATTTTCTATGTTTCTATGCCACACACGCCCAAAATGCATACACCCAAAATACACATTCCCCACACATACAACAATTTGTATTTATATAGCGCCTTTAACGTAGATTATGCAAGAAAAATGTGACACCGAGCCGTGTAAGTAGAAATTAGCGCAGGTGTTCCCCTACAAAGCTACGGACCAAGAGTAGGAAAGTGGGATTAGGCTGGATAGCTCTTTGTTGGCCGGCGTGGACACGATGGGCCGAATGGCCTTCATGCTGTAAATTTCGATGATTCTAAGGGGAAAACATTCTCTCTGTGTCTACTCTATCTTCCACACTTGGCAGTGACCCCCTGCACCTGGTGTGACAGTGACAGCACCCTCAGTGGTCTGTAAGTGGCCAAAGAGCAGGTCCATCAATGGACCAGAGGATAGCAGCATTGATTGCGCCTGTTATTGACCGTGACGTGCTCTGTGCACTGCTCTGCTTTTCTAACAATTGCTGTTGAACTGAAAGTCACTGTTGCAGATACAGATTAAAACCAGCAGGGGGTGCCAGTGCTTTCCATCGACCACCTCTGGCTTCCAGGTACTGGCCTGGGAACATTGACAGCCTCCCAATGGCCCGAATAAAACACCACATCAGTTGGATAGGCGTCTCGTGTAATATATGCAACAGCACTAGGATTAGAAGGGCAGAGCGGCAGGTATAACGTGGACCAAATTCAACAGTTGCATATATGAGAATATTTTACGAGAGGTGCTGTGGGTACAGTGAGTGAATCTGCTGTGCACAGAGTGGTGGCACACGAGTTCTCAGTTTGTCTCTGTCAACGGTTGTTGGAAGAACAAAATAAATTTAAGAAAAACTGCTGCACCTCTTTCCTTAGAATCCTAGAAACCGTACAGCACGAAGGAGGCCATTTGACCTGCCGAGCCTGTGCTGGCTCTGTGAAAGAGCTCTCCGATTTAGTCCCACTCCACCTTTTCCCCATAACCCTGCAAATGAGTCCTCTTCAAGGACAATTAATTACCATTTGAAAGTTTCTATGGAATCCGATTCCACCACCCTTTCAGGTATTACGTTTCAGATCATAACCACCCCCTGGGTGAAGAAAGATCTCATTACCCCTCTAGTTCTTTTGTCAATTATTTCTATGACCTCTGGTTATAGATCCACTTGCCAGAGGTAAACGTTTCTCCCTACTTGCTCTACCAAAGCGCCTCATCATTTTGAATACCCCCTTAACCTTCTCCGCTCTGAGGAGAATATTCCCACTTTCACCAATCTCACCACAAAACCGAGATCCCTCATCCCTGGTACCATCCTGGTAAAGCTCCTCTGTACCTTCTCCAAGGCCTTCATATTGGTAGTCTGCCATAGCCAACAAAGACATTGATGTGCTAATCATCAGTGGCATGTGTCTTCAAGTGGCTGTATAGGCCAATTCTGGATGCACATAGTCCCTTGCACACCGGACAAGGGAAATTCGATGTGCCTGATGCTGACAGTACTGCCACCTGATGTCGTCTATCTCTAGTGTCCCGCAGGCGTTGACATCGGCTTTCTTCGAAGGTCTGGCAGGCAGTCCTCGTGAGGGTTCGCTACTGGATTTTATTAGCTGCTGTATTCTCAAGGTCCTTTGGTCGGATGCCACAGTACTGGAGGTTAGCCTTGATGCAATCTTTGTAGCGCTTGCGGGGGCGCCCCTGGTGTCTTCGACCTTCACAGAGCTCGCCGTGAAGAAGCTGACGAGGGATCCTTGACTCATCCATGTAGATGACATGTCCAGCCCACCGGAACTGGGCTCGCATGATCATCGCCTCAATGCTAGTTGATTGTGCTCTCTCCAGAACCTCAAAGTTTGACACCCGGTCTTGCCAGCGTATAGATCCTTCCTAAAGTGTGTTGCCCAGAATTGGACACAGCTGCAGCCTAATGAGTGATTTATAATGGTTTAGCATAACTTCCTTGTTTTTGTATTCTATGGGGGAAGAAATTGAGCTACTTTACACCTCCCATTAGTGGCCCCGGTGGGGGCAGGGGGGGGTGGTGACAGGGTGCAGATGAGTTTGTTACCGAGCATGATGAGAACAGCGCCTCCTGCTAAATTCGGCGGGGATTTTGCGGCGGCATTAACAAGTAGTGCCCCGCTCAGCTGTGCCCACCGATGCTGATGTCGTCATCATGTGCAGCACCCCGGAACAAAACTTGGTCCTTGCCCCCTGGCGCTGACAATGACAGCTTCAGCACCGGGTTTCAGGTGGCTGGAGGAGCGCTGTTTAAAGGCACCAACATCCAGTTAACTTTTAGTTGGCCAATAATGTTTCCTTCTTAGTTTCACATAGGCAGACAGACATTTCGACCGATTTGAGCGATTTGCAGTTGAACGAGTGTTCTGGCTCTTAAACAATTTGGGGTAAATTGAAACTCCAACATTTATATCGTTTCCTGGGTGCTGTGCTGACACGAGACTTCACGCTCCAGCATCACCGTCGGAGGCAACGAGGCACAGAGAAAGAGCGCAAAATGTCGCCAGAGGGCAGCGCTCTCAACAGGAGACCTTATCCTCCCAGGGTATTCCGGCAGCAGTTCTCCTACATCAATGTTACTGAGGAACAGTGTGTTCCAAGGCTGTGTTTCACTGAGCTTTGCCATCGGCTGCAACCAGACCTCGAGCCACAGACCAGAGTGAGGACGGCTGTCTCTGGCAGTCAAGGTCACCATCGCGCTCAAGTTCTACACCACAGGATCCTTCCAGTGTGCAACAGGAGACATCTCCAACATCTCCCAGTTTCCCATTGCTGCATCCACAAGGTCGCTGATGCTCTGTACAGAAGGAGGAGGGACTACATTTCCTTCTCCTTAAAGATGGGCAGGTATGGCAGCTCAACATTCCGGGTTACAGGGTTTTCAGACCGGATAGAGAGAAGGTAAAAAAGGAGGAGGGGGGGGGGCTCAGTATTAATTAAAGAAACACTTACAGCTGTGATGAGGGTGATATATTGGAAGGATCATCAAATGAGGCCATATGGGTTGAACTGAAGAACAAAAAAGTGGTGATGACACTGCTGGGTGTGTACCATAGACCCCCAAACAGTGAGAGGGAGATAGAAGAGCAAATATATAGGCACATTTCTGAGAAGTGCAAAAACTATAGGGCAGTAATAGTCGGGGATTTCAACAACCCGAATATTAACTGGGATAAAATTCGTGTGAAAGATTTAGAGAGTGTGGAATTCCTAAAATGCATTCAGGAGAATTTTTTTAGCCAGTATGTAGCAAACCCAACAAGGGAGGGAGCGGTTCTGGACTTAGTTTTAGGGAATGAAGCTGGGCAGGTGAAAGGGGTATCAGTGGGAGAGAGCATTTTGGTCCTAGTGATCATAATTCAGTTACATTTAGGGTAGTTATGGAAAAGGACAAAGATGGACCAGGAATAAAAGTTCTCAATTGGGGAAAAACCAATTTTGTGAAGCTGAGAGGTGATTTAGTCATAGTGGACTGGAAACAGCTACTTGATGGTAAATCAGTGTCAGAGCAGTGGGAGGCATTCAAGGAGGAGATCCAGAGGGTTCAGAGCAAGTATGTTCCCTTAAAGAAAAAGGGTGGGACTAACAAATCTGGAGCACCCTGGATGTCAACGGGCACACAGGGTATGATAAAGAAAAAAAGGGAGTCTTATGACAGATACCGAGGGCTCAATACTGCAGAAACTCGAGGTGTATAGAAAGTGCAGGAAATTAGGAAAGCAAAGCGAGAGCATGAAAAAATGCTGGCAAGTAAAATCAAGGAAAAGCTAAAGATGTTTTATAAATATATTAAGAGCAAGAGGATAACTAAAGAAATAGTGGGGCCTATTAGAGACCATAAATGTAATCTGTGTGGAGGTGCAAGGCTCTTAATGAATATGGTTCTTAATGAATATGGTTCTTAATGAATATTTTGCATCTGTTTTCACAAAAGAGAGGGGCAATGCAGACATTGCAATCGGAGGAGGAGTGTGAAAGATTAGATGAAATAAACATAATGAGAGAGGAAGTATTAAGGGGCTTAGCAGCTTTGAAAGTGGATAAATCTCCAGGCCCGAATGAAATGTATCCCAGGCTGTTAAGAGAAGCAAAAGACGAAATAGCAGAGGCTCTGACCATCATTTTCCAATCTTCTCTGGCTAAAGGTGCGGTGCCAGAGAACTGGAGGACTGCTAATGTGGTACCTTTGTTTAAAAAGGGAGAAAGGAATAGACCGAGTAATTATAGGCCAGTCAGCCTAACCTCAGTGGTGGGAAAATGATTGGAAAAATCTTGAGAGACAGGATAAATCTTAATTTAGAAAGGTACGGATTAATCAGGGACAGTCAGCATGGATTTGCTAAGGGAAGGTCGTGTCTGACTAACTTGATTGAATTTTTTGAGGAGGTAACCAGGAGGGTCGATGAGGGTAGTGCATACGATGTAGTGTATATGGATTTTAGCAAAGCCTTTGATAAGGTCCCACATGGCAGACTGATCACGAAAGTAAAAGCCCATGGGATCCAGGGCAAAGTGGCAAGTTCAGTCCAAAATTGGCTCAGAGGCAGAAAGCAAAGGGTAATGGTTGATGGGTGTTTTTGTGACTAGAAGGATGTTTCTAGTGGGATTCCGCAGGGCTCAGTACTGGGTCCCTTGCTTTTTGTGGTATATATCAATGATTTAGTCTTGAATCTAGGGGGTATGATTAAGAAGTTTGCAAATGATACAAAAATCGGCCGTGTGGTTGATAATGAAGAAGAAAGCTGTGGACTGCAGGAAGATATCAATGTACTGATCAGATGGACAGCACAGTGGCAAATGGAATTCAATCCGGAGAAGTGTGAGGTAATGTATTTGGGGAGGGCGAACAAGACAAGGGAATACACATTAAATGGTAGGACACTGAGAAGTGTAGAGGAACAAAGGGACCTTGGAGTGCATGTCCACCGATACCTGAAGGTAGCAGGCCAGGTAGATAAGGTGGTTAAAAAAGCATACAGAATACTTGCCTTTATTGGCCAAGGCATAGAATACAAGAGCAGGGAGCTAATGCTTGAACTGTATAAAACATTGGTTAGGCTACAGCTAGAGTACTGTGTGCAGTTCTGGTCACCACATTACAGGAAAGATGTGATTGCACTGGAAAGGGTACAGAGGAGATTTCCGAGGGTGTTGTCTGGACTGGAGAAATTTAGCTATGAGGAAAGATTGGATAGGCTGGGTTTGTTTTCATTGGAACAGAGGAGGCTGAGGGGAGACATTATTGAGGTATATAAAATTCTGAGGGGCCTAGATAGAGTAGATAGGAAGGAACTATTTCCCTTAGCAGAGGGGTCAACAACCAGGGGGCATAAATTTAAAGTAATTAATAGGAAGTTTAGAGGGGATTTATGGGGAAATGTCTGATGGGGATCTGGAACTCACTGCCTGAAAGAGTGGCAGAGGCAGAAATCCTCACCACATTTAAAAAGTACTTGGATGTTTACTTAAAGTGCCGTAACCTACAGGGCTACGGACCAAGAGCTGGTTAGTGGGAATAGGCCGGCTAGCTCTTTGTCAGCCGGCGCGGACATGATGGGCTGAAATGGCCTCCTTCTGTGCTGTAAATTTCTATGATTCTGTCACCAAGCTTGCGGCTGGCTGTGGGAGACACGGGCTATCCACTCTCCACGTGGCTCATGACTCCCCTCCACAACCCCAGCACTCCTGCCCAGCTTCTCATATAATGAGAGCCATGCTGCCACCAGGAACATCATTGAGCAGACCATCGGAGTACTGAAGCAATGTTTCGCTGCCTTGACCGCTCGGGAGGAGTCCTCCAATACTCGGCTGAGCGGGTGTCCCTATTCGTCATCATCTGCTGCACTCTGCACAACTTGGCCATCATGAGGGCGCAGCCATTGCCACCAGGCATAGCCGCACCTCCTGAGGAGGAGGAGGGGCAGGAAGGCAAGGAGGGGGAGGATGTGGGGGAGGAGGAGGAAGACGAGAGGAGGATGATGTGGATGAGGAGGAGGAGGAAGACTAGGAGGGGGAGGATGTGGGGGAGGAGCAGGAAGGCGAGGAGGAAGACGAGAGGAGGAAGATGAAGATGAGGAGGAGGAAGACGAGGAGGAGGAGGAGGAGGGGGAGGATATGGGGGAGGAGGAGGAAGACGACAAGGGGGAGGATGTGGGGGAGGAGGAGGAGCAGCAGTGACAGAGGCAGCAGCAGCAGGCACTCAATCGCCATTCCATAAGGGCGGTCCGCGAGTGCCTCATCAGACTTCGGTTCCAGTGAATTCCAGCCCACTGCCCGGTGGGTCTGCAGGTCACAGGAACACAAGAAATAGAAGCAGGAGTGGGCCACCTGGCCCCTCGAGCCTGCTCCGCCATTTAATAAGATCATGGCTGATCTGATCATGGACTTAGCTCCACTTCCCCGCCCGCTCCCCGTAACCCTTTACTCCCTTATCGCTCAAAAATCTGTCGATCTCCACCTTAAATATATTCAATGACCCAGCCTCCACAGCTCCCTGGGGCAGAGAATTCCACAGATTTACAACCCTCTCAGAGAAGAAACTCCTCCTCATCTCAGTTTTAAATGGGCGGCCCCTTATTCTGAGACTATGTCCCCTAGTTTTAGTTTCCCTTATCAGTGGAAATATCCTCTCTGCATCCACCTTGTCGAGCCCCCCTCATTATCTTATATGTTTCAATAAGATCACCTCTCATTCTTCTGAACTCCAATGAGTATAGGCCCAACATACTCTCAGTTCTGGAATCAATCTAGTGAACCTTCTCTGTACAGCCTCCAATGCAAGTATATCCTTCCTTAAATGCGGAGACCAAAACTGTACGCAGTACTCCAGGTGTGGCCTCACCAATACCCTGTACACTTGTAGCAGGACTTCTCTGCTTTTATACTCCATCCCCCTTGCAATAAAGGCCAACATTCCATTTGCCTTCCTGATTACTTGCTGCACCTGCATACTAACTTTTTGTGTTTCATGCACAAGGACCCCCAGATCCCTCTGTACTGCAGCATTTTGCAATTTTTCTCCATTTAAATTATAATTTTCTTTTTTTTTCCTGCCAAAATGGATAACCTCTCATTTCCCCACATTATACTCCATCTGCCATATTTTTACCCATTCACTTAGCCTGTCTATACCCTTTTGCAGATTTGTTGTGTCCTCCTCACAATTTGCTTTCCCACCCATCTTTGTATCATCAGCAAACTTGGCTACATTACACTCAGTCCCTTCATCCAAGTCATTAATATAGATTGTAAATAGTTGAGGCCCCCGCACCAATCCCTGTGGTACCCCATCATTACGCCTTCGACCAGCTCTGGCCCTGGAAGGCTGCAGACTGCACCACCTCAGGCTGGGCGGCAGCAGTGACAAGTGCAATGGTGGAGTGTCAGTGGTGGGATCAGGAATGCTGTCATTGTGAGGAATGCTATCATTGTGACCCAGCGTCACACCCCCGGGGCAGTACCTCAGCATCCCCACCAATCTGCTGCAGCACAGATTGATGGGCTGCTGAAACACCATGAGATCCCCGGTGAACTGTGGTGGACCCATCGACGATGCCAGCAGTCAGACCATGCGTGGCATCGAGCTGAGACTGCATGAGAGCACTCTGAGATTCGATGCCACCAACTATTGTCTGTATTACAGCACTAAGACGTTGCGTTGCTTCCGCCTGTGTTCCACATCGCTCATGACACGTGTCATGAGGTCTGGATCTGCACAGTCTCTGGGAGTCCACCATCATCTGCAGACTGGCAATGCGGGCTCCAGAGTGTGCGCAGAGCTCTGTGCAACATTGGAGGTGGTCTCCTCCACACTCCTCACCATTGTGGAAAGGCTCTCGGGCAGCCTTGCCATTGCACCTGTCATGTCGGAGTGCATGGCCATCACCCTTCATGTGAACGCCTCCTCATCGAGATCCTCATCTGAGTCCTGTGCAGCAGAACTCGCGTGCGAACCTTCCCGAGGTTCCCTTTTCCCTTGGCCTTACTATATCCCACTCATCCCCGGTGCATCACCCAGTGCAGACCCCATTACTAAACTTGCCTCAAAAGATCGCGTAGTGCCAATCTCTGAGCTGGTGCCTGCGGGTGAGAGATGCCGTGAGGTACTTAGGTCCTCCTCCTCTCCTTCCTCACTCTCAGTGGGGAGCTCAGGGACAGGCTGCTCATCTGGTTCCTGATTATCTGAAAGTATCAAGGCCCAAGGCTCGCATTAAGGTAATGGGCAGGGGGCAGGAATGGAGCAAGAAATGCTGACAGTATCAGGAGCTGGAAAGTGAGAATGGCTTGTGGTGTGAGGGGGAAGTGGGATGAGGGAAGGAGCGAGGATGAAGATACCGTTGTGTCCCCCGCGGGGCTGACATCGCCCAGGGCCACGGCGCCCACCACCTGCGGCCCAATCAGTCGCAGCACTCGCTCCTCCAGGTCTGAGAGCTGCTGGAGCTGTCCATCGCCCTCGCCTGTCCTCTGCTGCTCCCTCCATCGTGGTCTGCAAGAGAAAGGAATGTGAGAGAGTCAGAGACCAGCTATGTGTCTGGGAGATATACCTGCCGTCATTGAATAGTTGTGAATGTAGGCAAGGTGTGAGATGAGGATGTGAGTGGTGGGGGAGCGGTGAATGAGTGATGGGGTGGGGGTGTGGTGGGATGAGGGAGGGGGGGAGTGAGTGGTGGGTGAAGGGGTGGGGCGGTGAGGGGGGTGAGTGAGTGGTGGGTGAAGGGGTGAGGGGGGTGAGTGAGTGGTGGGTGAAGGGGTGGGGGTGGCGTGGGGGAGTAGTGGTTTGCTCAGTGTGCACCGACAGAGGTTCAGAGGCTGGTATGTAGGAGCTTTGAAGCATGTACTCACCCTTCCCACTCGACTGAGGATGTTGAACTTCTGGCACTGTGATAGGCTGTGTTCCTCAACACTACTGGCCGAGAACTCCTGGCCAGCTCCCTTCCCGTTGCCCTCCTGGACAGCTCCCTTCCCGTTGCCCTCCTGGACAGCTCCCTCCCCATTGCCCTCCTGGACAGCTCCCTTCCCATTGCCCTCCTGGGCAGCTCCCTCCCCATTGTCCTGAAGACCTGGGGCAATGGCCTCCTTCCACCTCCTTTGTTCCAGTGGCCCCACCAACACCTCTAATGTGACATCATTGAACTGCCGAGCTCTTTTTCAGACTGCCGAGGAACATAAAAACTGACTGCAAAAGCTTCTATAAATATGTGAAGAGAAAAAGATTAGTGAAGACAAATGTAGGTCCCTCGCAGTTGGATTCAGGTGAATTTATAATGGGGAACAAAGAAATGGCGGACCAGTTAAACAAATACTTTGGTTCTGTCTTCACGAAGGGAGACACAAATAACCTTCTGAATGTACCAGGGGACCGAGGGTGAGAAGGAGGAACTGAAGGATATCCTTATTAGGCAGGAAATTGTGTTAGGGAAATTGATGGGATTGAAAGCCGATAAATCCCCGGGGCCTGATAGTCTGCATCCCAGAGTACTTAAGGAAGTGCCCCAAGAAATAGTGGATGCACTTGTGATCATTTTCCAACAGTCTATCGATTCTGGATCAGTTCCTATGGACTGGAGGGTAGCTAATGTAACACCACTTTTTAAAAAAGGAGAGAGAGAGAAAGCAGGTAATTATAGACCGGTTAACCTGACATCAGCAGTGGGGAAAATGTTGGAATCAATCATTAAGGATGAAATAGCAGCGCATTTGGAAAGCAGTGACAGGATCAGTCCAAGTCAGCATGGATTTATGAAAGGGAAATCATGCTTGACAAATCTTCTGGAATTTTCTGAGGATGTAACTAGCAGAGTGGACAGGGGAGAACCAGTGGATGTGGTGTATTTGGACTTTCAAAAGGCTTTTGACAAGGTCCCACACAAGAGATTGGTGTGCAAAATCAAAGCACATGGTATTGGGGTAATGTATTGACGTGGATAGAGAACTGGTTGGCAGACAGGAAGCAGAGAGTCGGGATAAACGGGTCCTTTTCAGAATGGCAGGCAGTGACTAATGGGGTGCTGCGGGGCTCAGTGCTGGGACCCCAGCTCTTTACAATATATATTAACAATTTGGATGAAGGAATTGAGTGTAATATCTCCAAGTTTGCAGATGACACTAAACTGGGTGGCGGCGTGAGCTGTGAGGGGGACGCTAAGAGGCTGCTGGGTGAATTGGACAGGTTTGGTGAGTGGGCAAATACATGGCAGATGCAGTATAATGTGGATAAATGTGAGGTTATCCATTTTGGAGGTAAAAACACGGAGACAGAATATTATCTGAATGGCGGCAGATTAGGAAAAGGGGAGGTGCAACGAGACCTGGGTGTCATGGTTCATCAGTCATTGAAGGTTGGCATACAGGTACAGCAGGCGGTGAAGAAGGCAAATGGTATGTTGGCCTTCATAGCAAGGGGATTTGAATATCTGAGCAGGGAGGTCTTACTGCAATTGTACAGGGCCCTAGTGAGGCCTCACCTGGAATATTGTGTTCAGTTTTGGTCTCCTAATCTGAGGAAGGATGTTCTTGCTATTGAGGGAGTGCAGCGAAGGTTCACCAGACTAATTCCAGGGATGGCTGGACTGTCATATGAGGAAAGACTGGATCAACTGGGCCTTTATTCACTGGAGTTTAGAAGGGTGAGAGGGGATCTCATAGAAACGTATAAGATTCTGACGGGAATGGACAGGTTAGATGCGGGAAGAATGTTTCCGATGTTGGGGAAGTCCAGAACCAGGGGACATAGTCTTAGGATAAGGGGTAGTCCATTTAGGACTGAGATGAGGAGAAACTTCTTCACTCAGAGAGTTGTTAACCAGTGGAATTCCCTGCCGCAGAGAGTTGTTGATGCCTGTTCATTGGATATATTCAAGAGGGAGTTAGATATGGTCCTTACAGCTAAGGGGATCAAGGGGTATAGTGAGAAAGCAGGAAAGGGGTACTGAGGGAATGTTCAGCCATGATCTTATTGATGGCAGTGCAGGCTCGAAGGGCCGAATGGCCCATTCCTGCACCTATTTTCTATGTTTCTATGTTTCCCCTCAATCTAAATTGGGACCAGCCACAGCTATGAGGTCCCTCAGTTGGTGTCAGGTCGACTTCAGTTGCAAGAATGGTGAAAATGAGCAGCTGCAGTTTGATATACCCTCGCCTTTAAGAGCTGGAATGGCCAGTGTGAAGGACTGAAAGATGATTGCTGAATGTAAGTCACCTGAAATTGGGTAGCACTCTGGGGTTAGCGCCCCTGTAGCGCCCCATTGAGGTCATTAGCGCTTGATTTACTTCCTTCCTGGGGCGCTAAAGCCCAATTTAAAAGAAGTTCAGATTCCTTTGTACCTGGCGCAAAATTTTCAAAATGTAAAAAGTTTTGTCCCAGACGTCTGCTACTGAATTTCTCCCCCCATGCCTCTACTTATGATGCCAAGAATCCCATACACATTCTTATCCACTTTATCAACTTGCCCTGCTACCCACCGCAGAGTAAAGCTAACTGTTGGAAGAGACAATTACTGTTAGCATCAAGGGCATCCACACAGTGTCAGTGTGACTGAGGGAGTGCAGTGAAACGATCTGTACACATGTGGAGTACATAAGAACATATGATGAACAGTGGTGTACATTTAAGGAGATATTTCCCAACACTCAAGAAAAATATATTCCAATGAGGTAGAAAGGGTGTAAGAGAAAAGATAGCCATCCGTGGCTAACTAAAGAAATAAAGGACGGTATCCAATTAAAAACTAGGGCATACAAAGTGGCCAAAACTAGTGGGAGGACAAGATATTTGTTGAGAGTTTCTGCCATCTCCATGTTCCCCATTACTAAATCCCCGATCTCATCCTCTACTGGACCAAGCCAGCAAAGAATGACTAAAAAAATGATTAGGAAAGGGAAGATAGACTATGAAAGTAAACTAGCACAAAATATAAAAACACATAGCAAGAGTTCCTATAGGTATATAAAAAGGAATAGAGTGGCTAAAGTAAGTGTTGGTCTAGTAGAGGATAAGACCGGGGAATTAATAATGGGGAACATGGAGATAGCAGAAACTCTGAACAAATATTTTGTATCAGTCTTTACAGTAGAGGACACTAAAAATATCCCAACAGTGGCTAGTCAAGGGGCTAAAGGGAGGGAGGAATTTAACACAATCACAATCACAAAGGTAATCAGTAAGATAATGGGACTAAAGACAGATAAATCTCCTGGACCTGATGGCTTGCATCCTAGGTAAGAGAAGTAGCGACAGGGATTGTGGATGCATTGGTTGTAATTTATCAAAATTCCCTGGATTCTGGGGAGGTCCCAGCAGATTGGAAAACTGCAAATGTGACGCCCCTATTTAAAAAAAACAAGGCAGACAAAAAGCGGGAAACTATAGACCAGTAGCCTAACATCTGTGGTTGGGAAAATGTTGGAGTCCATTATTAAAGAAGCAGTAGCAGGACATTTGGAAAAGCATAATTCGGTCAGGCAGAGTCAGCATGGATTTATGAAGGGGAAGTCATGTTTGACAAAGTTGCTGGAATTCTTTGAGGATGTAATGAACAGGGTGGATAAAGGGGAACCAGTGGATGTGGTGTATTTGGACTTCCAGAAGGCATTTGACAAGGTGCCACATAAAAGGTTTCTGCACAAGATAAAAGCTCATGGGGTTGGGGGTAATATATTAGCATGGATAGAGGATTGGCTAACTAACAGAGAATAGAGAGTTGGGATAAATGGTTCATTCTCTGGTTGGCAACCAGTAACTAGTGGGGTGCCACAGGGATCATTGCTGGGACCCCAACTATTTCCAATCTATATTAATGACTGCAACCACCAGGTAAGCTAACAAAACTTGTATTATTAAATTCTAATATTCGAGCATCATTTTCACAGGTGAATACTGATGTAAAGTACTCATTTAATATTTCCACCTTACTTAGTGAGTCATTAGTAACCTGTCCTTGAACACCCTTCAGTGGCCCAATACAGTCTTTGATAGTTCTCGGACTCTTCACAAAACTAAAAAAGCTCTTTCCATTACTGCCACAGTTGTCTACAATCCTTTTTTCCATTAGCCTTTTTGCTGATCTAATCGCAGCCTTCGTTTTCTTTAGTTGTTCCCTGTATTCAACCCTGTTGATTGAGGGATAAATATTGGCCATGACCGGGGCATAACGCCCCCGCTCTTCTTCGAAATAGTGCCATGGGATCCTTTACGTCCACCTGAGAGAGCAGACGGGGCCTCGGTTTAACGTCTCACCTGAAAGACGACACCTCTGACAGTGCAGCACTCCCTCAGCATTGCACTGGAGTGTCAGTCTAGATATTTGTGCTCAAGTCTCTGGAGTGGGACTAGAACCCATGACCTTCCGATTCAGGCAAGAGTGC
The DNA here is from genome assembly GCF_044704955.1 of Pristiophorus japonicus. Lineage (NCBI taxonomy): Eukaryota > Metazoa > Chordata > Chondrichthyes > Pristiophoridae > Pristiophorus > Pristiophorus japonicus. The sequence continues at coordinate 75,578,644 of NC_091989.1, read as the reverse complement.
TGCCCACTGAGCCATGGCTGACGGTTATGAAGAATGTTGTTCACTGCTCCTGATCATTTTAAAGGCCCGTGTTACCCCTTTTCCTACATTACAACAGTGACTACACTTCAAAAAAGTACTTCATTGGCTGTAAAGCACATTAGGGCGTCCTGTAGTCATGAAAGGTGCTATATAAATGCAAGTCTTTCTTTCTTTGAAGCCTTTAGACAGTGGGGGTGTTCAGGTTGGTCAAATATTCCCCCCCTCCTCCCCTCCCAGAAATGTCTATGCTATTTTTATCTCACCACACCGTATTTTGAAAGAACGAGCTTGAGATCACTTGATAGAAACACAAAAACAACAGATGTTCTTCCAGAATTAAAAACAGAAAATGCTGGAAATCTCAGCAGGTCAGGCAGCATCTGTAGAGTGAGAAACAGAGTTAACCTTTCGGGTCTGTGACCCTTCGTCAGAACTGACGAAAGTACAAAATGAACATGTTCTTAAGGAGCACTGAAAGGGGGAGGGGAGGAAAGAACAGAAGGGGAGGTCTGTGATAGGGTGGAAGGCAGGAGAGATTAGAGAGACAAACGAGATGATGGGCTGACTTGAAATGGTAATGCCAGGAGTTAGAAAAAGATGAGTCTAGCTAGGGTGTGTATGGCGGAATAATGACCAGCTGCCATTGGACACAGATCAAAGTGGGAGAGGGGTTAAAAAAAAGAAGGAAAGGGAACCAAAGATGGCCAGAGGTTATGCTCTGAAATTGTCAAACTCGATGTTGGTCCAGAAGGCTGTAAAGTGCCTAATCGAAAGATAAGGTGCTGTTTCTTGAGCTTGCGTTGAGCTTCATTGGAACAGTGCAGGAGGCCGAGGACGGAGAGGTCGGAGTGGGAGTGGAGCGGGGAATTAAAGTGACAGGCGACCGGAAGCTCAGGGTCACACTTACGGACTGAATGGAGGTGTTCTGCAAAGTGGTCACTCAATTTACACTTGGTCTCCCCAATGTAGAGGAGACCACATCGTGAGCAGCGAATACAGTATACTACATTGAAAGAAGTACAAGTAAATCGTTATTTCACCTGGAAGGGGTGTTTGACGCCTTGGACATTGGGAAGGGAGGGGGTAAAAGGGCAGGTGTTACATCTCCTGCGCTTACACGGGAAGGTGGCGTGGGAAGGGGAGGGGGTGCTGGGGGTGATTGCAGAATGGAGCAGGGTGTCGCGGAGGGAGCGGTCCTGATAGAGAATTCAAACAGGCTGCATTTAGACAGGCTGTGAAAATTCACAGACAACAAGTCAGAGATGCTACATGCATTTCAGCCACATTGCGTTAAGTCATCAATCAACTTGACATTTTCGGACCTTGGGTAGTGAGCCAATAAGGTCAAAGAAGGTGAGTTCTTTTCTGTAAATTGATCCAGGTATAAATACAGCCACTTTGACCATGTGGTTTCAGTAAGACAAAGAAACTAGCAATCAGCCAGCAGCTTGTTACTCTCTGCCAAGAGTAAAAAGTTAAAACTACCATCGGAGTTCGTATTTCATTAAAATTAAGAGATCTAACAATTTTGGCACTGCGAGCAGGGTCGCTGAGGAAAGAAACTGAATTTTGGACATCGGACCGACATATTGAGGTAAGGACACCTCTTTTTAAAAAAAGTCCTCGGTCAAAAGTCTTAATTCGCCTCTCCTTCTACGCAATTCCAAAAGCCTCCGGTTTGTGAACCCTCCGGTTGGTAGTCGGCTCGAGGTCCCATAGACATCTAAACTTCGGCGGTGTGTTAGTTAATTAATCACCGACCTATTGATCGGCTAAAAGCCTACGACTCAAGACCCCAGTAAAGAAATGGCAGCAGGAGATAAGAACAAAGAATTGCCTACAACTGTTAAAGGTGGGCAAGCACCACCTGAAGTTTCGCTAGATTTAATTCTCGAACAGTTGAAAGAATACATAGAGCAACAATTCAACTTATCTAAAACCTGTATTAAGATCGAACAAAAGTACGGAACCTCCAAAGGACGAGATTAAAAGGGTCTGGGGAAAAACGACCCGTATGAAAAATAAAGATCGAACTAGATGGTCCCTAGCGGTTATGGGCCAATTTCGAAACCGGAATGAAATTATAATGCGTTCCCAACATGATCGAGAACTGACCAGTACAAAGGATCAATTGCAAGCTGTTTGTGCACAACTGCGACAGAAAAAGCTTGAACTTGAAAAGCTGGAAGCGGCAGTTAAAGATCTTAAAGGTGAAATTAAAGAAAGGAAAAAATCATTAGGTCAAGAGACAGTAATAGGAAAAGGAAAATGTATTGATCAACTCCCAGGGTACCCATGTTTGGATAAATTAAAAGCGCAAACCCGAAGACACGACCGAGGAATAGATACGGTTTCTGAATCCTCCGACAATATAGTGTCGGAGGATGATGAAGAATTAGGGGTGCGCTTTGCCCCGTTGAAAAAAAGACGAGTTGTAGTCAAATCAGAAGAGACTGCAGATGAGGGCGAAACCAAAAAAACAAAGAGAAGGGTGTACGAAGAATACTTAGTTCATGCTCCGGCAGACCCAGAGAAAATTGATAAATGGTCCAAGGAATTGCCCAATCCAAAGAAAGGGGGAGTAAAAACATGGGACCAATTGGACCGCTTAAGAAATATATATCAACTTCATCCCTGGGATGGAGTGCAAATTTTGACCATAATGGTGCCAAAAACACGGAAGAAAATTGCACGACAAGGTAGATGAAGCTTTGGGGCAGAATGAACAAGAATTAGACGCAGGATGGGAGGCGATTAAACACTGGCTGCAAGCCTTCAGTCCAGCTAAGACAGACTGGGGAAAAATTGCAGCCTGCCAACAGAAAGGAACGGAGGAGGTCCTGGAGTATGACGAGCGGTTTAGATGTACGTGGCTAGAACATTCGGGTATGAATCATACGGATGAGGAAATGGATGAACAAGCGTTTGGACCCCTGAAAGCAGCTTTCATGGCAGGTCTAAAGCCAGAACTGTCCAAAATGCTTAAGGTAATGTTACCAGACTGGGAAGGTAGAGGAACTACCTTTGCAGCATTGGTGGATCGATGTAACCAATTAGATCGGGATATGGGAGCTAAAGTCCGAGCTGTGCAGGCTATGGGATGGAAATCCCAGGAATCCGATAAACAGTCATTAGGAAAATTACCTGGAAAATGTCATTATTGTGGGAAAGAAGGTCACTGGGCCAAGACGTGCAGGGCAAAACAGCAAGGTCGTGGCTGGGGAAGAGGACGCAGCCAGGGATACAATTCAGCCAACAAGCCAGGCTTGTCACAAGATAACGACCTCATAGAAGCATTTAAGCGACTGACAATACAACAACAGAAGGAGTTACTTGGGATAGCAAAAAACGATTAGAGCCCACCCTGGCCCCCCTCCTCGTACTAATACAACAAAGGGGAGATGGGCTATATCTAACTGTGAGGGTGGGCGATAAGGATGTGGACTGTCTTTTAGACGCAGGGGCGGAATTAACATGCTTACCCCTACAATATGGAAACTTTTTGCCGTTGGATGGTAGGGCACGTACAGCCTATGGAGTTGGGGGCCATAAAATGGAAATTAAAAGGACAACACCGGTACTGAAAGGGCTGGGTCCACATGAACTAACCACGTCGGTCTGGATAGGCCCAGTAGATCAACCCCTTTTGGGAATGGACGTTCTAATCCAAATAGATTCATCGTTGCATTTCGAGGATGGTCGGGTGACATGGTCAATTAGAACTTTGAAGAAAGAAAAATTGAAGGAACACCCGATATGAGCTAAAGATAAGAACGATTGTGGCCTACTCCAGATGGAGCCTGCGTCATTTACAGGGACCAAGCCTCCCTGCACTAAACAGTATCCCATCAGTCCAACTGCCATCGCGGGAATCTTACCGGTTATTCAGCAATTGGAGAAACAAGGGGTGCTTATTAAAACGCATAGCTCCTCCAATAGCCCCATGTGGCCGGTACAGAAATCTAATGAGACTTGGCGTTTGACTGTCGATTATAGGAAAGCTAACCAGTGTATTGATCGAAAAGCTCCTTTGGTCGCAGATCCCTCTACCATTTTTAATGCCCTCAAACCGGAACATAAATATTTCTCGGTTATAGATATGGCCAACGGATTTTGGTCGGTGCCTCTGGCACCGGAGGTTCGACAGTGGTTTGCTTTCACTGTCCAAGGACAACAGTATACTTGGACCCGGTTACCGCAGGGTTTCCACAACAGCCCTACGGTATTCCACATGGCTTTACAAAGCCATTTGCGAGAATTACCTCCCCTGTCATCCACAGTCATCCAATATGTAGACGATATCCTGCTAGCTTCAAACACGGAAGAACAGCATGAACAAGATTTATGAGCTTTGCTGGATCACCTTCGGCTGAAAGGACATAAAGCCAGCATCGACAAAGCACAAATATCCCAAGAAGAGGTTGTATACCTGGGGCAAAAGATTTCACAAGGAAAGAGAGAACTTACCTATTCGGGCTGCTAAAAAATCCACTACTATTCAGGAACTAAGGTCTTTTTTGGGATTGTGTAACTTTAACAGAAATTGGATTGACTCCTTCACACAGCTTGCTCAGCCACTGAATGATATTTTAAAGGGGAAACGTGCCTCTAAAGAAGCCATCACCCTCACTAAAGAACAGCTAGAGGCCTTCCTGAGTTTGAAAAAGGCTTTGTATTCGGCACCGGCTCTGGGAATCCCCGACAGCGGTCAGCCATTTACCCTGTTTGTTCATGAGAAAGAAGGATATATGACAGCTATACTGACACAAGAACATGGGGATCGGCAAAGACCTATTGGCTATTATTCGGCAAAACTGGATGCGGTAGCCCTCGGATGGGGAAGTTGCCTAAGGGCCATGGAAGCTACATGTCGAGCGGTAATGATCACTGCGGGTCTAGTCCTCGACCAAAAGCTGATTGTCAAGTGTTCCCACACCGTACACGCTTTGCTGTCTATGAATAGAATGTCTCAGGTGACAGCAGCAAGATGGACCCGCTGGACAGCAGTTTTGGAAGCTCCTAATCTCCATATCGTCCGGGCCAGCCCGGTTAATCCCGCAACTATGCTCCCGATGTCAGAATCGAGGGAGCAAGAGGGGGGAGAATGTGAAGAGCATGACTGCGTGGAGATTTTAAAAGAAACAGAAGAAGCAGCCTTAGCAGCAGAGGAGCCTCTGCACAACCCAGACCTCATCCTGTTTACAGATGGTTCCTCCTTTGTTGACAATGGTACCAGAAAAGCAGGATGGGCAGTTACAACCTTATATGAGGTCGTGGCAAAAGGATGTTTACCCTCAGGAACGTCAGCACAACAGGCCGAGTTACGGGCCCTGTCAGAAGCATGTCGAATAGCAGAAGGACAGACAGCTAATGTCTACACAGATTCGCGTTATGCTTTTGGAGTCGCTCACGACTTTGGCATGTTATGGCGGAAAAGAGGATTTCTCACTGCTGCTGCTACACCTATCCGAAATGGAAAAGAAGTCCGAGACTTACTGGAGGCCATACAATTACCTCAGGAAGTGTCCATCCTGAAGTGTAAGGCCCATACCAAGGAAAATACCACAGAAGCACAGGGAAATGCCCTAGCCGACCAGGCAGCTAAAGATGCCGCCTCACAGGGCGTTCCTCCAGAAGAACCAACACAAATGTGCAGATTGAAAGCACTCAGGACTCTGACACGAGACCTTCAAACAATGCAAGGCGAGTGCTTCCCGAGAGGAAAAATGGACGTGGATTGAGGCAGGAATTAAGCTATGCGAAGATGGTGTCTGGAGACAAAGAGTTACCGACAAGCCAGTCGCGCCACAAGCGCTTATGCCTTTTTTAGCCCAACAGATCCACTCGTGGGGACACTTGGCCTCACAACAGATGACGGCACGGTTCCAGAAAAGCTGGTGGGGTCGGGGATTTAAAAAACATGCCCAGCTGGTAACAGACCGCTGTGTGGTCTGCCAGAAAAATAATTCTGGACCCATCACGGTAATGCCCCAACTGAGGCCCCCTGCCCCTGTCGGACCATTCCAGCATCTGCAGGTTGATTATATATCTCTTCCTTCATGCCAAGGATACACTAACATTCTTGTCATGGTCGACAGATTCTCTAGATGGGTAGAAGCTGTCCCAACTAAAAGAGCCACAGCCAATCACACTGCAAAGGTCTTGTATAAGGATTACATTCCCTGATGGGGAGTCCCGAGTAGCATTGACTCAGATCAGGGAACACACTTCACAGGTGCTGTCTGCCAAGAAGTCTGTAGGTTACTGAACATTACATGGGATTTACACTGTCCTTATCATCCACAATCATCAGGACAAGTAGAGCGAATGAATCGAACTCTGAAACAACGGCTTGCCAAATATCACCAAGAAGGAACACCATGGCCCCAGGCACTACTAATAGTGCTATGTAGCATTAGGGCAACCCCAAACAGAACTACAGGTCTAAGCCCATTTGAAATTATAACAGGAAGACCCATGTCGCTGCCAGGAACTATCGATTTACGGAAAGCTGATGTTCACTTAATGAGTGACACTTTGTTATCATACTGTCAGAACCTAACCAATACTATTAGTTCTGTTTCCCGACAGGTATCGGCAGCTTGGGGTAATCCACCCGAAGGAGGACACGACATCATCCCGGGAGTCTGGGTGTATGTGAAAAAGTTGCATAAAGAACCTTTGGGTGCCAAGTGGGAGGGACCTTAACAAGTGTTATTGACCACCCAGGCAGCTGTTAAAGTCCAAGGAAAGAAAGCCTGGATCCACGCTTCACACGTTAAACGAGCACCCGTAACTGAAGCTGAAATCTAATAAGGACAATTACTTTTTGCGAAAATGTATAAATTTACTGTAGTATTGATTGTAGGTATTCTAGGCATAGGCCTACTTCTTACTAGCCGACCCTCTGCACCAAAGGGAAATAGTAGGGTAGCAAGGGAATTACGTGTAAATACCTTTTACTTTTATATTGTTTGTTTATGTTGATTAAATGTTGTTGCGACCAAGCGGCTGTAGCTGCTGTCCCGCAGGTGAGACACCTTGCAGGTCCCAGCAGACCGTCTGTACGTGGCACAGGGGTATGTAATGCTTAAGGAAAGGTTGTTTACTGGTTGAATTAAGATATTGATTTGGATTAAATTGGAATAAGGTTAATTAACCTACTAAAACCAGACTTCCATTGTGGCCACGATGGAACTCGGGTTGGTGTAAATTTGTGTGGAAGCTACTAGTCCGGACATGTGGCGAAACACATCAACAAATTTTAGAAGGAAACTCGATTAACATGTATGAAATTATTTTGTAGAATGTTTAACCAGTGATACCTGAAGTTTTATGATTCAGTTTGTGAAAGAATCAAAGGGGGGATTGATAGAGAATTCAAACAGGCTGCATTTAGACAGGCTGTGAAAATTCACAGACAACAAGTCAGAGATGCTACATGCATTTCAGCCACATTGCATTAAGTCATCAATCAACTTGACATTGTCGGACCTTGGATAGTGAGCCAATAAGGTCAAAGAAGGTGAGTTCTTTTCTGTAAATTGAACCAGGTATAAATACAGCCATTTTGACCATGTGGTTTCAGTAAGACAAAGAAACTGGCAATCAGCCAGCAGCTTGTTACTCTCTGCCAAGATTAAAAAGTTAAAACTACCATTGGAGTTCATATTTCATTAAAATTAAGAGATCTAACAGGTCCCTTCGGAATGCTGAGAAGGGAGGGGAGGGGAAGATGTGATTGGTGGTGGGATCACGCTGGAGGTGGTGGAAATGGCGGAGGATAATCTGTTGAACGTGGAGGCTGGTGGAAGAGACTAGAACCAACCAGAGGACAGATTGAAGGTGATTGGCAGAAGAACCAAAGGTGACATGAGGAAAAACTTTTTTACACAGCGAGTGGTTAGCATCTGGAATGCACTGCCTGAAGGGGTGGTGGAGGCAAACTCAATCGTGGCTTTCAAAAGGAAATTGGAAGGAAAATAAATTGCAGGGCTATGGGGAAAGGGCGGGGGAGTGGGACTAGCTGAGGTGCTCTTGCAGAGAGCCGGCACGGGCTAGACGGGCCGAATGGCCTCCTTCCATGCTGTAACCATTCTATGATTCTCCAGATTTCTTCCATCAGCTGTCCATTGCCACCTAGGAGACAGCCCTCAATCGCCCCCCTTTCACCTAATTCACTCCATCTTGTCCCAGGGCAAACGTGCGCACAAGGCCTGTGAGAGGGAGTGCACTAGAGGGGGCACATCAACATTAGGGAGCTTGTCCCCTAAGAGGAGCAGGCCATGAAGCAGAGGCACTCTACTCATGCTGTGGGAGAGGCGAGGTCATGGCACAGTGCGGGCATCAGGTCAATGAGTGTAGATCATGGTCAACACGACACCTCTGAAGAACCACACATCCACCAGCTTCCACCTCTTCCCTGTCTCCTTAATCCCGAGGGGATAACACTCACCAGTGTTGTGTATGTAAGCACTCTAATAACGACTCCATGAGGTAAGGGTATAGTACTTGAACTGTAGTGACCTTAGTCCTTTATTGCAGCTCCTACAGTGATAACACCAAGAGGTGAGCTCCCTTTTATACTGGCTTACCTGCAGTGTACAGGTGCCCCTTAGGTCTCCAGCAGCAGCACCCTCTGGTGGTACAGATATAGGGGGGAGGTACATTCAGTGGTCTAGTGTTACAGTACATACATTAACATGTACACATAACAACATTCTACTCCCCTTTCCGGCAGATCCACTACAGGAGAGCATGTGGCCCAATTATCCGCTGCCTTCTAATCCCGACCATTTGGTCTTTACTTTCTGTGTGAAACACCACAAGAGATCGACTAAGTCTGTGTGTTTGTATGAGAAATTTGAGAAATAAAAGCCGCCTCTGCATAAATAGCATTTGTTTCTCAACATTACTTAACGAGAGTTCAACAGTATGTGCATCCAAATAAATAGGATGGGGAGAAGATCAGAAGATAGGTTTTGGTGAAAAAGGACTTTCAACCTATTTGATACCGTCCTTCCAGAATATCATTCCTACAGTCTTCCCATAACAGCATCGTGCTGCTTCTTAACTGAGCCCAGAGCCATGGCCGCAGTCACTATTCCTGGCCGCCCACTCCAGCTATTGATCACCCTCTACTTGTCAACCTTGGCTCAATTGATATCACTCTTACCTCTGAGTCAGAAGGTTGTGGGTTCAAGCCCTACCCCAGGGACTTGAGCACAAAATCTCAGGCACTCCTAGAAACATAGAAACATAGAAAATAGGTGCAGGAGTAGGCCATTCGGCCCTTCTAGCCTGCACCGCCATTCAATGAGTTCATGGCTGAACATTCAACTTCAGTACCCCATTCCTGCTTTCTCGCCATACCCCTTGATCCCCCTAGCAGTAAGGACCTCATCTAACTCCTTTTTGAATATACTCCTGGCTGATCTGTCCTCTTCCACCCTCCATAAACTTGAACTCATCCAAAACTCGGCTGCCTGTGTCTTAACTCGCACCAAGTCCCATTCACCCATCACCCCTGTGCTTGCCGACCCATGTTCTAGTTCGCACCAAGGCCCGCTCACCCATCACCCACTGTGCTCATTGCCCCGTGTCCTAACTCGCACCAAGTCCCGTTCACCCATCACCCCTGTGCTCGCTGCCCCCTGTCCTAACTCGCACCAAGTCCCGTTCACCCATCACCCCTGTGCTTGCCGACCCATGTTCTAGCTCGCACCAAGGCCTGCTCATCCATCACCCCCTGTGCTCGTTGCCCCGTGTCCTAACTCGCACCAAGTCCCGTTCACCCATCACCCCTGTGCTCGCTGCCCCGTGTCCTAACTTGCACCAAGTCCCGTTCACCCATCATCCCTTGTGCTCACTGACCATGTCCTAACTCGCACCAAGTCCCGTTCACCCATCACCCCTTGTGCTCGCTGACCATGTCCTAACTCGCACCAAGACCCGTTCACCCATCACCCCTGTGCTCGCTGCCTCGTATCCTAACTCGCACCAAGTCTCGCTCACCCATCACCCCTGTGCTCGCTGCCCCGTATCCTAACTCGCACCGTCCCGTACACCCATCACCCCTGTGCTTGCTGTCCCGTGTCCTAACTCGCACCAAGTCCCATTCACCCATCACCCCCTGTGCCCCGTGTCCTAACTCGCACCAAGTCCCACTCACTCATCACCCCCTGTGCTCGCTGTCCGTGTCCTAACTCGCACCAAGTCTCATTCACCCATCACCCCCTGTGCTCGCTGCCCCGTATCCTAACTCATACCAAGTCCCGCTCACCCATCACCCCCTGTACCCCGTGTCCTAACTCGCACCAAGTCTCGTTCACCCATCACCCCCTGTGCTCGCTGCCCCGTATCCTAACTCATACCAAGTCCCGCTCACTCATCACCCCCTGTGCTCGCTGTCCGTGTCCTAACTCGCACCAAGTCCCGCTCACCCATCACCCCCTGTGCTCGCTGCCCCGTGTCCTAACTCGCACCGTCTCGTACACCCATCACCCCCTGTGCTCGCTGCCCCGTATCCTAACTCATACCAAGTCCCGCTCACTCATCACCCCCTTTGCTCGCTGTCCGTGTCCTAACTCGTACCAAGTCCCGATCACCCATCACCCCCTGTGCTTGCTGCCCCGTGTCCTAACTCATACCAAGTCCCGCTCACCCATCACCCCCTGTGTTAGCTGCCCCGTGTCCTAACTCGCGCCAAGTCCCGCTCACCCATCACCCCTGTGCTCATTGATCTACATTGGCTCCCGGTCTGGCAAAACCTCAAATTTAAAATTCTCATCTGTGTGTTCAAATCCCTGCATCGCCTCGCCCCCTCCCTATCTCTGTAATTTCCTCCAGTCCTACAACTCTCCAAATCTCCTCGCTGCTCCAATTCTGGCCTCACCATTGGTGGCCGTGCCTTCAGCTGCCTGAGTCCCAAGCTCTGGAACTCCCTCTCTAAACTGCTCCTCCTCTCTTTCCTTCTAAAGACGCTCCTTCAAAACTACCTCTTTGACCAAGCTTTTGGTCACCTGCCTCCATCTTTAGCTCGGTATCAATTTTTGTCTGATTATGCTCCTGTGAAGCACCTTGGGATGTTTCACTACGTTAAAGGCGCTATATAAATGCAAGTTGTTGTTGCTGATATTTATTAATCACCCTCAGAAATGAGTGGGTGGATTGTGGGATTGCCAGCAATATATCCAAAGGCAATGAGTGGATGAGTATTTACCCAGAGCAGGTTATCCCAGATGAGTTTGTGCAGTGGGTCATGCTCAGGGAGTGAGAGTGCGAGCTCACGGGAGAGCTCACTTTTTGTGCCAGGTACAGGAAAAACATCAGCTCCGAGCTGGAATAGTGGTATTGATCAGGATTACAGGCTGTACACCAGGTGTGACCTTGCTCCCCTGCACCTCCAATCGCCTGAAGCTTGGAATGATCGTGTCTGTTTATGTATCCCAGCAGCAATTCCGGCCGGTATCCCTGGGAAAGCTGACTGAAAATCTTCTCCCATTTCAACCCATTTCTCCTTAGTTCCTACCCTCGGCTTGTTGAAGAAGCAGCTTCACAAAGCATGCATTGCCGAATGGATGGTCGGGTTAATGAATCTGCCAGCATACACCCATGGGACGACCGCCAACAGGCTCTACAGCCAATGGCCATTCAGTCATATCGGCTTTGTTTCGATGTTGGTACAAAGGGGCTGTGTGGAGAACACAACACCACGAGTTTATTAGTCTGATTAAATTCTGCTAGGCCTGACTGAATGCACATTTCTCTAATGGCCTGGAAATATACATCCAATTAATTCCTTTTGACACAAAGCAATCTGTCACTGGGGGAAAGTATTGATTGCAGTTATGTTTCTTGTTTTTCTTTCTTTCGTTTTATGCAGCAGATCCAATCTTCATTGAGCTGAGGAGCATCCATGCTGAGTAACACAATCTTTTTACACACTTTTCACCAATTAACAGTATCAAGTGGCCTGGAGTCGGATACAACACAAGCCACATGCGATGCGGAGCTATCTTTGTGCCACCCCTCAGCACCGTACTCAGAATAATTAGCCCTGCTTCACGGTGTAACATTAGGCTCTCTCCGCACCGATCTGGGCTCAGTTTTAGCGTTCCTGTCTCGGAGTCAGGTGGTTATGGGTTGAAGCCACACTGCAGATGGTCCTTGCCAGTAGAGACAAGACGTCCGGTCTCTGAATACTGGGTTGACATCCAGTGAGGTACTGGCACCTGATGGGAGGGGGAGTGGTCCCTTCTCCCCCATCCCCCCGTCGTCGCCCCGGCAACCAGGAGACACGAGCTCCTGCCTCTCAACACTGGGTTGGCGGCCAGTGGGGAGCTGGTGTGTGATGGGAGTGAAGTGGTGACCTCCACCCCTCACCCTCCCCTCGCACCTAGTTAGCTCACCGGGTTGGGAGCGAGGCTAATAACCTGTCCATTTATAAAGGGACTTTGTCAGAAGCTGCTGGGTGGAGGAAATGGGTTGTCCCATGTGCCACTGAGCCCAGAGGAGAAGATGTCGGTTGAGGGATAGAATGGCTGGGACACCAGAGAGAATTCCCCTGCTCTTCGAAATAGTGTCATGGGATTTTTTTTAATGTCAATCTCAGTTTAATGTCTCATCCGAAAGACAGCACCTCCGACAGTACGGCACTCCCTCAGTATTGCCCCTCCAACAGTGCGGCACTCCCTCAGTACTGCCCCTCCGACAGTGCAGCGTTCCCTCAGTACAGCCCCTCCGACAGTGCAGCGTTCCCTCAGTACAGCCCCTCCGACAGTGCGGCACTCCCTCAGTACTGCCCCTCCGACAGTGCGGCACTCCCTCAGTACTGCCCCACCAACAGTGCGGCACTCCCTCAGTACTGCCCCTCCGACAGTGCGGCACTCCCTTAGTACTGCCCCACCAACAATGCGGCACTCCCTCAGTACTGCCCCACCAACAGTGCGGCACTCCATCAGTAAACACTGGAGTCTGGATTCTTGTGCTCAAGGCTCTGGAGTGGGACTGGAACCCACAACCTTCTGACATAGAGGCGAGAGTTCTACTCACTGAGCCACAGCTGACAACGGCAGCAGTGGTGTAAGACAAGGGCAGCAGGTGCATGGGAACACCATCACCTCCACGTTCCCCTCCAAGTCACACACCATCCTGACTTGGAAATATAGCGCTGTTCCTTCATCGTCACTGGGTCAAAATCCTGGAACTCCCTCCCTAACAGCACTGTGAGAGTACATTCACCACACAGACTGCAGCAGTTCAAGAAGGTGGCTCACCACCACCTTCTCAAGGGGCAATAAATCCTGGCCTTGCCAGCGACGCCCACATCCAATGAATGAATTAAAAGAAAACTTGTATTCTCTCCAACCATTACCTTATATCTCTGTGTAAGTGTTGAGTCTATGATCCTGCTGGAATGGTTTATGGCTTCCCTTAATGCTGGTGGCTGTTTCTTTTTGGCTGATGCTTTCAAAATCCAGGTGATTGGAATGATTCAGTAGCAACATAATTTAATGCAGCGGCTTTGCACAGGCAAGAAAGCAGTGTTAGTCACAAAGCAACACTCCCAAATGTACGAACCGCCTGTCTTTACCAGCGTGAGTCACACTGGGCTGGATTTTCGGCTTTTGTGATTTCGGGGCGGTAATGGCGGCAGGGTGGTCCTGATACCGCCTGGAAAAAGTTTCCGCCCTCATCTGCAAAATTCGGCAAAAAATGAGGTTCCAGGATCGGGGGTGTAAAATCAGGCAAGGAGAATGCTAAGAGGCTGCAGGGTGACTTGGACAGGTTAGGTGAGTGGGCAAACGCATGGCAGATGCAGTATAATGTGGATAAATGTGAGGTTATCCACTTTGGTGGCAGAAACAGGAAGGCAGATTATTATCTGAATGGTGACAGATTAGGAAAAGGGGAGGTGCAACGAGACCTGGGTGTCATGGTACGTCAGTCATTGAAGGTAGGCATGCAGGTACAGCAGGCAATAAAGAAAGCAAATGGCAAGTTGGCCTTCATACTGAGAGGATTTGAGTATAGGAGCAGGGAGGTCTTACTGCAGTTGTATAGGGCCTTGGTGAGACCACACCTTGAGTATTGTGTACAGTTTTGGTCTCCTAATCTGAGGAAGGGCGTGCTTGCTATTGAGCGAGTACAGCGAAGGTTCACCAGGCTGATTCCCGGGATGGCAGGACTGACATATGAGGAAAGACTGGATCGGTTAGGCTTATACTCAGTGGAATTTAGAAGAATGAGAGGGGATCTCATAGAAACATATAAAATTCTGATGGGCCTGGACAGGTTAGATGCAGGTAGAATGTTCCCGATGTTGGGGAAGTCCAGAACCAAGGGTCACAGTCTAAAGATAAGGGGTTAGCCATATAGGACCAAGATGAGGAGAAATTTTTTCACCCAGAGAATTATATAAGAACATAAGAACATAAGAATTAGGAACAGGAGTAGGCCATCTAGCCCCCTCGAGCCTGCTCCGCCATTCAACAAGATCATGGCTGATCTGGCCGTGGATTCAGCTCCACTTACCTGCCCGCTCCCCATAACCCTTAATTCCCTTATTGGTTAAAAATCTATCTATCTGTGATTTGAATACATTCAATGAGCTAGTCTCAACTGCTTCCCTGGGCAGAGAATTCCAAAGATTCACAACCCTCTGAACCTGTGAAATTCCCTGTCACAGAAAGTTGTTGAGGCCAGTTCGTTTGACATATTCAAAAGGGAGTTAGATGTGGCCCTTATGGCTAAAGGGATCAGGGGGTATGGAGAGAAGGCAGGGGTGTGGTACTGAGGTTGCATGATCAGCCATGATCACATTGAATGGTGGTGCAGGCTCGAAGGGCCGAATGGCCTGCTCCTGCACCTATTTTCTGTTTCTATGTTACACAAGGAAGTTTTATGCCCCAGCTGAAAATTGCAGCATCAAAAAAGTTTGACATTTTGCGCATGGGCAGTCATGTTTCAATTTTCCCGGGTGCAGAGATGGTCCAGGGCATCTTCCTAGGCCATCTGCAATGTCTGCCCCCTTACACAGCAGCCCTCAAGCAGCCTTGATGTTGGCACTGAGGCCTAATTGAGGAGGAGCAGCAGGCGTCGGAGGGGGGGTAAAGGGTAGCAGTGGAAAAGCACAGGACAAGTCAGAATAATGTGCAGGATAAGGTTGTGCAGTTATCCTGGGTTTTGTTAATTTCCCTTGTAAATAGCTTTGTTGATTTAAGGAACTTCATTGTTGCTCAGTGCCCTGCAGCATAACATTGTCTATTGTCTGGTTTATTTTGGTGGGGGAGTTTTTGTTACTTTGTTGCAGTAAAAGTTATGATTCATCCTTTGCCGTTGGTGTCCTGTGCATTATTCCAATGCTCACCGGAGGTGTGCCTTTATAGAGGCACATAGCGTGTCCAGTATTATCTCCATCCCTCAGTTTCCTTCATTTAGGAGAACCGGTTCATTACGAGCTGGCAAAGTGCAAGTGTTGGTCGGGCAGCATCTCTATGCTGCCTCCCCCGTGGATGGTGTGACTATCCAATCAGGGCCTCGCCAGGCTCCTCTTTGTCATCCTCCTCCTCCTCCTGCGGTGGGCCTGCAATCTACAAGGGCAAGGCCTGGCCCCTCATGATGGCCAAGCTGTGCAACATACAACACACCACAAAGAATTCGGAGACCTGTTGATGGGAGTATTGAAGGCTGCCTCCAGAGCGATGCAGGTATCGGTCTGCCTGTAGGAGATGGCATATCTCTGTCAGCACTTCCTTACGCAATCTTTTCAGACACTGCTCCTCAGAGAGCTGGAGGTCTGAGCGTTGCTGTCTGTAAACCCGTGGCGGGGTAAACCCTCCTCCCCAGACATCTTCGGCCTCTCATCATCCGTGGGTCGACATGGCCAAGAGCCCTTGTTGTATCCTGATGCCGCCGAGTAATAGCATGCAGGATGAAACGCTGGCCCCCATTAAATTCTCTCACTGAAGATGTAAGGACCCTGTAATGGAAGATAAAATTGCCGCTTTAAATTCGGAGCTTCACGCAGCGTGCTGTGCACAACCGCTGTAGTCAATGTGACCTGCGATGTCGGAGCCTCCTCCCTCCATTTAAATACGCTGCCAATATCGCCTGCTATACCCTGGGAGCACCTGGTTTTTCAGACATTTCCTGGGGCGGGCGTTTAATGAAGCATTAGGGCCAAGTTTTGCATCCGGGCGCTAGTGGAGCGTTGCTCGACGATTGACGACATGATCTCAGTGAAACTAGTGGGCGGGGCGGTATGTTTTTGTGCCGCCGCAAACCATGAGCCGAATTTGCCGGCCGGGTGGTAAAAGCTGGACTCCCGCCGTTACACCTTCAGACACCCTTTACCGCCCCTCCATGGCGCTAACTGAGGTACAAGTGAATCGAAAATCCAGCCCTTTAAAGAAACACTCTCTAATATAGGAACCGCTTTGCCTTCACCAGCTTTCAAACTGAAGCTTGAGAGATGAGGGCTCCTTATATCCCTGGGTTTACGGGGAGGGTGTATATTGACAGCGACATCTTTATAGGGCCAGGATTTTCTGACGGGGCCGATGTACGGGGCTGGAGAAGGCGCCCTGTGTAAATTCCGACACATTTCAGGGCTGCAAATTTGCACTTACTGATTTGCTTTGGATGGAGAAAGATTGGGGACATTTCCAAACAACACCAATGATCGGTTTCAGAAACGTTCAAAGTAAATGGATTCATCAAATAACCAATAGGAACAGGAGGAGACCATTCAATCTCTCGGGCCTGTTCCGCCATTCAGTTAGATCCTGGCTGATCTGTACCTCAACTCCATTTATCTGCCTTTGCTCCATCTCTCTCGATAGCCAACACTAATCTATCAATCTCAGTTGTGATATTTTCAATTGCCTCCCAACAATCACAGCCTTTTGGGGAGAGGGTTCCAGATTTCCACGACCCTTCGTGTGAAAATTTCTAGGTGTAAGATCACAAAGAACGCACTCCCAAACCAACACACGAGACATTTCAGATGGTTTATGGATACAGTCTAACAGGATTATCGAGTTGCTACTTTACTTTCATCAAACCGAGAACCACAATTCACCTTTAGTTATTGCATAAATTGTCTCTAATAATTAGGCATTAATTGTGTCCTCAAAAGAAAATAAACAATTCACTGGCTGTACTATTGAAGTACTCGAGGTGCTGTTTCATTCACATGCTGATCATTTAGCACAGATGCAGGCACAGTGGGAGTACTATGATACAGGAAGGACTGCACAAAGTGTCAGCACACAGGAAAATACCACATTCAGCTCCAAGTGCATGTGGTGGGATGTAAGCGGCAGATCAATAGAGTCATGGGGTGAAAAGATGATTCCTGATTTCACTCCTTGCTCTAATTTTAAAGTTATGCCTCCTAGTCCTGGATTTCTCCACCAGAGGAATGCGTTTCTCTCTATCTACTCAATCGAATCCTTCAATCATCTTAATCACCCGCCATCAAGATGAGGGAGGTGTCACTGATGGGAAAGGGAGGTGAAGGTTCTAACATCAGCCTGTAGCCAGAGCTCTTTGGAAACAACTCATTAAACACCAGGTCAGCTGAACAATCCCTACCCCCAGAACGACAGTCATGTCCAACATCTCTCCCAGTCCTTCCACCCTTCGATAAATCACATCCAACCAAAGACTGACTTTGATATTCATGTCATCTGACATTGCAGGGTCATCAGCCACTACAGGAACACTCTCCACACACAAGAGTTTGGAAAGGTTTATCATTTTACTGGCTTACACAACTACCTGAAAGCATGATCATTCCTCAGGTGTGAGCCCGTAGTGCCTTTCTTCATGAGCTCTTACCGACCCAGCCACTCCCACCAGGTTGTCCCAGCAGCTCCAGCAGGGGAAGTGGAGGGCCGCTGTGTAGATCGTGGTCGCTGACCTCTCGGGGCTCGGGCCTGAGAAGACTCGGGGGGGGGGGGCGCAGCTGCCGGGGCATTCTTGTCCAGCTGGCTTTC
Source organism: Pristiophorus japonicus (assembly GCF_044704955.1). Lineage (NCBI taxonomy): Eukaryota > Metazoa > Chordata > Chondrichthyes > Pristiophoridae > Pristiophorus > Pristiophorus japonicus. The sequence continues at coordinate 75,560,621 of NC_091989.1, read as the reverse complement.
CAGCACCAGGGCGGGCATCGTTTGACGGGGGGGGGGTGCCGAGGGTGCAGACATGCTATCTTCCCAAGAGAGTACCACGTGTGCCGCTCCCTCAGCACGACTGCCCCAGCTCTCGGTCTGCGGCTCAGCTCTCCCACAGACTGTTGGAGATCCAGGATTGAATCCATCCACTCTCCCCCTCGGCCCAAGGTGCAGGAGAGGGTGGTGCCCAAAGGCTGTATGGCCCTGGTATGCCCATCTGTGGGAGATACCATTACTGGGGACCCAGCCTCCTGCAGGGTGCGCCCAGCTGCAGGGCCCATTGACTCGATCACACATTGAGTGTGTTAATGTCAGGTGCCAGAACTCCACACAGGGTGTTCGTGGACCTGTTCACAATCTCAGACATGTTGCCGAAGCTGCCCGGAAATCAGAGTGGCCGGTGCAAGGAAATGATCTTCCTTTAAAGGCTGTGTCCCAGAGAGCCACGACTCGAGCTGGCCTTCAGATGGGCTGCTCTTTCTAATCCCCCTGCTCCTGTTCCTGTGGTTGGACCGTGTCTGCAGAGACACGATGTACAAATCTTTGGACAAAGGAGGAAAGGACGTTCCGAACGTGGCCCTCATCCTGACGGCCACTTTTGTGTGCGACTGCATCAAGCTGTGCACAGACCCCCAGTACACAAACACCAAGTGTCACTACATGCTGAGATTCTATCTGTCCCTGGTGTTGCGAAGGATGGGTTTGGCCAGGGTCTGCGGAATGCTCCAACCAGTTGGACAATCCCTGACCACCTGTCCTTCATGGAAAAGCTTTTCAAGAAAAACAGTTTTGACCACAAGACCATAAAGCAGTGGTCGGCACGCAAGGTCCTGGACGCCCTACGGAAGAAGGAGATGATGGATCCTGTCGGGTGGTTCCCTGAGCAGACTGTCGAACTCTTTGGCAGAATGTCTCATCACCAGAGCTTTCACACAAGCACCAAGACGTAGCTTGGTTGACGGTGAGAAGGGCCCTACCCGTCAGATCCTTCAAGCACAGCCGGGGTTTCAGAGACATGGCATTCTGCCCCCGAGTCGGCTGTGGTGCGGACGAGATTATCATCCATCTCCTTCGGGATTGCCCCTTTGCAAGGCAGGTCTGGAAAGAGATGCAGTGGTTGCTGTCGAGATTCATCCCAAGGAGCTCCGTAACACAGGACTCTGTCCTCTACAGACTGTTCCCAGGGACGCATACCGAGACAGACATCATCTGCTGCTGGAGAGCCATCAACTCAGTGAAAGACACACTTTGGTCTTCCCGAAACCTGCTAGTCTTCCAGAGCAAGGAGATACCCACGGCCGAGTGTTGTAGACTGGCGCAATCCAAGATCCAGGAGTACATGCTGAGGGATGCACTAAAGGTTGGTGCAGTCGCCATAAAGACACGATGGGGAAGAGCCACAGTTTAAGGCCCTCCCGCCATGTTAAACCCAGGGGATGGAATCAGACCCCCCTCGGGCTGTACTTGTTAATCTGCTTGTATACATAGAGCACCATGTACTGAAAAGCACCTGTGTTATGCCATGTATAATGAAAGTCTCTGCACTGTTTAGTAATTTGTAAAGAAATGTAAATGTATTCTCATCTGTTCCATGTACAGCTTTCTTCTACATGCAATGTGATTTGTGATCGGTATTGAAATGTATCCTGGAATGTAATGTAAACCTGTTCTCATCTGCTCCATGTAATACCCTTATTTGCACACTACGACATGTAACGTAATTTACGGATTGTACTAAACTGTGCCTTGAAATGGAATGTACGCTAGTGCATTGTATGGAACTGCTGTCAGTATCCAACTGAATTGTATGGAATTGCTAACCGCAATGTACTGAACTATTTTCCAATGTATTGTGAAAATTTTATATGAATAACGTATATTTTTGAAACAAAAAAACAATCACCCAGTGCGGAGCCCTCCCACTCACTCGCTATATCATACTGGTTTGAAGGGTGAGAGAGAGTGCTGGCGCATCTTCCGGGAGCCCCGCCTATCTGTCTGTGGGGCTGCTGGGCCCGAGTTCCTGTAAAAAAAGGAAGAACTTGCATTTATATAGCGCCTTTCACATTCTCAGGTGGTCCAAAGTGCTTTGTAGCCAATGAAGTAGTTACTGTTGCAATGTAGGAAACGTGTCAGCCTATTTGCGCACAGCAAGCTCTCACTGGGAAGGAGAAGATTGAGAGGTGATATAATTGCTGTTTTAGGATTTTAAAGGGACTGGATAATCTAGACCGTGTTGAGCTAGACTGGGTGATGTGTAATGAGAAAGTACTAATTAGCAATCTTGTTGTGCGAAGCCCCTTGGGGAAGAGTGACCATAACATGGTAGAATTCTTTATTAAGATGGAGAGTGACACAGTTAATTCAGAGACTAGGGTCCTGAACATAAGGAAAGGTAACTTCGATGGTATGAGACATGAATTGGCAAGAATAGACTGGCGAATAATACTTAAAGGGTTAACGGTGGATAGGCAATGGCAAACATTTAAAGAGCACATGGATGAACTTCACCAATTGTACATCCCTATCTGGAGTAAAAATAAAACGGGGAACGTGACTCAACCGTGGCTAACAAGGGAAATTAGGGATAGTGTTAAATCCAAGGAAGAGGCATATAAATTGGCCAGAAAAAGCAGCAAACCTGAGGACTGGGAGAAATTTAGAATTCAGCAGATGAGGACAAAGGGTTTAATTAGGAGGGGGAAAATAGAGTATGAGAGGAAGCTTACTGGAAACCTAAAAACTGACTGCAGAAGCTTCTATAAAGATGTGAAGAGAAAAAGATTAGTGAAAACAAATGTAGGTCCCTTGCAGTCAGATTCAGGTGAATTTATAATGGGGAACAAAGAAATGGCAGAGCAGTTGAACAAATATTTTGGTTCTGTCTTCATGATGGAAGACACAAACAACCTTCCAGAAATACTCAGGGACCGAGGGTCTGGTGAGAAGGAGGAACTGAAGGATATCCTTATTAGGCGGGAAATTGTGTTCGGGAAATTGATGGGATTGAAGGCCGATAAATTCCCAGGGCCTGATAGTCTGCATCCCAGAGTACTTAAGGAAGTGGCCCTAGAAATAGTGGATGCATTGGTGATCATTTTCCAACAGTCTATCGACTCTGGATCAGTTCCTAGGACTGGAAGGTAGCTAATGTAACACCACTTTTTAAAAAAGGAGGGAGAGAAAAAACGGGTAATTATAGACCGGTTAGCCTGACATCAGTAGTGGGGAAAATGTTGGAATCAATTATTAAAGATGAAATAGCAGCGCATTTGGAAAGCAGTGACAGGATTGGTCCAAGTCAGCATGGATTTATGAAAGGGAAATCATGCTTGACAAATCTTCTAGAGTCTTTTGAGGATGTAACTAGTGGAGTGGACAAGGGAGAACCAGTGGATGTGGTGTATTTGGACTTTCAAAAGGCTTTTGACAAGGTCCCGCACAAGAGATTGGTGTGCAAAATTAAGGCACAAGGTATTGGGGGTAATATACTGACGTGGATAGAGAACTGGTTGGCAGACAGGAAGCGGAGAGTCGGGATAAACGGGTCCTTTTCAGGATGGCAGGCAGTGACTAGTGGGGTGCCGCAGGGCTCAGTGCTGGGACCCCAGCTCTTTACAATATACATCAATGATTTAGATGAAGGAATTGAATGTAATATCTCCAAGTTTGTGGATGACACTAAGCTGGGTAGCGGTGTGAGCTGTGAGGAGGATGCTAAGAGGCTGCAGAGTGACTTGGACAGGTTAAGTGAGTGGGCAAATGCATGGCAGATGCAGTATAATGTGGATAAATGGTTATCCACTTTGGTGGCAAAACCACGAAGGCAAAATATTATCTGAATGGCGGCAGATTTGGAAAAGGGGAGGTGCAATGAGACCTGGGTGTCATGGTACATCAGTCATTGAAAGTTGGCATGCAGGTACAGCAGACGGTGAAGAAGGCAAATGATATGTTGGCCTTCATAGCTAGGGGATTTGAGTATAGGAGTAGGGAGGTCTTACTGCAGTTGTACAGGGCCTTGGTGAGGCCTCACCTGGAATATTATTTTCAGTTTTGGTCTCCTAATCTGAGGAAGGACGTTCTTGCTATTGAGGGAGTGCAGCGAAGGTTCACCAGACTGATTCCCGGGATGGCAGAACTGACATGTGAGGCGAGACTGGATCGTCTGGGCCTGTATTCACTGGAGTTTAGAAGGATGAGAGGGTATCTCATAGAAACATATAAAATTCTGATGGGACTGGACAGGTTAGATGCAGGAAGAATGTTCCTAATGTTGGGGAAGTCCAGAACCAGGGGACACAGTCTAAGGATAAGGGGTAAGCCATTTAGGACTGAGATGAGGAGAAACTTCTTCACTCAGAGAGTTGTTGACCTGTGGAATTCTCTACCGCAGAGAGTTGTTGATGCCAGTTCATTGGATATATGCAAGAGGGAGTTAGATATGGCCCTTATGGCTAAAGGGATCAAGGGGTATGGAGAGAAAGCAGGAAAGGGGTACTGAGGCGAATGATCAGCCATGATCTTATTGAATGGTGGTGCAGGCTCGAAGGGCCGAATTGCCTACTCCTGCACCTATTTTCTATGTCCAGAACAGCAGACCCAGAGGACACGGCCTGCGTTTGAAGGGGGCAAATTCAAAACGAATCTGTGGAAGCATTGTCTCAGTGAGCGAGAGGTCAATCTATGGAACAGGCTCCCTCGGGAAATGGTGGAAGCACAGTATTGATTCATTCGAATACAAATTAAATAGATTTATTTGAGAAGGGGATACAGTATTCGAGCAGTTTGAGACACGCCGTGTGTCGCAGGCTCGGTGGGGAGCAGGTGACTGGGCCTGTAGTCCCCAAAGCTCTCCCCCACAGGGGCTTTCCTCACCTCATGTATGGGTCTGTTGTAGACTACTGATAAAGATTGGTCTCTGTGATTGGTCAACAACTCTCATCGCTGTGATTGGCCAACAACTCCATTGTTGTATCGTGGGACCCCAGGGTGGTAGAAGGCGAACTAGACCTTGGTCTTTTTTGGTCGAGAAGTTCCTATTTCCTGTGGGTATTTTCAATAATAAAGGCACAAGGTCTTTTGTAGCGAATGTATTACAAGCCCTTATTGAAACAATATACAATATAACCCAGTATACAAAGATACAACTCGGGCCAATCGTCGCTACAAGATTGCGAGGTGATCAATCTGTCGACTCTTGCTGTACTCCCCAAGCGGTCAGGTCACGCTCCGAAAATGTGCTAAAATAGCCCGTGATAGTCCACAGACCAACACAATTCGTGCAGCAAGACCTCCTGGATCCCATGGTACAAGCCAATCTTGGACTTTCCGGTTTTCTGATCAACAGATTAGGGGAAGGGTCTCTGGAGGGCTTTGCTCACCTCCCCTTGCTTGCTCCCGATATCTTGGCTAGTGGCCAGGCTATCACATGCATTTATCTCATTGCTCAGTGTAGGCAAGCACAAAAAGTGAGTGTGCCAATTAACTATTCACGTCCCTGACTTTCACTGAAATGGATGTTGATATCAGATTGGTATCTGTTGGTGAATCATGCCCAGGTGATTTTTGTTACTCATGGATCTATTCATAAATTATTCCCTTTTGGTCAGATCCTGAAAATCACCTCAGGAAATCACCTCAGAAAATCACCTCAGAAAATCACCTCAGAAGATGACCTCAGAAGATGACCTCAGAAGATGACCTCAGAAGATGACCATTTACTGGTGTAATTTTCCTGCCCTTGTCCGAAATTCTCAATCACTTCCTCTCATCCTTTACACATGGCATTATAATTTCCATTTCATCTCATTCATGAACGCTGGAGGAACTTTACTGTCCAATACAATATTATCATTACCACTCAAAAATGTTCCCAACTTGGTCCAAGTTATCAACACATTTTTGTTTATTTTACTGAAACTCTTTTGGGACTGTTTTTATTTAAAACATATTGGGGCAAAAATTGCCCCTTTTCTTGAGGCCTGTTACCCACAAATCGGTGTCCACGCTGCGGAGTGGAGAGGCCGCCAACGTTTGGTGGAATAGCTACTGATAGCCCGATTGCCCTCCTGAGTTTTCCCAGCGGTGCCCCGATCCCCCCCGCACCCGCCCCCTTACCGCTCCGCTGCTGCCAATCCACAGTAAGTGGGTCATCACCATGCGCACCGCCGATCTAACCCCCCCCCCCACAACAGCGACATTCCCTTCCAAAAATCTTCGGCCCACCTAGCAGTGCCAAAATAAACTTTGTCCCAGTGGTCCAGTGAGGCTGTGGCCTTCTGCAGTGGCGGTGTGGGGAGGGCGCACTGCCACTGCGCCATGTGCTTTTTTGTCAGCCGACACGTAAATTTCTTTAAAATTTCGCCAGATGAAAAAGAACCAAACTCGATTCTAATTTCTGTTAAAACTTGCAGAACGATCCTAATACAATTAAATTCTGGAAAACCAATTTCAGCTTCTCTTTTCCAAACATGAGGATTGATGGCGCAAACATTTTACCAAGAAGAAATCATTCATAGAAACATAGAAAATAGGTGCAGGAGTAGGCCATTCGGTCCTTCGAGCCTGCACCGCCATTCAATGAGTTCATGGCTGAACATTCAACTTCAATACCCCATTCCTGCTTTCTCGCCATACCCCTTGATCCCCCTAGTAGTAAGGACTACATCTAACTCCTTTTTGAATATATTTAGTGAATTGGCTTCAACAACTTTCTGTGGTAGAGAATTCCACAGGTTCACCACTCTCTGGGTGAAGAAGTTTCTCCTCATCTCGGTCCTAATTGGCTTACCCCTTATTCTTAGACTGTGATCCCTGGTTCTGGACTTCCCCAACATTAGGAACATTCTTCCTGCATCTAACCTGTCTAAGCCCATCAGAATTTTAAACGTTTCTATGAGATCCCCTCTCATTCTTCTGAACTCCAGTGAATACTAGCCCAGTTGATCCAGTCTTTCTTGATATGTCATTCCCGCCATCCCGGGAATCAGTCTGGTGAACCTTCGCTGCACTCCCTCAATAGCAAGAATGTCCTTCCTCAAGTTAGGAGACCAAAACTGTACACAATACTCCAGGTGTGGCCTCACCAAGGCCCTGTAGTAACACCTCCCTGCCCCTGTACTCAAATCCCCTCGCTATGCAGGCCAACATGCCATTTGCTTGCTTAACTGCCTGCTGTATCTGCATGCCAACCTTCAATGACTGATGTACCATGACACCCAGGTCTCGTTGCACCTCCCCTTTTCCCAATCTGTCACCATTCAGATAATAGTCTATCTCTCTGTTTTTACCACCAAAGTGGATAACCTCACATTTATCCACATTATACTTCATCTACCATGCATTTGCCCACTCACCTAACCTATCCAAGTCACTCTGCAGCCTAATAGCATCCTCCTCACAGCTCACACTGTCATCCAACTTAGTGTCATCCGCAAATTTGGAGATAATACATTTAATCCCCTCGTCTAAATCATTAATGTACAATGTAAACAGCTGGGGCCCCAGCACAGAACCTTGCGGTGCCCCACTAGTCACTGCCTGCCATTCTGAAAAGTACCCATTTACTCCTACTCTTTGGTTCCTGTCTGCCAACCAGTTCTCAATCCACATCAGCACACTACCCCAATCCCATGTGCTTTAACTTTGCACATTAATCTCTTGTGTGGGACCTTGTCGAAAGCCTTCTGAAAGTCCAAATACACCACATCAACTGCTTCTCCCTTGTCCACTCTACTGGAAGCATCCTCAAAAAATTCCAGAAGATTTGTCAAGCATGATTTCCCTTTCACAAATCCATGATGACGTGGACCTATCATGTCACCTCTTTCCAAATGCGCTGCTATGACATCCTTAATAATTGATTCCATCATTTTACCCACTACTGATGTCAGGCTGACCGGTCTATAATTCCCTGTTTTCTCTCTCCCTCCTTTTTTAAAAAGTGGGGTTACATTGGCTACCCTCCACTCCATAGGAACTGATCCAGAGTCTATGGAATGTTGGAAAATGACTGTCAATCCATCCGCTATTTCCAAGGCCACCTCCTTAAGTGCTCTGGGATGCAGACCATCAGGCCCTGGGGATTTATCAGCCTTCAATCCCATCAATTTCCCCAACACAATTTCCCGACTAATAAAGATTTCCCTCAGTTCCTCCTTCTTATGAGACTCTCTGACCCTTTTTATATCCAGAAGGTTGTTTGTGTCCTCCTTAGTGAATACCGAATCGAAGTCCTTGTTCAATTGGTCTGCCATTTCTTTGTTCCCCATTATGACTGCCCCTGATTCTGACTGCAGGGGACCTACGTTTATCTTTACTAACCTTTTTCTCTTTACATATCTATAGAAGCTTTTGCAGTCCATCTTAATGTTCCCTGCAAGCTTCCTCTCGTACTCTATTTCCCCTGCCCTAATCAAACCCTTTGTCCTCCTCTGCTGAGTTCTAAATTTCTCCCCGTCCCCGGGCTCACTGCTATTTCTGGCCAATTTGTATGCCATTTCCTTGGCTTTAATACTATCCCTGATTTCCCTTGATAGCCACGGTTGAGCCACCTTCCCTTTTTTATTTTTACGCCAGACAGGGATGTACAATTGTTGTAGTTCATCCATGCGGTCTCTAAATGTCTGCCATTGCCCATCCACTGTCAACCCCTTAAGTATCATTCGCCAATCTATCCTAGCCAATTCATGCCTCATACCTTCAAAGTTAGCCTTCTTTAAGTTCTGGACCATGGTCTCTGAATTAACTGTTTTATTTTCCATCCTAATGTAGAATTCCACCATATTATGGTCACAAGGGGCCTCGCACAACGAGATTGCTAATTAATCCTCTCTCATTACACAACACCCAGTCTAAGATGGCCCCTCCCCTAGTTAGTTCCTCGACATATTGGTCTAGAAAACCATCTCTTATGCACTCCAGGAAATCCTCCTCTACCGTATTGCTTCCAGTTTGGTTAGCTCAATCTATATGCATATTAAAGTCACCCATGATAACTGCTGCACCTTTATTGCATGCACCCCTAATTTCCTGTTTGATGCCCTCCCCAACATCACTACTACTGTTTGGAGGTCTGGACACAACTCCCACTAACGTTTTTTGCCCTTTGGTGTTCTGCAGCTCTACCCATATAGATTCCACATCATCCAAGCTAATGTCCTTCCTAACTATTGCATTAATCTCCTCTTTAACCAGCAATGCTACCCCACCTCCTTTTCCTTTTATTCTATCCTTCCTGAATGTTGAATACCCTTGGATATTGAGTTCCCAGCCCTGATCATCCCGGAGCCATGTCTCTGTAATCCCAATCATATCATATCTGTTAACATCTATTTGCACAGTTTATTCATCCATCTTATTACGGATACTCCTTGCATTAAGACACAAAGCCTTCAGGCTTGTTTTTTTAACACTCTTTTAGAATTATGATGTAGTGTGACCCTTCTTGTTTCTTGCCTTTGTTTACTCGGCCTTGCACTATTGCTTTTTACCTTTCTACCATCTGTTTCTGACTCCATATTACTTCACCCTGTCTCACTGCATAGTTTCCCATCCCCCTACCATATTAGTTTAAACACTCCCGAACTGCATTAGCAAATGTTACCCCCAGGACATCAGTTCCAGTCCTGCCCAAGTGCAGACCGTCCCTTTTGTACAGGTCGCACTTCCCCCAGAATTGGTTCCAATGTCCCAGGAATTTGAATCCCTCCCTCTTGCACCACTGCTCAAGCCACGTATTTATTCTAACTATCCTGCTCCCTCTACTCTGATTAGCACGTGGCACTGGTAGCAATCCAGAGATTACTCCCTTTGAGGTCCTACTTTTTAATTTAACTCTTAGCTCCCTAAATTCAGCTTGTAGGACCTCTTCCCGCTTCTTACCTTTGTCGTTGGTACCTACATGTACCACGACAACTGGCTGTTCACCCTCCCTCTCCAGGATGCTCTGTCGCCGCTCCGAGACATCCTTGACCCTTGCACCAGGGAGGCAACATACCATCCTGGAGTCTCAGTTGCGGCCACAGAAACTCCTATCTATTCTCCTTACAATAGAGTCCCTTATCACTATAGCTCTCCCACTCTTTTCCCACCCTTCTGTGCAGCAGAGCCACCCACGGTGCCATGAACCTGGCTGCTGCTGCCTTCCCCTGGTAACTCATCTCCCCCAACAGTATCCAAAACGGTATATCTGTTTTGGAGGGAGATGACCGCAGGGGACTCCTGCACTACCTTCCTACTCTTGCCTTGTCTCTTGGTCACACATTCATAACATCATTATTAATGTTAAACATTCTCGTCAGTGAAGACAGCATTTTAGTTTGTTCATCTCATTGTAAAACGTGTAGGTTTTTCTGGCCTCGCACTGACAAATATATCCGATTAAATCCCAACTTTTGTTCAATCTCCAGCTGTTGCTATAGAGATGGTGGCAGACCCTCCCATCTCCTGGTTTCCCCTTCAGTCACTTTTTTTGACCACAGTCACAAGATCAAAGGATGCTGGCAGTTTGCTAACAGCTATCACATGCCAGTACAGCCAATAAATGAGCAGAATCACCTCAAATATTCAGACATTTTGGAGGCATCAAACCGGGTCGGACTTCATGACCTGCACTGACCCAGCTCCAGATAACAATGGTATTCACACTCTCCAACACCCAACACCACTCCAAACACAACCAACCCCTCACCCACCTCAAAACATTCATTCCTTATCAACAGTGAGAAATTCAAAACTGGCAATTTTAAAAATGTGATCATCTCATGTCTGGAACCAAAGACTTTCACACAATTTACAATAAAGAAAATTTCACCATGGCTACAACAAACACCAGGTTTTTACAATTTAATAGGTTAGTTAACCTCAATAACTCTAATTTAATTCAGCAATCTCTTAAATGTATCACAGTACAGAGCAGATAAAGTGATCAAATAGCTCATGCTTACAAAACCCAGTAAATGACACCATCTTTCATTGTTCTTTCTTCAGGCACCTTTCCAAATGACTGTAAACAACACAGAATATAACGAGAGAGAGATAGCCTTCGCAGCTAAACAAAGTCTTTGTATCATTCTTACACAGGGAGAGAGGGCAGCAGAGGCATTGAAAAATGCAAGCAGGCTTTTTAAAGAGGCAGTACGCGGAGAACAACTGGAGTGGGGTTTGAACCCTCGACCTTCTGACTCTGAGGTGAGAGCCAAAGGCTCGGTCCTGGTTGACACTAGAGAATGTTCCAGTGTGTCTCTATCGGGAACCGAGACTGCTGCCCCAGATCCTGAGAAAGCGCACTGCTACTTGGGGTGCAGAGTTGTCTGGTGGGAATGATTTTCCGCAGTCCATTCCCTCTCCCTTCACCACGTGTATAATGTCACGTGGGTTAGTCCTCTGTTTTCAATTCTGAGCCTAGTGTGTGGTGTTACCATGCAAATGTTTAACGGGGGATGTGGGACGGCTAAGAACAAAAGAACATATGAAAAGGAGCAGGAATCGGCCATTTGGCCCCTCGAGCCTGCTCCACCATTTAGTAAGATCATGGCTGATCCGATCCTAGGCTCAACTTCCACTTCCCTACCCACTCCCCAGAACCCTTGACTCCTCTATCGTTCAAAAATCTGTCTATCTCCACCTTAAATATATTCAATGCTCCATAGCTCTCTGGGGCAGAGAATTCCAAAGATTCATGACCCTCTGAGAGAAGAAATTCCTCCCCTTTCGCCATTCTAAATGGGCGGTCCCTTATTCTGAAATGATGCCCCCTAGTTCTAGACTCCCCCATGAGTGGAAATATCCTCTCTGCATCCACCTTGTCGAGCCCCCTCATTATCTTATACGTTTCAATAAGATCACCTCTCATTCTTCTAAACTCCAATAGATCTGCTCAACCTTGCTTCATAAGACAACCCCTTCATCTCAGGAATCAACCTCGTGAACCTTCTCTGAATAGCCTCCAATGCAAGTATATCCCTCCTTAAATACAGAGACCAAAACTGTACACAGCACTCCAGGTGTGGCCTCACCAATACCCTGTACAGTTGTAGCAGGACTTCTCTACTTTGATACTCCATCCCCCTTGCAATAAAGGCCAACATTCCATTTGCCTTCCTGATTACTTGCTGTACCTGCATACTAACTTTTTGTGTTTCATGTACAGGGACCCCCAAGTCTCTCTGAAACATATTTCAGTTCCCCAATGATGTCATTAGACCCCTATTGGCAAAACTTAAAGAAGGACCCCGCCAGCTTCAGGAGGGTGTCCTTGTTGCCTGCTCAGAATTGCAGGTTAAAGTAGTAGATGGCGGCTTATAAGAACATAAGAAATAGGAGCAGGAGTAGGCCATATGGCCCCTCGAGCCTGCTCCGCCATTTAATACGATCATGGCTGATCTAATCATGGACTCGGGTCCACTTCCCCGCCCGCTCCCCATAACTCCTTATCTCCTTATCGTTTAAGAAACTGTCTATTTCTGTCTTAAATTTATTCAATATCCCAGCTTCCACAGCTCTCTGAGGCAGCGAATTCCACAGATTTACAACCCTTTGAGAGAAGAAATTTCTCCTCATCTCTGTTTTAAATGGGAGGCCCCTTATTCTAAGATCATGCCCTCTATTCTAGTCTCCCCCATCAGTGGAAACATCCTCTCTGCATTCACCTTGTCCAGATCCCTCATAATCTTATATGTTTCGATAAGATCACCTCTTATTCTTCTGAATTTCAATGAGTAGAGGCCCAACCTACTTAACCTTTCCTCATAAATCAACCCCTCCATCTCCAGAATCAAGCTACCTCCAAAGAAGTAAATCGTTTCTTAAATATGGATCGATGCGGGACTGTAGTGGGTATCTCAGCTGGCCGAATTTAACTGTGTGCCCGTTAGAATTCTCCCTCGAAACTTTCATGAGCCTTTGATCCAGGTGCAGTTATTTCTTTATTTTGGCTCGCGCTCCCTTTATTTACACTAGAGGGTTTGCCGCCAGGAACCCTTTGAATTGATGTATCTGCGTAAAAAGGGGATGAGGGCAAGGATGTCAGGCAGCCCAGACTCCCCGAAAGCTGCTCCGGGACCTCCCGCCAACACCTGCACCCCAGCATCTGCAGAGGGAGGCAGCAAAGGTCACAGTGAGAGATGCTGCTGGTGGAGGCTCCTCTGTGCCAGCCAACCCCCAGGAGCATCACAAGGAGGTGTGCCTGCCTCCTTAACACATACGCCACAGTGCTCTTCAGAAGCCTATCAAATCACCGCATGTCAGAAAAAAAAGTCTTGCATTTATATAGCGCCGTTCACAACCTCAAGATGTCCCAAACTGCTTTACAACCAATAAAGTACTTCTGAAGTGTAGTCACTGTTGTAATGTGGGAAACGCGGCAGCCAATTTACACGCAGCAAGCTCCCACACACAACAATGTACAAATGAGCAGATAATCTGTTTTAGTGATGTTGGTTGAGTGATACACCTGGGGTAACTCTCCTGCTCTTCTTCGAAATAGTGCTGTGGGATCATTTACGTCCACCTGAAGGGCAGACCGAGCCTCAGTTTAACGTCTTATTCAAAAGACGGCACCTTCGACAGTGTAGCACTCCCCTCGAACTGTACTGGAGTGTCAGCCTGGATTATCAGCTCGAGCCTCTGGAGTGGGACTTGAACCCACCATCTTCTGACCCACAGGCAACGCTGAGCTCCAGCTGACAGTGCCCATGATACTGCATGAAGAAATCGCTGGGTCTAAGTGGGTAAGTAAAACCCCTGTTTTGAACTAGTCACCGGGCCGGTTTCCGTTGAGTGGTATTGGGTTAAAATAAACCCCAAGAATTGTTCTGCTGGGATTGAGCCATTTTCTGGTATAATTTTACCCTCCAAAGCTGGATGGAGGAGCTTTTTGGGCAGTTATAACAGTTGATTGTTGATTGGAGGCAGGAAGCAAAGGGTAATGGTTGCTGGGTGTTTTTGTGACTGGAAGGATGTTTCCAGTGGGGTTCCGCAGGGCTCAGTGCTGGGTCCCTTGCTTTTTGTTGTATATATCAATGATTTAGACTTGAATGTAGGGGGTATGATTAAGAAGTTTGCAGATGATACTAAAGTTGGCTGTGTGGTTGATAATGAAGAAGAAAGCTGCGGACTGCAGGAAGATATCAATGAGCTGGTCAGGTGGGCAGAACAGTGGCAAATTGAATTCAATCTGGATAAGTGTGTGGTAATGCATTTGAGGAGGTCTTAACAAGGCAAGGGAATACACATTAAATGGTAGGATACTGAGAAGTGTAGAGGAACAAAGGGACCTTGGAGTGCATGTCCATAGATCCCTGAAGGTAGCAGGCCAGGTAGATAAGGTGGTTAAGAAGACATATGGAATACTTGCCTTTATTAGTCGAGGCATGGAATACAAGAGCAAGGAGGTTCTGAAAATAAGAGGTGGGTGGGGTGGCTTGACCCATCCATCTCCACGGAGGTGTGTGGGGGGCCTGACCCATCCACCTCCATGGCACGAACCTGGTATTGCAGTACTTCCAGGAACGGTGCAGTGGCTCTCGGCCTTTTGGCTAAGAGCATTGGCGCAGAGTGATCCTTGATGTGTGCAAGGTGACCTCTGGCGTTTGTGATTTGACAAAGAATTGGAAAGATTGGCAACGAAAAAATGTTTTAACATTTTTTTAAAAAGGAGGTTCTGCTTGAACTGTATAAAACACTGGTTAGGCCGCAGCTAGAGTACTGCGTGCAGTTCTGGTCACCACATTACAGGAAAGATGTGATTGCACTGGAAAGGGTGCAGAGGAGATTTACAAGAATGTTGCCTGGACTGGAGAATTTTGGCTATGAGGAAAGATTGGAGATGCTGGGTCTGTTTTCTTTGGAGGCTAAGGGAAGACCTGATTAAGGTGTATAAAATTATGAGGGGCCTGGATAGAGTGGATAGGAAGGACCTGTTTCCCTTGGCAGAGGGGTCAACAACCAGGGGACATAGATTTAAAGTAATTGGGGGGAGGTTTAGAGGGGATTTGAGGGGAAATTTCTTCACCCAGAGGGTGGTGGGGGTCTGGAACTCACTGCCTGAAAGGTTGGTAGAGGCAGAAACCCTCACCACATTTAAAAAGTACTTGGATGTGCACCTGAAGTGCCGTAACCTACAGGTCTACGGACCAAGAGCTGGAAAGTGGGATTAGGCTGTATAGCTCTTTGTTGGCTGGTGCAGACACGATGGGCCGAAATGGTCCCCTTCCGTGCTGTAAATTTCTGTGTTTCTATGATTCTATGATTAAACACCTCTATCAAATCTCCGTTTAGTTTCTCTGCTCCAAGGAGAACATTTCCAGCTTCCCTAGACTCGCCACATAACTAAAGTATAACATTCCTGGGACCATTCTACTAAATCTCCTCTGCATCCTCTTTAAGGCCTTAACAAGCTTTCTCAAGTGCGGTGCCCAGAATTGGCCACAATACTCCAGCTGAGGCCTAACCAATGTTTTATAAAGGTTCAGCATAAAGCAAAGCTATATGTCTTTTTAACAGCCTTCTCAACTTGTCCTGTCACCTTCCAAGATTTGTGTACGTACACTCACAGGTCTCACTGTTCCAGGCCCCTTTATAATTGTACCATTTAGAGGCAGGAACCCTCACCACATTTAAAAAGTACTTGGATATGCACTTAAAATGCCGTAACCTATAGGGCTACGGACCAGGAGCTAGAAAGTGGGATTAGGCTGGATAGCTCTTTGTCAGCCGGCACAGACACGATGGGCTGTAAATTTCTATGATTCTATGATTGGCTGATTAGCTGTATGAGAACCATTGGACAATCATTATTCCACTCAAATTGTGATTGGTTGCTAGTTTTTCAGTGCAGCTGAGCGAATCCTCAGAACTTACACCTTTGAAAAATATACAGTCCAACAATTTTGTTACAGGCTCATTAATTTTGATAAAAATGCGAATGTGAATACCTTTTTTGGAGCAGAGTTTAACCAGTGTCCTGGTGAATCGAATAACTGGGGCAGTAGATGGGCCTTTAAATTAATACAGGGAGGTTTCAGGTAAGAGTAAATTTATAAATTTAAAGGGAAAAGTCAAGGCTGTAGAGCAGAGTAATGATTTGGGTAAAATCAGGCAGATTGTGTCAGGGTTGTCTTATGAAGAAAGGTTGAGCAGGTTGGGCCTATACTCATTGGAGTTTAGAAGAATGAGAGGTGATCTTATTGAAACGTATAAGATTCTGAGGGGGCTTGACAGAGTAGATGCAGAAAGGATGTTTCCCCTCATGGGGGAATCTAGAACTAGGGGGCATAGTTTCAGGATAAGGGGTCACTCATGTAAAACAGAAATTAGGAGGAATTTCTTCCCTCAGAGGGTTGTAAATCTGTGGAATTCTCTACCCCAGAGAGCTGTGGAGGCTGGATCATTGAATATATTTAAGGTGGAGATAGACAGATTTTTGAATGATAGGGGAGGGAAGGGTTATAGGGAGCGGGCAGGGAAGTGGAACTGAGTCCATGATCAGATCAGCCACGATCTTATTAACTGGCAGAGCAGGCACGAGGAGCCAAATGGTCGACTCCTGTTCCTATTTCTTATGTTCTTATGAAGGGACAGAGAGTTTTACAGTGGTAATGGGGCATTAACGACTAAGGTCATATCAGGGAAAAATAGTAAAAAGTTAAAATGAGAGATGACGTATCTGAATGTACAGAGCATTCATAACAAGATAGATGACAAGTGGCACAAATGGGTTTGATCTAGTAGCCATTACTGAGACATGGTTGCAGGATGACCAAGGTTGTGAACTAAATATTCCAGGGTACTTGACTGATAGAAAAGGTAGGCAAATGGGAAAAGGGGGGTGTGCAGTTGCCCTGATAATAAATGCATAGATAAAGACAGTAGTGAGAAAGGATCTTTGCCCAGATAATCAGGATTTAGAACCAGTATGGGCAGAGCTGCAAAATAGCAAACGAACCCATCAGTGATTGTCTGAGTTAGGACTGAATGGGAGGGATGGTTAATGCAGCAAGACAGGAAGGGGTTGGCCCTAACCTTCACTAGTTAACCTAGTCAGCACAGACTGCATTGCATTGTTTCAGCATCATCGGCATCAATATTAGAGAGAAACGAGGAGACATCTGCTGCCAAGTATCATTATATGGCAGGTAAGATACCACAACAGATACTTACATTCGCGGATGTTAAAATCGAACTTTAGGCATTGGTCGCTGGTGCGACTGTTGCAAGCTGCCCGCTGACTGAATGGTTAGAAAGGGATTGCTGAAGGAGAAACAATGAGTGAAATGGTTTAATACATTTTTACTAAGTAGATTCGAGGAGATCTTTTTCTTGCTTGCAAGTTTAAGAAAGGTCTTACATTTATATAGCACCTCTCTCGTCCTCAGGACATCCCAAAACATTTCCCAGCTAATGCAGTGCTTTTGAAGTTTGGTAACTGTTGTAATGTAGGAAAGGCAACTGTCAATTTACACACAGCAAGACACCACAAGTCCCACAGACCTTGCTGTATGCAAATTGGCTGCCACATTTGATTGAGGGGCAAATGTTGATCAGGACAATGGGGGGAGCTGTCCGACTCTTCTTCGAATAGCACCATGGGGTTTCTCATACACCTGAGACAACAGGCTGGAAATTCATTCCCTAGTGTCCGGATTTGTTGTTGTTGCTGCGACGGGTGCCATTTTGTGTCGAAGATGACGTGCGCGCCAGTTTCATCGTCAATGCTGCAACTGACCTCGCACATCAGTAGCCGCTAGCGATATAAAGGCATTGGCCACTACTCGAATGTTAGTTGCTGATGCATTGATACTGGCTCTGTGTAAGTCTGTGGAAATGCTTGGTGCTTTCCGGACTTGTTTCAAGTTGATGAGGTGATGGGGTGGTGCAGGAAGTGGAGAAGGGTTTTGGTCAGACCACTTGCTGCCGGTCATGGGTGCTCTGAATCTCATCCCGCTTGGCCTGCAGCACGACAGGGAGATGGAGCACAGGCAGAGGGTGGGAGGAGGCAACTCGCGCATCCCATCTCTGGTCAGACTGTCCGTGATCGCCTCATTCGACTATGGTTCCACTGAACCCAACCCCAAATCCCCATTGTACAACAGTCCCACCCCTTCCTTCCGTTACTGAGCATCACAGTGTCCTCTGGCCACGATGCTAAAATAAAAGCCACCACAAAAGAAACATTCCAATCCAACTTTATACCTCAACCCATCCAATATTACATAACAAAGTCAACTAATCACCCTGTGCATTCCCTCAGTGCCTGTATTCTGTCTGCCTTTGCCTGCGCTAGTGCTGTTACGAAGTGCTACCCCAGTGGGTTCAGCATGGCTGGTGGGAGGCTGCTGACTTTCCATGGGGGAGACTACAGATGGCCTTGCAGGATGCCCTCGAGCAGCTCTGGGCCTAGAAGGCCTGGCTGTAGACTGCACCACCTTGCACCACGTGGCAGCAGTCTGGGCTGGCTGGCTGACAGGCAACCTCAAGGGCACTGGTGGAGTGGCAGGGATGTGAGGACCAATGCTGTCGTCCTGAGAGAGGACAGCAGGTTCCAGCCTCACTGATCCTCTATCACTCCCCCGGGGTACCTCAGCAATCCTAGTGATCTGTTGGAGGACAGATTGCGGGGCTGCTGTGACACTCTGCAAGCCCCTTTCCATACTGGTAACCACAGCCACGATGGCAGCAGTCTGAACCTGCACAGAAACCAGCTGAGCCTGTGTGAGAGCAGTCTGAGCTACCAGCACAGCACTCAGACGTTGGGTCGATTGCACCTGTACTGCAGTGGAAGCTGAGACATGGGCCATCAGACGCTGCATCGTGGCCGGGTCCACATGTGTGCTAATGGATCTGCCCATCCCCACCATGCTGCAAATCATGGTCTCCACACTCTGCTCAAAGCCCTGTGCAAGGTTGGTGCCGGGGGTGGGGGAGCAAGGGGTGTATGCTTACACCATGTGCAGCTTGTAAATCAGAAGAGATTATGGGATGAGGGGGAAGTGGGATGTGAGAAGGAGGATTATGGATCAGGATAGCGTATTCTTTCAGCCCCGCCACAGGCCACGGGCTCAGCGATTGCCCACCCAACAATGGCCAGCACCGTCTCCTCCATTGGGCTCAGGCTAAGCAGACGTGCCTGACCCTGCCAGTGATATTGTGCTGCCACCTTATTCTGCAAGAGGGAGGGAAGTGTGTCAGTGAGTGCGGTGCAGTGTGTTTGGGTGCAGTGTGTCAGTAAGTGGTGCAGTGTATTTGGATGCAGTGTATCAGTGACTGTGATGCAGTGTGTTTGGGCAATGAGCCTGTCATGGTTGAATAGCTGAATGTGTGTGCAAGCTGTGGGTGTGAGCAGTGGTAACTGTGTGAGGATGAGGTGAAGCTATGATTGTGAGTTATGAGTCATGTTTGGTAGAGATTGTTACTAGGTGAGTGATGGTGGTGTGGTGCATTGTGTGAGGCTAGTGGTGCAGTTGGTGGGATATGGCATTTGAGGATTAATTCACTAACCTTGACTGCTCGTGTGAGGTCATTAAACATTTTCCTGCACTGCGTTGATGTCCTCCATGGGGCTACACTGCTCCCACTGCCTTTTCTGCATTTGCTTGGAGGTCCTCCTGGCCCCTGTTGAAACAGAACCTTTCTCCTTCTGTCCACCTCCAGTCCCGCATCCAAGAACTTTGGAACGCGCTCTCTCCGCTGTTGCACCATCAGTAGTACTTTATTCTGCTCAGACTCTGTTCCACAGCCAGTTGAATGAGCTGCTGTAGGCAGAATGCTCCTCCCCTTTTAAGAGGTGCAGACTGCCTTTAAGAGACACAGGCTAGTTTTAATTGGTGTTAGCCTCGCATGAACGTGCGCCCCCTGCTGAGCGTGCAGATACTCAGCAGCATGTTCAGCGCTGGGCCACACACCACAATGGTGGTAATCACCAAGTTAGTGCGCTGCCTGCATTACTTTGAACGGGCACATTTTGGTCCCGTTTTGCGATCCCTGCACCCATTTTTGGGGGCAAACAAATTTCTAGGCAAACATCTCCAACAGCAGATCACTCCCTCAGTCCCACAGAGTGGTGAGAATGTGGAACTCGCTGCCACATGGAATAGTTATGATGAATACCATAGATGCATTTAAGGGGAAGCTAGATAAACACATGAGGGAGAAAGGAATAGAAGGGTATGTTGACAGCGTGAGATGGAGGGGTGGGAGAGGGCTTGTGTGGAGCATAAACACCGGCATAGACCTGTTGGGCCGAATGGCCTGTTGATGTGCTGTACATTCTATGTAGTTCTATGTAATTGTACATACTACTGCACTGGACATTCAGGCTAGATTCTAAGCTTAAGTCATTGGAATGGGGCTTGAACCCACACCCTTCTGAGTGAAAGGTGCAAGTGTTATCATTGAGCCATGGCTGACACCTTCAACCCTTCCCATGTCCACATCTTCTAGTTGGTGCAGAGCTGAGTATAATGCCCCTTCTGTAGAAGCAGCAGTCTGGGCAGGGTGAGGTGCAAACTATTAGAATCATAGAGAATGATGGCACAGGAGGAGCCCATTCAGCTCATCGTGTCCATGCTGGCCGACAAACAGCTACCCAGCCTAATCCCACTTTCCAGCTGATGGTCTGTAGCCCTGTAGGTTACGGCACTTCAGCTGCACATTCAAGTACTTTAAAAATTTGTTTAGGCTTTCTGCCTCGGCCACCCTTTCAGGCAGTGAGATCCACACCCCCACCATCCTCTGCGTGAAAATAATTCTCCTCAGCTCCCTTCTATTCCTTCTACAAACACTTTAAGGGGCTGAAATCGCCCCCCTCCTTAAGCTGTATTACCGCTTCTAACAGGCGGAAACGCCCCACCGACCGGGGGCAGACGGATGGACCAACCCGTCCTATATTGCCCCCAGGCCGGGAGCAACGGGAACCACTTGTGCTGCCGCCCCGTCGAGCACTCGCCAACCCCACACCGACTGGCGGCGACCCCCTTTCCGACTCCCGCGGGAAATTGTCCCGTGGGAAATTGTCCTGTGGGAAATTTCCCGGCGGGAGCGGAGCGGCCGCCGCTCGGTATTCCTGACAGCTTTCCCCGGCGGGATGCTGTGTGTGCCTGGGCGGCATGTCCGTTCTTAAAGGGGAGGGCGTGCTGCCGGCACCTCCATTTTATTTTCATTGTGGGACGACACCGAGGTCAGCCAACAATGGGGCGCACAACGGGGTTTGACAACAGGCAGCCTGGCACCCCCCCCTTGGGTACCAGGCCACTGGCCCGGCTGAAACCCTCCCTGGTGGTCCAGTGGACCTAACTAAACACCACGCAGAGCTTGCAGCGGCCCTTCCCTTTAACTGAAGCGGAGGGATGTTGTGATGCGACAGCGCAACGCTGATGATTCGTTGGGGCTGTCGACCCGCCCAAAGGGCACCTCTGTCCCTCAGCACCGCCCGACTGGAAATAAGCAACAAAGAGCCGAATATTGGTGCAAGATCCGTCCCCTAGATTGAGCGGAGAAAAATCTTAAATATCGGGAAGTGAGCCTACACTTAGTCGGGGGGAAATTTCTTCCCCTAAGTCTAGGCCTCTGGTTATTGACCTCTTTGCTAAGGGAAATAGGTCCGTCCTATCCACTCTATCCAGGCCCCTCATAATTTTATACACCGCAATCAGGTCTCCCCTCAGCCTCCTCTGTTCCAAAGAAAACAACCCCAGCCTATCCAATCTTTCCTCATAGCTAAAATTCTCCAGTCCTGCCAACATCCTCGTAAATCTCTGTACCCTCTCCAGTGCGATCACAACTTTCCTGTAATGTGGTGACCAGAACTGCACGCAGTACTCCAGCTGTAGCCTAACCAGTGTTTTATACAGTTCAAGCATAAAAACAGACCAGATTTTACGCTCAAGTCATTGGAATGGGACTTGAACCCACACCCTGTAAAAAGGAAAAGATTAGTGAAAGTAAACATGGGTCCCTTACAGGTTGAGACAGGAGAAATTATAATGGGGAATAAAGAAATGGCGGAGAAATTAAACAAATTCTTTATGTCCTAGAAACTGGAGAACCAAGTGTTAACGAGAATGAGGAACTGAAAGAAGTTACTATTAATAAAAATAAATAGTAGTGGAGAAATTAATGGAACTAGAAGCAGGTAAACCCCTGGACCTGATGGCTTACATCCTAGGGTTTTAAAAGAGGTGACTATACATAAGAACATAAGAAATAGGAGCAGGAGCAAGCCATTTGGCCCCTCGAGCCCACTCCACCATTTAATAAGATCATGGCTGATCTGATCTTGGCCTCAACTCCACTTCCCTGCCCGCTCCCCATAACCCTTTACTCCCTTATCACTCAAAAATCTATCTATCTCCACCTTAAATATATTCAATGACCCAGCCTCCACAGCTCTCTGGGGCAGAGAATTCCACAGATTTACAACCATCTGAGAGAAGAAATTCCTCCTCATCTCAGTTCTAAATGGGCAACCCCTTATTCTGAAACTATGCCCCCTAGTTCTAGATTCCACCACAAGTGGAAACATTCTCTCTGCATCTACCTTGTCGAGCCTCCTCAGTATCTTCTATGTTTCAATAAGATCACCTCTCATTCTTCTAAACTCCAATGTGTATCGGCCCAATCTACTTAACCTTTATTCATAAGTCAACCCTTTCATCTCAGGAATCAACCGAGTGAACCTTCTTTGAATTGCCTCCAATGCAAGTATATCCCTCCTTAAATAAGGAGATAAAAACTGTATGCAGTACTCCAGGTGTGGCCTCGCCAATACCCTGTACAGTTGTAGCAGGGCTTCTCTGCTTTTATACTCTATCCCCCTTGCAATAAAGGCCAACATTCCATTTGCCTTCCTGATCACTTGCTGTACCTGCATACTAACTTTTTGTGTTTCATGCACAAGGACCCCCAGGTCCCTCTGTACTGCAGCACTTTGCAATTTTTCTCCATTTAAATTACAATTTACTTTTTTCTTTTTCCTACCAAAGTGGATAACCTCACATTTTCCCACATTATACTCCATCTGCCAAATTTTTGCCCACTCGCTTAGCCTGTCTATATCCTTTTGCAGATTCTTTGTGTCCTCCTCACAACTTGTTTTCCTGTCCATCTTTGTACCATCAGCAAACTTGGCTACATTACACTTGGTCCCTTCATTTAAGCCATTAATATAGACTGTAAATAGTTGAGGCCCCAGTATCGATCCCTGCGGCACCCCATTAGTTACTATTTGCCAACCGTAAAATGACCCATTTATCCCGACTCTCTGTTTTCTGTTAGTTAGCCAATCCTTTATCCATGCTAATATATTACCCCCAACCCTGTGAGCTCTTATCTTGTGCAGTAATCTTTTATGTGACACCTTATCGAATGCTTTCTGGAAATCCAAATACACCACATCCACTGGTTCCCCCTTATCCACCCTGCTCGTTACATCCTCAAAGAACTCCAGCAAATTTGTCAAGCATGATTTCCCTTTCATAAATCCATGCTGACTCTGCTTGACTGCATGATGATTTTCGAAATGTCATTCTACTACTTCTTTAATAATGGACTCCTGCATTTTCCCAACAACAGATGTTAGGCTAACTGGTCTACAGTTTCCTGCTTTCTGTTTCCCTCCTTTTTTAAATAGGGGTGTTACATTTGCAGTTTTCCAATCCGCTGGGACCTCTCCAGACTCCAGGGAATTTTGGTAGATTACAACCAATGCATCAACTATCTCTGCACCCACTTCTTTTAAGACCCTAGGATGTAAGCCATCAGGTCCAGGGGACTTGTCCGCCTTTAGTCCCATTATTTTACTGGGTACTTTTTCTTTAGTGATAGTTGTTTTAAGTTCCCCCCTCCCTATAGAGATAGTGGATCATTGATTGTCATCTTTCAAAATTCCATAGATTCTAGAATGGTTCCTGCGGATTGGAAAGTAGCTAATGTAACCCTGCTATTTAAGAAAGGAGGGAGAGAGAAAACGTGGAACTACAGACCAGTTAGCCTGACATCAGTAGTAGGGAAAATGTGAGAATCTATTATTAAGGACGTGGTATCTATTATTAAGGAAAATACTAACAGGATTGGGCAGAGACAACACGGATTTATGAAAGGGAAATCATGTTTGATGAATCTGTTAAAGTTTTTTGAGGTTGTAACTAGAAAAATAAATACAGGGGAACCAGTGGATGTGGTTTATTTAGATTTTCAGAAGCCATTCGATAAGGTGTCACAAAAGAGGTTATTAAACAAAATTAGGCTCATGGGATTGGGGGGAATATACTAGCATGGACTGAGGATTGGTTAACGGACTGAAAACAAGAGAGTAGGAATAAACGGGTAATTTTCGGGTTGGCAGGCTGTAACTAGTGGGTTACCGCAAGGATCAGTGCTTGGAGCCCCAGCTATTCACAATCTGTATCTATGTTTTCGATGAGGGGATCAAATGTAATAACTCCAGGTTTGCTGATGATACAAAGCTTGGTGGGAATGTAAGTTGTGAGGAGGATGCAAAGAGGCTTCAAGGGGATATAGACAGACTAAGTGAGTGGGCAAGAACATGGCAAATGGAATATAATATGGAGAAATGTGAAGTTATCCACTTTGGTAGGAAAAATAGAAAAGCAGAGTATTTTTTAAATGGTGAGAGATTGGGAAATGTTGGTGTTCAGAGGGACCTGGGTGTCCTTGTACACCAATCACTGAAAGTTAACATTCAGGTACAGCAAGCAATTGAGAAAGCAAATGGTATGTTGGCCTTTATTACAAGAGGATTTGAGTATAAGAGTAAAAATGTCTTACTGCAATTATATAGGGCCCTGGTGAGACCGCACCTGGAGTATTGTGTACTGTTTTGGTCTCCTTACCTAAGGAAGGATATACTTGCCATAGAGGGAGTGCAACGATGGTTCACCAAACTGATTCCTGGGATGGGGGCATTGTCCTGTGAGGAGAGATTGAGTAGACTAGGCCGATATTAGCTAGAGTTTAGAAGAATGAGAGGTGATCTCATTGAAACATATAAAATTCTTACAGGGTTTGACAGGGTAGATGCAGGGAGGATGTTTCCCCCGGGCTGGGGAGTCTAGAACCAGGGGTCACAGACTCAGAATAAGGGGTCGGCCATTTAGGACTGAGATGAGGAGAAATTTCTTCACTCAGAGGGTGGTGAATCTTTGGGATTCTCTACCCCAGAGGGCTGTGGAGGCTCAGTTGTTGAGTATATTCAGGACAGAGATTGATAGATTTTTGGATATTAAACGAATTGAGGGATATAGGGATAGTGCAGGAAAGTGGAGTTGAGGTAGAAGATCAGCCAGGATTTCATTGAATGGCGGAATAGACTAGAGGGGCCGAGTGGCCTACTCCTGCCCCTATTTCTTATATTCTTATGTTCTTATAACCTCCCTGCCCTTATATTCTCAGCCTTGGCTAATAAAGGAAAGTATCCCGTATGCCTTCTTAACCACCTTATCTACCTGGCCTGCTACCTTCAGGGATCTGTGGACATGCACTCCAAGGTCCCTTTGTTCCTCTACACTTCTCAGTGTCCTACCATTTAATGTGTATTCCCTTGCCTTGTTAGACCTCCCCAAATACATTACCTCACACTTCTCCGGATTGAATTCCATTTGCCACTGTTCTGTCCACCTGACCAGTTCATTGCTATCTTTCTGCAGTCCGCAGCTTTCTTTCTCATTATCAGCCACACGACCAATATTTGTATCATCTGCAAACTTCTAAATCATGCTCCCTACATTGATGTCTAAATCATTGATATATACCACAAAAAGCAAGGGACCCAGTACTGAGCCCTGTGAAACCCCACTGGACACAGCCTTCCAGTCACAAAAACACCCATCGACCATTACCCTTTGCTTCCTGCCTCTGAGCCAATTTTGGATCCAACTTGCCACTTTGCCCTGGATCCCATGGGCTTTTACGTTTGTGACCAGTCTGCCATGTGGGACCTTATCAAAAGCCTTGCTAAAATCCATATACACTACATCATAAGCACTACCCTCATCGACCCTCCTGGTTACCTCCTCGAAAAATTCAATCAAGTTCATCAGACACAACCTTCCCTTAACAAATCCAAACTGTTCTTGATTAATCCATGTCTTTCCAAATGTAGATTTATCCTGTCCCTCAGGTCTTTTTCCAATAATTTTCCCACCACCGAGGTTAGGCTGACTGGCCTGTAATTACTCGGTCTATCCTTTTCTCCCTTTTCAAACAAAGGTACAACGTTAGCGGTCCTCTGGCACCATACTTGTAGCCAGAGAGGATTGGAAAATGATGGTCAGAGCCTCTGCTACTTCCTCTTTTGCTTCACTTAACAGCCTGGGATACATTTCATCCAGGCCTGGTGCTTTATATACTTTCAAAGATGCAAAGCCCCTTGATATTTCCTCTCTCACTATGTTTATCGCATTGAATATTTCACACTCCTCTTCCTTAACTACAATGTCTGCATCGCCCACCCTCCCTCTTTTGTGAAGACAGACGCAAAATATTTATTAAGAACCATACCCCTCACGTCGTCTACCTCCACACACAAGCTTCTTTTTTGGTCTCTAATAAACCCTGTTCTTTCGTTAGTTATTCTCTTGCTCTTTATGTATTTATAAAACATCTTTGGGTTTTCCTCTATTTTACTTGCCAATATTTTTTCAAGCCTTCTCTTTGCTTTCCTAATTTCCTTTTTAATTTCACCCCTGCACTTTCTATACTGCTCTAGAGGTTCTGCAGTATTGAGCCCTCGGTATCTGTCATAAACCTCCCTTTTTCCCCTTATCCTATCCTGTGTGTCGCTTGACATCCAGGGGGCTCTCGATTTGTTAGTCCCACCCTTTTTCTTTGTGGGAACATAATTGCTCTGAACCCTCAGGATCTCCTCCTTGAATGCCTTCCACTGCTCTGACACTGATTTTCCATCAAGTTGCTGTTTTCAGTTCACTATTGGTAAATCCCATCTCAGCTTAGCAAAGTTGAGAACTTTTATTCCTGGTGTATCTTTGTCCTTTTCCATAACTACCCTTAAATCTAACTCAATTATGATCACTGGCAACAAAATGCCATCCCAAAACCCCTTCCACCTGCTCAGCTTCATTCCCTAAAACTAAGTCTAGAACCGCTCCCTCCCTTGTTGGGCTTGCAACATACTGGCTAAAATAGTTCTCCTTAAGAATTCTATACCCGCTATAGCTTTTACACTGATTCTATCCCAGTTAATATTCGGGTTGTTGAAATCCCCACTATTACTGCCCTATAGTTTTTGCACTTCACAGAAATGTGCCTATATATTTGCTCTTCTATCTCCCTCTGACTGTTTGGGGGTCTATAGTACACTCCCAGCAGTGTGATTGCCTCTGTTTTGTTCTTCAGCTCAACCCATATGCCCTCATTTGATGACCCCTCTAAAATATCATCCCTCCTCACAGCTGCAATTGTTTCTTTAACCAATTTTGCGACCTCCTCTCCGTTCTTATTTCCCTCTCTATCTCGTCTGAAAACCTTGTAACCAGGAATGTTGAGCTGCCATTCCTGCCATTTAAGCCTACTTTCAGTAATAAATATGATATCATACTTCCACATGTCTATCTGTGCTGTAAACTTATCTGCCTTATTTACAAGACTCCTTGGGCTGGATTTTCGGTCTTCTGCTACCCCTGTTAGCGCCCCAGAAGGACGTAAATGGCGGCGTTGAGCACTTCCGGGTGGGCAGTCAGCTTCCAGCGTGCTGCAGGGACATTTGGGGCCGGTTTCTACGGGGTGCGGAGCAGTACTGCCGGAGGTGGGCAATGCCCCTGGTACGACACCCGCTCGATTTCTGGCTGCCGCCCAATCCGTAGCACCCCCTGGTGGGAGTGCCTGTGGAAGGGGCGTTCAAAGCTGTAGGTCAGTAATGCCGACCTGAGGTAAGTGTGATTGTTTTTTTTTAGATTTATGTTGTGGCGGCGGAGTTATGTATTGGGAATGTTTTTGGTGGGTTTTTTTCAGATTTTTTTGTTTCCCCCGAGGCCTCTCTTAGGGCGCTCAGAGGTCGGCTGTTTAGCTCAGGATTTTCAGTTACTCAGCCGGCCTAGCACCCTGAGAGGTGTGCAATGCCTCCCGTAGCGTTCCGCCCCAAACTCCGGGCCCAGCTGATGAATTTTGCTGATGAATCCATTTGCCGGTGCAAAATTTACCTCTCCACCCAGGACACCACCCCAGCTGAGGCGAGAGCAAATTTCACCCCCTTTGTATTGAAGTATGTACCATTTAGCACTGCCAAACACCTTTGTGGTCTATTTTCCTGCCCTTGCTTCCTCTGCCTTCCAAACTCACTTACTGATGTGCTGCTTTCCATTTCCAGCGTTGCTTCTCTCCCCACTGAATCTACTCTCAGGTTCCCAATCCCCCTACCAAGCTACTTTAAACCCTCCCCAACAGCACCAGCAACCCCCCCCCCCACTCCCCCGTAGGGATATTGGTCCCGGCTGTTGAGGTGCAACCCTTCTGGCTTGTACAGGTCCCACCTCCCCCAGAAACGGTCCCAATGCGTCAGGAATCTAAAGCCCTCCCTCCTGCACCATCTCTCCAGCCACTTATTCATCTGCTCTATCCTCCTATTTCTGTACTCACTAGCTCATGGCACTGCGAGTAATCCGGAGATTACTACCTTTGAGGTCCTGCTTTTTAATCTCTTTCCTAGTTCCCTCAACTCATCCCTCTTTCTACCTATGTCATTGGTACTGATGTGGACCACGACCTCTGGCTGTTCACCCCTCCCACCGCGCCCCCCCAACTCCCCCCCCAGAATGCCCTGCAGCCACTCAGTGACATCCTTGACCCTGATACCATTCCATCCTGGAGTCATGTCTGCGGCCACGGAAAGGCCTGTCTGCTCCCCTAACTATTGAATCTCCTACCACTATTGCTTTTCTGGTCTTCCTCCTGCCCGCCTCCCCCCCGCCCTGTATAGCTGATCCTCCCGTGGTGCTATGGACTTGGCGGCTTGGCTCTGACTGCACTCCCCGGAGGAACCATCACTCTCACTGATTCCGTTTGAAAATTTTCACTTCCTTCTTCATTATTTTTGAAACTAACTTTGGGAAAAGCAGCTTAGTGTTTTTATGCCAAGAATAACAATGTGTGTCCTTATTGACCGATTAAACTGTTGACTCTTTTCAAAATATGGGCTGTGTCAGTGGATCAAGTATATCTGGTGGAACAGAGCTTACACTTCTTGAAGTTTTCTGTCAAGGGATCAGATTGCTCCATAATCAGATATGTCCAGTCCAGTGCCAGAGCTCATTGTGGAGCCAGCTGTGTATTACAGCACAGTTGTAATATCCATGGGGCTTTGGTTTAACATTTCATCGAAAGACTGCATCTCCGACAATGCAGCACTCCCCGGAGTGTCAGCCTTGACTATGTGCTCAAGTCTCTGGAGTGGGGTTTGAACCACGACCTTCTGACTCCGAGGTGAGAGAGCTGCCCACTGAGCCATGGCTCAGGCCCTGAGAGGAGGCAAGATGTAAAAAAGCAGTTGGGGAAATGAGCAAAGACAAGTGGAAAAATACAATCATGGCCTGAGGTTGCTGCTAGCTCATGACATACTAAATATCACAGCTCACAGTGCGGTAAGGCCTCCTGTCACTTCAAACTAGAATTGATTTATTCAATATAAAAACAGAAAATGATGGAAATCTCAGCGTGTCACGCAGCATTAATCAATGGTGTTGGTTTATCCAACTCTCTTTAACAACATAGAAATTTACAGCGCAGAAGGAGGCCATTTCGGCCCATCGTGTCTGCGCTGGCCGACAAAGAGCCCCACGGCCCTTGGTCAGCAGCCCCAAAAGTTACATATAAACCTATGAACAATGGCAGAAAGGCAAAGAGCACCCAGCCCAACCAGTCCGCCTCACACAACTGCGACACCCCTAATACTGAAACATTCTACACTCCACCCCAACCGGAGCCATGTGATCTCCTGGGAGAGGCAATAACCAGATAAAAACCGAGGCCAAATGGGGGGAAATAAAATCTGGGAAAATTCCTCTCCGACCCATCCAGGCGATCGAAACTAGTGTAGGAGATTACTCTGGCTGTATTCGATTCCCTGCAGTACATACCATTGCATGTACGCCGGCCAACAAGAGGCTATCCAGTCTAATCCCAATTACCAGCAGGTTATGGCACTTTAAGTGTCCATCCAAGTACTTTTCAAATGTGGTGAGGGTTTCTGCCTCTACAACCTGTCATGTTTGTAACCTTCACATAACTGTAACCTTTATGTAACAACACTGTACACTGTATACACCTGAGAAATGCACACCTTGACCACAGGGGGTGAACTTGTGGGAGACACTCCTCACCTGGTCATCCAGGTATATAAAGGGAGGTCCCACGCAGGGTCATCACTTCTTGGTCCTGTGAATAAATACAGGTCACAGAGTGACCTTGTCTCCAGTATGTGCCTTGTGTTGATTTGCTGTAGTGTGTAAGGACACAACATTTGGCGACGAGAAACGGGAATCAATGACTCAAGAGAATGGCCACCTGTAGCACGGAGGAATGGTACTGTGTTGGTGAGGACTGGGACGATTTCATTGAGAGGCTCCAGCAGAGCTTTGTCACGAAGGACTGGCTGGGAGCGGCAGCGGCTGACAAGCGAAGGGCGCATCTACTGACCAGCTGTGGACCTAAGACGTACGCGCAGTTGAAAGACCTGCTCACACCCGAGAAGCCGGCGGACAAGACCTTCGAGGAGCTCAGCAAACTGATTGCTGATCACCTCAAACCGGTGAGCAGTATACACATGGCCCGACACTGATTCTATACGCACCGACGTCGGGAAGGGCAGAGCATACCGGACTTCGTTGCGGACCTACGGTGCTTGGCCAGCCTCTGTAAGTTCACAGATGCCTGCAGGGGGGAGATGTTACAGGATTTCTTCATTGAGGGCATTGGTCATGCCGGAATTTTTAGGAAGCTAATTGAGACCAAGGACTTGACCTTGGAAGCAGCAGCATTGATGACTCAAACCTTCATGGCGGGGGAGGAGGAAACCAAGATCATATACGAATCAACTCTGCTCCCAACGTGGCGAAGGAGCAGGGAGTTAACATGGTAAATGCGACTCAGAATCCTGCAGGCAGGCACTAACCAGGCAGTAACAGACTCTAGGGTGGGTCCTCAACAGAGACAATGGCAGGTTGAACGGACATTTACACCATCACAAGGGACAATACGTCCTGGGATGGGACCATTGACACCCACAAACAGAGTGCTCAAGAGTAATCAAAGAGACAATCAGAGAGGAATGCCTGGTAACAGCTCTTTTGTTCACAACAATCTCAGCTCATGCTGGAGGTGCGGGGGCAAACATGCTGCGAAAACCTGCCGGTTTCAACCATTCATCTGCAGAAATTGTAACTTGAGTGGACGTTTAGCCAGGATGTGCAGGAAGCCCGCAGCAAGGCTGGTTTATGAAGTGGATGAACCACAAGAAGGGTCTGCAAGGCAGGGTTATGCCTGGGACACAGCAATGGACGCTGAAGTTCAGTGAGTTCAGGTGGCAAACATCCACAGCTCATACACAAAAATGCCACCTATGATGATGAGGGTACTGGCATGGAGCTGGACATAGGAGCCAGCCAGTCACTTATGAGTGTCCAACAATTCGAGAAATTGTGGCCACTCAGAGCTATCAGACCCAAACTAGAACGCATTGACACGCAATTACAGACGTACACCAAAGAGATCATCCCAGTGCTAGGCAGTGCAATGCTGGTGGTCACACATAATGGATCTCAGAACTGGCTGCCACTCTGGATTGTCCCGAGAAATGGCCCCGTGCTTTTGGGGAGGAGCTGGCTAGCCGAGATGAACTGGAAATGGGGGGATGTGCACGCCATTTCATCTGTGGAGCGAAGTTCATGCTCACAGGTCCTACAAAAGTTCGAGTCATTATTTCAATCTGGCGTCGGGACTTTCAAAGGCACCAAAGTAAGGATACGCATCACCCCGGACGCCACACCAGTGCATCACAAAGCTAGAGCTGTGCCGTATGTGATGCGGGGAAAATTGAGAGTAAGTTGCACAGGTTGCTAAGAGAGGGCATAATTTCACCCGTTGAATTCAGCGACTGGGCAAGCCCCATCGTCCCTGTTCTAAAAACGGATGGCTCGGTCAGGAACTGTGGCGACTACAAGACCACTATCAACCAAGTGTCCCTTCTGAGAGCGGAGGATCTTTTTGCCACGCTGGCAGGCGGCAAGCTGTTCACCAAGTTGGTCCTCACTTCGGCCTACATGACCCAGGAACTGGCCGAAGAATCCAAGCTACTGACCA
This sequence comes from Pristiophorus japonicus, assembly GCF_044704955.1. Lineage (NCBI taxonomy): Eukaryota > Metazoa > Chordata > Chondrichthyes > Pristiophoridae > Pristiophorus > Pristiophorus japonicus. Next base: position 75,528,272 of record NC_091989.1, on the reverse strand, counting down.
CCATCACCACGCACAAGGGGCTGTTTGTCTACAACAGGTGTCCATTTGGCATTCGTTCAGCAGCCGCTATCTTTCAGAGGAACATGGAAAGCCTGCTCAAATCCATCCCTGGAACAATCGTATTTCAGGACGACATCCTTATCACGGGTTGAGATACCGAGGAACACCTCCACAACCTGGAGGAGGTGCTACGCCGACTGGACTGGGTAGGCTTGCGACTAAAGAAGTCCAAGTGTGTGTTTTTGGCCCCAGAGGTCGCGTTTTTAGGCAGGAGGGTTGCTGCAGACGGGATCCGGCCCACGGAATCCAAAACGTAGGCGATCTATCGCGCGCCCAGGCCCGGCAACACATCAGAGTTGCGTTCATTTCTGGGACTATTGAACTATTTCGTGAACTTTCTGCCGAACTTAAGTACATTGCTGGAGCTGCTACACGTGCTCCAGCGTAAGGGTTGTGATTGGTTTTGAGGGGACTGTCAGGAACGGGCTTTCAATCGGGCGTGGAACCTGCTTTGTTCTAATAAGTTATTGACCCTGTACGACCCCTGTAAGAAATTGGTTTTGACATGTGATGGATCATCCTATGGGGTTGGGTGTGTGTTGCAGCAGAGTAATGATGAGGGCCAACTTCAACTTGTGGCTTATGCCTCCAGGTCGCTCTCCCAAGCAGAAAGGGGGTATGGGATGGTTGAAAAGAAGTCGCTTGCATGTGTCTATGGGGTGAAAAAGATGCACCAGTACCTTTTTGACAGAAGGTTCAAGTTAGAAACGGACCACAAGCCATTAACATCCCTGTTGTTCGACAGCAAAGCTGTCAATGCAAATGCGTCAGCTCGCATACAGCGATGTGCTCTCACGCTGGCTGCGTATGACTACACCATACGGCACCGGCCAGGCACCGAAAATTGCGCTGACGTGCTCAGCGGGCTTCCACTGGCCACCACTGAGGGGGCAGCGGAGCAAAGCACTGAGATGGTCATGGCAGTCGATGCCTTTGACAGCGCAGGCTCCCCCATCACAGCCCACCAGATCAAAACCTGGACAAACAGAGATCCCCTCCTATCTCTGATTAAGAAATGTGTCCTGACTGGGGATTGGGCGCCCGCACACGGAGCATGCCCTGAAGAGGTCAGACCGTTTCACAGACGGATGGATGAACTCTCCATCCAAGCCGACTGCCTACTATGGGGCAGCCGGTTAGTCATGCCCCAGAAGGGTAGGGAAGCATTCATCAGGGAACTCCACAGCGAGCACCCAGGCATCGTGCTTATGAAGCTCATTGGCCGGGAAATGATGCAGACCTGGAACACTGTGTTCACAGGTGCACGACGTGTGCCCAGCTGGGCAATGCCCCCAGGAAGGCCCCACTCAGCCCATGGCCCTGGCCCACCAAGCCCTGGTCACGTATTCACGCAGACTACGCGGGCCCGTTCATGGGAAAAATGTTCCTCGTTGTTGTTGATACGTACTCGAAGTGGATCGAATGCATCATATTGAATTCGTGCACGACATCCACCATAGTGGAGAGTCTGCGTGCGGTCTTTGCGACCCACAGCTTGCCGGACATCCTAGTTAGCTATGAATTCCGGGAGTTCATGTCGGGTAATGGCATCAAACATGTCAGGACAGCGCCGTTCAAGCCGGCTTCCAATGGCCAGGCGGAATGTGCGGTCCAAATCATAAAACAGGGCATGCTCCGGATTCAAGGACCCTCCCTTCAATGCCACCTATCGCGCCTCCTGCTGGCCTACAGGTCCCGACCGCACTCGCTCACTGGAGTCCCGCCAGCGGAACTACTCATGAAACGTACACTAAAAATTCAGCTGTCCCTCATTCATCCAGCCTTGTCAGACATTGTTGAGGACAAGCGCCAGTCCCAAAATGAGTGCCACGACCGTATCTCAAAGGGGAGATGTATAGAAATCGATGACTCTGTATTTGTTCTTAATCACGCTGTGGGGCCCAAGTGGCTCGAGGGTTCTGTAATTGGTAAAGAGGGGAATAGGGTCATTGTGGTCAGACTCAACAATGGGCAGATATGCTGCAAGCATCTGGACCAAGTAAAAAAAAAGGTTCAGCATGGACACTGAGGAACCTGAGGAAAATCATGAGATGCTGCCCACACCACCGCCAGTGAACGAGCAACAAGAACATTCAGCAGCATGCACAGTCCCTGCGGCCAGCCCGGACAGGCCGGAATCACCACAGGTGACAGAGATGCATGCCAAGGCTCAACAACCAGAGCCCCAACTGCGGCGCTCCACGAGAGAGCGTCGACCGCCTGAAAGACTCAATCTTTGATCCAAAGACATTGGGGGGGGGGGAGGTGATGTCATGTATGTAACCTTCTCATAACTGTAACCTTTATGTAACAACACTGTACACTGTATACACCTGAGAAATGCACATCTTGACCACAGGGGGTGAACTTGTGGGAGACACTCCCACCTGGTCATCCAGGTATATAAAGGGAGGTCCCACGCAGGGTCATCACTTCTTGGTCCTGTGAATAAAGGTACAGGTCACAGAGTGATCTTGTCCATAGAATGTGCCTCGTGTTGATTTGCTGTCGTGTGTAAGGACACAACACCACCCTTCCAGGCAGTGAGTTCCAGACCACCACCACCCTCTGCGTGAAGAAGCCTCCCCTCAAATCCCTTCTGAACCTTCCAACAACCACCTTAAAATTATGCCCCCTCGTAATTGACCACTCCACCAATGGAAATAGGCCCTTGTTATCCACTATATCCAGGCCCCTCAAAATTTTATACACCTCAATTATTTGCATCCAAAATAATTCTGACGTGCTCAATTCCATCATATAAATAGCGCTTCATCCATCGAGCCTTCACTCAGCACGGCAGCAGGGTGACACGAGCTATTGATGGAGGTTACATTTCCCCTAGCTGCAGCGTGTGCGCGACTGGGTAATTCACAGTACACTGACTTAACTTCGATCAATCTGACGCTAACACAGCATTTTTAATATGGCTGGGGAGCTGGGGACCTTTGGAGAAACCAAGCTGCTTTTACTCTCTCAGATTTACAAACGTGACTCTAGGGAGGACATGAAAGTTTGAGTGCAGCTGATTTGCTGGGTTGAGCAGTGACAGAGTACGGTGTACAATGTCGATCGGGCTCTGGGCTTATCCGCAATGCTCAGTGTAGGAGTGGAGATATATGGATCTTTAAATGGCCTGCGGGTTAAATTCCCTCCCCACTTCCAGCATATTTATGGCGCTGTATCAAATATTTATATAAATGACCATATTTAGCACATCTACGCGCTGAAACGGTTCAGGAGGCATTTCCCGCATGGAAATCCGGGCAAGTGCTTGTGCGTCTTTGAAAGGCTCTCCCCCTGCAGAGTTTCCCCACTCTCCTGCCATGCCCACTTCCTCCCGCCCAATCACCACCGGCCTTCTTTACGTGTGCTGAAGGTGAGAGGCCAATGGTCTTGCGGCTCTGAGCCTCCTGTACACAGATGCCGGCTATGCTGAGAGTGAGTCACAACTGGTGTTAGCACCGGCACCACATTCAGTCACCACTGGCGGGAATGATCGCTTCCTGACACACAAGGGTCTGGAAATCTGTGAATACAGATTCCCGAAGGAAGGAAATGATTAATTAAAGTGTTTTTTTTCAATTGTACCGAGGGATACCTGCACTTGTGGTTCTCAGAAGGTAAGGCCACCGACAGATTATTGGAGGGCTGGTGGATGTGTTGCTTTAAGTGAGTGAAGAATGTGCTGGTGGCTTGGGTCAGCAAGGAATAAATGGAAGAGGTGCCCATAGTGTCACCTTGCCTGTCCTGGTGAGATCGTTGAACTTCATGCAGCACTGGTCTGGAGGCCTGGGGATGAGGGGGCTAGCTGTCCGTGTCCTGATCATAACAACTCACTGCATTAAAACAATTTTCCTCATCCCCCTCAGGTTCTTTTGCCAATTATCTTAAATCTGTGTCCTCTGGTTACCAACCCTCCCGCCACTGGAAACCATTTCTCCTTATTTACTCGGTCAAAACCCCTTATAGTTTTGAATACCTCAATAAATCTCCCCTCTAAGCAGAACAATCTCAGCTTCTCCAGTCTCTCCATGAGACTATGTTAACTCACACTGCTCGAGATGTACTTTGTACAGAACAATATGCTGCTTTATTTCACACTGAGTGAGCAACAATTCTGTTAAGATTCATTTAATTCAATCAGTACAAATGATTGTGAATAATGAAGACACTGCACTTCCCCACATCAGTGGGTCTTCTTGTTTGACGTAAATAAACTGATTTCTGACAACTCCAACGGACATTCCAACCTTCTGATAGACTTTGTTTGCTGATGACCTCACAACAATCAATTTGTACAGCCGAGGCCTGCAGTTGTGAGCTGGGAGGACAGCTCCTGTCCCTCCCGTCTCCACACTTTGCACCCGCCATTCGGGTAGCAACCCCCAGGGCTGTGACTGGCGCCCATAAACCAGGGCGGCTGGCAGACCAGTGCAGGCAGTGGGCATTGCACCTTGACCCTCCCAAATCCGGGCATGACGCGATCTCAGGCCCCAGCGCGGATACGGTTAAAGTGAGAGACTTACCTCCGGCTCTGTGGGCTGAGAGATATTAATGCATTTGAATTCTAACCGTCAATTGTGTTGTGTCAGTAACAAAATGGTAAAACTGCTTTCTGAAGCTGTGTCGAAATCGTCCTGTTTAGACAAGACTCAAACCCAAATGGACAGTCAGTCTGTGGCACTGGGTGAAGTGGTCTGATGCCAAACAGAGAGTGCAGTATTGAGCACGATCTCAGCCCTTAAACCTGATGAAACCTAGCGAAAAATCACAAAGCAAATGAATAGAAAGATATCTCTCCACAGAGCAGATTCCTAAATCTCTCCTGAATCAAGTTCACGGCCATACCGTGAGCAGGAATGGAATAGCTGTTGGTAGAATTGTGACTACTTTTCAATGGCCAAGTCCGGGCTTTGATGGACATTGTGAAGTTTTGCTGAATCCCGTGGGGTCAGTGACTATTGGTGCTGAACATTCCTGCAGGAGCCTGACTAAGACGAGGAGGTGCCGTGACTGAGTAGAGAGTAGGTGCCTCGATGAGCAAATGGCCTATTCCCATTTGATGCTTATTTATATCCTCATTGTCCTACAGTAAGGCTGTAACGTTGCTCGCTGTACATGGTTACTCTCTGTATATTCTCCAGCTATGTATATTCGGAGTTTTTAAATGCACTCTAGGGATGTGGCGTCGCTGGCAAGACTGGCATTTATTGCCCTGAGAAGGTGCTGGTGAATTGCCTTCTGGAACCGCTGCAGTCGGTTTGAAATTCTGGGTAGCAGTTTCAGATGGCTGAGTGTCTCGCTCGGCCACTTCAGAGGGCATGTAGGAGCCAACCACGTTCATGTGGGCCTGGAATCACATGTAGGCCAGGCCGGGTAAGGATGGCAGGTTTCCTTCCCTAAACCCCGTTGGGTTTTTACAACAATCCGGCACATTCTTTACTGACACCAGCTTTTCATTCCAGATTTTGTTTTGAACTGAATTCAAATTCTTAAACTACCACGGTCAAACTCATGGTCTCTGGATTATTAGCCCAGGTCTCTGTTAATTTGTTTCTCTGCCTCCTAGCACTGTAAATGATTCTTTGGGCATTGGCCTGTGTCCTGGCCTCACAGCGACCGTTCTTGTGCTGGCTGTCTGGACGATACAAACAACTTGCATTTATATAGCGCCTTTCATAACCTCAGAACATCCCAAGTCCTTCACAGCCAATGAAGTACTTTTGAAGTGTGGTCACTGTTGTAATGTAGGAAACATGCCACCCAATTTGAGTACAGCAAGCTCCCACAAACAACAATGAGATAATGACCAGATAATTTGTTTTAGTGATGTTGATTGAGGGATAAATATTCATAGAAACATAGAAAATAGGTGCAGGAGTAGGCCATTCAGCCCTTCGAGCCTGCACCACCATTCAATATGATCATGGCTGATCATGCAACTTCAGTACCCAATTCCTGCTTTCTCTCCATACCCATTGATCCCTTTAGCCGTAAGGGCCACATCTAACTCCCTTTTGAATATATCTAACGAACTGGCCTCAACAACTTTCTGAGGTAGAGAATTCCACAGGTTCACAATTCTCTGAGTGAAGAAGTTTCTCCTCATCTCGGTTCTAAATGGCTTACCCCTTATCCTTAGACTGTGACCCCTGGTTCTGGACTTCCCCAACATCGGGAACATTCTTCCTACATCTAACCTGTACAATCTCGTCAGAATTTTATGTGTTTCTATGAGATACCCTCTCATTCTTCTAAATTCCAGTGAATATAAGCCTCTCGATCCAGTCTTTCTTCATATGTCAGTCCCGCCATCCTGGGAATCAGTCTGGTGAACCTTCGCTGCACTCTCTCAATAGCAAGAATGTCTTTCCTCAGATTAGGAGACCAAAACTGGACACAATATTCAAGGTGTGGCCTCACCAAGGCCCTGTACAACTGTAGTAAGACCTCCCTGCTCCTATACTCAAATCCTCTCGCTATGAAGGCCAAGATACCATTTGCTTTCTTCACCGTCTGCTGTACCTGCATGCCAACTTTCAATGACTGATGTACCATGACACCCAGGTCTCGTTGCACCTCCCCTTTTCCTAATCTGTCACCATTCAGATAATATTCTGCCTTCCTGTTTTTGCCACCAAAGTGGATAACCTCACATTTATCTACATTATACTGTATCTACCATGCATTTGCCCACTCACCTAACCTGTCCAAGTCACCCTGCAGTCTCTTAGCATCCTCCTCACAGCTCACACTGCCACCGAGCTTAGTGTCATCTGCAAAATTGGAGATATTACATTCAATTCCTTCGTCCAAATCATTAATGTATATTGTAAATAGCTGGGGGCCCAGCACTGAACCTTGCGGTACCCCACTAGTCATTGCTTGCCATTCTAAAAAGGACCTGTTTATTCCTACTCTTTGCTTCCTATCTGCCAATCAGTTCTCTATCCACGTCAATACATTACCCCCAATACCATGTGCTTTAATTTTGCACAACAATCTCTTGTGTGGGACCTTGTCATAAGCCTTTTGAAAGTCCAAATAGACCACATCCACTGGTTCTCCCTTGTCCACTCTACTAGTTATATCCTCAAAAAATTCTAGAAGATTTGTCAAGCATCATTTCCCTTTCGTAAACCCATGCTGACTTGGACTGATCCTGTCACTGCTTTCCAAATGTGCTGCTATTTCATCTTTAATAATTGATTCCAGCATTTTCCCCACCACCGATATCAGGCTAACCAGTCTATAATTACCTGTTTTATTTCTGCCTCCTTTTTTAAAAAGTGGAGTTACATTAGCTACCCTTCAATCCATAGGAACTGATCCAGAGTCTATAGAATGTTGGAAAATGACCACCACTGCATCCACTATTTCTTGGGCCACTTCCTTAAGTACTCTGGGATGCAGACTATCAGGCCCTGGGGATTTATCAGCCTTCAATCCCATCAATTTCCCGAACACAATTTCCTGACTAAAAAGCATTTCCTTCAGTTCCAGGACACCAGGGAGCACTCCCCTGCTTTTCTTCAAATAATGCCATGGGATCTCTTACATCCGCCTGGGAGAGCAGATGGGGCCTCGGATGAACGTCTCATCTGAAAGGCAGCACCTCGACAGTGCAGCAGTACTGCCCCGCCGACAGTGCAGCACTCCCTCAGTACTGCCCCGCCGACAGTGCAGCGCTCCCTCAGTACTGCCCCTCCGACAGTGCAGCGCTCCCTCAATACTGCCCCTCCGACAGTGCAGCGCTCCCTCAGTACTACCCCTCCGACAGTGCGGCGCTCCCTCAGTACTACCCCTCCGACAGTGCGGCGCTCCCTCAGTACTGCCCCTCCGACAGTGTGATGCTCCCTCAGTACTGCCCCTCCGACAGTGTGATGCTCCCTCAGTACTTCCCCTCCGACAGTGAGGCGCTTCCTCAGTACTGCCCCTCCGACAGTGCGGCGCTCCCTCTGCACTTGCAGTGGGAGTGTGGGCCTGGATTATGGGCTCAAGTGAAGATTGTCTTTGCCTCACCTTATTCCCTCCTGGGCATGGTGCCTGGTCTCCATTTGCTGACTCCTCCTGATGTGGGAAACCCCAGAGACACACCTCCTGTCGCGTACAGTGTGGGAGACTTTAACCTTTGGATGGCCGCTCAGCAGAACATCGCCCAGGTAGCATTTAAATAGAACTGGCGTGCTGCGGGCACCAAGCAGGGTCCTCCCGATGTGGCCGGCTGGATTGGGGCTGGTGTAGCTCAAAGTTACCCGCTGGAGGAGGGAGGGGTTTGCCATCACGGGGGAGGGGGACGGGGGATGGGGGCTCGAGTTTAAATCGGCCCTGGTGACTTTCTGTGGTGTCAGAATACTCTCCAATCCATGGGGGATAAAGAACGAAAACAATTTTGCACAGTTGTGTCCAAATGGTGAATGATTCCATGAATATTGTCTTACAATCTAGCCAATGCATGGGGTCAGGGGTCATGGATCAGGAGTTACCACCTGACTGCCAACTGCCAAGGTGACAGGAAACCTTTCCCGATACAGCCGTGGTTAATCCTGCTTTATTTCTTTGTCTCGTTAATATTAATTCAATCACAATCATGTTGGAAGGGTGATCAATGGGGGTGAAGAGAGAGCCAGAGATAAAGGACAGTGGCTCAAGCTAAACGCAGCAATGTGCCCTCCTCAAACAAAGTGATCCCTACTGAAATCAGTGATTGGTATAAACGGATACCGCTACCCAAACCATCACACCCCCAGTGAACAGGAAGGGGGACCCAGTACACAACATTGGGGGACACTACTACCCACTTCCAACCACACTGAGAAACTGCCCCCAACTCCTACTGTCCACTTCTCCCTTCGAATCACATTTCCATCCAATTTACTCCCAGCCCTGCAGCCCATCCTGTTAATCTCCTGCTCAAAGTCTCCCTGACCACCATTTACATCACATCCCACTTCCCCCATCCACCATGCCTGCCGCCTCAAAATCTCAACCAGATTGGTCCAGCATGCTTTGAGTTACTTTCTCTTTATCGAGCTCCTTAGGCCGCGATTCTCACCCCAGCCACTCAGCGGGGGCTGTGCGGGGGGGGGCTGTGCAGGGGCGGGGGGGGGGGGGTGTGCGTGGGGGGGCGGCATGCCGGGGGGGGGGGGGGTGCTGTGCGGCCGGGGGGGTTGGGGGGCGTGCGTGGGGAGCGGCATGCCGGGGAGGTGGGTGCTGTGTGGGGGGGGGGGGGGCGCGGGTGGGGGGGGGTCACAATGGCAGCCGTATGCAACTCGCTGTGTTCCTGCTGCCGCCATGTTAACCCCCAGGTATTGGGGGAGGTGGGGGCTGGGTGGCTGCCCACTGCAGGCTGAGTGTCGGGGCCCAATGGGATGATCCGGACCTGGGGGTAATTTGCACCGAGGTGCACGGATCACTCAGAGCTTCCAAGCAAATAGTAGAGGGCCCGAGGACGTCGGTCTCCCCATGGCCCAACAAGGGAACCTTTGAGCCTCCTCAGACCCAGGACCTCCCCACACCCACCTTTCCTCTGGCCGTGATCAGCCAGGTCACCCCTCCTGTCTAACCTGCCTTGCCAGGGAATGATTTCCCCTCACAGGGGCCTGGAGATCACTGCTTCAGCCCCCGCCCCGTGATTCCCGCCTGATTTAAACCCGGGGCTTTAGTAATCTCATCTTTAATTGAAGATTGGTAACATTTATCCACAACAGACGTTAAAATACGTGGTGAGGAGGTGCTGACTGTACATATGTAATATAACGTATGTGCAATTTTACAGTTGTCTTCTGAAGTCTTTAGATCAAAGACCTTTTTGTGAGAGTTATCTCAGTCTACTACTAAACCCCAGTTTCCTGTCTAAAAATAAATATTTAGAAGCTGTGGGGTTGTAATTGAATCACTGCTGCAGCACACGCTGCCACCCAGGCCTCACTCCCAGCTCACAATGCTGGGGGTTCTATTATTTTTAAGCTATAAATAATTAAGCATCTTCACACCAAGTGATCAATGGACTTCCACATAGGACGCTGCAGCGAAAACCCTGCATTCATTGAACAAATAATTGGATGCTGTACTGGGGGAGGGATGAGCTGAATCAAAGAAAGACCTGCATTTATATAACGCATTTCATTACCTCAGGATGTTCCAAAGCGCTTTACTTTTGGAGTGCAGTCACTGTTGTAATGTGGGAAACGTGGCAGCCAATTTGCACACAGCAAGTTCCCACAAGGGGAGAAATCCCCTGCTCTTCTTCAAAATAATGCCATGGGATCTTTTTGCATCTACCTGAGAGAGCAGATGGGGCCTCGGTTTAACTTCTGGTCCGACAGTGCCGCACTCCCTCAGCACTGCACTGGAGTGTCAGCCTGGATTGTGGGCTCAAGTCCATGGGGCTTGTACTTTGTACCCCTGAACTGCTGTCTCAGAGGTGAGGGTGCTTCCACTGAACGACCACTGACTCTGAATGGATGTACTGACATGGCTCAACACATGCCCTTATCTATAATTAGCTTGCGATTTACGTTTGTTTGTCCTATTGGAATTGAGTTGAACAATCCGAGACTAATCCGTGTGCGTAATGATTAATTCCAAGGTGCAGCAAATAATCTGAAGCACGGTTAGAAGCTGTTGCTGTGAATATTATTCAAAGATTAAAAGTAGATCATTGGCCACAATATCTTTTGATGACCCCAGTTCAAGAGTGTAGATTAGATTGTCTTTAAAAACCTGGATTCCAGCACTTTTAAAATATTTACAGTGTTATTTTTAGACAGGAAACTGCTGCTTGGTGAAAGATGAAGATAATATTTGTGCCCTGGTTTGGAATGTTTTAAGAAATTCTTCCACAGAAAGGATTTGGAGGAGAGAGTGGGATTTAATTTTGACTTTGTGCGACAGTGTGGAACAGGTGATAGTGAATGGCCAGCCCGTTTTACAAACTCCCCATTTAACACAGCAAATATTTAACTAGTGCTCGGGAGAGATGTAAAACGGGCTGGCGATTGGAAAGGAGTGCTGTTCGAGAATTTCCTCGCAGATTCTCTCAAACAGTGGCCATAACCTGAGTGCTCATCCCCAGGGTTAGGGGCCAGGTTGGAGACTCCCCCTCCCCCAACCAATTAACATGGTGATTGTATCTGGCCAGGTCTCTGAGGGAGGGATATAAGTCATTCAACTCAAGTCAACTACAAACAATGTTGTAGGTTCGTATGTTTGATTGGCAGCTGTTTTTGAGTTGAACGAGACACCTATTTAAATGTTGTTTGTCTCAGTCATTTTTATTGGAAAGTATTTCTCGGCCTAACTGGAGCCATCATAGAGCGATAGATAGGCCCAAGAGAGTCGATGGGTGGCCAGCAACAAAGCCAAATATTCAGCCATCTTGGGCAAGATTTTAACCTTCGGGTGGTCAACTGGCACAACAGAGTGGTCACCTTTTTAAAAATTTGTTCCAGGATGTGACCGTCACTGGCAAGGCCGGCATTTATTACCCATCCCAAATTGCCCTTGAGAAGGTGGTGGTGAGCCGCCGCCTTGAACCGCTGCAGTCCGTGTGGTGTTGGGAAGGGAGTTCCAGGATTGTGACCCAGTGACAATGAAGGAACGATGATATATTTCCAAGTCAGGATGGTTGTGACTTGGAGGGGAACGTGGAGGTGATAGTGTTCCCATGCGCCTGCTGCCCTTATCCTTCTAGGTGGTAGAGGTCGTGGGTTTGGGAGGTGCTGCCAAAGAAGCCTTGGCGAGTTGCTGCAGTACATCTTGTAGATGGTACACACTGCAGCCACGGTGCGTCGGTGGTGGAGGGAGTGAATGTTGAAGGTGGTGGATGGGGTGCCAATCAAGCGGGCTGTTTTGTCCTGGATGGTGTCGAGCTTATTGAGTGTTGTTGGAGTTGCGCTCATCCAGACAAGTGGAGAGTATTCCATCACACTCCTGACTTGTAGATGGTGGGAAGGCTTTGGGGAGTCAGGAGGTGAGACACTCGTCACAGAATACCCAGCCTCTGAGCCGCTCTTGTTGCCACAGTATTTATGTGGTTGGTTCAGTTAAGTTTCTGGTCAATGGTGACCCCCAGGATGTTGTTGAATGCTGTTGAATGTCAAGGGGCGGTGGTTAGACTCTCGCTTGTTGGAGATGGTCATTGCCTGGCACTTGTGTGGCGCGAATGTTACTTACCACTTATCAGCCCAAGCCTGAATGTTGTGCGGGTCTTGCTGCATGTGGGCACGGACTGCTTCATTATCTGAGGAGTTATGAATGGAACTGAACACTGTGCAGTCATCAGTGAACATCCCCACTTCTGACCTTATGATGGAGGGAAGCTCATTGATGAAGCAGCTGAAGATGGTTGGGCCTAGGACACTGCCCTGAGGAACTCCTACAGCGATGTCCTGGGGCTGTGATCATTGATCTCCAATCACCACAACCATCTTCCTTTCTGCTAGGTATGACTCCAGCCAGTGGAGAGTATTCACCCTGATTCCCATTGACTTCAGTTTTACTAGGGCTCCTTGATGCCACACTCAGTCAAATGCTGCTTTGATGTCAAGGGCAGTCACTCTCACCTCATCTCTGGAATTCAGCTCTTTTGTCCATGTTTGGATCAAGGCTGTAATGAGCCAAGTGGTTCTGTCGGAACCCAAACTGAGCATCGGTGAACAGGTTATTGGTGAGTAAGTGTCGCTAGATAGCACTGTCAACGACACCATCCATCACTTTGCTGATGATTGAGTGTGGACTGATGTGACGGTAATTAGCTAGATTGGATTTGTCCTGCTTTTTGTGGACAGGACATACCTGGGCAGTTTTCCACATTGTCGGGTAGATGCCAGTGTTGTAGCTGTACTGGAACAGCTTGACTAGAGGCTCGGCTAATTCTGGAGCACAAGTCTTCAGCACAACAACCAGAATGTTGTCAGGGCCCATAGTAGCCTTTGCTGTATCCAGTGCACTCAGCCGTTTCTTCATATCATGTGGAGTGAACCGAATTAGTTGAAGACTGGCTTCTGTGATGGTGGGGACCTCAGGAGGAGGCCGATATGGATCATCCACTCACTACATCTGGCTGAAGATGGTTGTAAATGCTTCAGCCTTGTCTTTTGCACTCACGTGCTGGGCTCCGCCATTATTGAGGATGGGGATATTCATGGAGCCTCCTCCTCCCGTTAGTTGTTTAATGGTCTGCTACCATTCATGACTGGATTGGCAGGACTGTATTGCTTCGATCTGATCCGTTGATTGTAGGATCGCTTAGCCCTGTCTATAGCATGCTGCTTCCGCTGTTTAGCATGGATGTAGGCCTGTGTTGCAGCTTCAACAGGTTGGCACCTCATTTTTAGGTACACCTGGTGCTGCTCCTTGCATGCTCTTTCAGACTCCTCATTGAACCAGGATTGGTCCCCTGGTTTGATGGTAATGGTAGAGTGAGGGATATGCCGGGCCATTAGGTTACAGATTGTGCTGGAATACAATTCTGCTGCTGCTGATGGCCCACAGTGCCTCATGGGTGCCCAGTTTTGAGCTGCTAGATCTATTCTGAATCTATCCCATGTAGCACGGTGGTAGTGCCACACAACACAATGGAGGGTGTCCTCGGTGTGAAGATGGGACTTCGTCTCCACAAGCACTGTGTGGTTGTCACTGCTACCAATGTCGTCATGGACAGATGCATCTGCAACAGGTAGATTGGTGCGGATGATGTCAAGTAGGTTTTTCACTCGTGTTGTTTCTCTCATCACCTGCCGCAAGCCCTGTCTGGCAGCTATGTCCTTCAGGACTCGGCCAGCTCGGTCAGTAGTAGTGCTACTGAGCCACTCTTGGTGATGGACATTGAAGACCCCACCCAGAATACATTCTGTGCCCTTGCTACTCTCAGTGTTTCTTCCAAGTGGTGCTCAACATGGAGGAGTACTGATTCATTCATCAGCTGAGGGAGGGTGTAGGTGGTAATCAGTAGGAGGTTTCCTTGCCCATGCTTGACCTGAATCCATGAGAATTCATGCGGTCCGGGGTCAATGTTAAGGACGACCAGGGCCATTCCCTCCCGACTGTATACCACAGTGCCTCCACCCCTGGTGGGTCTGTCCTGCCAGTGGGACAGGAGATACCCAGGTATAATGATGGAGGAGTCTGGGACATTGGCTCAAAGGTATGATTCTGTGAGAATGACTATATCAGGCTGTTGCTTGACCAGTCTGTGGGGCAGCACTCCCAATATTGGCACAAGTCCCTAGATGTTGGTGAGGAGGACTTTGCCGGGTCGGCTGGCCTGGGTGTGCCGTTGTTGTGTCCGTAGCCGGTGCGAGGTCGATGCCGGGTGGTCCGTCTGGTTTTATTCTTATTATTATTTTTCGTAGAGGTTTGTTACAACTGAGTGTCTCGCTGGGCCATTTCAGAGGGCAGTTAAGTGTCAACCACATTGCTGTGGGTCTGGAGTCACATATAGGCCAGACCGGGTAAGGGCGGCAGATTTCCTTCCCTAAAGCACATTAGTGAACCGGATGGGTTTTTATCACAATCCGGTAGTGAGTGCACTGGGAGAGAAGAGGTCAGGGCCATTGTGAGGCTTGGGCCTCCTATAGGTAGATCCAGTGAGCTGTGGGAACCAATTAGGCAGTCCGATGCAACGCCCCGGATTCAAGCTGGTGCAATACTGGTCGGCTGGAGGTCATTCTGCGGTCGATCGCGGAGTGGAGGTGGGGCAGGTGGGATGGGGGAGAATGGGTGGTGGGGGGGGTGGGGGCGGGGGAGTGGGGAAGGACGGGGAGGGTGGTTGGAGATGGGGCGGGTGCGGTGGGGGGGAGGTGGGGGGGTGGAGGGCAGGGGGTGGGGGGAGGTCTGGGGGAGATGGGGCGGGTGGGGTGGGGGAGGTGGGCGGGAGGGCAGGGGGGGTGGGGGGAGATGGGGCGGGTGGGGTGGGGGAGGTGGCGGGAGGGCGGAGGGTTGGGGGGAGGTGGGGGGAGGGCGGGAAGGACGAGAGGGTGGGGGGGAGAGCCACACTGGCAGCAGCCCGGGTTATTTCTTTGGGGCCCCGAAGATCGATCACGCCCGCTGATCCTGGCCCCCAATAATGATTTGTGACTTGCCTTTCCGGGGCCTTTCATGAAGCCGGCCGGAGTGAGCACGGCAATCGCTCCAACCGGCTCTACCCTAAAGTGACAATCGGGGTCTTATCAACGTCGTTTGTATATTTAAATGGACCTACCGCCTGAAACAGGCGTGCCCGTCGGCCACTCGGCAATAGGCCCCTTTCAAAGTGGCAGTACCCACAGTGTCGGCATTAATGGACCAGAGAGGCTGCCGATCCCATTTTGTTAACACCAGCTTCGGTGAGTTGAAATCGGCACCCACATGTCTGGTCCAGTTTACATTGCCGTGTAGCATCACAAACGCTACTGTTTGTTATTTTTCTATCTTCTGTCTAGTTAATCTGTGCCTGCTGTACATAAAAATGTAAGAAATAGGAGCAGGAGTCGACCATTTGACCCAATCGAGCCTGCTCCGCTATTCAATAAGATCATGGTTGATCCAATCATGGGCTCCGCTCCACTTCCCTGCCCTGTAAATCCACAGTGTGTCATTGCTTCTACTCACATTCATTTACTGGTTCATAAATTTGTGTGACAGCTTCTAAGCTGTGGTCTGGTGAAGTGTCAGCTGTGGCTCGGTGGGCAGCACTCTTGTCTCTGAGTCACTAGGTTGTGGGTTAAAGTTCCACTCCAGGGACTTGAGCACAGAAAATCTTGGCTGACACTCCAGGGCAGTGCTGAGGGAGCGCAGCATTGACTGGAGTCAGTGATGTTGACCTTATGGATGAGACGTTAAACCGAGGCCCCGTCTGCTCTCTCAGGTGGGTGTAAAAGATCCCATGGCACTATTTTGAAGAAGAGCAGGGAAGTTATTCCAGATGTCCTGGCCAATATTTATCCCTCAATCAACATAACAAAACACATTATCTGGTCATTGTCACAGTGCTGTTCCTGGGAGCTTGCTGTGCGCGAAGTGGAGTAAATTCAAGGCAGAGATCGATAGATTTTTGAATACTCAGGAAATCAAGGGATATGGGGATCGGGCGGGAAAGTGGAGTTGATTCAGCCATGGCGGAGCAGGCTCGAGGGGCCGAATGGCCTGCCCCTGCTCCTATTTCTTATGTTCTTGTAATTTCATGTGAGATGCTGAACCCAAGGACAATACTGAATGTAAAAGTTGATGACTTACTCCAGGGTGAAAACTATTGGAGCTGTTGGCTCCTTGAATATGTGTACTGAGTCTCAGTATGGCTTACCCTGGTCTCCTGATTGGCCTGTTGTGTGAACATCTCCAGTACCCAGGTTACCATCTGCCTACTGTACTCTCTGGAGAGGACTTTGCTGCACCATGATCTTGATACAGGATTGGCTGTGGTTTAGTTGGCAGCATCCTAGCCTACCTGCACAGCATCCTGTGTTGGTAATAGTTCTGCTGTTGCCATGTGCACCTCCTGTGGACCCATCTTTTGTTTTTTAACTTGTCCCATTACCATCTACCTTCCCTTGCATCATTCTTTTTGTCAATTAATCTCTCCTGCCTTCCATCTTAGCACAGACCTTCCCTTTTGTTCTTTCCTCCCTCCCCCCTTTCCCTGCCTCTGTACATACTTAAAACCTCTAACACCTTCCAGGTCATCGACCTGAAAGGCTAACTCTGTTTCTCGCTCCACAGATGCTCCCTGACCTGCTGAGTATTTTCAGCATTTTGTGTTTCTATAATTGAGCGTATTCTGCTTGATGCCCAGTTTTCAGGTTCGGATGTTAAGCTATGAATGAGGGCCAAACGTAAGGGCTGAATGTTCTTTCTGATTGACTTCAATCGGGCATTGTGTTAAACCGACTACCGCTTTGCTAACTTTACCCCCTAGTCAATGCTGAGCTCCCCAATGCTCCTGTGGTGAAGAACAGCAGGTGAGCAGAGATGTGAGCTCTACCCCAGGAAAGGCCCCAGCCCCTCAGCACTCCTTCCACAGGCCCAGGGTATCCAGTCTCCACACTGCTGGTTATTTGTTGCTGGAATGAGCAGACTATTTATTTAGAGATTACACAGGGCACACAATTCACAGCCATCGTTTTCAGTCCCTTGCAATGGGGCACGTTCTCTCGTCTGATTGTGATCACTGGATAATACTCATGTATGTAAAAATAATTTACTCCCAAGGTGCTGGAAAAAGCACCAAAGTTAACATTTTCTGGGAGAAGGCACACACTTTCGACCCACCTCCCCTCCCCCCGAGAATGGATCATGCTCCTTATTCCCCCTACACCACAGACTGGGAGTCAACCCTGGGGCTGGTGGTTAATCTTCACACCTCGTCCGAGACACCGTGTGCTATTCAACCATGAGAAACATCACCGCTTAGCACGGTCTGTCCAGATCCCATGTCCGCACATCCACACTGTACAGCAGGCTCACTGCACAGTAATAAAGGAATCTGGCCCATGTTACCGCTCCCGAACCTGAGGCTGTATGTAACATGCCCCTGACTGCAACAACTGAGGTTCACTACCATGGTCAAACTGGGGCCCTTCCTGGGTATAGCTCATACCCCTGCTCACCTGGTGTACTTCACCACAGGAGCCTTGGGAAGATTATAGAAGGGATGTCTTATTCCTGATGGATTTTTTGTAAAGGTTTCATGTTTGTACCACGTGGGGCTTTCTGCTAAACAGAAGTCAGACAGCAGCGATGGGAAGCTGCGATTGGTCCAGCACAGGGTTTGGCAGGCTTGACTCATTCTCCCTCCCTGCCGTCAATGGAAGCTGTGGACTCCAGGTGGGGCAATAGAATGGGGCTCAGCAAACGTGCTCTCTTTAATACCCCAATGGTGGTGTCAGCTGTGGCTCAGTGGGTAGCTCTCGGGTTTCAGAGTCAGAAGGTGGTGGCTTCAAGTCCCACTCCCAGGACTTGAGCACACAATCCAGGCTGCAACATAGAAAATAAGAGCAGTAATAGGCCATTCGGCCCTTCGAGTCTGCACCACCATTCAATATGATCATGGCTGATCCACTCCAGTGCAGTGCTGAGGGAGTGCTGCACTGTCGGAGGGGCAGTACTGAGGGTGTGCCGCACTGTCAGAGGGGCAGTACTGAGGGAGTGCCGCACTGTCAGAGGGCAGTACTGAGGGAGTGCCGCACTGTCAGAGGGCAGTACTGAGGGAGTGCCGCACTGTCGGAGGGGCAGTACTGAGGGAGTGCCGCACTGTCAGAGGGCAGTACTGAGGGAGTGCCGCACTGTCAGAGGGCAGTACTGAGGGAGTGCCGCACTGTTGGAGGGGCAGTACTGAGGGAGCGCCGCACTGTCAGAGGGGCAGTGCTGAGGGAGCGCCGCACTGTTGGAGGGGCAATACTGAGGGAGTGCCGCACTGTCGGAGGGGCAATACTGAGGGAGTGCCACACTGTCGGAGGGGCAGTACTGAGGGAGTGCCGCACTGTCGGAGGGGCAGTACTGAGGGAGTGCCGCACTGTCGGAGCGGCAGTACTGAGGGAGTGCTGCACTGTCAGAGGGGCAGTACTGAGGGAGTATTGCACTGTCGGAGGGTCTGTACTGAGGGAGCGCCGCAATGTCGGAGGGGCAGTACTGTCGGAGTGATAGTACTGAGGGAGCGCAGCACTGTCGGAGGGGCAGTATTGAGGGAGCTCTCCGCTGCACTGTTGGAGGTGCAGTACTGAGGGAGCGCCGCACTGTCGGGGGGGCAGTACTGAGGGAGCGCCGCAATGTCGGAGGGGCAGTACTGAGGGAGTGCTGCACTGTCAGAAGGGCAGTACTGAGGGAGTGCTGCGCTGTCGGAGGGGCAGTACTGTCGGAGTGATAGTACTGAGGGAGCGCTGCACTGTCGGAGGGGCAGTACTGAGGGAGTGCTGCACTGTCAGAAGGGCAGTACTGAGGGAGTGCTGCGCTGTCGGAGGGGCAGTACTGAGGGAGTGCTGTCTTTTGAATGAGAGGTTAAACCGAGGCCCCAACTGACCTCTCATGATACTATCACATCACTAAAACTGATTATTTGCTCAATGTCACATTGTTGTTTGTGGGAGCTTGCTGTGCGTAAATTGGCTGTCTCATTTCCTACATTACAATAGTGACTACACTCCAAAACTACTTCATTGGCTGTAAAGCGCTTTGGGACATTGTGAGATCGCAAAAGGCGCGATATAAATGCAAGTCTTTCTTTCATCAAGGCCTTGATTGTGACTGAATACTGAATGGAGCTAAAGGCAGCCACAGTCAATACAATGCAAACCTTCTATTCGTCAATGCACAGATTTGGCATGTCATGAAAGGCGCTATATAAGTGCAGGCTGTTTCTTCAATATCTCTGAGGCATGTA
This sequence comes from Pristiophorus japonicus, assembly GCF_044704955.1. NCBI lineage: Eukaryota > Metazoa > Chordata > Chondrichthyes > Pristiophoridae > Pristiophorus > Pristiophorus japonicus. The sequence continues at coordinate 75,508,852 of NC_091989.1, read as the reverse complement.
GTGTGGTGTCCATCGCACTGTGCCTCCCAAAATCAGTCCCTTTGTCCGGCCCAAGGGCCCATTGCTCACCCCGGAGAGCCCTTGCCGGAATTGGGAACTGCGCCCGGTGACGGACACCACAGTCGATCAGCCCAGTGCCCCACTGGCTGCAGGGGGAGCTGAGCGGGATTCAGACTTTGATCGGAGCAGTAAGTGCTGTTGCAGTATCAGGTTTATTATCTGTGCGATTCATAGCGCAGATAACAGCGAGCGGAGAATGATGTGAGCCGGTTGTTGCATGGGTGGCAGGCGGAGCCCCAGGGGAGGGCTGTGTCAGGCCGGGAGTCGCTGACAATACTGTGTGGGAGGAGCACACGGCTGATGCCTCTGTCAGCCCCCAGTGTCCCAGGGCAGTGTGAGCACAGTGTACACTGGAGTATTATGCCGGACACTGCCTCTGCACTGGCTGCAGACCCACAGCCCCCTGCTCCTGACAACCAGCCCTGCCCAAAGAGGATGATGGTAATTATAACCTTCTGTGTTTCATATTATTTCAGCGTCGGGTCCAATGCATGCAGGAAGCCATGTGTCAGCAGCCTGGATAAGTTGCAGACCCGAGTGTGGTGCAGTACTGCAGCCTCGGTGCCACAGGCTCTCCAGCTCATCCCTCAGGCACTCCAGTCCTGTCACCCGCCAGGTGTTTGTACAGCAGTGAGAGAGACAGGCAGGTAATCCCCGCGGCCATACCCCTGGGGTGGGGGTGTTCTCGGTGTCCCAGCTCCCTGGCATGTCTCAACGAGCAGGGCTGGAGCAGAGAGCTGACAGCAATCTGCTAGTCTTCACATGTGAGCTTTACGCCAGGCGAGCTGTCCTTCCTCACTGTCACAGCTCGTTCTCGCTTCATTGCATCTTGTTCCAACTGTCCCTCACACCACAGTGTGGGAAGCTGGTGTCCTGTCAATATTGCCCAGTGTCCCCGGGCACTGGGAACTGCTGGCGGCAGGGATACTCTGTCAGTTCCTACTTTGTAGTAGCAGGCATTTAAAACCAGTCGAAACGATAATTCACCACCATGTTTCATGAAATGTATTAAAAACAACTTGTATTTGTATAGCGCATTTACCATTTTAAAACATCCTAAGGCGCTTCACAGGGAGTGTTATCAAACAAAATTTGACACTAAACCACATGAGGAGATATTAGGATAAGTGACCAAAAGCTTGTTCAAAGAGGTAGGTTCTAAGGAGCGTCTTAAAGGACAAGAGAGAAGGAGAGGTTTAGGGAGGGAGTTCCAGAGCTTGGGGTCCAGGCAACAGAAGGCACGGCCACCGATGGTTGAGCGATTATAATCAGGGATGCTCAGGAGGGCAGAATTAGAGGAATGCAGACATCTCAGGGAGTTGTGGGGCTGGAGGAGATTACAGAGATAGGGAGGGGCGAAGCCATGGAGGGATTTGAAAATAAGGATGAGAATTTTGAAATCGAGGCGTTGCTTAACCTGGAGCCAATGTAGGTCAGCGAGCACAGGGGGTGATGGGTGAGCGGGACTCGGTGCGAGTTAGGACATGGGGCAGCGAGCACAAGGGCTGATGGGTGAGCGAGACTTGGTGCGAGTTAGGACACGGGGCAGCAAGCACAGGGGGTGATGGGTGAACGGGACTTGGAGCGAGTTAGGACACGGGACAGCGAGCACAGGGGGTGATGGGTGAACGGGACTTGGAGCGAGTTAGGACACGGGGCAGCGAGCACAGGGGCCTATGGGTGAGTAGGACTCGGTGCGGGTTAGGACACGGGCTGCCCGAGTTTTGGATGGAAGGTGGGAGGCCGGCCAGGAGAGCAGGAATAATTTTAAGTCTAGAGGTAACAAAGGCATGGATGAGGGTTTCAGGAGCAGATGGACTGAGGCAGGGGCGGAGATGGGCGATGTTAGGGAGGTGGAACTATTAATATATCGTAGTGTTGCTGGTTTTAGTTACTAACAAAACATGGCTTTCTTACAGTAAGAAAGAACTTTCATGTATACAGCACCTTTCACGGTCTCAGGATGTCCCAAAGTGCTTTACAGCCAATGAGCTATGTTTTGAAGTGTTATAATGTATGCAAAGCAGCAACCAATTCCACACAGCAACATGCCACTGAAGAGCAATGTTATAATGTCCAGTTATTCTGTTTTTATGGATATTGGTTGAGGGCTAAATATTTGCCAGGCATCACTGAGCTCTCCGCTGCTCTTCTTCAAAATATTGCCATGGGATCGTTTACATCCACCCAAGAAATCAGACAGGGCTTCGGTTTAACGTCTCATCCAACAGTGCAGCACACCCTCAGCACTGGACTGGAGTCAGACTAGATTTTGTGCTCAAGCCTGTGGCGCAAGGCTTGAACGCTGTAGACATGACAGTTCTTTCTTACTGTAACAAATCTCCCAGAGGTGAGCGTGCTTCCAACTGATGGTCACCACGTCTGACTGGATGTTCTGGCAGCCAATGTGATAATGATCAGATAATCTGTTTTAGTGATGTTGATTGAGGGATTAATCAGCATTCCCCTCAGTTTAACATAGAAACATAGAAACATAGAAAATAGGTGCAGGAGTAGGCCATTCAGCCCTTCTAGCCTGCACCGCCATTCAATGAGTTCATGGCTGAACATGAAACTTCAGTACCCCCTTCCTGCTTTCTCGCCATAACCCTTGATCCCCCGAGTAGTAAGGACTTCATCTAACTCCCTTTTGAATATATTTAGTGAATTAGCCTCAACTACTTTCTGTGGTAGAGAATTCCACAGGTTCACCACTCTCTGGGTGAAGAAGTTTCTCCTCATCTCGGTCCTAAATGGCTTACTCCTTATCCTCAGACTGTGACCCCTGGTTCTGGACTTCCCCAACATTAGGAACATTCTTTCTGCATCTAACCTGTCTAAACCCGTCAGAATTTTAAACGTTTCCATGAGGTCCCCTCTCATTCTTCTGAACTGCAGTGAATACAAGCCCAGTTGATCCAGTCTTTCTTGATAGGTCAGTCCCACCATTCCGGGAATCTGTCTGGTGAATCTTCGCTGCACTCCCTCAATAGGAAGAATGTCCTTCCTCAAGTTAGGAGACCAAAACTGTACACAATACTCCAGGTGTGGCCTCACCAAGGCCCTGTACAACTGTAGCAACACCTCCCTGCCCCTGTACTCAAATCCCCTCGCTATGAAGGCCAACATGCCACTTGCTTTCTTAACCGCCTGCTGTACCTGCATGCCAACCTTCAATGACTGATGTACCATGACACCCAGGTCTCGTTGCACCTTCCCTTTTCCTAATCTGTCACCATTCAGATAATAGTCTGTCTCTCTGTTTTTACCACCAAAGTGGATAACCTCACATTTATCCACATTATACTTCATCTGCCATGCATTTGCCCACTTACCTAACCTATCCAAGTCACTCTGCAGCCTAATAGCATCCTCCTCGCAGCTCACACTGCCACCCAACTTAGTGTCATCCGCAAATTTGGAGATACTGCATTTAATCCCCTCGTCTAAATCATTAATGTACAATGTAAACAGCTGGGGCCCCAACACAGAACCTTGCGGCACCCCACTAGTCACTGCCTGCCATTCTGAAAAGTACCCGTTTACTCCTACTCTTTGCTTCCTGTCTGACAACCAGTTCTCAATCCACGTCAGCACACTACCCCCAATCCCATGTGCTTTAACTTTGCACATTAATCTCTTGTGTGGGACCTTGTCGAAAGCCTTCTGAAAGTCTAAATATACCACATCAACTGGTTCTCCCTTGTCCACTTTACTGGAAACATCCTCAAAAAATTCCAGAAGATTTGTCAAGCATGATTTCCCTTTCACAAATCCATGCTGACTTGGACCTATCATGTCACCATTTTCCAAATGCGCTGCTATGACATCCTTAATAATTGATTCCATCATTTTACCCACTACTGAGGTCAGGCTGACCGGTCTATAATTCCCTGTTTTCTCTCTCCCTCCTTTTTTAAAAAGTGGGGTTACATTGGCTACCCTCCACTCGATAGGAACTGATCCAGAGTCAATGGAATGTTGGAAAATGACTGTCAATGCATCCGCTAGTTCCAAGGCCACCTCCTTAAGTACTCTGGGATGCAATGTAACCCCACTTTTTAAAAAAGGAGGGAGAGAGAAAACAGGGAATTATAGACCGGTCAGCCTGACCTCAGTAGTGGGTAAAATGATGGAATCAATTATTAAGGATGTCATAGCAGCGCATTTGGAAAATGGTGACATGATAGGTCCAAGTCAGCATGGATTTGTGAAAGGGAAATCATGCTTGACAAATCTTCTGGAATTTTTTGAGGATGTTTCCAGTAAAGTGGACATCAGGCCCTGGGGATTTATCGGCCTTCAATCCCATCAATTTCCCCAACACAATTTCCCGACTAATAAAGATTTCCCTCAGTTCCCCCTCCTTACTAGACCCTCTGACCCCTTTTATATCCGGAAGGTTGTTTGTATCCTCCTTAGTGAATACCGAACCAAAGTACTTGTTCAATTGGTCTGCCATTTCTTTGTTCCCCGTTATGACTTCCCCTGATTCTGACTGCAGGGAACCTACGTTTGTCTTTACTAACCTTTTTCTCTTTACATACCTATAGAAACTTTTGCAATCCGCCTTAATGTTCCCTGCAAGCTTCTTCTCGTACTCTATTTTCCCTGCCCTAATCAAACCCTTTGTCCTCCTCTGCTGAGTTCTAAATTTCTCCCAGTCCCCGGGTTCGCTGCTATTTCTGGCCAATTTGTATGCCACTTCCTTGGCTTTAATACTATCCCTGATTTCCCTAGATAGCCACGGTTGAGCCACCTTCCCTTTTTTATTTTTACGCCAGACAGTTTAACATCTCATCCAAAAGATGGCACCACCAACAGTGCAGCAGTCCCTCAGTACTGTACTAAAGTGTCAGCACTGAGATTTTTGTGCTTAAGTCTCTGGAGTAGGATTTCAACCCACAACCTTTTGACTCCGAGGCAAGGGTGCTACCCAATCATCATCATAGGCAGTCCCTCGGAATTGAGGAAGACTTGCTTCCACTCTAAAAGTGAGTTCTTAGGTGACTGAACAGTCCAATACGGGAATTGCAGTCTCTCACAGGTAGAACAGACAGTCATTGAAGGAAAGGGTGGGTGGGACAGGTTTGCCGCACGCTCCTTCTGCTGCCTGCGCTTGGTCTCTGCATGCTCTCGGCGACAAGACTCGAGGTGCTCAGTGCTCTCCCAGATGCTCTTCCTCCACTTTGGCGGTCTTTGGCCAGGGACTCCCAGGTGTCGGTGGGGATGTTGCATTTTATCAAGGAGGCTTTGAGGGTGTCCTTGAAACGTTTCCTCCACCCACCTGGAGCTCGCTTGCCGTGTAGGAGTTCCGAGTAGAGAGCTTGCTTTGGGAGTCTTGTGTCAGGCATGCGGACAATGTGGCCCGCCCAACGAAGCTGGTTGAGTGTACTTCAATACTGGGGATGTTGGCCTGAACGAGGACACTAACGTTGGTGCGTCTGTCCTCCCAGGGGATTTGCAGGATCTTGCGGAGACATTGTTGGTGGTATTTCTCCAGTGAGTTGAGGTGTCTACTGTACATGGTCCATGTCTCTGAGCCATACAGGAGGGCGGGTATCACTACAGCTCTGTAGACCTTGAGCTTGGTGGTAGATTTGAGGGCCTGATCACCGAACACTCTCTTCCTCAGGCGGCTGGAGGCTGTGCTGGTGCACTGGAGGCAGTGTTGAACCTCGTCATCGATGTCTGCCCTTGCTGATAATAGGCTCCCGAGGTATGGGAAATGGTCCGCGTTGTCCAGGGCCACGCCGTGGATCTTGATGACTGGGGGGGCAATGCTGTGTGGCGGGGTCAAGTTGGTGGAAGACCTTTGCCTTGCGGATGTTTAGTGTAAGGCCCTTGTTTTTGTATGCCTCAGTAAATACGTTGACTATGACTTGGAGTTCAGCCTCTGAATGTGCGCAGACGCAAGCGTCATCCGCGTACTGTAGCTCGATGACAGAGGTCTGGGTGGTCTTGGACCTGGCCTGGAGATGACGAAGTTTGAACAGGTTCCCACTGGTTCTGTAGTTTAGTTCCACTCCAGTGGGGAGCTTGTTGACTGTGAGGTGGAGCACTGCAGCGAGGAAGGTCGAGAAGAGGGTTGGTGTGATAACGCACCCCTGCTTGACCCCGGCCTGGACATGGATTGGGTCTGTGGTGGATCCGTTGGGTCAAGATCACGGCCTGCATGTTGTCGTAGAGCAGGTGGGGGATGGCGACAAACTTTTGGGGGCATCCGAAACCGAGGAGAACGCTCCATAGTCCTTCACTGTTAATAGTATCAAGGACCTTTGTGAGGTCAAAGAAGGCCATGTACAAGGGTTGGTGCTGTTCCCTGCATTTCTCTTGCAGTTGTCGCGCCGTAATGATCATGTCCGTTGTACCCCGTAGTGGACGGAATCCGCATTGTGACTCCAGGAGGAGCTCCTCAGCCACAGGGAGATCATCAGGCCATGAATCTTGCTTTATATCTGAGGGTCAGTGTTGTGACGGGATTTGTGATGATATCATTGCCTGTTCTTGCTACTAGTATTGGCAGCAAGTGGATTATTGTATAATAATATATCATCTCAAATAAACGTTAAGCAGATACAATGTGTGAAGAGATGTGTTGGGTTTCTGCTGCAGCCCGAATTTACCATTGCTGCTTGGGGCAGCCTGTCTCTTGGCTCTTGTGGGGTCTGAGCCTATCTGAGAATCCGTAATGAGCCAATATCACCTCTTTACAATGAGAGGGAGATAAACAATATTAGAATGACATTACGCAATATATAGAGCAATCCGAATGAATGCACCTTGGGTGCGGGGGTAAAATGGGCGATGGGGGTGGGCAGCCTGTTCCACACCCAGCCCGGGTTCCGGCCGATCAGCTCGGTCATTCTGTGCTACCTCTCCACACTGATTTATACCCAACTATGTTGAAGAGATTTACTTGATAATTGAAAAGTGCTGAAGGAGTGCTGTGTGAAACAGATGATGCTGCTTGGCTTGGCAGATGGAGAACTCATCCACACACAACATTTGGTTTGATTTAGTACAGCAGCTTTTGTTCACTGCGTCCTCTTCAACCACTCTCAGTTTGCTGTTTGTGAGCTTACCCCTTTGATGGACTTGTGTGTCAGGCTCTTTCCAGTAATTGTTACCCAGTCCCTTAATCAGTGAAGCGTTTTGCTAATCCCTGACACATCACATGCCTGCACACTCTCAATCTCAATGGTTTCAACAATTTGTAGTTACAACAGTCTGTAAACAAGTCCAGGATGTATCACATAGTTCTGCTGGCACATGCCAGTCTTGTCAAGTTGTCAAGTTAACCGACTCAAATTCCATACATCAAGTTAACTGTCTCAGAAGCTTTCAATTAAGAAAGAAGAAAGACTTGCATTTATATAGCGCCTTTCACGACCACCGGACATTCCAAAGTACTTTGCAGCCAATGAAGTACTTTTGGAGTGTAGTCACTGTTGTAATGTGGCAGCCAATTTGCACACAGCAAGCTCCCACAAACAGCAATGTGATAATGAATCTTTTAATGATGTTGGCTGAGGGATAAATATTGTCCCCAGGACACCAGGGATAACTCCCCTGCTCTTCTTCGAAATACGTCCACCTGAGAGAGCCAATGGGGCCTCGGTTTAATGTCTCATCCAAAAGACGGCACCTCCGACAGTGTGGCGCCCCCTCAGTACTGCCCCTCCGACAGTGTGGTGCTCCCTCAGTACTGCCCCTCCGACAGTGCGGCGCTCCCTCAGTACTGCCCCTCCGACAGTGCAGCACTCCCTCAGTACTGCCCCTCCGACAGTGCGGCGCTCCCTTAGTACTGCCCCTCCGACAGTGCAGCACTCCCTCAGTACTGCCCCTCCGACAGTGTGGCACTCCCTCAGTACTGCCCCTCCGACAGTGCGGCGCTCCCTCAGTACTGCCCCTCCGACAGTGTGGCACTCCCTCAGCATTGCCCCTCCGCAATGTCCATCCGCAATGTTACGCGGAGGAAGCGCCTGTGTCGGCCCCTCCCGGCCAAACCGGCAGGAGGAAGAGCTGGGACTGTCCGAGCCCAAGAAAGGCTAAGTTGGAATTTATTATTATTATATTTTAGCTTCTTCGTGGACCACAAGGAAACTTTAGTCTCTCCGCACCCATCCGCAAGGCCTTGCTGACAATCGCTCTCCCTCACACCCCCCCCTCCCAACATCTCGCTTTCCCCCCACCCCTGACATCCCGCTTTCCCCCCCTCCGACACCCTGCTTTCCCCCCCCGACACACCGCTTTCCCCCCCACCTCAACCGACACCCCGCTCCCCCCCCCCCGACCCCCCGCTCCCCCAGGCACTCCGCTTTCCCCGACAGCCCGCTCCCAGGGGGTTTAAGCTCTTCCTGGCCTCAGGATGAGGAGGTCTGGCCTCTTCCTCCGCCCACATGACTCGTCCCCAGTTAAACTTGGCCCCGCTGTGGTTGAGGAATCATCATCATTATAGGCAGTCCCTCGGAGTCGAGGAAGACTTGCTTCCACTCTAAAAGTGAGTTCTCAGGTGACTGAACAGTCCAATATGGGAATTACAGTCTCTGTCACAGGTGGGACAGACAGTGGTTGAAGGAAAAGGGGGGTGGGGAGTCTGGTTTGCCGCACGCTCCTTCCGCTGCCTGCGCTTGGTTTCTGCATGCTCTCGGCGACGAGACTCGAGGTGCTCAGCGCCCTCCCGGATGCATTTCCTCCACTTAGGGCGGACTCTGGCCAGGGTTTCCTAGCTGCCGGTGGGGATGTTGCATTTTATCAAGGAGCCTTTGAGGGTGTCCTTGAAACGTTTCCTCTGCCCACCTGGGGATTGCCTGCCGTGTAGGAGTTCCGAGTAGAGCGCTTGCTTTGGGAGTCTTGTGTCGGACATGCGAACAATGTGGCCCGCCCAACGGAGCTGGTCGAGTGTGGTCAGTGCTTCGATGCTGGGGATGTTGACCCGATTGAGAACACTGACGGTTGGTACATTGATCCTCCCAGGGGATTTGCAGGATCTTGCGGAGGCAGCGCTGGTGGTATTTCCCCAGCGATTTGAGTGTCTACTGTATATGGTCCAAATTTCTGAGCCATAGAGGACGGCGGGTATCACTACAGCCCTGTAGACCATGAGCTTGGTGCCAGATTTGAGGGCCTGGTCTTCGAATACTCTTTTCCTCAGGTGGCCGAAGGCTGCGCTGGTGCACTGGAGGCGGTGTTGAGTCTTGTTGTCTATGTCTGCCTTTGCTGATAGTAGGCACCCGAGGTATGGAAAATGGTCCACGTTGTCCAGGGCCGCGCCGTGGATTTTGATGACTCGGGGGCAGTGCTATGTGGAGGGGTCAGGTTGGTGGAGGACCTTTGTCTTATGGATGTTTAGTGTAAGGCCCATGCTTTCGTACGTCTCAGTGAAGATATTGACGGTGAGTGAGGAATATCTGACAGTGCAAAGCGTTCCGATCGTGACTGGATCAGAACGATCCTAATGCTGCTGGCCCCAGGCAGTTGCCATTGATTTGGCAACAATTGCAGTTTGTTGCTGATGGCGGTTCATTACTGGCGCTGGACCCTTTACTCTTGCAATGGAAGGAATGCCTTGTGTATTTACTGTCAGTTATCCTGCTAGTTTTATCTCTCTTCATGGAGTTTCACAGGTCTTGTGGCTGCTTGAAGGTATGGTGTGCGGATCTTGCGTTGAGCTGCGTGTTTGGACGAGGGAGGAATGTTTGAATCGGGAGGGCTCGCTGCTCTTCTCCAAATATTACCGTGGGATCTGTTACATCTACCCGAGCATACAGACAGCGCTTGGGGTTAGCGTCTCCCCCAAACACACAGCACCTCTGACCATTAGCACTCCTTGCACTGTGTGCTCAAGTGTTGGAGTGGAGCTTGAAGCCAAAAGTGCTTCCCTTTATGATTGTCCTGGAGGGGGGATTGAACCCCGAAACCTTCTGACTTTAAGGCAACAGTGCTGACAACTGACCCAAATCACCAAGCCAAGCAACATGTCAGCCCTGGAATCCGAGCGAAGGGACTGTGGGGGAGGAGAAGGCAGGGCGAGTGTGACAGGAGCTAAATGATGGAATCGCTCAAATACAAGGAGTTGGAAAAAATTGTTTAGTAATTAAATTGCTAGCTGCCCCTGTGCATTGGCTGCACTGGGTCACTATATTGTAGTGATGGGTGAGAGATTTATTCTTGAATTCATATAGTAACAAATTAGAAAAGACTTCAGAGCTTCAAAACATGTGATCCTGGGGCCAATATTTATCCCTCAATCAACATTACAGAAACAGATTATCTGGGTCATTATCACATTGCTATGTGTGGGAGCTTGCTGTGTGCAAATTGGCTGCTGCATTTCCCACTTTACAATAATGACTACAGTCCCAAAGTACTTCATTGGCTGTAAAGCACTTTGGGACATCCAGTGGTCGTGAAAGGTGCTATATAAATCCAAATCTTTCTTTCGTTGGTCATTTCAGTTGTCTGCGCGCAGCTGTCAATCATACAAACATATCCAGGTCAGAGGGAATAGTCGGGGACTTCCTGCATTAACTGGAGATACATAGTTACTGGAATGTTAACAGAAAGCTGGTTGTGATGTTTGGGTGGTGGGCCATGTTACAGGAGCTATGGGCTGATGTTGAGACCCAGTGCCCAGCCAGAGGTGGTGATCTGTGGGTGCTAAGGCTCGGCTCAGTGGGTGGGGCGCTGGTCCTTTGGTATAACCTGTGCTGCCAGCTGCCAGTGGCCCCATACAATAAGCACCATGGCTCCCTCTGACGACCCACAGAAATGGTGACTATCTCAGCCCACTGCTGCTGAAACCCTTGTCCAGACTGGATTACTCCAATGGCCCCCTGGCTGGCCTTTCTGCACCCTCAACCAACTGCGAGTTGTTTAACACTCTGGTGCCATCCTGTCACGATGGAGCCTATCACTCAGTCCCCTTTGACTGACGTTGGCTCCCAGTCCCAACACATTAACTTTAAAATCTCAGTCCCCGTCTAGAAATCCCATCATTGCCTCACCCTACCCCACCCCACCCCACCCCACCCTGTCTCTGCAGCTTCCTCCCCGCCTACATCCTTTGAGTTCTCTGAATCCGGCCTTTATTCTCTCCATTTGCCCCACCATTGGTGGCGAAACCATCACTATAACCCACTCTCTGAAACCCCTCCCTCTCTCTCCCCACCTTAAAAACCTTCTCAAAACCCATACTTCCAACCAAACGTTTGGTCTCGATAATTCTCGCCCCACAGTTCATTGCCCGTGGCTATTGAAAGGATACAGGAAAGAGCAACCAGAATGAAAGAGGGGATGGAGGGATTGGATTGTGTAAACTCGGCAAGTTCTCACTGGGCGGAGAAGGTTGAGAGGTGATATAATTGCTGTTTTAGGATTTTAAAGGGACTGGATAATCTAGACCGTGTCGAGCTGTCTCACCGTGTCCAGGAGAGCAGACCCAGAGGACACGGCCTGCATTTGAAGGGGGAAAATTCAAAAATAATCTGTGGAAGCATTGTCTCAGTGAGCGAGGTCAATCTATGGAACAGGCTCCCTCGGGAAATGGTGGAAGCACAGTATTGATTCATTCAAATACAAATTAGAGAGATTTCTTTCAGAAAGTAACATTTGGGGTCACAGTATACGAGCAGTTTGAGGCATGACGTGTGGTGGGTGTAGCAAGGTCGTGAGGGAACAGGGGACTGTGGACCTGTGGTCCCCAAAGCTCTCCCCCACTGGGGCTTTACTCACCTCATGTCTGGGTCTGTTGTAGACTACTGATAGAGATTGGTCGCTGTGATTGGCCAACAACTCCATTATTGTATTGTGGGACCCCAGGGTGGTAGGTGAACTAGATAGGGGAGACTAGAACTAGGGGGCATAATCTTAGAATAAGGGGCCGCCCATTTAAAACTGAGATGAGGAGGAATTTCTTTGAGGGTTGTAAATCTGTGGAATTTGCTGCCTCAGAGAGCACTGTGGAGTCTGGGACATTGAGTAGATTTATGACCGAAATAGACAGTTTCTTATCCGATAAGGGGTTATGGGGAGCGGGCAGGGAGGTGGAGCTGAGTCCATGATCGGATCAGCCATGATCTTATTGAATGGTGGAGCAAGCTCGAGGGGCCGTATGGCCTACTCCTGTTCCTAATTCTTATGTAGATGGACCGTGATTTTTTTCATCCAGCAATTGCTATGTTCCTATGAATGCAAGTTATATACAGTGTACATGCTTGGGAGGGGCAGCTTCAAGTAGAGCGATGGGTGTTGCAAAGAAAAGCCAGACTCTTGGCCTCCTTTACACTCTTCTACATATCGCCAATCAAAAATCAGAATCCTGCACTGGGGAACTTCTTCAGCATCTGGGGTCCTGACTAACATGTTCCCCTCGAGCCATGCCACTGCAGATTGTCAGGTCATTATCTTATTGCTGTTGGTGGGAGCTTGCTGTGCACAAATTGGTTACCGCGTTTCCTACATTCCATTTCAAAAGCACTTCATTGGCTGTAAAGCGCTTTGGGGCATCCTGAGGTTGTGAAAGGCGCTATATAAATGCAAGTCTTTCTTTATCACCGAACGAAATTGGTATAGCTATTTCCAAACAAGTAAAACAATAAAATATTTTGGCCTCTTCACAATTAAACAAGTAGTTGTCAGCGAATATCCTAAAATGTGGAATGTTTTAATCATCTTAATGGCTGCTTAACTGAAATCTTAAAATATCAAATTAGCGATATTTTACTGTTCCACATCATTAACGACAGCTATTTCTGTCCCCAAATTGTGCAGTTGATTTAAATATATGCAAAATGTTCTCCTTCAGTAAAACCTGACAGAACAACAGGATGTGTAAAGGCCCAGTAACACCCTGCCAATTGTAATTGTAATCTCTATTTAAAAAATGGATGATCTGAATCTCAGGGCCAAAAATAATAACACACAAAACAAGCAATTATTTCAGGTTCTGTCTGTCTCGTCTGAGTGAGATGCCACTGTGTGTTGTCAGAAAACAAAGATCATTTTTTTTTAGAAAGAAACATGTTGTGTGTTTCAGAAATGTCAATGCTGCTTTCTGTTCCCTGTGATAGGGTGACTGTTTCACACATTGAGGGCACTCAGCACCAGCTAATCTTACCCAGTTCATTCACTTTAATATCCACGAGAGTACAACAACAACGACTTGCATTTATATAGCGCCTTTAACATAGTAAAACATTCAAAGGCCCCTTCACAGGAGAGCCATGAGACAAAAATTGCTGCCAAGCCAAAGATGGAGACATTAGGACAGGTGACCAAACGTTGGTCAAAGATGTAGGTTTTAAGCAGCATCCTAAAAGAGGAGTGAGAGGCACAGAGGACGGAATTCCAAAGCTTGGGGCCCAGGCGGCTGAAGGCACAGCTGCCAATGGTGGGTTGAAGCGAGTGGGGGATGCACAAGGCCAGAATTGGAGGAGCGCGGAGATCTTATAGGGTTGTAGGACTGGAGGAGGTTACAGAGATAGGGAGAGTTGTAGGACTGGAGGAGCTTACAGAGATAGAGAGGGTTGTAGGACTGGAGGAGCTTACAGAGATAGGGAAGGGTGTAGAGCTGGAGGGGGTTACAGAGATAGGGAGTGGTGTAGAGCTGGAGGAGGTTACAGCGATAGGGAGGGATGTAGGGCTGGAGGAGGTTACAGAGATAGGGAGGGGTGTAGGGCTGGAGGGGGTTAGATAGATAGGGAAGGGTGTAGGGGCTGGAGGAGGTTACTGAGATAGGGAGGGGTGTAGGGCTGGAGGGGGTAAGATAGATAGGGAGGGGTGTAGGGCTGGAGGGGGTTACAGAGATAGGGAGTGGTGTAGGGGCTGGAAGAGGTTACAGAGATAGGGAGGGGTGTAGGGCTGGAGGAGGTTACAGAGATAGGAAGGGGTGTAGGGCTGGAGGGGGTTAGATAGATAGGGAGGAGTGTAGTGCTAGAGGAGGTTCCAGTGATAGGGAGTGTTATATATATGAACTTGTATTTACTTTGTACAGCCACCAGAGGGCTCATCCCCTGGAGTCCCAAGGGATCCCATAATCCTTTGGGAGCACAGGTATTTAAGGAGGCTTCACAGGTTGGAGAGGCACTCTGGAGATGTGCAATAAAAGACTAAGGCCACACTTTACTTTGAGCTCACAATGTTCAATCTGACTCTTTCTCCATACATAACAGGGAGGAATGAGGCCATGGAGGGATTTGATTCCGAAGATAAGTATTTTAAAATTGAAGTGTTGCTGGACCAGGAGATAGTGTAGGTCAGCGAGCACAGGCTGATGGGTGAACGGGAGTTAGGATATCGGCAGGGTATGGATGGTGGATGAATGGAGGCCGGCCAGGAGAGCTTTGGAATAGTCAAGTATGGAGGTGATGAAATCATGAATGAGGGTTTCAGCAGCAGGTGAGCGGAAGCAGGGCCCACACAGTCTGGTTATTTAAAATTCTTCTCCATTGCTTCTCCACAATTGAGGTCCATCCGTTTCTGAACTTATCGGCACTGAATCTCTTCTGTTTTCTTCCGATTTCCAAATTTTAGAATATAATTACTCTTTCGTCAGACCCCAGCTATCAGTGGATGAGTAGATGCGTTATTTCTCTCTTGATTTCTGCAGAAAATGTTCCATTAATTTGGGCACCATGGCAACTGGAATCCGTGCCAGTTTGAGAGGACGGCGAGGTCTATGACTGCAGCGCTGAAAAGAGTAATTTAATTGATTGCTAAGAATGAGCAACGGTTTTTAAAACATAAGCTAAATCATTCACCCATCATATTTGCTAAATCAGCACAGATTGAAGTGCAAGATATAAAATATATACGCCAGAAATTCAGTGATGCCATGCCCATTCTTCAGGCGCAAAGCGGCCACCTAAGCACGCGATGGGCGGTGCGAGCGCACAGTCACCGCGCGCTGGAAATGCACCGCCCGCCATCTTGGTAAAGGCAGAAAAAGGAGGCCTCTGCCCGAAACAGATGTTCGACGCTTTGCATATGCAAATGAGGGACCTTCCCGATGTAAAACTGAGCTGCCCTGAACACAGTCGGCACCGGGAGGAAATCCTCCTCTACCGTATTGCTTCCAGTTTGGTTAGCCCAATCTATGTGCATATTAAAGTCACCCATTATAACTGCTGCACCTTTATTGCATGCACCCCTAATTTCCTGTTTGATGCCCTCCCCAACATCACTACTACTGTTTGGAGGTCTGTACACAACTCCTACTAACGTTTTTTGCCCTTTGGTGTTCTGCAGCTCGACCCATATAGATTCCACATCATCCAAGCTAATGTCCTTCCTAACTATTGCATTAATCTCCTCTTTAACCAGCAATGCTACCCCACCTCCTTTTCCTTTTATTCTATCCTTCTTGAATGTTGAATACCCCTGGATGTTGAGTTCCCAGCCCTGATCATCCTGGAGTCACGTCTCTCTAATTCCAATCACTTCATATTTGTTAACATCTATTTGCACAATTAATTCATCCACCTTATTACGGATACTCCTTGCATTAAGACACAAAGCCTTCAGGCTTGTTTTTTTAACACCCTTTGTCCTTTTAGAATTTTGCTGTACAATGGCCCTTTTTGTTCTTTGCCTTGCGTTTCTCTGCCCTCCACTTTTCCTCATCTCCTTTCTCTCTCTTGCTTTTGTCTCCTTTTTGTTTCCCTCTGTCTCCCTGCATTGGTTCCCATCCCCCTGCCATATTAGTTTAACTCCTCCCCAACAGCACTAGCAAACACTCCCCCGAGGACATTGGTTCCGGTCCTGCCCAGGTGCAGATTGTCTGGCTTGTACTGATCCCACCTCCCCCAGAACCGGTTCCAATGCCCCAGGAATTTAAATCCCTCCCTGCTGCAATCCCGAGATTACTACTTTTGAGGTCCTACTTTTTAATTTAGCTCCTAGCTCCTTAAATTCGTTTCGTAGGACCTCATCCCTTTTTTTACCTATGTCGTTGGTACCAATGTGCACCACAACAACTGGCTGTTCTCCCTCCCTTTTTAGAATGTCCTGCAGCCGCTCCGAGACATCCTTGACTCTTGCCCAGGGAGGCAACATACCATCCTGGAGTCTCGGTTGCGGCCGCAGAAACGCCTATCTATTCCCCTCACAATTGAATCCCCTATCACTATCGCTCTCCCACTCTTTTTCCTGCCCTCCTGTGCAACAGAGCCAGCCACAGTGCCATGAACTTGGCTGCTGCTGCCCTCCCCTGATGAGTCATCCCCCTCAACAGTACTCAAAGCAGTGTATCTGTTTTGCAGGGGGATTACCACAGGGGACCCCTGCACTACCTTCCTTGCACTACTCTTCCTGCTGGTCTTCCATTCCCTAGCTGGCTGTGGGCCCTTCTCCTGCGGTAAGACCAACTCGCTACACGTGCTACTCACATCATTCTCAGCATCGTGGATGCTCCAGAGTGAATCCACTCTCAGCTCCAATTCTGCAATTCCGCGGTCCGTCAGGAGCTGGAGGCGGATACACTTCCCGCAGATGTAGTCGTCAGGGACACCGGAAGTGTCCCTGAGTTCCCACATGGTACAGGAGGAGCATATCACGTGACCGAGCTCTCCTGCCATGACTTAACCCTTAGATACACTTAAATTGGTGACAACACTGTTAACAGGTTACTTACTGATATAAAAAAGAAAAAGAAAAACTACTCACCAATCACCAGCCAATCACTTACCCCTTTGGCTGTGATGTCACCTTTTGATTCCTTTCTACTTCTTTTCTGCTTTTTCTCCCGGCTGGAGCTGCACCAGCTGGGCCTTTATAGGCCTCACCACGCACCTCGAGCTCCCGCCTCCTTACCTCTGGAATTTAGCTCTTTTGTCCATGTTTGGACCAAGGCTGTAATGAGGTCTGGAGCCGAGTGGTCCTGGCGGAACCCAAACTGAGCATCAGTGAGCAGGTTATTGGTGAGTAAGTGCCACTTGATAGCACTGTCGACGACACCTTCCATCACTTTGCTGATGACTGAGAGTAGTCTGACGGGGCGGTAATTGCTTTTTGTGGGCAGGACATATCTGGGCAATTTTCCACATTTTCACGTAGATGCCAGTGTTGTAGCTGTACTGGAATCCACAATGAGGCCTTGGACAATGTGGACCATTTTCCATACCTCAGGAGCCTACTGTCAACAAGGGCAGACATCAAGGACGAGGAAATTGTCTGAAGACCAGGACCTCAAACTTGGTACCAAGCTCATGGTCTACAGAGCAGTAGTGATACCTGCCCTCCTCTATGCTTCAGCGACATGGACTATGTACAGCAGGCACCTCAAAACACCAGAGAAGTACCACCAACGCTGCCTCCGCAAGATTCTGCAAATCCACTGGGAGGATAAAAGCACCAACGTCAGTGTTCTCGCTCAGGCCAACATCCCCAGAAGTGAAGCACTGACCACACTCGATCAGCTCCATTGGACGGGCCTCATCTTCCACATGCCTGACACGAGACTCCCAAAGCAAACACTCTACTCGGAGCTTCGACATGGCAAGCGAGCCCCAAGTGGGCAAAGGAAACGTTTCAAGGACACCCTCAAAGCCTTGATAAAGTGCAACATCCCCATCAACACCTGGGAGTCCCTGGCCCAAGACCGCCCTAAGTGGAGGAGAAGCATCTGGGAAGGCACCAAACACTTCGAGTCTCTTCGCCGGGAGCAGATGGAGACCAAGCACAAACAGCGGAAGGAGCACGCAACAACCCAAGCACCCCTCCCACCCGTCCCTCCAACCTGTGACAGAGACTGTAGATCCTGTATCAGACTCATCAGTCACCTGAGAACTCATTTTTAGTGTGGAAGCAAGTCATCCTCGACTCCGAGGGGCTGCCTAAGAAGAAGCTGTACTGGAACAGCTTGGCTAGAGGCGCAGCTAGTTCTGGAGCACAAGTCTTCAGCACGTAAGCCAGGACGTTGTCGGGGCCCATAGCCTTTGCTATATCCAGTGCGCTCAGCCATTTCTTGATATCACATAGAAACATAGAAACATAGAAAATAGGTGCAGGAGCAGGCCATTCAGCCCTTCTAGCCTGCACCGCCATTCAACGAGTTCATGGCTGAACATGAAACTTCAGTACCCACTTCCTGCTTTCACGCCATACCCCTTGATCCCCCGAGTACTAAGGACTTCATCTAACTCCCTTTTGAATATATTTAGTGAATTGGCCTCAACTACTTCCTGTGGTAGAGAATTCCACAGGTTCACCACTCTCTGGGTGAAGAAGTTTCTCCTTATCTCGGTCCTAAATGGCTTACCCCTTATCCTTAGACTGTGACCCCTGGTTCTGGACTTCCCCAACATTGGGAACATTCTTCCTGCATCCAACCTGTCCAAACCCGTCAGAATTTTAAACGTTTCTATGAGGTCCCCTCTCACTCTTCTGAACTCCAGTGAATACAAGCCCAGTTGATTCAGTCTTTCTTGATAGGTCAGTCCCACCATCCCGGGAATCAGTCTGGTGAATCTTCGCTGCACTCCCTCAACAGCAAGTATGTCCTTCCTCAAGTTAGGAGACCAAAACTGTACACAATACTCCAGGTGTGGCCTCACCAAGGCCCTGTACAACTGTAGCAACACCTCCCTGCCCCTGTACTCAAATCCCCTCGCTATGAAGGCCAACATGCCATTTGCTTTCTTAACCGCCTGCTGTACCTGCATGCCAACCTTCAATGACTGATGTACCATGACACCCAGGTCTCGTTGCACCTTCCCTTTTCCTAATCTGTCACCATTCAGATAATAGTCTGTCTCTCTGTTTTTACCACCAAAGTGGATAACCTCACATTTATCCACATTATACTTCATCTGCCACGCATTTGCCCACTCACCTAACCTATCCAAGTCACTCTGTAGCCTCATAGCATCCTCCTCGCAGCTCACACTGCCACCCAACTTAGTGTCATCCGCAAATTTGGAGATACTACATTTAATCCCTTCGTCTAAATCATTAATGTATAATGTAAACAGCTGGGGCCCCAGCACAGAACCCTGCGGTACCCCACTAGTCACTGCCTGCCATTCCGAAAAGTACCCATTTACTCCTACTCTTTGCTTCCTGTCTGACAACCAGTTCTCAATCCACGTCAGCACACTACCCCCAATCCCATGTGCTTTAACTTTGCACATTAATCTCCTGTGTGGGACCTTGTCGAAAGCCTTCTGAAAGTCCAAATACACCACATCAACTGGTACTCCTTTGTCCACTTTATTGGAAACATCCTCAAAAAATTCCAGAAGATTTGTCAAGCATGATCTCCCTTTTACAAATCCATGCTGACTTGGACCTATCATGTCACCATTTTCCAAATGCGCTGCTATGACATCCTTAATAATTGATTCCATCATTTTACCCACTACTGAGGTCAGGCTGACCGGTCTATAATTCCCTGCTTTCTCTCTCCCTCCTTTTTTAAAAAGTGGGGTTACATTGGCTACCCTCCACTCGATAGGAACTGATCCAGAGTCAATGGAATGTTGGAAAATGACTGTCAATGCATCCGCTATTTCCAAGGCCACCTCCTTAAGTACTCTGGGATGCAGTCCATCAGGCCCTGGGGATTTATCGGCCTTCAATCCCATCAATTTCCCCAACACAATTTCCCGACTAATAAAGATTTCCCTCAGTTCCTCCTCTTTAATAGACCCTCTGACCACTTTTATATCCGGAAGGTTGTTTGTGTCCTCCTTAGTGAATACTGAACCAAAGTACTTGTTCAATTGGTCTGCCATTTCTTTGTTCCCCGTTATGACTTCCCCTGATTCTGACTGCAGGGGACCTACGTTTGTTTTTACTAACCTCTTTCTCTTTACATACCTATAGAAACTTTTGCAATCCGCCTTAATGTTCCCTGCAAGCTTCTTCTCGTACTCCATTTTCCCTGCCCTAATCAAACCCTTTGTCCTCCTCTGCTGAGTTCTAAATTTCTCCCAGTCCTCAGGTTCGCTGCTATTTCTGGCCAATTTGTATGCCACTTCCTTGGCTTTAATACTATCCCTGATTTCCCTAGATAGCCACGGTTGAGCCACCTTCCCTTTTTTATTTTTACGCCAGACAGGAATGTACAATTGTTGTAATTCATCCATGCGTTCTCTAAATGTCTGCCATTGCCCATCCACAGTCAACCCCTTAAGTATCATTAGCCAATCTATCTTAGCCAATTCATGCCTCATACCTTCAAAGTTACCCTTCTTTAAGTTCTGGACCATGGTCTCTGAATTAACTGTTTCATTCTCCATCCTAATGCAGAATTCCACCATATTATGGTCACTCTTCCCCAAGGGGCCTCGCACAATGAGATTGCTAATTAATCCTCTCTCATTACACAACACCCAGTCTAAGATGGCCTCCCCCCTAGTTGGTTCCTCGACATATTGGTCTAGAAAACCATCCCTTATGCATTCCAGGAAATCCTCCTCCACCGTATTGCTTCCAGTTTGGCTAGCCCAATCTATGTGCATATTAAAGTCACCCATTATAACTGCTGCACCTTTATTGCATGCACTCCTAATTTCCTGTTTGATGCCCTCCCCAACATCACTACTACTGTTTGGAGGTCTGTACACAACTCCCACTAACGATTTTTGCCCTTTAGTGTTCTGCAGCTCTACCCATATAGATTCCACATCATCCAAGCTAATGTCTTTCCTAACTATTGCATTAATCTCCTCTTTAACCAGTAATGCTACCCCACCTCCTTTTCCTTTTATTCTATCCTTCCTGAATGTTGAATACCCCTGGATGTTGAGTTCCCAGCCCTGATCATCCTGGAGCCACGTCTCCGTAATCCCAATCACATCATATTTGTTAACATCTATTTGCACAATTAATTCATCCACCTTATTGCGGATACTCCTTGCATTAAGACACAAAGCCTTCAGGCTTGTTTTTTTAACACCCTTTGTCCTTTTAGAATTTTGCTGTACAGTGGCCCTTTTTGTTCTTTGCCTTGGGTTTCTCTGCCCTCCACTTTTCCTCATCTCCTTTCTGTCTTTTGCTTTTGCTTCCTTTTTGTCTCCCTCTGTCTCCCTGTATAGGTTCCCATCCCCCTGCAATATTAGTTTAACTCCTCCCCAACAGCACTAGCAAACACTCCCCCTAGGACATTGGTTCCGGACCTGCCCAGGTGCAGACCGTCCGGTTTGTACTGGTCCCACCTCCCCCAGAACCGGTTCCAATGCCCCAAGAATTTGAATCCCTCCCTGCTGCACCACTGCTCAAGCCATGTATTCATCTGCGCTATCCTGCGATTCCTACTCTGACTAGCACGTGGCACTGGTAGCAATCCCGGGATTACTACTTTTGAGGTCCTACTTTTTAATTTAGCTCCTAGCTCCTTAAATTCTTTTCGTAGGACCTCATCCCTTTTTTTACCTATGTCGTTGGTACCAATGTGCACCACGACAACTGGCTGTTCTCCCTCCCATTTCAGAATGTCCTGCACCCGCTCCGAGACATCCTTGACCCTTGCACCAGGGAGGCAACATACCATCCTGGAGTCTCGGTTGCGTCCGCAGAAACGCCTATCTATTCCCCTCACCATCGAATCCCCTATCACTATCGCGCTCCCACTCTTTTTCCTGCCCTCCTTTGCAGCAGAGCCACCTACGGTGCCATGAACTTGGCTGCTGCTGCCCTCCCCTGATGAGTCATCCTCCCCAACAGTACTCAAAGCAGTGTATCTGTTTTGCAGGGGGATGACCACAGGGGACTCCTGCACTATCTTTCTTGCACTGCTCTTTCACATGGAGTGAATCAAATTGAAACTCACCCTTCCTGATCGACCTTCCCACCCCGATCACCTCTCTCCCTCCCAATCACACCCCTGCTCGCGATCTCCCCCTCCCGATCGCTTTCCTCCCCTCAAATACCCCCCTCCCTCTCCATCCTTCCCAATCCCCTCTCTCCCTCTTGATAAGCAAACCATGTTCTTTTAAATTGTTCAATTGTTAAATGTAATCTATTATAAATCTTACGTTTGCGTACTGCCCGTCTAATTCACCCATTATAAATTCCTATGTCAACATTTAGACTGGGAAGTGCCTATGTAAACGTGTCACAGTGTCACCACCTTGCAGTGCCTCCCTGGGGAGAGGGTAATTACATAGTCACACCTTTATAGAGCCAGTTACCAGCACAAACATGGACACAGGAATTTATTTGGGGTAAAAGCTGACGAAAAGTGATGCACAAAGATAAACACCAGGGCTTTGCTTGTTGTGGAGAGGTGGGGAGGGGAGAGGTTCTCCTGATCAGCCACCAAACCTTCGGGGGAAAAGCGGCAGAAACCTTTATGCCTCGATCTGAGGTTTGCGCTGATCTTATGCCAAAGTTACGAGGGCTGATTGGGAGGATCTCGAGGAAAGTGTGGTGACGATGTTTGGAATATTATCATTACAGAAGAAGGCTTCCCCGGGTATATGGACATTAGAGGGAGCTGGACGTTGTATTGAGGGCTGCCATACCCGACCTCACACTCTTCACATTGTAATTCTGATGTTTTGACCCATTGCTCCCGACAGGGGCCGTGAGTGACATGTGTCAAAGTATCTGCTGTGTGCTTTCAGCCCGTCAGCCTCATTGCCAGGAATGCGGAGTCAGAAAATGGCCCCTTAGATGTAAGAAGCAGAAAAGTGTTTGATCCCCCGATGCAGAGATTCTTCACCTTGAAAAACATGACTGTTTGTCAGAAACATCCACTGAAGTCCAATGCTGTTGGTTCTTATAAAAGAAAGACTTGAATTTATATAGCGCCTTTCACAACCACTGGAATTCTCAAAGCGCTTTACAGCCAATGAAGTACTTTTGGAGTGTAGTCACTGTTGTAATGTAGGAAACACGGCAGGCAATTTGCGCACAGCAAGCTCCCACAAACAGCAATGAGATAATGACCCAGATAATCTGTTTTTGTTATGTTGATTGAGGGATAAATATTGGCCCCAGGACACCGGGGATAACTCTCCCGCTCTTCTTCGAAATAGTGCCATGGGATTATTTATATCCACCTGAGAGGGCAGGCGGGGCCTCAGTTTAATGTCTCATCTGAAAGACAGCACCTCCAACAGTGCAGCACTCCCTCAGCACTCCGCTGGAGTGTCAGCCTGGATTTATATCCTCAAGTCCCTGGAGTGGGCAAGTGTGCTGTCCATTGAGCCACGACTGACACTTATAGTGAATATGTATCAGGAAACTGACTCGCATACAACAGGAGGTGGCCATTCAACTTCTCAAGCCTATACCGCCATTCAATTAGCTCATGGCTGATCTGTACCTCAGACCCATTTACCCACCTTGCTCCATATCCCTCGATACCCTTACCCAACAGAAATCTCTCGATCTCCGGCTCAAATGCTCCAATTGACTCTCAGCACCCACAGCCTGCTCGGAGAGAGAATTCGCGATTCCCGCCACCCTGTGTGTGTGTGAAGTGCTTCCTGATTTCACTACTGAACGGCCTGGCTCTAATTCGAAGATAGTTCTGGATTCCCCCACCAGAGGAAATAGTATACTCTGCATCTGCCCTGTGGAATCACTTTATCATCTTAAACACCTGGCTTAGATAACCCTCAGTCTTCTAAACTCAGGAGAATACAAGCTTAGTCTTGGCAATCTGTCTTTATAACTTAACATTATCTGGTCATTTTCACATTGCTGTTTGTGGGAGCTTATGTTGGCTGTCACATTTCCCACATTGCAACAGTGACTACACTCCAAAAGTACTTCATTGGCTGTAAAGCGCTTTGGGATGCCTGGTGGTTGTGAAAGGCGCCATATAAATGCAAGTCTTTGTTTCTTTCTTTAATCCCCAGTATCTGGTGAATCTGCGCTGCTCCCCCCCCCATCCTGAGGTTGATATATCCTTCCCGCGGGGCGGGGCCCAGAACTGAACACACTGCTCCCAATGGGGTCTGACCAGAGCACCACACAACTGAAGCATCCCTCCCTCCCCTTCCTATTCCAGCCCCTCATGATAAAGTCTCCCAGTATCTCACCATTAAGAGAATATTCCAGTTTGTCTTCCGTAGGTCCAAAGTGGATGACGTCTCACTCACCTACATTAATCTCCCCTGGCCACAGTTTTGCTCACTCACTTAATCTGTTTGTGTCGCTTTGCAAGTTCCTGCTCCGTCCACACAGATCATTGTGCCTCCAAACTTAGTGTAATCGGCAAACTTGCATAAATAACACTCTCTCTTCCTTCATCCAAATCAGTGACCAATATGGTGACACGCTGAACTTCTCAATAAAGGATGATATTTCTGACCTGAATCATGGGGCAAAATCACCTGTCAAGGCCCATTTTATCATATGTTGTCACCAGTGTAGGATTTCCCCATTTGAACAGATTTTAACACCAAGCAGGTGGATTGTGTCAGCAGCTGGTCTGACTGGGATGATGCAACAGTCTGCAGCTTCTACAACCAGGACCTGCTTGAGTACAGCAAGTGACAAAGTGTCACAGACCCAGCCGTGTGTTCACAGACACAGACCCAGCCGTGTGTTCACAGACACAGACCCAGCCGTGTGTTCACAGACCCAGCCGTGTGTTCACAGACCCAGCCGTGTGTTCACAGACACAGACCCAGCCGTGTGTTCACAGACCCAGCCGTGTGTTCACAGACCCAGCCGTGTGTTCACAGACACAGACCCAGCCGTGTGTTCACAGACCCAGCCGTGTGTTCACAGACACAGACCCAGCCGTGTGTTCACAGACCCAGCCGTGTGTTCACAGACCCAGCCGTGTGTTCACAGACCCAGCCGTGTGTTCACAGACCCAGCCGTGTGTTCACAGACACAGACTCAGCCGTGTGTTCACAGACACAGACCCAGCCGTGTGTTCACAGACACAGACCCAGCCGTGTGTTCACAGACCCAGCCGTGTGTTCACAGACCAGCCGTGTGTTCACAGACCCAGCCGTGTGTTCACAGACACAGACCCAGCCGTGTGTTCACAGACACAGACTCAGCCGTGTGTTCACAGACACAGACCCAGCCGTGTGTTCACAGACCAGTCGTGTGTTCACAGACCCAGCCGTGTGTTCACAGACACAGACCCAGCCGTGTGTTCACAGACACAGACCCAGCCGTGTGTTCACAGACACAGCCGTGTGTTCACAGACACAGACCCAGCCGTGTGTTCACAGACACAGACTCAGCCGTGTGTTCACAGACACAGACCCAGCCGTGTGTTCACAGACCAGCCGTGTGTTCACAGACACAGCCGTGTGTTCACAGACCCAGCCGTGTGTTCACAGACACAGACCCAGCCGTGTGTTCACAGACACAGACCCAGCCGTGTGTTCACAGACATAGCCGTGTGTTCACAGACACAGACCCAGCCGTGTGTTCACAGACCCAGCCGTGTGTTCACAGACACAGCCGTGTGTTCACAGACCCAGCCGTGTGTTCACAGACCAGCCGTGTGTTCACAGACACAGCCGTGTGTTCACAGACCCAGCCGTGTGTTCAAAGACCAGCCGTGTGTTCACAGACCCAGCCGTGTGTTCACAGACCAGCCGTGTGTTCACAGACACAGACCCAGCCGTGTGTTCACAGACCAGCCGTGTGTTCACAGACACAGACCCAGCCGTGTGTTCACAGACCCAGCCGTGTGTTCACAGACCCAGCCGTGTGTTCACAGACACAGACCCAGCCGTGTGTTCACAGACCCAGCCGTGTGTTCACAGACCCAGCCGTGTGTTCACAGACACAGACCCAGCCGTGTGTTCACAGACCCAGCCGTGTGTTCACAGACCCAGCCGTGTGTTCACAGACCCAGCCGTGTGTTCACAGACCAGCCGTGTGTTCACAGACCCAGCCGTGTGTTCACAGACACAGACCCAGCCGTGTGTTCACAGACACAGACCCAGCCGTGTGTTCACAGACCCAGCCGTGTGTTCACAGACCAGCCGTGTGTTCACAGACCCAGCCGTGTGTTCACAGACACAGACCCAGCCGTGTGTTCACAGACCCAGCCTTGTGTTCACAGACACAGCCGTGTGTTCACAGACCCAGCCGTGTGTTCACAGACACAGCCGTGTGTTCACAGACCCAGCCGTGTGTTCACAGACCCAGCCGTGTGTTCACAGACCCAGCCGTGTGTTCACAGACACAGACCCAGCCGTGTGTTCACAGACCCAGCCGTGTGTTCACAGACACAGCCGTGTGTTCACAGACCCAGCCGTGTGTTCACAGACACAGCCGTGTGTTCACAGACACAGACCCAGCCGTGTGTTCACAGACCCAGCCGTGTGTTCACAGACACAGCCGTGTGTTCACAGACACAGACCCAGCCTTGTGTTCACAGACCCAGCCGTGTGTTCACAGACACAGACCCAGCCGTGTGTTCACAGACCCAGCCGTGTGTTCACAGACCCAGCCGTGTGTTCACAGACACAGACCCAGCCGTGTGTTCACAGACACAGCCGTGTGTTCACAGACACAGCCGTGTGTTCACAGACACAGCCGTGTGTTCACAGACCCAGCCGTGTGTTCACAGACACAGACCCAGCCGTGTGTTCACAGACCCAGCCGTGTGTTCACAGACCAGCCGTGTGTTCACAGACACAGCTGTGTGTTCACAGACCCAGCCGTGTGTTCACAGACACAGACCCAGCCGTGTGTTCACAGACACAGA
This sequence comes from Pristiophorus japonicus, assembly GCF_044704955.1. Lineage (NCBI taxonomy): Eukaryota > Metazoa > Chordata > Chondrichthyes > Pristiophoridae > Pristiophorus > Pristiophorus japonicus. Next base: position 75,482,154 of record NC_091989.1, on the reverse strand, counting down.
CCCAGCCGTGTGTTCACAGACCCAGCCTTGTGTTCACAGACCCAGCCGTGTGTTCACAGACCCAGCCGTGTGTTCACAGACACAGACCCAGCCGTGTGTTCACAGACCCAGCCGTGTGTTCACAGACACAGACCCAGCCGTGTGTTCACAGACCCAGCCTTGTGTTCACAGACCCAGCCGTGTGTTCACAGACACAGACCCAGCCGTGTGTTCACAGACACAGACCCAGCTGTGTGTTCACAGACACAGACCCAGCCGTGTGTTCACAGACCCAGCCTTGTGTTCACAGACACAGCCGTGTGTTCACAGACACAGACCCAGCCGTGTGTTCACAGACCCAGCCGTGTGTTCACAGACCCAGCCGTGTGTTCACAGACACAGACCCAGCCGTGTGTTCACAGACACAGACCCAGCCGTGTGTTCACAGACACAGACCCAGCCGTGTGTTCACAGACACAGACCCAGCCGTGTGTTCACAGACACAGACCCAGCCGTGTGTTCACAGACCAGCCGTGTGTTCACAGACACAGCCGTGTGTTCACAGACACAGACCCAGCCGTGTGTTCACAGACCCAGCCGTGTTTTCACAGACACAGCCGTGTGTTCACAGACACGGACCCAGCCGTGTGTTCACAGACACAGACCCAGCCATGTGTTCACAGATACAGACCCAGCCGTGTGTTCACAGACCCAGCCGTGTGTTCACAGACACAGCCGTGTGTTCACAGACACAGACCCAGCCGTGTGTTCACAGACACAGACCCAGCCGTGTGTTCACAGACCCAGCCGTGTGTTCACAGACCCAGCCGTGTGTTCACAGACACAGACCCAGCCGTGTGTTCACAGACACAGACCCAGCCGTGTGTTCACAGACACAGACCCAGCCGTGTGTTCATAGACACAGACCCAGCCGTGTGTTCACAGACCCAGACCCAGCCGTGTGTTCACAGACCCAGCCGTGTGTTCACAGACCCAGCCGTGTGTTCACAGACCCAGCCGTGTGTTCACAGACACAGACCCAGCCGTGTGTTCACAGACACAGACCCAGCCGTGTGTTCACAGACACAGACCCAGCCGTGTGTTCACAGACACAGACCCAGCCGTGTGTTCACAGACACAGACCCAGCCGTGTGTTCACAGACACAGACCCAGCCGTGTGTTCACAGACCCAGCCGTGTGTTCACAGACCCAGCCGTGTGTTCACACTGGGCAATTGCCTGCAAACAAACAAACTGACTTGTGTAAAAGGAAACTGCTTTTCCCAATGTTCAGTAGCTGGGATCAGATACTAGTTAGATTTTTTTAACATGTGGTGGTTGGTGTGCAACGGCCATCACACGTTAAAAAAATCCACGCACAGGTATCTTCCACCTCTCTTAATGTAGTTCAGGATCTGGAATATTAGGTTTTTCATTGAAAAACCTAATTGAAACATCCCTTTTTGGCGTGGAAGCAAGTCATCCTCAATACAAGGGACTGCCTATGATGATGATGATGAGTGTTTTAATGTTCAGTAACTGGGTTCAGGTACTAGTTAGTGCTGTAATGTTCAGTAACTGGATTCATGTACTAGTTAGTGCTGTAATGTTCAGTAACTGGGTTCAGGTACTAGTTAGTGCTGTAATGTTCAGTAACTGGGTTCAGGTACTAGTTAGTGCTGTAATGTTCAGTAACTTACGGGAGCGGCACACAATGGTTATATTACTGGACTACTGACCAGAGACGTGAGTTCAAATCATGCCATGCAGCTGGGGAAATTACCTGCAAAGTCCTTCTCACTAACATATAGGAAATTGTGCCAATATTGGGAGAGCTGTTCCACAGCAACAGCCTGACATAGTCATACTCACAGAATCATACCTTCCAGCCAATGTCCCAGACATCTTGTGGGGTTGTGAGGCTGAAAAAGATTACAGAGATAGGGAGGGGCGAGGCCATGGAGTGATTTGTAAACAAGGATGAGAATTTTGAAATCAAGGCGTTGTTTAACCGGGAGCCGATGTAGGTCAGAAAGCACAGGAGTGATGGGTGATCATGACTTGGTGCGAGTTAGGACACAGGTAACCGAATTTTGGATGACCTCAAGTTTACATGGTGTGGAATGTGGGAGGCCGGCCAGGAGTGAGTTGGAATAGTCAAGTCGAGAGGTAACCAAGGCATGAACGAGGGTTTCAGCAGCGGGAGAGCTGAAGCAGGGATGGAGGCAGGCAATGTTATGGAGATGGAAAAAGGTTTTAGTAATGCCGCTGATACGTGTGGCTGGAAACTCATTTCAGGGTCAAATATGACACCTAAGTTGCGAACAGTGTGGTTCACCCTCGGGAGAGGGATGGAGTCAGTGGTTAGGAAACGCAGTTCATGGCGGGGACCAAAAATACTGGTGTTGAAAATATTTTGCCATTCCTTCATCATCATTGGGTCAAAATCCTGGAACTCCCTCCCTAACAGCACTGTGGGAGCACCTTCACCACACGGACTGCAGCGGTTCAAGAAGGCAGCTCACCACCACCTTCTCAAGGGCAGTTCGGGATGGGCAATAAATGCTGGCCTTGCCAGCGATGCCCACATCCCATAAACAAATTTTTAAAAATCAGATCAGGTACTTATTAATGCTCTAATGTTCAGTAACTTAGAGCAGGCACTAGTTAGTGCTCCGTGACCGCCAGTGTGAACATTTTCATTACAAATGTGCTATTCAGTTAGTTTAAAATTCAGTTCTCAAGTGGCTATGTCTATAATCACCTTAGCTAAGGTTTCAAATATGTTGATGTTCATTAAATGGAGGCGAGATAGATTTGATGCCTCAGTTTGCTTTCAGGCTGAATTCTCCTTTCAATTCTGAAGGATGCAGTATGTTTTATCCTGGTAGAATACTTCACGAGATTTCTTTTATTTAACTGCAGCTCAGTCCTTGAGCCAGCTCTGTTATGTACATCAACCTCGCTCTATTATGCATAGCTAGCCGGTTTATCAAGTATCTTTGTATCTGCTAAAATATCTTCTCCATTTCAAGCGGCAAGGAATACACTCCCACTTGTTGCCACGTTATGTAATCCGCAAAATACAAATGCTGCATATTGCAAAAGAGAATTGTGTGCAAATATGTCCGGTACTTTATTTGGAGCCAGACTGAGAATTAGTAACTTATTGCATTTTCTCAAGGCCTTTTATTTAAAGGGAAACCATCTCCATGAAAAAATGCTTGTCAAGACTCGTGTAGGCAAACACACAGGAATGTAGGAACAAGATTAGGTCATTCAGCCCCTCGAGCCTGCTCCACCATTCAATCAGATCGCGGCTGATCTGTATCTCAGCAGCATTGGTTAGCCTTAAAATAAATGGTGTGCTGCACTGGACTGTAATCTGGTGGATTGGGTCCACTGCCATTTTGGGACCCACCCTATTGTCGTTCCACAATGGCGGATTGGACAACGGGTGGACAACCCGTTCTGACACTTGGTCCATAGCTCTTGAATCTGGCATCTCAGGCTTGAAAGTTCTAATCGACCCCCAGCACCCACAGCCTTTTGGGGGAGAGAATTCCAGATTCCCACTGCCCTTTGTGTGACAAACGTGCTTCCTGATTTCACCGTTAAATTGACCAGTTCCAATATTAAGATTGTGCCCTCTTTTTCTGACCTCCCCCACCAAAGGAAACCGCTTCTCTATATCTACTCCTGACTGGTGTTGTCACATAACATGACATTGATTGCACTAAAGGACATCCTGTCCCTAAATCCACTCGAGGATAAAATGGTTTGCCATGTACTTCCTTGTGAAGGTGATGGCCCTTTAAGTTACTTTGCACTGTGGAAAGCAGATTGGCCAATCGGTGCTGCTGAGCAGAGGGGCGGGTCTCTCTGTGCACTATAGCAAGCGCTCTACTCGGAACTCCTTCATGGACACCCTCAAAGCCTCCCTGATAAAGTGCAACATCCCCACTGACACCTGGGAGTCCCTGGCCAAAGACCGCCCTAAGTGGAGGAAGTGCATCCGGGAGGGCGTTGAGCACCTTGAGTCTCATCGCCGAGAGCATGCAGAAAACAAGCGCAGGCAGCGGAAGGAGCGTGTGACAAACCAGTCCTACCCACCCTTTCCTTCAACGACTGTCTGTCCCACCTATGACAGAGAATGTGGTTCTCGTATTGGACTGTTCAGCCACCTAAGGACTCATGTTAAGAGTGGAAGCAAGTCTTCCTCGATTCCAAGGGACTGCCTATGATGATGATACAGTGAACTGTAACGTGGTTTCGAAAGGTTGGCATTATGATTTCACACAGACAAAACACGCACACAGGTCACCTCCGAGTCCGTGCGACACACTAGCTGCCACAGCAAATGTTGTGATGATTAAAACGGAAAGGTAATCATATTGGAAACACCATGGGGTCAGTTCTCGCCTGCACCCTCTGGGCTGCAGTCTGTCCAAGCAGATTGTCCGCCCATTGTTGAACCCACCATTGTGGAACGGCAATAGGGCGGCTCCTAAAATGGCAGGGGACCCGCTCTTCCAGATTACAGCCCAGTGAGGCACACCTTTTATTTTAAGGCTAACAAATGTATTACTGTAATTGTTTGTATTGCAATTTAATGTATGAGTTCAAAGATCTGTCATGAGTTCCAGGCACGATTATTCCACAGTAGAGTTCCAACATACCAAACCACCGCGTACTCACCCCTCTGCAGAGTTCTTGATACAAGCCAAGCTTATTTTCAGCACAAATTCTTCCATAGTTGACCGGTTTGATGGATGGTAAACTTAGTTTAGTTAGTTTATGTAGTTCATCATCATTATAGGCAGTCCCTCGAAATCGAGGAAGACTTGCTTCCACTCTGTGAGTTCTCAGGTGACTGAACAGTTCAATACGGGAATTACAGTCTCTGTCACAGGTAGGACAGACAGTCATTGAAAGAAAGGGTGGGAGGGGAGTCTGGTTTGCCGCACGCTCCTTCCGCTGCCTGCACTTGTTCTCTGCATGCTCTCGGCAATGAGACTCGAGGTGCTCAGCGCCCTCCCGGATGCGCTTCCTCCACTTAAGGCGGTCTCTGGCCAGGCACTCCCAGGTGTCGGTGGGGATGTTGTACTTTATCAAGGAGGCTTTGAGGGTGTCCTTGTAACATTTCCTCTGCCCACCTAGGGGTTGCCTGCTGTGTAGGAGTTCCGAGTAGAGCGATTAGTAGAGTCTTGTGTCGGGCATGTGGACAATGTGGCCTGCCCAACGGAGCTGGTCAAGTGTGGTCAGTGCTTCGATGCTGGGGATGTTGGCCTGGTCGAGAACACTGATGTTGGTGCGTCGATCCTCCCAGGGGATTTGCAGGATCTTGTGGAGACATCATTGGTGGTATTTCTCCAGTGATTTGAGGTATCTACTGTATATGGTCCACATCTCTGAGCCATACAGGAGGGCGGGTATCACTACAGCCCTGTAGACCATAAGCTTGGTGCCAGATTTGAGGGCCACTTCGAACACTCTCTTCCTCAGGCGACCGAAGGCTGGGTTGGCGTCGATGTCTGCCCTTGCTGATAGTAGGCTCCCGAGGTATGGAAAGTGGTCCGCGTTGTCCAAGGCCGCCTCGTGGATTTTGAGGATCACAGCCTGCCTGTCGTCGTGGAGCATGCCGAGTATGGCGACAAACCTTTTTGGGCAGTCGAAACGGAGGAGGGCGCTCCATAGTTCCTCGCAGTTAATAGTGTCAAAGGCCTTTGTGAGGTCAAAGAATGCCATGTACAAGGGTTGGTGCTGTTCCCTGCATTTCTCTTGCAGTTGTCGTGCCATGAAGATCATGTCCGTTGTACCCCGTAGTGGACGAAATCCGCACTGTGACTCCGGGAGGAGCTCCTCAGCCACAGGGTTGAGGAGGATTATAGCGATGACTTTCCCAGTGGCTGATAACAGGAAGATTCCTCTGTAGTTGCCGCAGTCGGACTTGTCCCCTTTTTTAAAGATGGTCACGATTACGACATCTCTGAGATCTCCCGGCATGCTCTCCTCCCTCCAGCAAAGAGAGATGAGGTCATGCATTTGCGCCAATAGTGCTTCTCCGCCATACTTTAGTGCCTCAGTCGGGATTCCATCTGCTCCTGTTGCCTTGTTGTTCTTGAGCTAGCGGATGTCCTTTTCTACCTCGTGCAGGGCAGGGGTTTTGCTGAGATGGTGGCGAGTAACATGCTGCAGGATGGAGTCGAGAATACTCGAGTCAAAGGCAGAGTCTCGATTAAGGAAATCTTCGAAGTGCTCGTTCCAGTGGGCCCTGACAACCTCAGTGTCCTTGATGAGTGTCTCCCCGTTCTTGGCCAGCAATGGGGTGGGGCCTTGGGTGCTTGGGCCATAGGTGGCCTTGACTGCGGTGAAGAATCCTCACACGTCATGGCTGTCGGCCAGCTGCTGAATCTCCTGTGCTTTCTCCACCCACCATCTATTCTTTAGGTTGTGGGTTTTTTGTTGGACCTTGGCCTTCAGCCATCTGCAGAGCTACTTTGCTGTTCCCGAGTTGTGTTGTTGCTTTTATTTTAAGCAAAACATTTATTTTAAGGCTAACAAATGTATTACTACAATTGTTTGTATTGCAATTTAATGTACGAGTTCAAAGATCTGCCATGAGTTCCAGGCACGATTATTCCACAGCAGAGTTTCAGCGTACCAAACCACCGCGTACTCACCCCTCTGCAGAGTTCTGATAAAAGCCAAGCTTATTTTCGCACAAGTTGGTCCATAGTGAAGCGGTTTGATGGATGGTAAACTTAGTTTAAATAGTTACACGGGTAGTGTTTCCACTTTGGGCGCAATCAGAGATTCTGGCCGAAATGGCAACCATTTTGAAAATGTCCCCACCAAACCCACCCCCTCCCACTCCCCAACCCCCCCACCACCCCACCCTCACCACCAACCTCACCCTCACCACAAAACCCACCCCCTCCCACTCCCCCACCCCCCCACCCTCACCACCAACTGACTAGTCACTGCTCAAATGTAGGAAATGCTGCAGCCAATTTGCTCTCAAGGTCCCACAAACAGCAACGTGATAATGAACAGATAATCTGTTCTTTTTAGTACACAAGAAACACAAGGACATAAGAAATAGGAGCAGGAGTAGGCCATACGGCCCCTTAAGCATGCTCTGCCATTTAATATGATCATGGCTGATTTGACCATGGATTCAGCTTCACTTCCCTGCTTGCTCCCCATAACCCTTTAGAAACATAGAAAATAGGTGCAGGAGTAGGCCATTCGGCCCTTCGAGCCTGCACCGCCATTCAAGAAGATCATGGCTGATCACTCCCTCAGCACCCCCCTCCCACTTTCTCTCCATACCCCTTTATCGCCCCAACCGTAAGGGCCATATCTAACTCCCTCTTGAATATCCAATGAACTGGCATCAACGACTCTCTGCGGCAGGGAATTCCACAGGTTAACAACTCTCTGAGTGAAGAAGTTTCTCCTCATCTCAGTCCTAAATGGCCTACCCCTTATCCTAAGACTATGTCCCCTGGTTCTGGACTTCCCCAACATCGGGAACATTCTTCCTGCATCTAACCTGTCCAGTCCTGTCAGAATCTTATTTGTTTCTATGAGATCCCCTCTCATCCTTCTAAACTCCAGTGAATAAAGTTGATCCAGTCTCTCCTCATATGTCAGTCCAGCCATCCCTGGAATGAGTCTGGTGAACCTTCGCAGCCCTCCCTCAATAGCAAGAACATCCTTCCTCAGACTACAGGACCATAACTGAACACACTATTCCAGTTGAGGCCTCACTAAGGTCCTGTACAGCTGCATTAAGACCACGCTGCTCCAATATTCAAATCCCCTAGCTATGAAGGCCAACATACCATTTGCCTTCTTTACCGCCTGCTGTACCTGCGTGCCCACTTTCAGTGACTGATGGACCATGACACCCAGGTCTCGTTGCACCTCCCCTTTTCCTAATCTGCCGCCATTCAGATAATATTCTGCCTTTGTGTTTTTGCCCCCAAAATGGATAACCTCACATTTATCCACATTATACTGCATCTGCCATGCATTTGCCCACTCACCTAACCTGTCCAAGTAACCCTGAAGCCTCTTAACGTCCTCCTCACAGCTCACACCACCACCCAGTTTAGTGTCATCCGCAAACTTGGAGATATTACACTCAATTCCTTCATCCAAATCGTTAATGTATATTGTAAAGAGCTGGGGTCCCAGCACTGAGTCCTGCGGCACCCCACTAGTCACTGCCTGCCATCCTGAAAAGAACCCGTTTATCCCGACTCTCTGCTTCCTGTCCGCCAACCAGTTCTCTATCCACGTCAGTACATTACCCCCAATACCATGTGCTTTGATTTTGTACACCAATCTCTTGTGCGGGACCTTGTCAAAAGCCTTTTGAAAGTCCAAATACACCACATCCACTGGTTCTCCCTTGTCTACTCTGCTAGTTACATCCTCAAAAAATTCCAGAAGATTCATCAAGCATGATTTCCCTTTCATAAATCCATGTTGACTTGGACCGATCCTGTCACTGCTTTCCAAATGCGCTGTTATTGATTCCAACATTTTCCCCACTACTGATGTCAGGCTAACCGGTCTATAATTACTCGTTTTCTCTCTTCCTCCTTTTTAAAAAAGTGATGTTACATTAGCAACCCTCCAGTCCATAGGAACTGATCCAGAGTCGATAGACTGTTGGAAAATGATCACCAATGCATCCACTATTTCTAGGGCCACTTCCTTAAGTACTCTGGTATGCAGACTATCAGAACCCGGGGATTTATCGGCCTTTAATCCCATCAATTTCCCTAACACAATTTCCCGCCTAATAAGGATATCCTTCAGTTCCTCCTTCTCACGAGACCCACTGTCCCCTAGAACATTCGGAAGGTTATTTGTATCTTCCTTTGTGAAGACAGAACCGAAGTATTGGTTCAATTGGTCTGCCATTTCTTTGTTCCACATTATAAATTCACCTGAATCCGACTGCAAGGGACCTATGTTTGTCTTCACTAATCTTTTTCTCTTCACATATTTATAGAAGCTTTTGCAGTCAGTTTTTATATTCCCTGCAAGCTTCCTCTCGTACTCTATTTTCCCCCTCTTAATTAAACCCTTAGTCCTCCTCTGTTGAATTCTAAATTTCTCCCAGTCCTCAGGTTTGTTGCTTTTTCTAGCCAATTTATATGCCTCTTCCTTGGTTTTAACACTATCCTTAATTTCTCTTGTTAGCCACGGTTGAGCCACCTTCCCCGTTTTATTTTTACTCCAGACAGGGATGTACAATTGCTGAAGTTCACCCATGTGATCTTTAAATGTTTGCCATTGCTTATCCACTGTCAACCCTTTAAGTATCCTTTGCCAGTCTATTCTCGCCAATTCACGCCTCATACCGTCGAAGTTACCTTTCCTTAAATTCAGGACCCTAGTTTCCAAATTAACTTTGTCACTTTCCATCTTAATAAGGAATTCTACCATATTATGGTCACTTTTCCCCAAAGGGCCTCGCACTAAGATTGCTAATTAGTCCCTTCTTATTTCACATCACCCAGTCTAGGGTGGCCAGCTCCCTGGTTGGTTCCTCGACATATTGGTCTAGAAAACCAGCCCTAATACACTCCAGGAAATCCTTCCAATAATTGATTGCTACCAGTTTGGTTAGCCCAATCAATTATGTAGATTAAAGTCGCCCATGATAACTGCTGTACCTTTATTGCACAAATCCCCTATTTTTTGTTTGATGCTGTCCCCAATCTCACTGCTACTATTTGGTGGTCTGTACACAACTCCCACTAGCGTTTTCTGCCCTTTGGAATTCCGCAGCTCCACCCATACCGATTCCACATCATCCAAGCTAATGTCCCTCCTTACTATTGCATTGATTTCCTTTTTAACCAGCAACACCACCCCACCTCATTTTCCTTTCTGTCTATCCTTCCTAAATGCTGAATACCCCTGGATGTTGAGTTCCCAGCCTTGGTCACCCTGGAAGCATGTCTCCGTGATGCCAATCACATCGTATCCATTAACTGCTATCGACGCAGTTAATTCATCCACCTTATTCCGAATACTCCTTGCATTGAGGCACAGAGCCTTCAGGCTTGTCATTTTAACACACTTTGACCCTTTACAATTTTGCTGTAATGTGGCCCTTTTTGCTTTTTGCCTTGGGTTTCTCTGCCCTGCACTTTTACTATTCTCCTTTCTATCTTTTGCTTCTGCCCCCCTTCTATTTCCCTCTGTCTCCTTGCATAGGTTCCCATCCCCTCCCCAAAAGCACTGGCAAACACTCCCCCTAGGACATTGGTTCCGATCCTGCCCAGGTGCAGACTGTCCGGTTTGTACTGGTCCCACCTCCCCCAGAACCGGTTCCAATGTCCCAGGAATTTGAATCCCTCCCTTCTGCACCACTCCTCAAGCCACGTATTCATCTGAGCTCTCCTGCGATTCCTACTCTGACTAGCACGTGGCACTGGTAGCAATCCTGAGATTACTACTTTTGAGGTCCTACTTTTTAATTGAACTCCTAGCTCCCTAAATTCGTCTCCTAGAACCTCATCCCTTTTTTTACCTATGTCGTTGGTACCAATGTGCATCACGACAACTGGCTGTTCACCCTCCCTTTTTAGAATGTCCTGCACCCACTCCGAGACATCCTTGACCCTTGCACCAGGGAGGCAACATACCAGCCTGGAGTCTCGGTTGCGGCTGCAGAAATGCCTATCTATTCCCTTTACAATTGAATCCCCTATCACTATCGCTCTCCCACTCTTTTTCCTGCCCTCCTGTGCAGCAGAGCCAGCCACGGTGCCATGAATTTGGCTGCTGCTGCCCTCCCCTGATGAGTCATCCTCCCCCAACAGTACCATAGAAACATAGAAACATAGAAAATAGGTGCAGGAGTAGGCCATTCGGCCCTTCTAGCCTGCACTGCCATTCAATGAGTTCATGGCTGAACATTCAACTTCAGTACCCCCTTCCTGCTTTCTCACCATACCCCTTGATTCCCCTAGTAGTAAGGACTTCATCTAACTCCTTTTTTAATATATTTAGTGAATTGGCCTCAACAACTTTCTGTGGTAGAGAATTCCACAGGTTCACCACTCTCTGGGTGAAGAAATTCCTCCTCATCTCGGTCCTAAATGGCTTCCCCCTTATCCTTAGACTGTGTCCCCTGGTTCTGGACTTCCCCAACATTGGGAATATTCTTCCTGCATCTAACCTGTCTAAACCCGTCAGAATTTTAAACGTTTCTATTAGGTCCCCTCTCATTCTTTGTATCTGTTTTGCAGGGGAATGACCGCAGGGGACCCCTGCACTACCTTCCTTGCACTACTCTTCCTGTTGGTCTTCCATTCCCTATCTGGCTGTGGACCCTTTACCTGCGATAAGACCAACTCACTAAATGTGCTACTCACGACATTCTCAGCATCGTGGATGCTCCAGAGTGAATCCACCCGCAGCTCCAGTGCCGCAATGCGATCCGTCAGGAGCTGGAGGCGGATACACTTCCCGCACACGTAGTCGTCAGGGACACCGGAAGCGTCCCTGACTTCCCACATAGTACAGGAGGAGCATAACACGTGTCCGAGCTCTCCTGCCATGACTTAACCCTTAGATACTCTTAAATTGTCAACAACAATGCTAAAGGTTACTTACTTATAAAAGAAAAAGAAAAAGAAAAACTACTCCCCAATCACCAGCCAATCACTTACCCACTTGGCTGTCATGTCACCTTTTGATTTCTCTCTACTTCTATTTTGCCTCCCTGCTGCAGCTGCACAAGCCCCGCCTCTCCGACCTCGGACTGACCCTCCGACCCCGGACTGACCCTCCGACTCCGGACTCACCCTCCGACCCCGGACTCACCCTCCGACCCCGGACTCACCCCTCCGACCCCGGACTCACCCTCCGACCCCGGACTCACCCTACGACCCCGGACTCACCCTCCGACCCCGGACTCACCCTCCGACCCCGGACTCACTCCTCCGACCCCGGACTCACCCTCCGACCCCGGACTCACCCTACGACCCCGGACTCACCCTCCGACCCCGGACTCACCCTCCGACCCCGGACTGACCCTCCGAACCCGGACTCACCCTCCGACCACGGACTCACCCTGCCCAAACTCCTCCTCCTCCGTACCTTTATAGGCCTCTCCGACCCCGGACTGGTGCCGCCCAACTACCCGAATTCCTCCTCCGACGTACCTTTATAGGCCTCTCCGACCCCGGACTGGTGCTGTCCAACTACCCGAACTCCTCCTCCTCCGACGTACCTTTATAGGCCTCTCCGACCCCGGACTGGTGCTGCCCAACTACCCGAACCCCTCATCCTCCGACGTACCTTTATAGGCCTCTCCGACCCCGGACTGGTGCTGCCCAACTACCCGAACCCCTCCTCCGACGTACCTTTATAGGCCTCTCCGACCCCGGACTGGTGATGCCCAACTACCCGAACCCCTCATCCTACGTACCTTTATAGGCCTCTCAGACCCCGGACTGGTGATGCCCACCTACCCGAACCCCTCATCCTACGTACCTTTATAGGCCTCTCAGACCCTGGATTGGTGCTGCCCAACTACACGAACCCCTCCTCCGACGTACCTTTATAGGCCTCTCCGACCCCGGACTGGTGCTGCCCAACTACTCGAACCCCTCCTCCTACGTACCTTTATAGGCCTCTCAGACCCCGGACTGGTGCTGCCCAACTACCCGAACCCCTCATCCTACGTACCTTTATAGGCCTTTCCGACCCCGGACTGGTGATGCCCAACTACCCGAACCCCTCCTCCGACGTACCTTTATAGGCCTCTCCGACCCCGGACTGGTGATGCCTAACTACCCGAACTCCTCCTCCTCCGACGTACCTTTATAGGCCTCTCCGACCCCGGACTGGTGATGCCCAACTACCCGAACCCCTCCTCCGACGTACCTTTATAGGCCTCTCCGACCCCGGACTGGTGATGCCCAACTACCCGAACCCCTCATCCTACGTACCTTTATAGGCCTCTCCGACCCCGGACTGGTGCTGCCCAACTACCCGAACCCCTCCTCCTACGTACCTTTATAGGCCTCTCCGACCCCAGACTGGTGCTGTCCAACTACCCGAACCCCTCCTCCGACGTACCTTTATAGGCCTCTCCGACCCCGGACTGGTGCTGCCCAACTACCCGAACCCCTCATCCTACGTACCTTTATAGGCCTCTCTGACCCCGGACTGGTGCTGCCCAACTACCCGAACTCCTCCTCCGACGTACCTTTATAGGCCTCTCCGACCCCGGACTCGCACTGCCCAACTTATTCCATTATTGCTCAAAAATCTGTCCATCTCCGTCTTAAATATATTCAATGACCCAGTCACCACAGCTCTCTGGGGCTGAGAATCCCACAGATTTAGAACCCAGTGAGAGAAGAAATTTTTCTTCATCTCAATTTTAAATGGGCGGCCCCTTATTCTAAGACTATGTCCCCTAGTTTTAGTTTCCCCTATGAGTGGAAATATCCTCTCTACATCCACCTTGTCGAGCCCCCTCATTATTTTATGTTTCGATAAGATCACCTCTCATTCTTGTGAACTCCAATTTGTATAGGCCCAACCTACTCAACCTATCCTCGTAAATCCACTACCTCATCTCCAGAATCAACCTTGTGAACCTTCTCTGAACAGCCTCTAAAGCAAGTATATCCTTTCTTAAAGAAGGAGACCAAAACTGTACGCAGTACTCCAGGTGTGACCTCACCAATACCCTGTACAGTTGTAACAGGACTTCTCTGCTTTTATACTCTACCCCCTTGCAATAAAGGCCAACATCCCATTTGCCTTCCTGATTACTTGCTGCACCTACATACTAACTTTTTGTGTTTCATGCACAAGGACCCCCAGGTCTCTCTGTACTGCAGCACTTTGCAATTTTGCTCCATTTAAATTACAATTTTCTTTTCTATTTCTTCTGCCAAAGTGGATAACCTCACATTTTCCCACATTATACTCCATCTGCCAAATTTTTGCCCATTCACTTAGCCTGTCTATATCCCTTTGCAGTTTTTTTGTGACCTCCTCACAATTTGCTTTCCCACCCATCTTTGTATCATCAGCAAACTTGGCTACATTACACTCGGTCCCTTCATCCAAGTTATTAATATAGATTGTAAATAGTTGGGGACCCAGCACTGATCCCTGCGGCACCCCACTAGTTACTATTTGCCAACCGGAAAATGACCCATTTAACCCGACTCTGTTTTCTGTTAGTTAGCCAATCCTCTATCAATGCTAATATATTACCCCCAACCCCATGAACTTTTATCTTGTGCAGTAACCTTTTATGTGGCACCTTGTCGAATGCCTTCTAGAAACGTTGATTGAGGGATAAATATTGGCCAGGACTCAGGGAATAACTCCCCTGCTCTTCTTCAAAATATTGCCATGGGATCTTTTACATCCACTTGAGAGGGAAGATGGGGCCTCGGTTTAAAGTCTCATCCAAAAGACAGTGCGGCACTCCCTCAGTACTGCCCCTCCGACAGTGCAGCGTCCCTCAGTACTGCCCCTCCGACAGTGCAGCATCCCTCAGTACTGCCCCCCCGACAGTGCGGCGCTCCCTCAGTACTGCCCCTCCGAGAGTGCAGCACTCCCTCAGTACTGTCCCTCTGACAGTGCGGCACACCCTCAGTACTGTCCCTCTGACAGGGTAATCTGGGGCTGAGTAGTCGTAACCCCAGTTCCCAGTGTCCGATCTATTCCTCCAGGTCCAGTTGTGAGCCAGGCTGGCTGGTCAGTCGACAATGTTGACCACTACCCGACTCGAGCATCACACTCGCACCTGGGCCACAGAGGTAGACTCTGCTCCAACCCTCCATTGCTCAGCCTGTCATTGTTGGAGCCACCTTGACCCCAAAGACCAGAGTTGTCTGTTTGAAGAGCTGAATTACTGATGCAAGCTTGAGATATTTACCCATCAAAATAGCTCAAACCAATTTGAAAACTTAAGAAGTTATCAGTGATTGTTGAAAAAGAAAGCCTTGTATTTTTATAATCTTATTACCCGTCGTAGAGGTGTAGAGGTGTGTCACACCATTTCTCATAGAAGTGGTGCGCTGACTGTTAGGCAAACACAATGGCCATTTTGTGCACAGCACGGTCCCACAAACAGCAATGAATTCTGTTTATCAGTATATCTGTTTGTGGTGTTCGTTGAGGGCGAAATGTTGGCCAGGACATGGTGAGAACTCCCTAACCTTCTTTGAGCTACAGATCACCCAGGATCTGGTTCAATGGCAGTTCAGGCTCGAGGGGCCGAGTGACCTCCTCCTGTTTCCATGAATTGTGCTGGTGGATCTTTACATAGAATGAAATAGAATGTACAGCACGGGAACAGGCCATTCGGCCCAACTGCTCCCTGCCAGTATTTATGCTCCACACAAGCCTCCTCCCATCCCATTTCCTCGAACCCTAACCGTCTACTGCTTTCCCCCTCACAGGTTTATCTAGCTTCCCCTTAAATACACGGCCTGACAGGGCGGTGGGAGCAGATTCAATGATAAGTTTCAAACGGGAATTGGATAAATACTTGAAAAGGAAACATTTGCTGGGCTACGGGGAAAGAGTGGGGCTAATTGGAGAGCTCTGGCAAAGAGCCGGGACAGGCACGATGGGCCGAATGACCTCCTTCTAGAATTCTATGATCTATGCTATTCGCCTCAACTACTCTAGGTGGCAGCGTGTTACACATTATCACCACTCTCTTTTACTATGTTAAGGGTGTTATGGCCCCTTGTCTTGGTCTCCCCACAATGCCTACCTGAGCTATTGAAACAGGCAAGGCAATCTTGATCTGTGCCTTCATCTGAAGGATATTGTTAGAAGCTGTCATTGCGGAATCATACGCAGTCCCTCGAAATCGAGGAAGACTTGCTTCCACTCTAAAAGTGAGTTCTCAGGTGACTGAACAGTCCAGTACGGGAATTACAGTCTCTGTCACAGGTGGGACAGACAGTGGTTGAAGGAAAGGGTGGGTGGGGAATCTGGTTTGCCGCACGCTCCTTCCGCTGCCTGCGCTTGGTTCCTGCATGCTCTCGGTGTTGAGACTCAAGGTGCTCAGTGCCCTCCCTCCACTTAGGGCGGTCTTGGGCCAGGAACTCCCAGGTGTCGGTGGGGATGTTGCACTTTATCAGGGAGGCTTTGAGGGTGTCATTGAAATGTTTCCTCTGCCCACCTGGGGCTCACTTGCCGTGTAGAAGTTCCGAGTAGAGAGCTTGCTTTGAGAGTTTTGTGTCGGGCATACGAACAATGTGACCCGCCCAACGGAGCTGGTCGAGTGTGATCAATGCTTCGATGCTGGGGATGTTGGCCTGATCGAGAACACTGACGTTGGTGCGTCTGTCCTCCCAGGGGATTTGCAGGACCTTGCGGAGACATTGTTGGTGGTATTTCTCCAGCGATTTGAGGTGTCTACTGTATATGGTCCACGTCTCTGAGCCATACAGGAGGGCGGGTATTACTACAGCCCTGTAGACCATAAGCTTGGTGCCAGATTTGAGGGCCTGGTCTTCAGACACACTCTTCCTCAGGCGGCCGATGGCTGCGCTAATGATGCTCTGGCACCTGCTCGACTATGTCATCGTTCGAGCCATGGATCGCAAGGATGTGCGCATCACCCACGCCATTACAGGAGCTGACGACTGCTGGACGGACCACCGCCTAATCCGCTCCGTGATCAACATTAATATAGTCCCAAAACGACGATGGCAACAGAAGCAGTGCCGCAGAAAAATCAACGCGGGGGCACTCAAAGACCCAGCTAAAGAGCCCTATGCATTGTGAAATAGTCACAGTGACACTGCATGTTGTAACTAATCACTTGGATTCTTTGTTGAGTCACCTTGTTCTAGAGGTGGAAACTGGTGAATCCAGCTCTGGTGATGCAAGATGTTTTGACAGCATTTATATTATTTGTGTGGAGCTGAAATCTCTATCGACTGCAAGTTAAATGTTTACCTTTGCAAGTAAAATAATATTGGATGGGAAATCATGAGGGCACATGCCTGAATTCTCGATTGCTCTTGGCCGGGAGCACTTAACAGTGTCTTGTCAAGGAATGGTATGTGGGAGGCAGAGGGAGAAAGTAAATGAAATCACAGCGGAACGTACATATATGATTTCAGGTGTTTCTTGGTATACCGAGAATGATCAGTTGGGTTTCCGCCATATTCTGGACCAGGATTTTGGAAAGCCTCCAATCGGCCGAGGAGGTCAAACAGTTGAAGAGGGACCGAGACCCACTGTGCAGACATGTCATGTTGCACTCCACACCACTGCTAGAAGCGCAGCACCTCCTTCAAGGTACAAGTCAGGAGTGTGATGGAATGGCCACTCCTCCCCTGGATGGGTGCAGCTCAAATGACACTCGAGAGGCTCGACACCATCCAGGAGAGAGCAGTTCATTCGATCGTGGCCCCGGCACGGGATTCGATATCCATGCCCCTGCCCCACCAGCGTGCTGTGGCTGCAGTGTGTGCAATCTGTAGGATGCACTGCAGCAAATCGCCATGGCTTCTTCAATAGCACCTCCCTCCCCTGCGACTTCTACCACCGAGAAAGACAAGAGCAGCAATGTTGTGGGATCAACATCACCTGTCGGTTCCACACTCAGGAACGCTCAGCACATTGTGCTCTGTGGAGGGAGAAACAGAGTTAACATTTCAGGTCAATGGCCTTTCATCAGAACTGGAAGAAGTTCGAGATTGTAAGCAAGTATAGAGGCAGAGAAAAGGTGGGGGGGAGAACAAAGGGGAGGGTCAAATATTTGCAAACAAAATGCAAAGGATGTAGTGCATCAAGGTAATTTTAAGCAGTTTATGATACTTTACGTTGATGGGGTAATATACTAGCGTGGATAGAGGATTCGTTAACAGACAGAAATCAGAGAGTAGACATAAACGGGTCATTTTCGGTTTGGCAGGCTGTGACTGGTGGGGTACCGCAAGGATGTTGGGCCCCAGCTATTCACAATCTATATTAATGACTTAGATGAAGGGACCGAGAGTAAGGTATACAAGTTTTCTCACGCTACAAAACTAGGTGGGAAAATAAGCTGTGAGGAAGATACAAAGAGCCTGCAAAGGGATATAGAAAGGTTAAGTGAGTGGGCAATGAGAGGGCAGATGCAGTATAATGTGGGGAAATGTGAAGTTATCCATTTTGATAGGAAGAATAGAAAAACAGATTTGGGGAGAAATTCGTGTGCCTTGCGCCACACGTTAGTGCCAGGGAATGACGGTAAACTGGCGTTGACAGCTGTAACGACAGCTGATGCTGGTTCCACTGCTGCACGCCATATTGGTGTTGCCGATCGCACTGCTGGTAACCTTGATCTCCAGGGAGCTCGCCATCACGGAGATTGTGACATCAGTGAATGTGCAATACACACTGGAACCCGATCTCCCAACTTCGTTTAAGTCCTTGTACTTACCGGCTGGAGAAAGCAGCAACAGGTTGAGCTGGCGTGCAGCAGCAGGAAGCCGGCTCCAGTGATGCTATTTAAAGGGACCATCACCAATCACTCGCACCCGACAGGGTTTTGCAGTTTGAGTGGTTGTGTGCTACTTCCTGCTACTGGAAGAGATTTCCTTAGTCATTTCAAAGTTCTTTGTTATCAGGGTGTGGTCTGGCAAGTGCAAAACTCCCTCATTATTTTTGAAAGGTTTCAAAGTACAACACTTGTGAAAAATCACTCACTCACTTAACGAATCCTCACCGTCAATGCCCAATATCCTGGCAGCTGCCACAATGCCTTCATCCTGCGCCAGGCCGGTGTGCCAGTCACCACATCAAGCTCACGGCTGGCTGCTCGGAGACTAGGGCTATCTGCCTAGCACATGACTCCCCTCCACAACCCCACCACCCCCGCCCAGCACTCGTACAACGACATCCATGCCGCCACCAGGAACATCGGCCTGCTGAAGTAATGTTTCCGCTGCCTTGACGGCTCAAGGGAGCCCTCCAGTACTCACTGAGCAGTTGTCCCATTTCAGGGTAGTCTGCTGCCTGCTTCACAACCTGGCCATCATGAGGGCCCAGCCCATCGCAGCAGGGATTGCAGGACCCCCTCAGGAGGAGGATGAGGCTGAGGAAGCTGAACATGAGGGGAGGACGAAGACAAGGAGGAGGAACAGGAGGGAGGGAGGAGACAATCGGCCTTCTGAACGGGCTGTCCATGATTGGCTCATCAGACTATGATTGGAATGAATGAAAGCCCAGATCCTCATAGCTCACCATATCCCCATCATACCATCCCTGTCTCACACCAGATCACAGCATCCTCCTGGGCACAAGGAGAGACACTACAAAATATTTCAAATAAAATTCATAAATGTATCTATAAACATATCACACATCACGTGAATTCTAATGACCCTTGTGAATATCTGTCATTGTGTGCAAGGTGTGAGATGTGGGTGTGAGTGTTGCTGGGTAGAGATTGTTGGTGGGTGAGTGCTGGAGGTGTGGTACATTGAGCAGTGTGTGAAGCTTGGAAACATAGAAAATAGGTGCAGGAGTAGGCCATTCGGCCCTTTGAGCCTGCACCACCATCCAATAAGATCATGGCTGATCATGCACTTCAGTACACCATTCCTGCTTTCTCTCCATACCCCTTGATCCCTTTAGCCGTAAGGGCCACATCTAACTCCCTTTCGAATATATCTAATGAACTGGCCTCAACAACTTTCTGTGGTAGAGAATTCCACAGATTCACAATTCTCTGAGTGAAGAAGTTTCTCCTCATCTCGGTCCTAAATGGCTTACCCTTTATCCTTAGACTGTGTCCCCTGGTTCTGGGCTTCCCCAACATCGGGAACATTCTTCCTGCATTTAACCTGTCCAGTCCCATCAGAATTTTATATGTTTCTTTGAGATCCTCTCTCAATCTTCTAAATTCCATTGAATATAAGCCTAGTCGATCCAGTCTTTCTTCATATGTCAGTCCTGTCATCCCGGGAATCAGTCTGGTGCACTCCCCCAATAGCAAGAATGTCCTTCCTCAGATTAGGAGACCAAAACTGTACACAATATTCAAGGTGTGGCTTCACCAAGGCCCTATACAACTGTAGTAAGACCTCCCTGCTCCTATACTCAAATCCTGTTGCTATGAAGGCCAATATGCTATTTGCCTTCTTCACCGCCTACTGTACCTGCATGCCAACTTTCAATGACTGATGTACCATGACACCTAGGTCTCGTTGCACCTTCCCTTTTACTAATCTGTCACCATTCAGATAATATTCTGCCTTCCTGTTTTTACCACCAAAGTGGATAACCTCACATTTATCTACATTATACTGCATCTGCCATGTATTTGCCCACTCACCTAACCTGTCCAAGTCACTCTGCAGCCTCTTAGCATCCTCCTCACAGCTCACACCGCCACCCAGCTTAATGTCATCTGCAAACTTGGAGATATTGCATTCAATTCCTTCGTTTAAATCATTAATGTATATTTTAAATAGCTTGGGTCCCAGCACTGAACCTTGCAGTACCCCACTAGTCACTGCCTGCCATTCTGAAAAGGACCCGTTTATCCCGACTCTCTGCTTCCTGTCTGCCAACCAGTTCTCTATCCATGTCAGTACATTACCCCCAATACCATGTGTTTTAATTATGCACACTAATCTCTTGTGTGGGACCTTGTCAAAAGCCTTTTGATAGTCTAAATACACCACATCCACTGGCTCCCCCTTGTCCACTCCACTAGTTACATTCTCAAAAAATTCTAGAGATTTTTCAAGCATGATTTCCCTTTCATAAATCCATGCTGACTTGGACTGATCCTGTCACTGCTTTCCAAATGCGCTGCTATTTCATCTTTAATAATTGATTCCAACATTTTCCCCACTGCTGAGGTCAGGCTAACCGGTCTATAATTACTCGCTTTCTCTCTCCCTCCTTTTTTAAAAAATGGGGTTACGTTAGCTACCCTCCAGACCATAGGAACTGATCCCGAGTCGATAGACTGTTGGAAAATGACCACCAATGCATCCACTATTTCTAGGGTCACTTCCTTAAGTACTCTGGGATGCAGACTATCAGGCCGTAGGGATTTATCGGCCTTCAATCCCATCAATTTCCCTAACACAATTTGCTGACTAATAAGGATTTCCTTTAGTTCCTCCTTCTCGCTAGATCCTTGGTCCCCGAGTATTTCCGGAAGGTTATTTGTGTCTTCCTTCGTGAAGACAGAACCAAAGTATTTGTTCAATTAGTCTGCCATTTCTTTGTTCTCCATTATAAATTCACCTGATTCTGACTGTAAGGGACCCACATTTGTCTTCACTAATCTTTTTCTCTTCATGTATCTGTAGAAGCTTTTGCAGTCAGTTTTTATGTTCCCTGCAAGCTTACACTCATATTATATTTTCCCCCTCCAAATTAAACTCTTTTTCCTCTTTTGCTGAATTCTAACTTCCTGCCAGTTCTCAAGTTTGCTGCTTTTTTTGGCCACTTTTTTGCCTCTTCCTTGGATATAACACTATCCTTAAATTCCCTTGTTAGCCACGGTTGAACCACCTTCCCCGTTTTATTTTTACTCCAGACAGGGATGTACAATTGTTGAAGTTCATCCATGTGATCTTTAAATGTCTGCCATTGCCTATCCACCATCAACCCTTTAAATATCATTTGCCAGTCTATCCTAGCCAATTCATGTCTCATACCATCAAAGTTACCTTTCCTTAAGTTCAGGAGCCTAGTCTCTGAATTAACTGTGTCACTCACCATCTTAATGAAGAATTCTACCATATTATGGTCACTCTTCCCCAAGGGGCCTCGCACATCAAGATTGCTAATTAATCCTCTCTCATTACACATCACCCAGTCTAGGATGGCCAGGTCTCTCATTGGTTCCTCGACATATTGGTCTCGAAAACCATCCCTTATACACTCCAAAAAATCCTCCTCCACTGTTTTGCAACCAATTTGTTTAGCCCAATCTATATGTAGATTAATGTCACCCATGATAGCTGCTGTACCTTTATTGCACGCATCCCTAATTTCCTGTTTGATGCCATCCCCAACCTCACGATGACTGTTTGGTGGTCTGTACACAACTCCCACTAGCATTTTCTGCCCTTTGGTGTTCCGCAGCTCTACCCATACAGATTCCACCTCATCCAAGCTAATGTCCTTTCTTACTATTGCGTTAATCTCCTCTTTAACCAGTAATGCTACCCCACCTCCTTTCCTTTCAGTCTATCTTTCCTGAATATTGAAAACCCTTGGATGTTGAGTTCCCAGCCTTTGTCACCCTGGAGCCATGTCTCCGTAATCCCAATTACATCATATCGGTTAACAGCTATCTGCGCAGTTAATTCATCCACCTTATTACGAATGCTCCTCGCATTGAGACACAGAGCCTTCAGGCTTGTTTTTTTTTAACACTCTTTGCCCTTTTAGAATTATGTTGTAATATGGCCCTTTTTGATTTTTGCCTTGGGTTTCTCTGCCCTTCACTTCTACTTTTCTCCTTTATACCTTTTGCTTCTGACCCCATTTTACTTCCCTCTGTCTGCCTGCATAGATTCCCATCCCCCTGCCATATTAGTTTAAACCCTCCCTAATAGCACTAGCAAACACTTGCCCTAGGACATCGGTTCCAGTTCTGCCCAGGTGCAGACCGTCCAGTTTGTACTGGTCCCACTTCCCCCAGAACCGGTTCCAAAGTCCCAGGAATTTGGATCCCTCCGTCTTGCACCATTCCTCAAGCCACGTATTCAACCTAACTATCCTGCTATTTCTACTCTGACGAGCACGTGGCACTGGTAGCAATTCTGAGATTACTATCTTTTGAGGTCCTACTTTTTAATTTAACTCCTAGCTCCCTAAATTCATCTTGTAGGACCTCATCCCACTTTTCACCTATATCACTGGTACCTATATGCACCACGACAACTGGCTGTTCACCCTCCCCCTCTAAAATGCCCTGCAGCTGCTCCAAGACATTCTTGACCCTTGCATCAGGGAGGCAACATACCATCCTGGAGTCTCATTTGCGGCCGCAGAAACACCTATCTATTCCCCTTACAATCGAATCCCCTATCACTATCGCTCTCCCACTCTTTTTCCTGCCCTCCTACACAGCAGAGCCACCCATGGTGCCATAAACTTGGCTGCTGCTGCCCTCCCCTGATGGGCCATCTCCCCCAACAGTATCCAAGGTGGTATATCTGTTTTGGAGGGAGGATGACCGCAGGGGACCCCTGTACTACCTTCCTTCCACTGCTCTTCCTGATGGTCACCCATTCCCTCTCTGGCTGTGTAACCTTTACCTGCGGTGTGACCAACTCACTAAACATGCTTGTGGTACAGATGGTGGTATGGTGAATGGCGGCAGTTTAGGAAAAGGGGAGATGCAATGAGCCCTGGATGTCAAGGTTCATCAGTCATTGAAAGTTGGCATGCAGGTACAGCAGGCGGTGAAGAAGGCAAATCGTTTGTTGACCTTTATAGCTAGGGGGTTTGAGTATAGGAGCAGGGAGGTCTTACTGGAGTTGTACAGGACCTTAGTGAGGCCTCACCTGGAATATGGTGTTCAGTTTTGGTCTCCTAATCTGAGGAAGAACATTCTTGTTATTGAGAGAATGCATCGAAGGTTCACCAGACTGATTCCAAGGATGGCTGGACTGTCATACTGGGCCTTTATTCACTGGAGTTTAGAAGGATGAGAGGGGATCTCATAGAAACGTATAAGATTCTGACGGGACTGGACAGGTTAGATACGGGAACAATGTTCCCGATGTTGGGGAAGTCCAGAACCAGGGGACATAGTCTTAGAATAAGGGGTAGGCCATTTAGGACTGAGATGAGGAGAAACTTCTTCACTCAGAGAGTTGTTAACCTGTGGAATTCCCCGCCACAGAGAGTTGTTGATGCCAGTTCATTGGATATATTCAAGAGGGAGTTAGATATGGCCCTTACTGCTAAAGGGATCAAGGGGTATAGAGAGAAAGCAGGAAAGGGGTACTGAGGGAATGATCAGCCATGAGCTTATTGAATGGCGGTGCAGGCTCGAAGGGCCAAATGACCTACTCCTGCACCTATTTTCCATGTGTCTATGTTTCTATGTAGCATTTGTTGAAGCCTTCACTCACCTCGACCAACCATGTGAGGTCGTTAAACTTCTTCCTGCACTGGGTGTGGGACCTGGGGAGCACATTGCTGCCTGTCACATGGCTCGCTATCTCCCAGCACCTGGTGCGGCAGACCTGTGGCGAGGGCCTCCCTCCAGTTGGTACAGGACCGCCCACCTTCTCTCCACCGCTAAAACCAAGGCCACCAAAGCTTCCTCGGGAAACCCCCGGGCTCTCTTCCTGGGGCGGTGATCTGCCCTCAAGATTTGTAAATAATTGCCCCTTCTCTTTGTCCTTCTTCTTATGTTTGTTGAGGCAGCTGCTCATCCAACAATGCTGAGAATTTCTTCTCTCAGAGGGTCATGAATCTTTGGAATTCTCTACCGTAGAAGAGCCGCGGTGGCTTGAATATATTGAAGGCTGAGATAGACAGATTCTTGAACTATCGGGGAGTCAAGGGTAATGACAGGAAAGTGGAGTTGAGGCCAAGATCAGATCAGCCATGATCTCATTGAATAGCGGAGCAGGCTTGAGGGGTCGAATGGCCTACTCCTGCTCCTATTTCTTATGTTCTTGTGTTATTAGAATGAGAGCCTGCATGACCAATGAACCTCCCCTTTAAGCAGTGAAAAAATCCAGTGGCAATCAATGGGGGGAAAATTCCCATCGGTGGCTTCCTTTGGACAAACGCCTCCGACCCGAAAATGTTTACGAAAATACCTGGTGGTCCGGGAGGAACCTTCGATTGCGGTCGGAGGCCTTCATTCGATGCGCAGCGTACAGGGACAGGACTTCCTCGTGCATAGGGAAATGCTGGAGTCACGTGGGCCTGGACCACCAATCACGGAGCAGTATTCTCATTGATAAAATTGGGAACTCTGATTTTCCAAGTTCCCATTACTATCAATGAGAAAAACCCCGTAAACCAAAACACATCATAAATAAATAAAACACCTCACATATTTAAAATTAATTGAAATTAAAGTTCATTAAATGTTTTAGAAAAAAATATATATTTTGGAATTTTTTTTAATGTGTTTTAATAGGGTTTAAAATAAACTTACCTTAATGGACAGGGTTTTTAACATAAAAATGTATGATTATATTTCATTTTTATATGTTTTAAAACTCTTACGCTGGCAAAAGTAAGCTATGTTGCTGCTTTTACCAGGTGTAAGAGTTTGACGGACATTTGCTGGGCATGAGTTGGGCAAATAGCCCAATCTCTCCCGCACGGAAGTCCTTCTCCCGGGGATGCTGAGGATCTGTCTCGAGAAATCTTGACAGATCAGAAAAGCCGGATTTCGGCGCATGTGCATCGCGCCCCGATAACTGGCTTTTGCCAGGCCTCGCCGGGTCTGTGCGCACTCCGTACGCACCCAGCGAGGCCGGGATTTTCAGCCCATTACTTGTGTTTAGACTACACCCTATATTGCTCCATCTTTTCAGTGTAACGCCAACGAGCTTGGGTTTTTAGATGAGAATCATAACTGCAATTATTTTAATGAGGAGTTAGGGCGAATTTTGCATGCAGTCTAGACGATTTTCAAATGGCGCTACTTAACCATTTTTAGTCTAAACACCGCCCATTCCTTGGCTACAACCAATTTCCAGACCTATTTTTTAATTGGTGAGAAACTGTTAAATGTTGTTCAGAGCGATTTAGCTGTCCTTGTACAGGAAACAAAGTTAGCATGCAGGTACAGCAAGCAAGTAGGAAGGCAAATGGCATGTTGACCTTTATTGCAAGGGTTTGGAGTACAGGAGTAATGAAGTCTTGTTACAATTGTACAGGGCCCTGGTGAGACCACACCTGGTGTACTGTGCAGTTTTGGTCTCCTTATCTGGGGAAGGATATACTTGCCTTAGAGGTGATGCAACAAAGGTTCACCAGATTGATTCCTGGGATGAAAGGGCTGTCCTATGAGGTGAGATTGAGTAGATTGAGCCTATAGTCTCTGGAGTTTAGAAGAATGAGAGGTGATCTCATTGAAACATACAAGATTCTGAGGGGGATTGACAGGATAGATGCTGAGAGGTTGTTTCCCCCGGGCTGGAGAGTCTAGAACCAGGGGTCACAGTCTCAGGATAAGGGGTCGACCATTTAAGACTGAGATGAGGAGGAATTCCTTCTCTCAGAGGGTGGTGAATCTTTGGAATTCTCTACCCCAAAGTACTGTGGATGTAGAGTCTCTGAATATATTTAAGGCTGAGATGGATAGATTTTTGGACTCTGGGGGAATCAAGGGATATGGGGACAGTGCAGGAAAGTGGAGGTGAGGTGGAAGATCAGCCATGATCTTATTAAATGTCGGAGCAGGCTCGAGGGGCCGAGTGGCCTACTCCTGCTCCTATTTCTTATGTTCTTGTGTTCTTACATTGTGATGTACAACATCTCAACAACATATTTGTGTGTGTCCATCAACTGGGCTGCAATGAGTGTGGAAACATCCACCTTTGGTTGTTTGCAGAAGAGATCTGGATTTCTTATAACTCCCGATTTGAATTTTTCCAATCAGGATTTTGCCCTTTCAAAGCCCTTACATCCCAGCCAAATTCCCGACACACTCTCTCTGGTGCACTTTCCTCCTCATACCCTCAGCTCCTCCCCAGCCATTGTTTCAGGTTCAACCTCAGTATAAATTCAATCCCAAGTTGTGCTTCCAACATCATATTCTCTCCATCACAAAGACTGCCCACTTCTACCTCTGTAATATCACCCCCTCTCCACACCTATCTTAGCTCATCTGCTGCTGAAACCTTCATCCACGCCTTTGCCACCTCCAGACTCAACAAGTTCATTGCTGTCCTTCAACCCCTGTAAACTTCAGCTCCTCCAAACCCGCCCAGGCCCAGGCCCATTCGCCAATCACCTCAGCCTTGCTGATCTGCATTCACTCCAGTTCCCCCATATACCTCAATTTTCTAATTCTCATCCTTGTGTTTAAATGCCTTCATGGCTTTGTCCTGTTCTTTCTGTAACCTGCCCCAGCCCTACAACCCCCCCCCCCCTTGAATTCTCTGTCCTTTTGCCCCTTGTGCAAACTCGCACTTTGCAGCACCATACCTTCAGCCACATAGACCCCACTCTGTGGAACTCCCCCTAACCCTCTGCCTCTCCAGTTTCCCCCCCTCCACCATCAAAGCTCTCTTTAAACCCTTATCGTCACTGCTCCTAATATCTCATTCTTTGCTGCTTTTTCCTTATGACTCTTGTGAAGCAACTTGGCACAATTTTCTTGCACTGTCAGAGGTGAGACTTTCACATGAAATGTTAAACTGAGGCCATGTCTGCCCCCTAGAATGGTTGTAAATCATCCCACGGCACTATTCGAAGAACTGTGGAATTTTTCCAAGTGATCTGTTCAATATATATTCCTCAACCAACATCACTAAAACAAATGATCTGGTCACTATCTCATTGCTGTTTGTGGGAGCTTGCTGTGTGCAAATTGGCTGCCACGTTTCCTACATCATGATAGGCGGTCCCTCGAATGAGGATGACTTGCTTCCATGAGTTCACAGACGTTTCAATGAAGGACTCGATGTTCCAGTCCTGAACTCCAGTTGAGCGGGTGGAAGATGCCTGTGCGTGGATTTTTTTAACGTGTGGTGACCGTTGCACACCAGCCACCACACGGGCTTGACAGAGCTAGGTCTTGGTCCAGTGGCAAGGATTAACCAGGCTGGAGACCAGCTCTGCTGCACGGACCCAGTGCGTACACATATCGCAGTGTGGGCTGGCCCATGCTGCCCCTGGGCCCTCGCCTCTCCTGGGCCTGGTACCCTCATTCACCACGCTTCCTCTCCGATCTCTCGCCGCTCCTCCGCCACAAACACTCGCCGCACCTCCTCACCAAACATTCGCCACACCTTGGCCACGATCTCCCGCTGCACCTCCTCACCAAACATTCGGCGAACTTCCGCCACGATCTCTCGCCGCACCTCCTCACCAAACATTTGCCGAACCTCTGTCACGATCACCCACCAAATCTCAGCCACGATTCCTCATCACTCCTCCGCCCTGATCACTCGTCGCAAGTCCGCCACGACCTTCCCGCTCCTCTGCTGTACCAGGGCCCAGCCGATGCTCCTGCCCACGCTCCAACCAGCGACCTGGGTGCTGATGACGTCACCCAGTCGCCCATCTCGAAGCCGTCGCACATTTGTATCGGCTTGCGCTGGAAGCTGCAGTGGCCGTTCCAGCTCTTTTTATAGCCCCGACCTGCGGAGATATTCGCTCGTGTTTCCTACATTACAACAGTGATTACACTTCAAACAGTACTTAATTGGCTGTAAAGCGCTTTGGGAACTCCCGAGTTCGGGAAAGATGCTATAGAAATACAAGCGGTTGTTATTTTGGTTGAATGAGTTCTGCTGCAGCAGAGGATAGAGCAAATATTTCAATGTTCAATGTTCATTGATACTTCTTACGGAAAAGTAACTCTGTGGGTAGGCATTGTCATGGATAAGTATTCACCCGTAGAGTTCCTGCTTGTTCTGTCATCAGTACTGCTTATCTGGGGAGCTACCTACCCTATTAATGTCTTATTAAGTGTGTGGTGTACTGCACATGAAGAAGACTTTTCATATCAAGCACTATTACAAGTGCAGCCAGTGGGGAATAATTTTGTTCAAATGGATTTTGTGGCTGTGATCTTTTCAGCATTTTAGAAACATAGAAATTTACAGCGCAGAAGGAGGCCATTTCGGCCCATCATGTCCGTGCCGGCCGACAAAGAGCCGCACGGTCCTCGATCAGCAACCCTGGAGTATAATGTTGGAAAGTGTGAGGTCATGCACTTTGGCAGATAAAATCAAAGAGTAAGTTATTATTTCAATGGAGAAAGATTGCAAAGTGCCGCAGTACAGTGGGACCTGGGGGTACTTATGCATGAACACAAAAAGATAGTATGCAGGTACAGCAAGTGATCAGGAAGGCAAATGGAATCTTGGCCTTTATTGCAAAGGGGATAGAGTATAAAAGCAGGGAAGTCTTGCTACAGCTATACAAGGTATTGGTGAGGCCACACCTGGAATACTGCGTGCAGTTTTGGTTTCCATATTTACGAAAGGATATGCTTGCTTTGGAGGCAGTTCAGAGAAGGTTCACTCGTTTGATTCCGGGGATGAGGGGGTTGAGTTATGAGGAAAGGTTGGGCCTCTACTCATTGGAATTCAGAAGAATGAGAGGTGATCTTATCGAGACGTATAAGATTAGAAGGGGGCTTGACAAGGTGGATGCAGAGAGGATGTTTCCACTGATGTGGGAGACTAGAACTAGAGGGCATGATCTTAGAATAAGGGTCCGCCCATTTAAAACTGAGATGGGGAGAAATTTCTTCTCTGAGGGTTGTGAATCTGTGGAATTCGCTGCCTCAGAGAGCTGTGGAAGCTGGGACATTAAATAAATTTAAGACAGAAATAGACAGTTTCTTAAACGATAAGGGGATAAGGGGTTATGGGGAGCGGGCAGGGAAGTGGAACTGAGTCCATGATCATATCAGCCATGATCTTATTGAATGGCGGAGCAGGCTCGAGGGCCGTATGGCCTACTCCTGTTCCTATTTCTTATGTTACATATAAACCTATGAACAATGAACAATGGCGAAAAGGAAAAGAGCATCCGGCCTAACCAGTCTCCCCCCCCACCCCACCCCCCACACAACTGCGATAATCTATGTATCGTAACATTTTACATTCCACCCCAACCGGAGCTATGCGCGCTCCTGGGAGAGGCAAAAACCAGATAAAAACCCAGGAAAATTGGGGGGAAAAATCTGGGAAAATTCTTTGCCGACCCATCCAAGTGATCGAACCTAGTCCAGGAGACCATCCTGGCCGTATTCGATTCCCTGCATTACTTACCATCGTATCTGTGCCAGCCAACAAGAGGTTATCCAGTCTAATCCCAATTACCAGCTCTAGGTCCATAATCCTGCAGGTTATGGCACTTTAAGTGCCCATCCAACCATCTCTTAAAAGTGGTGAGTGTTTCTGCATCCACCACTCTTCCAGGCAGCGAGCTCCAGATCCCCACAACCCTCTCTGTGAAGAAGCCCCCCACCTCAAATCCTCTCTAAACCTTCCACCAACCACCTTAAACCTATGCCCCCTTGTAATTGATCCCTCCACCAATGGAAATAGGCCCCTGCTATCCATTATATCCAGGCCCCTCAAATGTTATATTCTCAACCCCCTCTGTTCCAATGAGAACAAACCCAGCCAATCCAATCTGTCCTCAAAGCTAAAATTCTCCATTCCAGGCAGCATCTACTAAATCTCCTCTGCACCCTCTCTCTCTAGTGCAATCCCGTCCTTCCTATAATATGGTGACCAGAACTGCACGCAGTACTTCAGCTGTGGCCTAACCAAAGTATTATACAATTTAAGCATAACCTCCCTGCTCTTGTATTCTATGCTTCGGCCAATAAAGGCAAGTATTCCGTATGCCTTCTTAACCACCTTATCCACCTGGTCTGCTACTTTCAGGAATCTGTGGACAAGCACTCTAAGGTCCCTTTGTTCATCTGCACTTCTAAATAGCCTACCGTTTAATGTGTATACTCTTTCCTTATTAGCCCTTCCAAAGTGCATTACCTCACACTTCTCTGAATTAAATTCCATTTGCCACTGCTCTGCTCACCCGACCAGTAGATTGATATCCTCCTGCAGCCCTTGACTTTCCTCTTCATTATCAACCACATACTGGTTGATACTGAGATGATTAAGAAGTTTGCAGATGACACTAAAATTGGCTGTGTCATCTGCAAACTTCTTAATCATATCCCTATATTCAAATCTCATCATCATAGGCAGTCCTTCGAAGCGAGGATGACTTGCTTCCACGCCAAAAAGGGATGAGTTCACAGCTGTTTCAATGAAGGACCTAAAATTTCAGGTCCCGAACTACATCATGAAGGCTGGAAGATGCCTGTGCGTGGATTTTTTTAATGTGTGGTGGCCGTTGCACACCAGCCACCATAGGGGCTTGACAGAGTTAGGTCTTGGTCCAGTGACAAGAATTACCGAAGACTAACTGGAGATCTGCTCTGCTGCACAGACCGAGCACACACACATATCACAGTGTGGGCTGGCCCATGCTGCCCCTGAGCCCTCGCCTCTTCTGGGCCCCAGACTCACGCCTCTCTTGGGCCCCGGTCACTTCTCTCTACGGACTCTTGCTGCTCCTTTGTCCCTCCTGCTGCAATCAGCGACCTGGCTTCGCAGCCATCGCCCTTCTGCAGCAGCACGCGCTGCTCCCTGCAGTGGTATGCACCGCACGCTGCTCCCTCCAATGGCCCCGGCCTGCTGATGGTCCTGCAGGCCGGGACCGTGCCGATTTCCGGGCCGGGCCACTACACGCTGCTCCCTCCTATCTAGATCATTAATGTATACCACAAAAAGCAAGGGACCCAGTACTGAGCCTTGTGGAACCCCACTGGAAACATCCTTCCAGTCACAAAAACACCCATCAATCATTACCCTTTGCTTCCTTAAGCCAATTTTGGATCCAACTGGCCACTTTGCCCTGGATCCGATGGGCTTTTACCTTTGTGACCAGTCTGCCATGTGGGACCTTATCAAAAGCTTTGCTAAAGTCCATATACACTACATCAAATACATTACCCTCATCGATCCTCCTGGTTTCCTCCTCGAAAAATTCAATTAGGCTAATCAAACAGGATCTTTCCTTAACAAATCCATGCTGACTATCTCTGATTAATCCTTGCCTTTCCAAATGTTGATTTATCCTGTCCTTCAGGATTTTCTCCAATAATTTTCCCACCACTGAGGTTAGGCTGACAGGCCTGTAATTACTCGGCCTAGCCCTTTCTCCCTTATTAAACAAGGGTACTACATTAGCAGTCCTCCAATCCTCCGGCACCATGCCCAGATCCAAAGAGGACTGGAAAATGATGGTCAAGGCCTCTGCTATTTTCTCTTTTACTTCGCTCAACAGCCTGGGATGCATTACATCTGGGTCTGGGGACTTTTCCACTTTCAAAGCTATTAAACCCCTTAATACTTCCTCTCTCACTATATTTATTTAATCTAGAATTTCACACCCCTCCTCGATAGCAGTATCTGCATTGCCCCTTTCCTTTGTGAAAACAGACGCAAAGTATTCATTAAGAATCCTCCCAACATCTTCCGCCTCCACACACAGATTACCCTCATGGTCTTTAGTAGGCCCGACTCTTTCCTTAGTTATCTTCTTGCACTTAATATATTTATTGAACATCATTGGTTTTTCCTTAATTTACTTGCCAAGAATTTCTCGTGCTCTCTCTTAGCATTCCTAATATCCTTTTTAATTTCACCTCTGAACTTTCTATATTTCTACAGTATTTAGCCGTTGGTATATGACATAAGCTTCCCTTTTTTTCTTTATCCTCCCCTGTAAGTCCCTAGACATCCAGGGGGCTCTAGAATTTTTATTCCCACCCTTTTTCTTTAAGGGCACACGTTTGGTCTGAGTCTTCCGGATCTCCTCCTTGAATGCCTCCTACTGTTCCGACATTTTTTACCCACAAGTAGCTGTTTCCAGTCCACTGTGGCCAAATCACTCCTTAACTTAGTAAAGTTAGCTTTTCCGCAATTTAGGATTTTTATTCCTGGTCCATCCTTGTCCTTATCCATAACTATGTTGAATCTGACTGAATTATGGTCTCTGGCACCCAAGTGCTCACCCACTGATACATCTTCAACCTGCCCAGCTTCATTCCCCAAAACTAAATCCATAGAAATATAGAAACATAGAAAATAGGTGCAGGAGTAGGCCATTCGGCCCTTCGAGCCTGCACCACCATTCAATAAGATCACAGCTGATCATTCCCTCAGTACCCCTTTCCTGCTTTCTCTCCATACCCCTTGATCCCTTTAGCCATAAGGGCCATATCTAACTCCCTCTTGAATATATCCAATCAACTGGCATCAACAACTCTCTGCGGTAGGGAATTCCACAGGTTAACAACTCTCTTAGTGAAGAAGTTTCTCCTCATCACAGTCCTAAATGGCTTACCACTTATCCTTAGACTGTGTCCCCTGGTTCTGGACTTCCCCAACATCGGGAACATTCTTCCAGTATCTAACCTGTCCAGTCCCGTCAGAATTTTATATGAGATCCCCTCTCATCCTTCTAAACTCCAGTGAATACAGGCCCAGTCGATCCAGTCTCTCCTCATCTGTCAGTCCTGCCATCCCGGGAATCAGTCTGGTGAACCTTCGCTGCACTCGCTCAATAGCAAGAATGTCCTTCCTCAGATTAGGAGACCAAAACTGAACACAGTATTCAACGTGAGGCCTCACCAAGGCTCTGTACAACTGCAGTAAGACCTCCCTGCTCCTCTACTCAAATCACCTAGCTATGAAGGCCAACATACCATTTGCCTTCTTCACCGTCTGCTGTACCTGCATGCCAACCTTCAATGACTGATGTACCATGACACCCAGGTCTCGTTGCACCTCCCCTTTTCCTAATCTGCTACCATTCAGATAATATCCTGCCTGCGTGTTTTTCCCACCAAAGTTGATAACATCACATTTATCCACATTATACTGCATCTGCCATGCATTTGCCCACTCACCTAACCTGTCCAAGTCACCCTGCAGCCTCTTAGCATCCTCCTCACAGCTCACACCGCCACCCAGCTTATTGTCATACGAAAACGTGGAGATATTACACTCAATTCCTTCATCTAAATCATTAATGTATATTGTAAATTGCTGGGGTCCCAGCACTGAGCCCTGCGGCACCCCACTAGTCACTGCCCACCATTCTGCAAAGGACCCGTTTATCCCGACTCTCTGCTTCCTGTCTGCCAACCAGTTCTCTATCCACGTCAGTACATTACCTCCAATACCATGTGCTTTAATTTTGCACTCCAATCTCTTGTGTGGGACCTTGTCAAAAGCCTTTTGAAAGTCCAAATACACCACATCCACTGGTTCTCCCTTGTCCACTCTACTAGTTACATCCTCAAAAAATTCAAGAAGATTTGTCAAGCATGATTTCCCTTTCATAAATCCATGCTAACTTGGACCAATCCTGTCACTGCTTTCCAAATGCACTGCTATTACATCTTTAATAATTGATTACAACATTTTCCCCGCTACTGATGTCAGGCTAACCGGTCTATAATTACCCGCTTTCTCTCTCCCTCCCTTTTTAAAAAGTGGTGTTACATTAGCTACCCTCCAGTCCATAGGAACTGATCCAGAGTCGATAGACTGTTGGAAAATGATCACCAATGCATCCACTATTTCTAGGGCCACTTCCTTAAGTACTCTGGGATCAGACCATCAGGCCCTGGGGATTTATCAGCCTTCAATCCCATCAATTTCCCTAACACAATTTCACGCCTAATAAGGATTTCCTTCAGTTTCTCCTTCTCACTAGACCTTCGGTCCCCTACTATTTCCGGAAGGTTATTTGTGTCTTCCTTCGTGAAGGCAGCACCAAAGTATTTGGTCAACTGGTCTGCCATTTCTTTGTTCCCCATTATAAATTCACTTGATTCTGACTGCAAGGGACTTATGTTTGTCTTCACTAATCTTTTTCTCTTCACATATCTATAAAAGCTTTTGCAGTCAGTTTTTCTGTTCCCTGCAAGATTCGTCTCATACTCTATTTTCCCCCTCCGAATTAAACCCTTTGTCCTCCTCTGCTGAATTCTAAATTTCTCCCAGTCCTCAGGTTTGCTGCGATTTTTGGCCAATTTATATGCCTCTTCCTTGGATCTAACACGATCCTTAATTTCCCTTGTTAGGCACGGTTGAGCCAGCTTCACCGTTTTATTTTTACTCCAGACAGGGATGTACAATTGTTGAAGTTCATCCATGTGATCTATAAATGTTTGCCATTGCCGATCCACCACCAACGTTTAAGTGTCATTCGCCAGTCCATCCGAGCTAATTCACGTCTCGTACCATCAAAGTTACCTTTCCTTAAGTTCAGGGCCCTAGCCTCTGAATTAACTGTGTCACTCTCCATCTTAATAAAGAATTCTACCATATTACGGTCACTCTTTTCCAAGGGGCCTCACACAACAATATTGCTAATTAGACCTTTCTCATTACACATCACCCAGTCTAGGATGGCCAGCCCTCGAATTGGTTCCTCGACATATTGGTCTAGAAAACCATCCCTAATACACTCCAGGAAATCCTCCTCCACCGCATTGCTACCAGTTTGGACCGCCCTCTCACGTGTTGCGCTTGCTTACATACTGACTAAAAAAGTTCTTTTGAATGCATTTGAGGAATTCCACACCCTCTATACCCTTCACACTATATTTGTCCTAATCAATGTTAGGACAGTTGAAATCCCGTACTATTACTGCCTTATGGTTTTTGGACCACAGAATTTTGCCTACATATTTGCTCCTCTATCTCCCTCCCACTGTTTGGGGGTCTATAATACACGCCCCGCAGTGTGATCGCCCCTTTTTTATTTTTCAGTTCGACCCATATGGCCTCATTTGATGATCCCTCTAACATATCATCCCTCCTCACTGCTGTAATAGTTTTTTTAATCAATGCCATGAAACCCCCCGCCTCTTCCTTTTTACGCCCCTCTCTATCTTGTCTATAAATCCTGTAACCCGGAATATTGATCTGCCAAACCTGCCCCTCTTTCAGCCAGGTTTCTGTAATGGTTATAATGTCATACTCCCAAGTGCCTACCTGTGCTCTTAGCTCATCTGCCTTATTCGCTATACTCCTTGCATTAAAGTATATACCATTCAGCACAGGAAGACCTCCTTGCTTACTACTTACTAACTGTTGTTTCGTCTGACTTACATATTTGCTTTCTAAATTCTTGCTTTCAAATTTCAGCTTTACTTCCTTCCCTATTGAAGATGTTCTCAGGTTCCCACCCCCCTGCCAAGCTTGTTTAAACTCTCCCCAACAGCACTAGTAAAACTCCCTGCGAGGATATTGGTCCCGGTGCTGTTGAGGTGCAACCCGTCCGGTTTGTACAGGTCCCATCTCCCCCAGAAGCGGTCCCAATGCCTCAGGAATTTAAAGCACTCCCTCCTGCACCAACTCTCCAGCCACATGTTCATCCTCCCTATCCTTCTATGCTTGTACTCATTAGCACGTGGCACCGGTAGTAACCCAGAGATTATTGCCCTTAAAGAATTTGGGGGTGACATTCCCCCGTGCGCGCCTCCGGGGATGCTAATGGGGCGTGAAAGTGTTTTTGCTCGGGGGCGGGGCGGGAGGAGGGGGGGAGGCGTTACTGACTCCCGCAAAATTGTTAGCGGAGGCGCGAATGCAGTTGTGCCACACCCCGCTGGTAGTGCCTCGGGCCGCTGTGCCTCTGGCGATTACATCATCGGCGTGCACAGTGGCCCCGTTTTATCTCACGGTGGAAATGGGCCAGCCTGTGAACCGGGCCGCACACCCACCGCGGGGCGAAACTTAAAGGGGAGGTACAATACACTGCGCGCCACCATTTTGTTCCTGTGCTGACTCACCGGTTGGGCTGTTGTGCGCTGGTTTTGCGGGGAGTAGGCGCACTCTGTTTTGGTGCCGGGCTGCAGCCGCGGTGGCCCAGTGGAGGCTATCAAAGGGTCTGCAGAGCTCGCAGCATCCCTCCCCTTTACCATAAGGGGGGTCATTGAAATGCGTAGCGCTCCGCGATGTGCCCCAGTAGCTCCCCCGATCTCACGGCGACATTACCTTCCACTTCCTGCGAGGGGAGTAACCCCGATTTCACTTCCGGGGCGGCACTTTGGCGCCAGGCACAGACTGTCAGGCCTCACCGGGGCGATCAACAATCTCGGCCCCTTTATCCATCCTCAGTTAGAAGCCCCCCAAAGCAGATTCCCTGGTGCTCCTCCCCCACACTCCTGCTCCCAATCTTTTCCATGCTCTTTGATGCCATTAAGTTCAGTGATATTTTTTAAAGATTTAATGGATTATGATTATTTTTGCCTTTTTAGGTGAAGGGGGGAATTTCTGAGACACTGACGTAGAAACATAGAAACATAGAAAATAGGTGCAGCAGTAGGCCATTCGGCCCTTCGAGCCTGCACCACCATTCAATAAGATCATGGCTGATCATTCACCTCAGTACCCCTTTCCTGCTTTCTCTCCATACCCCTTGATCCCTTTAGCCGTAAGGGCCACATCTAACTCCCTTTTGAATATATCTAATGAACTGGCCTCAACAACTTTCTGTGGTAGAGAATTCCACAGGTTCACAATTCTCTCAGTGAAGAGGTTTCTTCTCATCTTGGTCCTAAATGGCTTACCCCTTATTCTTAGACTGTGTCCCCTGGTTCTGGACTTCCCCAACATCGGGAACATTCTTCTTTCATCTAACCTGTCCAGTCCCATCAGAATTTTATGTTTCTATGAGATCCCCTCTCATTCTTCTAAATTCCAGTGAATATAAGCCTAATCGAACCAGTCTTTCTTCATATGTCAGTGCTGCCATCCCGGGAATCAGTCTGGTGAACCTTCGCTGTACTCCCTCAATAGCAAGAATGTCCTTCATCAGACTAGGAGACCAAAACTGAACACAATATTCAAGGTTTGGCCTCACCAAGGCCATGTACAACTGCAGTAAGA
Organism: Pristiophorus japonicus; assembly: GCF_044704955.1. Classification (NCBI taxonomy): domain Eukaryota; kingdom Metazoa; phylum Chordata; class Chondrichthyes; family Pristiophoridae; genus Pristiophorus; species Pristiophorus japonicus. The sequence goes on along the minus strand of NC_091989.1, from coordinate 75,444,482 downwards.
CCTCCCTGCTCCTATACTCAAATTCCCTCGCTATGAAAGACAACATGCCATTTGCCTTCTTCACCACCTGCTGTACCTGTATGCCAACTTTCAATGACTGATGTACCATGGCACCCAGGTCTCGTTGCACCTCCCCTTTTCCTAATCTGTCATCATTCAGATAATATTCTGCCTTCCTGTTTTTGCCACCAAAGTGGATAACCTCACATTTATCTACAATATACTGCATCTGCCATGCCTTTACCCACTCACCTAACCTGTCCAAATCACCTTGCAACCTCGAAGCATCCTCCTCCCAGCTCACATTGCCACCCAGCTTAGTGTCATAGAAACATAGAAACATAGAAACATAGAAATTCGGTGCAGGAGTAGGCCATTCGGCCCTTCGAGCCTGCACCGCCATTCAATAAGATCATGGCTGATCATTCAACCTCAGTACCCCTTTCCTGCTTTCTCTCCATACCCCTTGATCCCTTTAGCCATAAGGGCCATATCTAACTCCCTTTTGAATACATCTAACGAACTGGCCTTAACAACTTTCTGCGGTCAAGAATTCCACAGGTTAACCACTCTCTGAGTGAAGAAGTTTCTCCTCATCTCGGTTCTAAATGGCTTATCCCTTATTCTTAGACTGTGACCCCGGGTTATGGAACTCCCCAGCAACGGGAACATTCTTCCTGCCTCTAACCTGTCCAATCCCATCAGAAATTTATAGATGTCTATGAAATCCCCTCTCATTCTTCTAAACTCCAGTGGATACAGGCCCAGTTGATCCAGTCTCTTCTCATAAGTCAGTCCTGCCATCCCAGGAATCAATCTGGTGAACCTTCGCTGTACTCCCTCAATAGCAAGAACGTCCTTCCTCAGATTAGGGTACCAAAACTGAACACAATATTCCAGGTTTTTGCCACCACAGTGGATAACCTCACATTTATCCACATTATACTGCATCTGCCATGCATTTACCCACTCACCTAAACTGTCCAAGTCACCCTGCAGTCTCTTAGCATCCTCCTCACAGCTCACACTGCCACCCAGCTTAGTGTCATCTGCAAACTTGGAGATGTTACATTCAATACCTTCATCTAAATCATTGATCTATATTGTAAATAGCTGGGGTCCCAGCACTGAACCCTGCGGCACCCCACTAGTTACTGCCTGCCATTCTGAAAAGGACCCATTTATTCCGACTCTCTGCTTCCTGTCTGCCAACCAGTTCTCTATCCACGTCAATACATTACCCCCAATACCATGTGCTTTAATGTTGCACACCAATCTCTTGTGTGGGACCTTGTCAAAAGCCTTTTGAAAGTCCAAATAGTCCAAATACACAACATCCACTGGTTCTCCCTTGTCCACTCTACTAGTTACATCCTCAAAAAATTCTAGAAGATTTGTCAAGCATGATTTCCCCTTCATAAATCCATGCTGACTTGGACCGATCCTGTCACTGCTTTCCAAATGCGCTGCTATTACATCTTTAATAATTGATTCCAACATTTTCCCCACTACCGATGTCAGGCTAACTGGTCTATAATTCCCCGTGTTCTCTCTCCCTCCTTTTTTAAAAAGTGGTGTTACATAGCTACTCTCCAGTCCATAGGAATCGATCCAGAATCAATAGACTGTTGGAAAATGATCACCAATGCATCCACTATTTCTAGGGCCACTTCCTTAAGTACTCTGGGATGCAGACTATCAGGCCCCGAGGATTTATCGGCCTTCAATCCCATCAATTTCCCCAACACAATTCCCTGACTAATAAGGATTTCCTTCAGTTCTTCCTTCTCACTAGACCCACTGTCACCTAGTACATTCGGAAGGTTATTTGTGTCTTCCTTAGTGAAGACAGATTGAAAGTATTTGTTCAGTTGGTTTGCCATTTCTTTGTTCCCCATTATAAATTCACTTAATTCTGTCTGCAAAGGACCTACGTTGGTCTTCACTAATCTTTTTCTCTTCACATATCTATAGAAGCTTTTTCTGTCAGTTTTTATGTTCCCTGCAAGCTTCTTCTCATACTTTATTTTCCCCCTCCTAATTAGACCCTTTGTCCTCCTCTGCTGAATTCTAAATTTCTCCCAGTCCTCAGGTTTGCTGCTTTTTCTGGCCAATTTATATGCCTCTTCCTTGGATTTAACACTATCCCTAATTTCCCTTGTTAGCCACGGTTGAGCCACCTTCCCCTTTTTATTTTTACTCCAGAAAGGGATGTACAATTGTTGAAGTTCATCCATTTAATGTATAAATGTCTGCCATTGCCTATCCAACCCTTTAAGTATCATTCGCCAGTCTTTCCTAGCCAATTCACATCTCATACGATCGAAGTTACTTTTCCTTAAGTTCAGGACCCTAGTCTCTGAATTAACACTGTCACTCTCCATCTGAATAAAGAGTTCTACCATATTATGGTCACTCTTCCCCAAGGGGGCCTCGCACAACAAGATTGCTGATTAGTTCTCTCTCATTACACAACACCAAGTCTAGGATGGCCAACTCTCTAATTGGTTCCTCGACATATTGGTCGAGAAAGCCATCCCTAATACACTCCAGGAAATCCTCCTCCATCGCATTGCTACCAACTTGGTTAACCCAATCTATATGTAGATTAAAGTCGCCCATGATAACTGCTGTACCTTTATTGCACGCATCCCTAATTTCTTGTTTGATGCCATCCCCAACCTCACTACTACTGTTTGGTGGTCTGTACACAACTCCCACTAGCGCTTTCTGCCCTTTGGTATTCCGCAGCTCTACCCATACATATGCCACATCATCCAAGCTAATGTACTTTCTTACTATTGCGTTAATTTCCTCTTTAACCAGCAACGCTACCCCACCTCCTTTTCCTTTCTGTCTATCCTTCCTGAATGTTGAATACCCCTGGATGTTGAGTTCCCAGCCTTGGTCAGCCTGGAGCCATTTCTCTGTAATCCCAATTATATCATAATTATTAATAGCTGCCTGCGCAGTTAATTCATCCACCTTATTACAAATACTCCTCGCATTGAGGCACAGAGCCTTCAGGCTTGTCTTTTTAACACTCTTTGTCCCTTTAGAATTTTGCTGTAATGTGGTCCTTTTTAATTTTTGCCTTTGGTTTCTCTGCCCTCCACTTTTACTATTCTCCTTTCTATCTTTTGCTTCTGCCCCCATTTTATTTCCCTCTGTCTCCCTGCATAGGTTCCCATCCCCCTGCCATATTCATTTAACTCCTTCCAACAGCACTAGCAAACACTCCCCCTAGGACATTGGTTCCGGTCCTGCCCAGATGCAGACAGTCATGTTTGTACTGGTCTCACCTCCCCCAGAATCGGTTCCAATGTCCCAGGAATTTGAATCCCTCCCTCTTGCACCACTCCTCAAGCCATGTATTCATCTGAGCTATCCTGCAATTCCTACTCTGACTAGCACGTGGCACTGGTAGCAATCCTGAGATTACTACCTTTGAGGTCCTACTTTTTAATTTAACTCCTAGCTCCTTAAATTCAGCTTGTAGAACCTCATCCCGATTTTTACCTAGATCGTTGGTACCTATATGCACCACGATAACTGGCTGTTCACCCTCCCCCTTCAGAATGCCCTGCAGTCGCTCTGAGATATCCTTGACCCTTGCACCAGGGAGGCAACATACCATCCTGGAGTCTCGGTTGCGGCCGCAGAAACACCTATCTATCCCCCTTACAATAGAATCCCCTATCACTATAGCTCTTCCACACTTTTTCCTGCCCTCCTGTGCAGCAGAGCCACCCACGGTGCCATGAACTTAGCTGCTGCTGCCTTCCCCTGATGAGCCATCTCCCCCAACAATATCTGTTTTGGAGGGAGATGACCATAGGGTACTCCTGCACTGCCTTCCTACTCATGCTCTGCCTGGTGGTCACCCATCCCCTATCTGCTTTTGTAACCTTTACCTGCGGTGTGACCAACTCACTGCAAACTTGGAGATATTATATTCAATTCTTTTGTCCAAATCATTAATGTTTTTTGTAAATAGCTGGGGTCCCAGCACTGAACCTTGCAGTACCCCACTAGTCACTGCCTGCCATTCTGAAAAGGACCTGTTTATTCCTACTCTTTGCTTTCTGTCTGCCAACCAGTTCTCTATCCACGTCAATACATTACCCCCAATACCATGTGCTTTAATTTTGCACACTAATCTCTTGTGTGGGACCTTGTCAAAAGCCTTTTGAAAGACCAAGTACACCACATCCATTGGTTCTCCCTTGTCCACTCTATTGAGTTACACCCTCAAAAAATTCTAGAAGATTTGTCAAGCATGATTTCCCTTTCATAAATCCATGCTGACTTGGACCGATCCTGTCACTGCTTTCCAAATGCACTGCTATTCCATCTTTAATAAATTGATTCCAACATTTTACCCACTACCGATGTCAGGCTAACCGGTCTATAATTCCCTGTTTTCTCTCTCCCTCCTTTTTTTTAAAGTGGGGTTACATTTGCTACCCTCCAATCCATAGGAACTGATCCAGAGTCAATAGAATGTTGGAAAATGACCACCAATGCATCCACTATTTCTAGGGCCACTTCCTTAAGTACTCTGGGATGCAGACTATCAGGCCCTGGGGATTTATCGACCTTCAATCCCATCAATTTCCCTAACACAATTTCCTGACTAATAAGGATTTCCTTCAGTTCCTCCTTCTCGCTAGACCCTCGGTCCCCAATATTTGCGGAAGGTTATTTGTGTCTTCCTTAGTGAAGACAGAACCTTGTTCAATTGGTCTGCCATTTTTTTGTTCCCCATTATAAATTCACCTGATTCTGACTGCAGGGGACCTATGTTTGTCTTCACTAATCTTTTTCTCTTCACATATCTATAGAAGCTTTTGCAATCAGTTTTTATGTTCCCTGTAAGCTTCCTCTCATACTCTATTTACCATCTCCTAATTGATTTTGACATTGTGCAATTGTGTAAAGCGGGCGATGGTGAGCCGATGGCCCGTGTTACAGCTCCCCACATTGAAGTCACTGCAAAATATTGGCAAACAGGCACCCATTCAATGTCCCCGTTTCACACTGACACACAGTCAAGATCAATCCCACTTTCTTAAAATATTCATGTATTATAAACTGAATGTTATAGCCCTCCCTACGTCTCCATGGATAGTGAATGTGGAACAAAGTGCGGGAATGGTTTGCAGTATTTGTTGGGGATCAGGAGCCTCCAGTACTGTGATTTCTACAGCTTTTGCAACATGACCTGATCCTCACCTACTGGCCCATAGAACATCAGCTCTCTTTCAACGCGTAGACTTACAACCTTTGCAATATTTTCAGTGTGGGTTTGTTGTTAAGATCAATAACTTTATTTCTCGTAAATATTTTATCAGTTATTTTGAGGTAAGGTCACATCCTTGCGGGTAGCTGCAATGTTTGTTAGCCATGGGAGAATATGTGGCACACTTCATCACCGAGCACAGACACATCATTTCATGCAGCCTTAGTTGGAGTTTGCTTCCTTACACCACTCATCAGGAGGCCCCTATTATTGCAAGGGAGCTTGTGTTACACTGAATGGGAATGTGACACAGCTAACCTAACATGTGCCTGAGGCTGAACCACACTGTTCACATTGGTGTCATATTTGACCCTGAAATGAACTTCCGGCCACATATCCGCAGCATAACTAAAACCGCCTATTTCCACCTCCATAACATCGCCCATCTCTGCCCCTGTCTCAGCTCATCCACTGCTGAAACCCTCATCCCTGCCTTTATAACCTCTAGTCTTGTCTATTCCAACGCACTCCTGGTTGGCCTCCCACATTCTACCCTACGTAAACTTGAGGTCATCCAAAACTCGACTGCCCGTGTCTTAACTCGCATCAAGTCCCGCTCACCCATCACCCCTGTGCTCGCTGACCTACATTGGCTGCCAGTTAAGCAATGCCTTGATTTCAAAATTCTCATCCTTGTTTACAAATCCCTCCATGGCCTCGCCCCTCCCTAACTCTATAATCTCCTCCAGCACCCCCCCCCCCCCCCCACCCCCCGAGATGTCTGTGCTCCTCTAATTCTGCCCTCTTGAGCATCCCTGATTATAATCGCTCAACCATCGGTGGCTGTGCCTTCTGTTGCCTGGGCCCCAAGCTCTGGAACTCCCTCCCTAAACCTCTCCGCCTCTCTAACTCTCTTTCCTCCTTTAAGACGCTACTTAAAACCTACCTCTTTGACCAAGCTTTTGGTCATCTGCGCTAATTTCTCCTTATGTGGTTCGGTGTTAAACTCAAAATGGCCTCAGAGATGTTTATTTAGAGGACATTCTCAGGGAGTAACTCAGTGGTCTTAAGGGGGCAGGCCAGTTAACAGCAAAATGTCAATCATATTCTATATCCTAGATTATTTGTGAGCAATGCTATGGGAATTGTGATTGTATAAAAATGGAAAAGTTCAACACTTTAGACACTCTCTATTTCTGGTCTTTTACACACCCCGTGCGGAATAGCAAGGGACGGGAGGAACACAAACAATGATTCCTGATCAAATTCGGAACTGGTGTTATCTGAATCAAGAGAAGGGTTTCATATATCGCCATGCCGATGTGCGTACAGGAGAGACTGCCAGCCCCTCAGCATGCATGTACAGGCCATTGTCGGTATCTCTCTGTCCAATAGAAAGGAGGGGGACAGAGCGACTTGGGATCATAGAGAGCATGGTGGGCTCGGGACTTGCGGGGCAGACTGCCCAGGGCAACAGCTCCGAGATATGGAAACGTGTGTTAATATGATATATGTGTGTATATATATATATATATATATATAAATGTGTGTGTGTATATTCATTGTGTCTGCTGTCTTGGGTAGTCTGTTCTACAGGCCTTGAGTATCCTGTGCATATATATATATAAGATCATCACTACAAAATCCAATAGGGAATTCAGAAGAAACTTCTTTACCCAGAGAGTGGTGAGAATGTGGAACTCGTTACCACAGGGAGTGGTTGAGGCAAATAGTATCGATGTGTTTAAGGGGAGGCTGAACAAACATATGAGGGAGAAGGGAATAGAGGGTAATGCTGATAGATTTAGATGAGGAAAGACGGAAGGATGCTCGAGTGGGGCATAAACACCGGCATGGACTGGTTGGGCCGAATAGCCTGTTTCTGTGACGTATATCCGATGTAATCCTACGTAATGTAATGTAATCCAGGAGGGCGCTGAGCACCTCGAGTCTCGTCGCCGAGAGCGTGCAGAAACCAAACGCAAGCAGTGAAAAGAGTGTGCGGAAAACCAGACTCCCCACTCTTCAACCACTGTCCGTCCCACCTGTGACAGAGACTGTAATTCCTGCATTGGGCTGTACAGTCACCCGAGAACTCATTTTTAGAGTGGAAGCAAGTCTTCCTCGACTTCGAGGGACTGACTAGGATGACGAGGATGTAATGTAGCGCCTTTCACGACCACCGGATGTCTCAAAGCGCTTTACAGTCAATGAAGTACTTTTGAAATGTAGTCACTGTTGTAATGCAGGAAACTTTATTAAAAAAATGTAAAAACTGAATTCAAATTCTCAAACTGCTGATGGTGGGATTTGAAGTGCCGGTACTGTGGATTATTAGTCCGGTACCATACCCACTGCACCACGGTACCCCGAATTCAGACACCAAGCTGCCTGCCGGGAGTCTCCCTGCTGGGACTGTGTATCAGAGGTTCGGGGACTGCCTTCGATTTTCCAACCATTTATGGCACATTCCTGAACTTCCGATGTGTGCTCCCAGAGGGCGAGGCTCCTCACTGGCACTGGGAAGTTATAAAGCAGGGAAGTTATGTTAAACGTGTATCGAACCTTGATTAGACCACACTCAGAGTACTGTGATCATCTGGGCTCCATATAGAGGCAATGAAGAAGGTGCAAAAAGATTTATAAGGATGATACCAGAACTGAGAGGGTATAACTATCATAGGGTTACATAAGATTATATAGGATTACATCGGATATACAGCACAGAAACAGGCCATTCGGCCCAACCAGTCCATGCCGGCGTTTATGCTCCACTCGAGCCTCCTCCCGCTTTTCCCCATCTAAATCTATCAGCATAACCCTCTATTCCCTTCTCTCTCATGTGTTTATCCAGCCTCCCCTTAAATGCATCGATACTATTCGCTTCAACCACTCCCTGTGGCAGCAAGTTGCACATTCTCACCACTCTCAGGGTAAAGAGGTTTCTCCTGAAGTCCCTATTAGATTTCTTGGTGACTATCTTATATTGATGGCCTCTAGTTATGCTCTTCCCCACAAGTGGAAACACTTTCTCTGTATCTAAAATCTTTCATCATTTTAAAGACCTCTATTAGCCTTCTCCTTTCAAGAGAAAAGAGACCCAGCCTGTTCATCCTTTCCTGATATGTATACCCTCACATTTCTGACATTATCCTTGTAAACCTTCTCTGCACCCAGCACCTCGATATTCTGTTTATAATATGGCGACCAGAACTGTATCAGGCAAAATTGAACAGAAAGGCTGAGAGATGACCTGGTTGAGGACCTGATGAAGGGTTTGATAGCGTAGATGCTCCAGAAGATGTTTCCACTTGTGGGGAAGACTAAAACTAGGAGCCATAAATATAAGATAGTCATTAATATATCCAATCAGGAATTTTGCCCAGAGAGCGGTGAGAAGGTGGAACTCGCTGCCACCGGGATGGGTTGAGGTGAATAGTATTGATGCATTTAAGGGGAAGCTGCATATCCACATGTGGGAGCAGGGGATAGAGGGATATAGTGATAGGGTGAGATGAAGTAAGGTGGGAAGAGGCTGATATGGAGCATAAACCGGCACCACCTGTTGGGCCGAACGACCTGTTTCATTGCTGCAAGGTCGATGTAAAATGATGCCTTCGATATGTACTATGGCACTGAGTAACTTGCAGAAGTGAAACTGGAAAGGGATTAGGAAGGGCTCTGTGGTAGGAGGAATGAAACTGCAGGGAAGGATCCCAATAATTTATATTTATGGGAACTCCCCTTGTGAGGTAAGAGGCAGTGAGATGCAGAATGAAGTTCACAGGCACATGTCCGGATGATTCAGTCACCTCCTGATTTCATGGAAAGGGTACTTACTGCTCGCTTGAGGGACTTGTATTTCACTGTAATAGAAATGTAATGTTCTAAAGGTTGGATCATTGGGCTTGGAGTCTCATGTGTGCATCATTTCAGAGTGCCATCAAATGCAGGGAGAAGCTGGTGGTTTTCACCCTCTGAGGAAGATCAGTAAGTTCAGTAACATGGTATTTACTGAAAACTATATTTCATATTCATCATAGCACTCACAGATTGTAAGGATGGGCTGACGGTGTGATATTTGTGAGCGCCCTCTGTCATTTTCCTTTCATTCTCGGGATGTGGGCGTCACTGGCAAGGCTGGCATTTATTGCCCGTCCTGAGTTGCCCTGAGAAGGTGGTGGCGAACGTCATTCTCGAACTGCTGTAGTCCATGTGGTGAAGGTGCTCCCTCAACGTAGCAGTTTGATACAAGCACCCCTTCCACACAGAGTGGAGTCCAGACTTGGAACTCTCTCCCCCAAAAGCTTGCGACCACTGAGTGTGGGTGCACCCTCCCTCACCCACACCCCACAACAGGGTGTTGGCTGTCAGTCGCTCCTGCTGGAGAGGCCGAACCATCCTATCGCTGGGATAACGATGGTGAAGGAGTGTTCACCCCGTCAGACTCTTCCTCCCGCTCGGTCACACTGTGCTCCAAGGGACGGGCATGAAGATACAACAACAACAAAAACTAACAGAGGTCAACATATTCGTTTTCTTATAGCGCCGCTTCCTTTCAGTACAAACATTACATTCCTGCTCTGGCAGAAAGACAAGACAATATGCATGAAATGACCTCTGGTGACCAGGATAGAGGTTGTGAACTGTGACATACGGAATGGATTCCTTATCGAGGAGCCCACAGTACAACCTGAAGGATCAAACCTTCCTCGCAAACAGTGGACAACCATCTCAGAACTGGTCACGGTCGAAGCTGCCACCTCCATAGGTAGAAGATTAAAGCATCCCCATCATGCGACTGTGGAGCTCCTATCAGACCCTGGAGCATGTCAATTAGCACTGCCCTCACAGGGAATTCGCAGGCAGCCTACAGGATATCCACACTGCTCCACCGGAAGCTTTGGCCTGGATATCCAACTTAGATATTGATGTTTGATTTGATTTGCTTTACTACGACCCTACGGATGAAAAGAATGACATTGTGCAAAGTGTTTGTGTTAGGTATGTGAACCTCACCTATGTGTAAGACTGGCCACTAGGGGGCACACCTGTGGGAGACCTAAGGGTCACCTGTGTACCCTGGAGCAAGCAGGTATAAAAGGCAGTCCACTACGCTGCTGCCTCACTTTGGAGTTATATTAAACAGACCAAAGTCACAATGGTTTGAGCTTACAACACAGTCGCATGGAGTTATTTTGAAGTTAACAGTTTGTGTCACTCACTGGCAACATAGAAACATAGAAAATAGGTGCAGGTGTAGGCCATTCGGCCCTTCGAGCCTGCACCACCATTCAATAAGATCATGGCTGATCATTCCCTCAGTACCCCTTTCCTGCTTTCTCTCCATACCCCTTGATCCCCTTAGCCGTATGGGCCATATCTAACTCCCTCTTGAATATATCCAATGAACTGATATCAACAACTCTCTGCGGCAGGGAATTCCACAGGTTAACAACTCTCTGAGTGAAGAAGTTTCTCCTCATCTCAATCATAAATGACCTACCCCTTATCCTAAGACTGTGTCCCCTGGTTCTGGACTTCGCCAACATCGGGAACATTCTACCCACATCTAACCTGTCCTGTCAGAATCTTATATGTTTCTATGATATCCCCTCTCATCCTTCTAAACTCCAATGTATAAAGGCCCAGTTGATCCAGTCTCTCCTCTTATGTCAGTCCTGCCATCCCGGGAATCAGTCTGGTGAACCTTCGCTGCACTCCCTCAATAGCGAGAACGTCCTTCCTCAGATTAGGAGACCAAAACTGAACACAATATTCCAGGTGAGGCCTCACCAAGGCCCTGTACAACTGCAGTAAGACCTCCCTGCTTCTATACTCAAATCCCCTAGCTATGAATGCCAACATACCATTTGCCTTCTTCACCGCCTGCTGTACCTGTATGCCAACTTTCAGTGACTGATGAACCATGACACCCAGGTCTCGTTGCACTTCCCCTTTTCCTAATCTGCCGCCATTCAGATAATATTCTGTCTTCGCGTTTTTTCCCCCAAAGTGGATAACCTCACATTTATCCACATTATACTGCATCTGCCATGCATTTGCCCACTCACCAAACCTGTCCAAGTCACCCTGCAGCCTCCTAGCATCCTCCTCACAGCTCACACCGCCACCCAGTTTAGTGACATCTGCAAACTTGGAGATATTACAATCAATTCTTTCATCCAAATCATTGATGTATATTGTAAAGAGCTGGGGTTCCAGCACTGAGCCCTGCAGCACTCCACTAGTCACTGCCTGCCATTTTGAAAAGGACCTGTTTATCCCGACTCTCTGCTTCCTGTCTGCCAACCAGTTCTCTATCCACGTCAGTATATTACCCCCAATACCATGTACTTTGATTTTGCACACCAATCTCTTGTGTGGGACCTTGTCAAAAGCCTTTTGAAAGTCCAAATACACCACACACACTGTTCTCCCTTGTCCACTCTACTAGTTACATCCTCAAAAAATTCCAGAAGGTTTGTCAAGCATTATTTCCCTTTCATAAATCCATGCTGACTTGGACCGATCTGTCACTGCTTTCCAAATGCTCTGCTATTTCATCCTTAATAATTGATTACATTTTCTCCACTACTGATGTTAACCAGTCTATAATTACCCGGTTTCTCTCTCCCTCCCTTTTTAAAACGTAGTGTTACATTAGCTACCTCCAGTCCATAGGAACTGATCCAGAGTCGATAGACTGTTGAAAAATGATCACCAATGCATCCACTATTTCTAGGGCCCACTTCCTCAAGTACTCTGGGATGCAGATTATCGGGCCCCGGGGATTTATCGGCCTTCAATCCCATCAATTTCCCGAACGCAATTTCCCACCTAATAAGGATATCCTTCAGTTCCTCCTTCTCACTAGACCCACTGTCCCCTAGTACTTCCAGAAGGTTATTTGTGTCTTCCTTCGTGAAGACAGAACCAAAGTATTTGTTCAATTGGTCTGCCTTTTCTTTGTCCCCCATTATAAATTCACCTGAATCCGACTGCAAGGGACCTACGTTTGTCTTCACAGCACTAGCCTTTACATAGTGTCTTCAGCTCAGTGAACATCTAACCGAGGGGAAACAGATGGCAGGAAGTCGTTGAATAGTTCAGAGAGGAAACTGAGAACAGGTCCCAGGAGTCAGAGAGAGAGGAGTATTTCAAGACACTGAGAAGGTTATTTAGACAGCCCCGATATTACACCCCAAGCTTTCTCAACCTCTGCCTGTTGTCAGCTGCAGAACAAGTATGTTCTCAACCCGACAGACCCTTGTGAAACTGCTGCCTATGGGCCTTTGCAAACAGTTGCTCGGTTTGCCAAGTACAATATAAATGGGTGTGATCAAAAGTAGCGTGTCAGATAAGAGGCCGATAGAGTTTCTTTTGTGTGTATATACATACAATCCCTTTCAGGCAGGTGAGCCACTGACTGTGCTTTGTACAGGTACAACGTTCAATCATACTGGAGCAGCGCAGGGAATCCTTTGTGCTGCAATGGAGGCTGAAACCTTTGATGCTATTTAAGATTGTGAACCAGCACTGTTCTGGAGCAAGGGTTCTCACCGGAGGCCACCCCCCCCGAAGGATCGGAGGTTCCCCCCCCCCCGAGGGAGGGGGCCGTGCCCCCGAGGGATCAGAGGTCCCCCTCCCCCCCCGAGGGATTGGTGTGAGGGTTTTGGGGCTTCGCCATAATCAACCTCCGGCATTTAGAAAAAGAAAAACACACCGTGGTTGTGGATTCAAATCCCACTCCAGGAACTTGAGCACAAAAATCCAGGCTGACACTCCAGTGCAGTGCTGAGGGAGCGCTGCACTGTCGGAGGTGTCGTCTTTCAGATGGGATGTTAAACCGAGGCCCCGTTTGCTCTCTTAGGTGGACGTAAAAGATCCCATAGCACTATTTCAAAGAAGAGTAGGGGCGTCATCCCTGTGTCCTGGGGCCAATATTTATCCCTCAATCGACATAACAAAAACAGATTATCTGGTCATTGTCACATTGCTGTGTGTGGGAGCTTGCTGTGCGCAAATTGGCTGCCGTGTTTCGCACATTACAACAGTGACTACACTCCAAAAGTACTTCATTGGCTGTAAAGCACCTTGAAACAACTGCTAGTAATGAAAGGCGTATATAAATGCAAGTGTTTCTTTCTCTCTCCTGTCCCCGCTCTCCTCGCCTGCTCCCACTCTGTATAGCGGCAGGCTGGACTGCTGGACAAACTGTTGCTGCACAACTGGAAATCTGCAGAACTCCTCTCCCACCCCGTAAGCAATCAAAAGTAGTCCAGGAAATCACTCCGACCCCGGCAAGCAAAGCAACTTACCCTGTGATGTTTAGTACATTCATTATCCACAAACTCATTAATCCACAAAGAACTTTCAATAATGAACGGTGTTGGTACTTGGTTTGTGGCTTTGCTCGTTATTAGTACTCAATACCTTTCATAATTCATCACTTCACACAGGGCCGCTGGTAAATCTCTCCGGCATTGCTACATGTAAGATGGAGCGCTGTCTGAGGATAAAAGCCATTCAATATATTCCTGTTAATATCAGGGCAAATCTGAAAAAGAACATTCTGGAACTGTGCAGTTGGCCTGTCAGTATCTGAGAAAGGAAAAAATTGCTTCATTGTCCAGGTGCCCTCAGAACAATATTTCTGATCCACAATCTATCCCCACCATTTATTCTGTTGCCCAGCTGAGCCAAAGCTCCCAGTGTTGCCTTGTTGACCTTTCCAGCTGATTTTCTCTCCTCTCCTTCTCCGAACGACACGTGTGGGTGGGAAGAGGGTGATGGGTTCGGGGTCGGGGCATATTTAGTCCTGAAGTTCTTAATGGGGCAAATCCCACTCGACAGCCAAGTGCCAATGGCACTCAGAGTTCCGATCACAGATCAATTGTATAATTACTCACAGCAACCTGTTGGGAAATTGGGCAGGGTAACGATGGGGAATTCGGGCGATTGGTGGCTCACTGCCCGACTCTCGGCCTGCTTCCTCGTTCCCTGCCCCCAGTGTGACCACCCCTGCCCGCTGCGTGACCCGTAGGTGAGATCCCTCGCCCCTCCTGCTGTCTGCCCATCTTACTTCAGCTTCTGGGCTCCTCCATGAGGAAGATTGTGGGGAGCGGCCCTGGGGTTCTCCAAACCCCTCACCATGGGTGGAGAGGGCCTTCCTCCCACCATTCCGACCCCGCCTTGCCTTGCTTTGTAGGCCTCAGTCCCGCTGCAGCAACGCAAGGGTTTTGCTGCCGTGAATCCCGCTGGAAGGCCTCTCATGCCGTGGCCAACACCAACCCAGGTGGCTGTTGTATTGAAAGGAGGTGGTTAAACCTTGCCCCCTCGCAACTTCTTCAGCGGGAGGAGAATCCTGTCCAACGGGAGCGAAATAAACACCCGCATTCCCCGCATTCCCCTGCATTAACCGAATGCAGGTTCGGTGAGGGGTTGAAGGGGTCCTGGAAGAAAGAAAGACTTGCATTTACATAGCGCCTTTCACAACCTCAGGACCTTCCAAAGCGCTTTACAACCAATGAAGTACTTTTGAAATAGAGTCACTGTTGTGATGTAGGACAACTGTGGCTGACAATTATTAGACGATCTGTTCTACTGATATTGGTTGAGAGATAAATATTGGCCAGGAAACTGGGGATAATTCCCCTGCTTTTATTCACAATAGTGCCATGGGATTTTGTGCACCCACCTGAGAGAGCAGGCTTGGCTTAATGTTTCAACTGAAAGAGGTGACCTCCGACAGTGCAGCACTCCCTCAGCACTGCACTGGGGCATCAGCCTGGATTTAGTCTCTGTCTCAAGTTTCGGGGGTGGGACCTGAACCTGCTGACTCAGAGGTGTGATTGTGATCACTGCACCATAGCTGAAGTTTCGGTAGGTCTGGTTCTTGGCTACCTTTCCTGCGGCTACAGCTCTGCCTCACATTGCAAGCGTCAAACGGCTTCAAATTGCAGAAGTGGAGAAACAGGTCGATGTTAAAATCGAACTGAATTGCCTTCAGGAAGAGAAACTGCTGTGATTAGCAAGACACTTTAATACACTGAAAATTGATGCAGCTGTGTTAGCCGAGGAGAAATGTTTGTAAAATACTTTGTTTGTTGAACATCTCAAAAGTGGATTTTGATGAAAGGCAAAAAGTATCCAGAATTTCAATTGCTCTCACACTGACTCTGAAGTGTAGAATTCCAAAAACCGATAACAAAACAAGCTGTAATCATCATTAATAGGGCGTCTTCCCCATCTCAGCTACGCCTTGTCTGGGCTGAGAGCAGAGGGAGATTAACCTTCCTCACAAATCACAGCTTCTGTGCGGCGATACACAGATTGAGAAGCCACTTATAGTAAGACTCATAAAGAAAGAGATAATTGGATTTAGTGTCAGCCATAGCTCAGTGAGCAGCACCCTCATCTCGGAGTCAGAAGGTCGTGGGTTCAAGCCACACTCCAGAGACTTGAGCACAAAGATCAAGCCTGACACTCCACTGTGGCGCTGAGGGAGTGCTGCACTGTCGGAGGTGCCGTCTTTTGGATGAGACATTAAACCGAGGCCCCGCCTGCCCTCTCAGGTGGACATAAGAGATCCCCTGGCACTATTTTGAAGAAGAGCAGGGGAGTTATCCCTGGTGTCCTGGCCAATATTTATCCCTCAATCAACATAATTAAAACTGATTATCTGTCATTATCACATTGCTGTTTGTGGGAGCTTGCTGTACACAAATTGGCTGCTGCGTTTCCCACATTACAACAGTGACTACACTCCAAAAGTACTTCATTGGCTGCAAAGCACTGTGGGACATCTGGTGGTTGTGAAAGGCGCTATGTATATGCAGGTCTTTCTTTTTATCGCGCCTTTCACTACATCAGGACGTCCCAATGCGCTTTACAGCCAATGAAGTACTTTTGGAGTGTAGTCACTGTTGTAACGTGGGAAACGCGGCAGGCAATTTGTGCACAGCAAGCTCCCACACACAGCAATGTGATAATGACCAGATAATCTGTTTGTTAGTGATCTTGGTTGAGGGGTAAAGATGAGTTCCAGGGGTAAACCTTGGCAAAACAAGGCAACATGCTACACTAGGACCACTTCCTGTCCGATCAAGCCTCGTATCGAGAGTGCAGTGCAGAGGGGTATGGTGGAATGGAGAGGGTATTGGACCCACTTTGTTTTGAACTATGAAGCTGCTGTGTATACTGACCAGTCAGTAACCTCACACCGTTCGAGGGGCTTGGAAAAATTTAGCGACACAAAAGGTCATTGAACATTAATGAGCTGTTGTTTACATATAATATAAAAACGGAAAATGCTGGAAATACTCAGCAGGTCAGACGGCATCGAAAGGCGAGAAAGGTTAACTGTGTCTCTCTCCACAGATGCTGCCTTACACACTGAGCACTGTTCCCGGTTATGTTGTTTGGGTGCGTGGTCCGTTCACAGTATCACCTGTAATTTAACATTGGAGAATCCAGGCCCAGGCAGCACGGAGGGGGAGGAGGCCAGAGAATTCATTCAGGCTGTGGATACTACAGGCCCTGGCTTTTGAAGCCTGTAGGGCCTTGTTGGCACTGGGTCCCCATGTATTCCACACATGGGCCCCTGTCACAGGGGCGATGGGGGCGGGGACGGGGGCGGAGAGGGCGAAGGGAATTTCCAGGCTGAGGCGGGTGTTCCTCAGCCCCAACCTGGGTTCCAGGAGGGTACAACACCCAGATAAAGATTGTAGGGGCCCAACCCTGCGTCCTGACCTGGACATTCCCCCTGCTCCGCTATTAAATCCCGGCTCCTGTGTGCCCTGGGCCTGGGACCGGGGGGGAATGGAAAACGATGTATTTGTGTTATTTCTGTTAGTTGGGCTGGCACAACAAGACCAGCTGTCAGCACCTGTATACACCCCCTCCCTCGCTCCCACTCCCTTCCCCCTGCTCCCCTCCCCTTGCTCCCCTCCCCCCACTCCCCCTGCTCCCCCTCTCCCCCACTCGCCTCCCCTCCTCCCGCACCCCTCACCCTCCCCCTGCTCCCCTCCCCCTCCTCCTGCTCCCCTCCCCCTTCTCCCCTCCCCCTCCCCTGGTCCCCTCTCCCCGCTTCCCTCCCCATCCCCTCACTTCTCCTCCCCCCTCCCCGCTCGACTCCCCTTCCCCCGCTCCCCTCCCCCTGCTCTCCCCATTCCCGTCCCCTCATCCCCCCTCCCCCCCTCCCCTCCACTCGCTATAGCGGGTGCCCAAGGTGGCAGGGCTACCCCACCACAGCCTGGGATTAGGGAGCCTCGTCCCACCCTGGGCACACTGCCGGGGTCACGGTGGAGTTCCCAGCCGGTGAACCTCAGCACTGTGCCAGGATCGAAGGCCGTAGGAATTGTTGGCTGCTTGCTACCTCTAATCCCCCCCGGAATTTC